>NC_135617.1:29432142-30041428 GCF_053574225.1 Canis aureus
TGGTCTTTTCTTGTTACAGACTTCAGCATCAACTTTGAAATATCTAAAATCCAACTATGTTTGATTAATCTCCACCCATTATACCAGATTATTTTCAATATCAAATTATCCTCATTGTCATCATCCAGGGACATGGACTGGGTAGAGGAGAAAATACATGGACTGCTACTGGAGTAGCATGGAAGATTCACAGCTATAATTCCATTATTGTGACAAGAATGACTTCCCAGCTTGTGGAGTGGAGGATGAGGCTCCATCTTCAACATGAAGAATTAGTCTGCTTTCTCTGTTTTGAGGAGTTGCTGCCACTGAGGAAAGGGAAAGCATTGTGTTCTTGTAATCATATACTTACCTGTGACTAATTTCAAGGAATTTTAAAGCATAGTCCCAATTTTTCAAAAACACATATTAAAAACTTATTTACTACAAGGTTGTTTTTCACTCCTGACAGCAACTATATGTCATAATCTGTCAAACTCCCTCCAGGGAGGAATATGTGTTACTGTGAATGAAGGGGCTGACACAGGCCCCTTTCTTATGTTCTCTTCCAGAGACAGTACTTTGTTTTTTTGGAAAGAATAGTGGCACTAACTTGGCACTTATAGATGCACATGTTAAGACCTTTTACATATATTTAAGACACTTATAAAAGGGTCAAGGATTCAAGGGATATTATTTTCATGTTATTATGTAGTATTAGTCAACTTTAACTGAGTGTAAGCTATGTGTGCTAAGTATTTAGGTGTATTGATTTGTTTAGTCTCCACAAACTGCTATGAGGGTAAGTGGTATTATTATTCATCTGTTTTAGTTAGGACCCAGAGAGATAAAGTAATTTGTCCAAATTAACCCAGTTGGTAAACAGAGCTGAATTAAAACTAGCACTCTGTCTCCAAAGTGTTTATTTTCACCACGTGCACCTCTTGGAAGTCTGCACTGCACCCTTTTACCACACATCCCTTGCATGGTTATATGTTGTGTTACTTCTCTTATTTTTAGGACTAGTCCTCTGTTGTCTTTCTTTCTTGGCTCCTATTCTCTCATTCCTTTTCATGATTTCAGTGTCCTTTCCATGTGGAGACAGGTTCATGCCAGCAAGGAGTGGCCTAATGGGGCCTGAGGGAAGAACCACGTAGAGTTGAGAGAGGGGTATTGAACTGGATGAAATCAGTGAATAACAATTAATTCCAGGAAATCAAAAAGATTCCAAAGGTCTAGAAAAGGGGGACCCAGAATCTTAGCAGATAGAAAGTTATATACAGTGGCCTTAGTAGGCAGTCAGACAGTTGAGTAGGGGGCCATAGACCTGTTTCTCACTTGGGCCTGTCCATCACTTGATCCACCCTATTTCTAGTTTTATTTGTGGTGACCAAAACTTTTATGTGCCCTTCCCAGCATTGTTTCTGTGACACATCTTTATTTTGCCTCCTGGTCCCACATAAAGATCCCTGCATGGGGCCTGCTTCTCCCTCTGCCTGTGTCTCTGCCTCTCTCTCTCTCTGTCTCTGTCTCTGTCTCTCTCTCTCTGTCTGTCTCTATGAATAAATAAATAAAATCTTTTTAAAAAATTAAAAAATAAAAATAGGCAATGGACCTGAATAGATGTTTTCCCAAAGAATACATACAAACAACTAACAGGTATATGGATAATCAGGGAATTGCAAATCAAACCTATAATGAGATATCACCTTATAGCTTTTAGAATATCTATTCTCAGAGGACAAGAGATTCTTTATATGAGTGAAATCGTATGGTATTTGTTTTTCTCTGACTGATTTATTTCACTCACATGTGGAATTTAAGAAACAAAACAAAGATATAAAACATACTCTTAAATACAGAGAACAAACTGATGGTTGTCAGAGGGGAGGTGGGTGGGAGGGATGGGTGAAATAGATGAAGGAGTTTAAGAGTACACCTATCTTGATGAGCACTGAGAAATGGATAGAATTTTAAAATCACATTGTACACCTGAAACTAATGTAGCACTGTTAATTATACCTGAATAAATAAAAGATGTAAAATCAGGAAAAACAAAATATTGGATGAAAAAAAAAGATAGTTAAGTGCTGGCAGGGATGAGGAGGAAAGAGAACTCTTGTACAATGTTGGTGGAATATTTTTTCCACATGGAAAACAGTATTTCTCCATGAAATTAAAAACAGATCTACCATATGATTCAGCAATCCCTTTTCTGAGTATATCCAAAGGAAACAAAATTATTATCTTGAAGTGACATCTGTACTCCCATGTTTATTGTAGCATCATTCACAACAGCCAAGATGTAGGAACGACTTAATTTTCCATCAGTGGATGAATAGATCTCTCTCTCTCTTTCACATGCACATATACACACAAAGGAATATTATTCAACCTTTAAAAAGATGAAAAGGCTGTAGTTTATGAAACTATGGATGAAACTGGAGCACATTATGCTAAGTGAAATAAGCCAGAGAAAGACAAATACTGCATGCAATCACTTATATGTGAAATTTTTTTAAAAAAGGTGAAGCTCATGGAAACATAGAATTGAAAAGTGGTGGCCATGGGCTGGGGATGGGTGAAACAGGGAGAGGTTGGTTAAAGGGTGCAAACTTTGAGGTATAAGATGAATGAGGTCTGAGGTTCTAATGTATAACATGGTGACTATAATTGATAACACTGTATTGAATAATTGAAATTTTCTAAGAGGGTAATAGTTAAATATACTCACACACAAAGAAGAGGGTGAATACATGAGGTGATGGATGTGTTAATTAACTGGATGGAAGGAATCTTTTCACAGTGTGTATGTATATCAAATCATCACTTTGTATACTTTTAATACAATTTATACACAGTTGTATTTCTCAATTATACCTCAATAAAGCTGGAAAAAAGCCCAACAAACATTTTCTGGAGCCTTTTCCTGTGATGGTGACAGTGAGAGAGAGAACATGGGAGCACATTCTGTGTGAAGTTTTTTCATAGGGGTCCCTGGAATTAAAACAGAAGTAAACTTTCATCACTACATGGGATGGGATGTTATGTTTGTCTAATGAGCCCTTATATTTTCTCTCACTTTTCCATTGTCTTCAGCTGTAGGATATCTGAAGCAGGAGTATGTGTGAGAACAGAAATTTTTCTCAGAGACCAAAGGTACATGGCCTAAATGAATCATGACAAAACGCTGCCTGGTGTCTTCCCAGGTGTCACATATATGTGAGAAAAGGGACAAAGAAGAGGTAAGTATTGGGTAAGGACTATGGGAGGTTTAGTGATTTGCTGTTGCATGTTTTTATACTCTGTTGAAAATGTACAATTACATGGCATGCTGATTTAAATTCATTTTAACACCAGATATAAAATTCTCAGAAGAAAGATTACCAACTTGCCTATTTATTAAAAATCAAGCAAGCTGTGGCTGAAAATGTTTAATGAAAATAGACTCTTTGGGGGAAACCATGCTGAACTATCGTTGCTTAAGGGACTGTGTGCAGATTCCTATTACTGGCAAGGTACTCACTCCATCAGCGTGAGTGACATCCTTCTCTCCTCTGGCCTTCCGCTCCACTGGCTCGTGGCTATTACCATTCTCAAGGTTAAGCTATGAACAAGAGTGTTGTTAGTTGGAAGCCTGAGAATGTGAGAATTTCTCCCTTTTGGTCCTAATTCTGAATAATGTTCACTAGCAATTCAAGCCTTTTTTTTCCACCCATAAAACCAATGTGATTCTCATACTTCATTCTTTTTACTTACTGAGCCTCAGTTTCCTTGTTCTATTAAGTAAAGAACATAGATTTCAGAGTTTCTTTCTAGCTCTGATCTCCTGTGGTGTCTGTGACCTGACAACCTTGAGAAAAGGACAAAAGTAGTTCATCAGTGAGGAACCTCATTTTAAGTATCGGGAGTTTCTGGAAAAAAAAAATGTGTCGAAAATTGAATTTTAAACATGCCCAAAAAATGGTTTCTGAGGGAAATTTTTAGTGACCTGCTTTGGAAAGTTCTTTTCTCCAACTTTATCTAATTTGATGTGTTTTGATAGCTTGACTTAAAATAACCACTTGTCTGTTGTTTTCTGCCTATAAAATACAAACTTGTTTTGCCAGATACTTGTTAAATGGTAAAAGCATCAATAAACTCCTCAATCTCCATGGTGCTGTGTGGAAATCATCTGAAGAGAGTTGAATATATAATACTTGCCTCTGGGAGAGTGTCTGATATAGCAATTGTGTATATAATGAAGGACAAAAAAAACAAAAGAAGAAGTTATGATATTTTAATTGAGTACAAGGAATAGCAAATATCTCAAGTGATATACTGAGTAAGTTTTTATTTAGTGGAAGGGAGAAGACATCATCTCCTGTAGTAAATTAAGAGCACAGGTTGAGAGACATCAGAATTTATGAACCCACAAAGCGAAAGAGAGATGCCCTCATCGATTTGGGGAGAAGTCTTGAGCATTTGATGACATCTGGAATACTTGAAAATGTGAGCTTAACTCATCCTGAGGAAGATCCAATTTTTTTTACTATAGTAGGTGGTATAGTGTCCTCCCAAAGATGTCTATACCTATTCCCTAGAACCTGTCCCTGTGTTACCCTGAATGGGGTGAAAGGGACTTTTGCAACTGTGATTAAGGTCGGGGAAATAAAACTGCTCTAATTTTATCAGTCCTTTAAGCCAGAGAACCTTTCCTAGAGATGTGATCAATTAAAAAGGATCAGGGAGATGGGGTGTCACTGACTTTGAAAATGGAGGAAGAGGCTATGAGCTAAAGAATTCTGGTAGTCTCTAGAGCTAACAAAAACAGATTCTTCTTGAGAACTTCCAGAAAGGAATGCAGCCCTGCCAATACCTTGATTTCAGTTGACGAGATGTCTATGAGACTTCTGACCTACAGAACTGTAAGATAATTAATTTATGTTGTTTTAGGCAATTGAATTTGAAGTAATTTGTTACAGCAGCAATAGAAAAACAATATACTTACTCAAATTCATACCCACGTAAATAAAAACTCTGATGTTTGAATGTTAAATGACTTTACAAAAAAAATAAAGATTTCATCCTCAAAATCTCTTATATTATGCTCTGACATGGAAGTGTTTATGTCTTGCAATACTGAAACCAGATCAAAATAAAAATGGGGTGCTTCTTTAATTTTTCTGACCACCTGTGGTCTTTCTTTGGCTTATGCAGGCTGATCTTTTTTTGGTGTATACTGGGCTTTCTTTTGGGGATGATGGCTCTTTGCCTTTCATCACTAACTTGGCTTAAAAGCCTTTCAATTTGTACTTTGTCATTTGAATTATTTTTGTTAAGTGTTTTAAGGTTTTTATGGAGACTACAATATTCTAATCTTTTTCTTGAGATTTCTTGCTTTAACTTATGCTTGTTTTTATTTGTATGTATTTTGAATGAACTTGGTTTGCTTGGTCTTTGTTCTTTCTCCTAATGTTCAGATTCTCTTGGCCTTGAATATTGAGACAAGATCTACCCATTCACTTGAACACATTTTGTATAATTTAATATGCAAATAACTCATTATAGGGATTCCTAAGTATAGAAGCCTCCAGGCAAATATTTTCTATAGATTTCTTCTGGGTCTCCCACTTCAAGGAGACTTGATGACATATATCTAAAGACTTGCCCTTTAGTCTCTTTCATCCAAAGGATGAAAGTCTGTATCTGGAAGAGGACCTTCACACAATCATATCACCCCCCCAATCTGGGATTTCTAGTGTCCAGAACTGTGAGAAGTAAATTTCTGTTTTGTAAGCCATCCACCCTGTGGCATTTTGCTATAGCAGCCTCAAGGGATTAAGACATCCCTCTCAAATTGACTCACTTAAAAATTGTGATTATTAGGCTACAGAGAAGTCTCGTAGAAGTCCTAAAAATGCTGAACAACTAGTACGTAGGAAACGCAGGCACTAGGGTAGCATGGGATTGCTCAGCAATCAGCTCATGGACTTTCTAATACTTTATCACTTGGAAGCTTTTCTTTCTCTTTGTCTTGCAACAGTCTGAGGTTCTCAACATCTCAATACAAACTTCTAGAAGAAGAATATGATTATCTTCCACCCTTTCCCACCGTGATGGCTCCTGGGACAACCATCTTGCTTGGGACAAGAACATGGATTAAGTATGGCCATTCAGAACTGGCCCTTATTGGGGCAAAGACTGGAAATGACTCCTAGAGAAAGTGCTTTGGTGGAGTGGGACATGTCTGGTCCCCCAATTCACATGTCCCACTCCTACTGCTCCTCTTTATATCCTCTATATTTTAGGTTTTTGCCCCTCAATTGGTATAACATTTTTTTGGTATTGTTTTCCTGCTTTTACTTTAATACTCTTTTTAGAATACAACTTTGGGTTTTCTCTTTAGCAATTTCTTATTACAATTAAGACACATTCTGGCCAATATTTTATCTTGGAGGTTATTATCAGCAGACTGAGTTCATTTCTTATCTTGTCCTTACTGCCATCAGGAGTTATAAGAAGCAGGAGACATTTGATTCCATCATTTCTTGTAGCAACAGCTCCTCTGGGCTATATGACCCAGAGATTATGACCCTATTTTGAATTTTAAAATGATCATTCTGGCTGCTGTGTGATGAATATAAGTCATAACAACACAGGAGACAAAGTAGCATAACCAACCTAGATGCTATTACAGTGGTCCAGGGAGGAGACAGGTGTGGCTTGGACTAGGGTGGCAGAAGTGGAAGCTATGTAAAGTGATCAAATTTGGCATTTATTGTGAAATTAAAGTCAATAGTACTTGCTGTGGTTGGATGTGGAGATTGAAAGAAAGGGAGAAGTCAAGAGTAACTCCAAGTGTTTTGTGGTATTTTCAGTAAATGTGGATGTTCATTTACTTAGCCAATGAATACTTGAGAAGAAACATGTTTAGGGAGAATGGGAAAGAATCATATCAGTTGAGCTCTTGACTTACATAATTATGCTTTGTTTGAAACATTGTCTTCATTTAACTTTGGAAAACATCTCTTGGCTTTTTTCCTGCATGCCTCCCACTCATTCTGTTTCTTTTTAAAATCCTCTTTCTCTTCCCAATTCACAAAGATTATAATAATGTAAAGCTACTTCTTATTTTTTTTCTGCCTAGGTGATTCTTCATCCAATCATGTAAATACTATCTACATGTGATTTTTAAATTTATGTCTCCAGGCCAAACATCTCTAACTGCAGGATCATATATAAATAACTTCCTCACCAAGTCAACTGGTCTAATGGACATCTCAGACTCTTGACTTTACCTTTTGGGCAAAGATTGATATTTCTCAGAACTTCACGTATTCTATAGCGGGCCTTTTTGATTTTTCAAACTATATCCTTAGGTTATAGACTTTTAATGTAATAAACTCACTGGCTAGGGCTTTTTCCTGGCCATTATATTCCAGATTTGTTTCATCCAAGAAATGCTATTGGAGAGCTTTTTTAGGGGTTTCTTATCCAAAGTTATCCTATAACTAGACTTCTGAAAGTGTACTCAGGCAGAAGTAAAATGTTTTATGACATGGCATAGTAATACCTTCATTATGCTCATTCTGTTGGTGAAATTTAAATCTCTTCATTGTTGCTAAATAATGGGGTTGTTAAAAGGTATTTGATAATTTCAAATATTGAGGTTTGGATCCCTGCTGGATTTTTTCTCATTTATTTACTTTAATATTGAATGAAATATTTTCAACATATGGATCTCAGGAAGCAGGATGACTGATGAGAAGTGTTTGTTTAATAATTTGATATTTAGTCTTCATTTTAGATAGATCATATTGAATTTTATAAGGTGTAAAGTTCAAAATAGATTTCAAAATATGATTCTTAGTAGGCACTCTGTTTGCCAATGTGGTGAGGGGGAAGGGCATAGACTTTGGGAGTCAGATATTTCTCAATTCAAACTCCAGCTTTACCACTTTCTAGTTGTGTGAACTTGGGCGAGTGTTTCAATTCTGTAAGTATCCTTTCTAAAGGAGGATATTTTTGCAATGAGGATTAAGTCAGGTTGTGTTTGTTAACAAGTTAGCACGCTGTCTGGCACTGAGTTATATCTCTTTCTTTATTACCTCCTTTGTTTGCTGAGTAAGTCCTCTTACAATGAGTTCGTTCAAATTTCAGTGTAGAGTTACTGAGATACTTGAAATTAGATTTCTACTGCCTGCTGTTCAGTGCTTTTCCTTTTAAATAGTATGCCAATCTTGTTGCCAAATGATAATTAATATATTCTTTTAATATCTAAAGTAGCAGGGGTCCCAGATTAAATCTAAATTATTTCCTCCCTAGGGTTCTAGGGGTATTTGATGGATCTTTGCTTTATCAAACCAAAGAACCTCATAGGAAAGAATTCAATCTATGAGAGGGAGAAATGGGGGTAAAATTCTGGTTTCAGGGCAATGGGCTATAGGGCTCAGAGAGGCCAACAGTAAGCTGAGTGTGGACCTTTGAGCCCAGAGCTAGACTTTAATCTAACCAGGCTCTTTGTGTTTCCTTGGAAGGCTTTTTAAAAATTTAATTTTAATTTTATCAGAGAGGAGTCTTATGCCTTAGAAAAATTTGAATACTTTGGCATGTATTGTATATAATGTTGGGACTTGGAGAAAATTTAACTCAGAAGTCAAAATGAACATTATTCATGCTAATGTTATGCTACTACTTTCTTCATATGCCTATAATATTTTCCAGGACTTAAGTTTTTTTCATCTAACATTTGGCAGGATTCTTATTTCTATTTAAGTTTGTAGGTCATGACTAATGTTCATCAATCAATTAATGTGCACAGGACATCAAAGTCAGCTGAGTTTATAGCCACTTATTTATGAACTTGTTTTATTATTAATGATTTCTTAATTTTTATTAGACACAGTTGTATCAAAATCACTTTCTTGAGTTTGCAACAATTTGTGTTTATCTCCATTTCACAATATGACTATTTAGAAAATATTCTTTTGATATAATGTCTATTTCTCTTGGGTGTGAAAAATAGATGTTTTAACCAAGGCAATTGGTTTAGATCTCTATTAGAAATATAGACATTTTTTTGTCACAACAAAGCATTGGATACATAAACTGATAGGCTAAATTAGGTTGTACAACTCATAAGAAACAGAGGAGGAACAGTACCCATCAATAGTAATTTAACAAATTGCTATTGTAACAAAGTAACAAAGTGATTTAAACTTATCAAATGTATTCCTGAAGTATGATCAAGCAATGAGTTTTCATCATCAAGCTCTTTTTTGAGAAGCAGTTGTTTTCAGTCCTTATAGTCATGTGGGGAGCTTCTAAGAAATGCTGATGCTCATGCTCCTGGACAAATCAGAATTTGCCTATATAATTCTAATATGCTGCTTAGGTGAGGGCCTGCCACTTAAGAGTTGAATTTAGCATTCATTAATTTCTGAGGAGAGCAGGTGAATATGACTTTCAGGGCAGCCTGAGGAGAGCAGGTGAATATGACTTTCAGGGCAGCCTGAGGAGAGCAGGTGAATATGACTTTCAGGGCAGCCTTGTGGGGTTTTTTTATATCTAGCCTGGTTGCTTGTCTGAGGAATTTAAAATTTTATGCCTGAGATGGTTCTAAACATTTATTATGGGATCTCTTGAAGTATTCATTTTCACCCTCCCTAAGGAGGGTTGCTACTAGTAACAGAAATAGAGTTCATAAGTGTTTGTTTGTTTCCCATCCCATTCACTTGTTGGGGAATTCAGATTCACACCTTTGATCATTTGCCTATACAATAGAAAACAACTGGCTAAAGAAAACTCAAGCTATGTATTCAGTTAACAGCTAATCTGCATTCGGGCAGTTACTTCAAGCTGCTCTGGAGGCTGCTATCATCTGTCATGGGAGGTATCCAGACAAAGGTATTAATTAAAACTCATTAGGATAGTCAAAATGGATTGTCTATTTTGCTTCCATCTTCATTCTCTTGCATCTCCATTAGTTTTACAGTCATAGCCTTGGCTGTGACTCTAAGTTTTGTTTACTTACCCTCTACATAGATCTGCCAATTTCACACCTGCATAAGTTTGCCATGCCTTCTCGGCATGCTCGCCTGGTGTCCTCACTCCTTGGTCCTCCCACTCATCCTACATGCTTGCTTCCCAAGCCTGCATCCCTATGCTGCCATTCTTGCTCCTGTTGTTCACTTGCCAACATCTTCTTTATCTGTCTCAACACTCATCTATTCTGATGCTCTCTTCTCTTGAGCCTGAGCTCTGTATCTATTCTCTCTTTTGACCTCTACCCATTTCTGCTAGCCTCCATCCACCCAGGAGACTTAACCATGAATTTCTACCAGATTATGTAAAAAAGGGGGTAGTTTTCCTTTCCTAAAAGAGATTTTAACCAAGCTTTGTTTTTATTCTATTACTATGAAGGCCTTTAATATCGGTGCTTGCCTGCATTTTGGTAAAATAACCCATTGTAAGATAAATGGAAAATTCTCTACAATGTATAATTAGAGTATATTATAAAATTGCATATACTCATAGAATATTGGGACAACAGGGAGCAATTAGCATGCAAAATACAACCTGCAATTATAATTAATAATAATTACATATAAGAGTATATAATTTTTATGTCTTATAAAATATAGCAAGGAAAATAAATCTGAAGCTGAAGTCTTATGTCTAGAAGAAGTTATGTCAACTTAAATAAGCATCAGTCTTTGGTGAGTGAGAGTAATAAAAAGGCCGGATCAATGGACACTTCTGCAGACAAATGATATTTTCTACCCTTATGAGCATAATTTCTGTCCACTGTAGGACTACATCAAAATCAAGTTTGTGGGTAATTTGAGGATCTGTGTAGTTCAGACTATGTCCAACATTTTATTGGGAATTTCATGTGCATTCTGGCTGTGGGAAAAAAAAAGGCATGTTTTTTTAGCTCAAATACTGTTTTTTGATATATACTCCATAGTATATATCCAATTAGGTTTCATTGGAATTAATGATTCTCATGGAGCTTGCTGAAACAAGGATATTTGACCATTTAAATTTCTGAGCATGGGAGTCCACATAGTACACAGAATATGCACCATTATAAAATAAATCCTTTTTATTTACAGTGATCCAGCAAAATCTGAGTGTCTTTGTATATAGATAACTAACAGAATTGGAAAATCAGGTGAGGAAAGTTCAAGAATAATATTTCCAAAGAAAGCTGTGGCCCAATGTGAATATTAAACATTAATGTTTAAAAGTAAAAAAATAAAAATAAAAAAAATAAAAGTAAAAAAAAAAGTCAAATTTTTGCAGAAGATTCTCTTGATGAAGCAATTCTGGAATTTTTATACTGTCTGGAAGACAAGGCAAAGATCTAGCTTTTTATGAGTGCTTGACATAATGTGAAAAGTGTTATTTTGTTTTCCCTTAGGGGTAAAAGGATAATAGGACAGTCCTAGATTCTCAAGATGGATTCTTATCTAGATAAGGTACAGAGGAGTGTTCCTCTTTATGCAATTCTCAGTCACTTCAGATGGGAAGGTCTGATTTTTGCTTTGTTGTGATATTAAAGGGGGGCAGTTTAGGGTAAAATATTAGAAGTTATGGCTTTTTTTTTTAAGTCTTATTGCATCATTAAAATGTCAATCCTTGAATGGAAAATGATAATTCACATTTTATTCAGAAGTTTCTGATTCCTAGAATTCTTAATAAAAATTCCATAGTTCCCAGAAACAAGTTTCAATGTCTATAATTTATGCTATTGAGTTGCTCTTATAACTTATGTAAGTAAACATAGGGAAGCATCTTTTTCTAAAAGCTTCCCGGAAAATGACAGGCAAAACATTCAAAGATAGCAATCAGTTTTGTGTCATGATTGAAGTACTGGGGGGATTTCCATATTGATCTAGACCAGTAGTTGTCAGAGTACCCTTCTCCCCCAACAACAATATTGGTATCACCAAAAGGGTGAGGGCAGGGCAGGGTAAGTGTCCTTAGGAATGCAAATTCTCTACCCCTACCCCAGATCTACTGAAACAGAAATTCTTCAGTTTTCTCTTCAGGAACCCAACAATCTGTATTTTAACAAGCCCTTCTGGTGATTCCACTGCATGCTAAAGTCTGAAAAATAGATCAGTGTGTCTATCCAACCATTCATTCATTCAAAATAGCTATTGCCACCAAATATGTACCATATACTATTCTACATTGCTATGAAGGAATTGGAGGCAAGGAAAGTGATAGCAAAAAAGGGAGGTAAAAATTGCATATCCGGATCACCTTTGGAGATTTGTCTAATTAAAATTCCTAGATTTCACCTAATACCCCAGTGAACCACCACCTTTCCTTGTATTAGTCATGCCTTCATCCAAGGAATAGGGAGGGCAGAATGGTGAAAGCTTTCCTAACCTCTGTTGAAAGGACAAAATATTGACGGAGGATCCCTTCTCTGTAGGCAAAGGCTGCGCACAGAGCAAGAGGAGAGTATTTCCACACTAGAGGCATCATTTGGTGGCAAGTCTGTTTACTACATTTGCAGGAAGGAATAGGAAACATACAGAGATAATAGAACTTCTAAGGAATGGGTGTTTCCAGGCATCACTCAGCTCAGAATATATTTTTTACAGTAGATATTTATAACACTCTTCCTGTCGCTGAGGTACAAAGCACAGGACTCTGGCAGAGCATGTATGGAATTTTAAAAGAGGAACTTAGGTTCCAGCCAAATTGGACCATCACTTTTTCCTGAACATTTCCCACCTCCTCCCATTTCCTAGGCTTTGATCAACCTCTTTCTGCCATCTGGAATGCCTCCACCTCATTTCTACTTCTCAAAATCCCATAAATTTACTAAGGCACAGTTAAAAAAAAAAAATCCTGTTAAAAATACTGGCCTGATATCCCTCTGCCCCTCAATGTAATACAATGTCTCCTTCCTTCAGTTTCCTCATAGCACTTGGTGTGTACTTTTGTGTTATGGGCCCTATGTTCACACTGGCTTATGTAGAAATATGTGTGGTTTCTAAAAATGAATCTAACTTATCATCCACCCCCATCAGCTGTAGAGAAGACTTGATTTTAGCACTTCAAGTTTACTCATTCTCTAGACAAGTCAGGATTTAAATTCGGTCAACTTAGGTTCATGCCTTCTACCAGGGTTGGTGGTCCCTTATAAGTATCACTCTTCTCCTTTCAGCCTCTGGAAGGGAAGCTCAGGGGCCTCATGACATAGGGGAAGCAGGTGTGCATAACTGGTCTTCTGTGACATCTCACTGTGTCTGTTCAGGAGGTATCTCTGGCTGTGTTGCTCATCTGTGCTCTTGGTATGATCAGTCTCTTCCACTATCTTCTCTTTCAACTCCCACTGGTGTGGCTGTCCCCAGAGTCCCCTGGCCTTGCAGCCTCTGCTAGGGGTCCTCTATCTCCCTGATGCATCATTCTCAAGTAGGCTTAAGGACTCTTCTTCACACACTGAGGTTCTTCATTTTTCAGATATCTTCCATGCTTTCTGAAAGGACTCCAGAGATTTTTCTGGGTTATTTTCTAGAGTAGAGGGTGGGGTTTATCTTAGACTCTCTCAGCCTAAACACAACTTGCTACTAATTCTACTCTGTGGGCCACCCTGAGGAGTGAGGAGTGAACTGGGTCACTCTCCTCCAAAAGTCCCTGGAGGAAGTGATGCTTAGGGATCCTGCATCCTGAGATAATGGGACCAAGACAGAAGCATATCAACTCTCTGGCTCTTTCCTCAGTTTCCTCCTCCAGCCTCAGGATGGGCTTTCCTCAAATCCCTCTTCTTTTCCCTACTGTCTCCCCATTCTATGTTTACAGCTAAAACTCTACAATTCAGTCTTCTGTGCTTGGCAGTTGGTATTTCAAAGCACATCTTTGAGTTTCTGAGAAAATGCTTGCCTTTCATGAATCTAGCTCTTGTATTTGAAAGCTAGGGGTTTTCATGTCTATTGTGAACCGTCTAAATTAAGAAAGTCATAGTGTGGCTGTGACTTCTTTATTCTAGGCAGAGTCACTCTCTCCTTGAAAATGGTGAGCATTTCATCTTTGGTGCATGGGGAGCCCCAGGGTGGAACATTTGATTGGGAGTGACAAATAAAGATATTGAAAAACAAATGAAAAATTTGACTTTTTCTGCTATGCCTCTTTTGGTTTATCACATACTATCTTTTATCATATTACGTATCTTCTTGTTTTCACATACCTCTTCTACTTCTCTACTAATTCTCACTCAGACTTAACTTGACATAAGGGTGGGGCCAAAGGCCTGTTCATCTCTAGATGCTTCTCAGTGCCTAATGTGATACTATCTTCAGAAATGTTCCTTGCATAGTATTAATTCTCAATATTTTATTAAGATTTTCTCCTATAAAATGGCTGTATGTTCATTACTGAAAAATATTTCCCTTGCCTGTGTCATCTTTTTGAGTTGCTTATTTAAATCTGAGTAGAAAGTAAAATTATCTCAGGAATTTGCCTGTGATTCCCTGAACTTACACTGCCTTTATTTATAGTGATGATACTAAAAACCACCACCTGATATTGATTTTTTAAAAAGGCACCAGTACTCATTAGCTTTGCCTAATTAAAGGAGTGCTCAGATAGATTCTTATAGCTGTTAACCACCTCTGTGAGTTCCCTACTCTTCCTCTCCTTCCCTCTTCCACCCTTCTTTCCCTTTTCTTCTTCCCTCCTCTCCCCCTTCCTCCCTCCCCTAGCTCACCTGAACATGCATTTTGAAAGCAGATGTATAGAATCCAAAGGAAGTACTTAAGCACACTAGCGCCTGAAGAATGGATCTAGGCAGTTATGATGGGCTAGTTGGCTTGCTCATTTTAGTTCTCCTATGTCCCAGCTTGGAACCAACAAGAACCTTGAGTCTGGTCTCTGAAATCTGCAAGATTAGAAGGATATTAGCAGGGTGGTTTTTTTTTGTTTTTGTTTTTGGTTTTGGTTTAGGACTCTAAAAACAGACTTATTATTCAAAATAATAAAAATTTGCGGGCACAAAAGGAATATCTATCTACCCATAGTGTTAATATAGATAATAGATAATACTTACTTGTTTACAGATTTGTTATTTCATAGATCAAGATTTGCATCTTTAATTCTCAGAGTTATTTCAATAATAAAAATATGAAACCTGCATATATGAATCAGAGTCCTAGAACTGACTTGAGCAGGAAGGGAATTTATTAAAGGAATAGCATGGATAGAATTGCCAAGAGTCTGGAGCACCTAGCTCAGACTCCATATCCATAAGTCCCTGTCATCATAGCTGCAGTGTTAGGTGCTTCACTTAGGTTGGCAACCTGGACCCTGCTGGCACAGAGCTCTGAAACTGCTGCTGCCAGGGAACCTGATATTGCTGCCGCAGCTACCAGACATAAGGGAGCTTCCCCTTCCTCTCATGATGCTTGCTTCTTTATGTTGCTGGCTGGAGCAGGTGTGTCTGATTTGGTCAGGTGCTGGCACCCTAGTTGCAAGGTTAGCTTTGGAAAGTGAGAATCTGACAGGCTTAACTTAGGTAATGGAAGAGAGCTCTGCCTCCCAACAGGACTGCAAGGAGAAAAGATTTTCAAATGAAGAGTGGAAGGAGGTTCAGATGAATGGCAGCCAAAGAAGGAGAGATGTGGACTTGATTGGAGGTAGAAGAATTGTGGGGGAGGGGCAGCATGGGTGGAGGGCCATTTGCAACAATTGGGCTCTTCCTTACCTAGGGAAAGATCTCTACGCTTTTGTTTTTGGAATACAGCAACAAAAATATTGGGAAAGAATAAACTGCTGGGCAAAGTTTGGTATCTATCTAACTAAATACTAAGTATTTTTATGTCCTCATCATTTTCCTTTTTCTTTTCTTCAGTGTTCTAAATAGAAAACTTTGGAAAAGAATAAAACTTTAAGTTAAAAGCCTCCAGTTTTATATGTAAATAATAGCTTAGCATAATCTCCCTTAACATTTTGGCTTTATATGCTCTCTCAGTGTCCCTCTCTCTCTCTCTTACGTAATGGGCATAATATATAAAGCCCAAACCATTAAAGGAACTGCCAGAGAGCAAAAGAACTGTTTCTTTTTGATTTCTTGCCATAGCTTTTCTGACTTTGTATGTCTTAGGCATCTAACAAATGAAATAAATAAATCATTTAGGTGAGAGCTCATGTTAAGAAACATAAGAAATATAATAAATATGACAGGCTTTTTCTAATTGGAAGAGAATAACTTTCTACCCTAACAAGAATCTTCTTATACTAAGGCTACTGATGCACTCTCAGAGGATGGGATGTAAAAGTTTATGGTGTCTCTGACCATTTCTCCTCTCAGAAGTCAAAATAAGAATGGTAACAGCAGCAAAATTACAGGTGTTCAATTTTATCTTTGATCCAGCCAGGAAATATCTGAAATTCCAAATTATAGTATATGAAGATGGAAAGTGGATGTGCAGGTGTTCAACCATTTAGCAGATCAAAAGTAGGTTGAATCTAAAGAGATGTATGTGGCATTGGGGGAGGTTATGAGTGAGAAGCTGGCTGATTTTTGAAAAAAAAAACACCTATAAATTGACTCTAATATCTTTAATGACATAAAATAAAAATGCAAAGCTATAAAACAAATATAGTCAGAGCAAAGAGCACTTGAAAATTCAAAATGATACTTGAAATTAAAAATGCTCATCATGATTTGGAAGATAAAATCAAGGAAAACTCCTAGCAAGAAAAAGCAATAAAGAAATGAACAGTAAGGGAGAAAAACTAAGACAATTAGACGTTTAATCTAAGCGGTCCAGTATACTAACAAATAGCAGTTTCATAAATAAAAAACAGATACAGTGATGAAGAGGACATTTTCAAAGTAATAATAAAAGAAAATTTCCTTGGATATGGGTCTCCAGATTAAAAGGGTCCACAATGTAGCAAGCACAATGAATGAAAAATATACTCCTATTGAACACGTCATTGTGAAATTTCGGAACTTCACAATGGATAGAGAGATAATTCTAAAAGCTTCCAGAGAGAAAAAAACAGACATATACAAAGGATTATGAATTAGAGTAGTATCAGCTCTCTCAACAACACTGAAAACTAGAAGAAAATCTTCAAAATTCTAGGGGAAAATTATTCCCTCCTTACTTGCAGATTCACATATATATTTGTTTCAGTTTTGCTAATTCTTGACCCAGTTAAATTGTCATTCAAGTATGGGAATAGAATAAGGTTATTTCAAATATACAAAGTCACATGCAAAAATTCACTATCCAGGGGCACCTGGGTGGCTCAGTTTGTTAAGCATCCAACTCTTGATTTCAGCTCAGATCAAGATCTCAGGGTCATGAGATCGGCCTATGTGGGGTTCCATGCTCAGTGCAGTCTGCTGGAGTTTCTTTCCCTCTCTCCCTCTCCTAGTACTTCCCCCACTCCTCTGCTCATGCATATGTATGCTCTCTCTCTCTCTCAAAAAGTTTACTATCCGTGCAACATTTCCCCCACCAACTCCTAAAGGGTATGACCCACTAAATGAGAGAGTAAAAGAGAATTTTATGAGATATGATCTAGGAGAGAAGCAAAGGACTCAGGACTCAAGCTATGCATCCAGCCTGGAAAACAAGCCCATTAGATTGAAGTGGGAGGATGAGGTGCTCCAGCAGGGTGCTTTCTGGATCATTTATCTGTTTGACCATTTAGAAAATTTTAGGAGAAGCATTTACAGAGTTGTTAGAGGGTTTATGAAAATTTAGCTTAGTTTCAAATAAAAGCAAGCAAAGGAAGAAGAAGAGACAGCAATTAACTCCAGGGCAAAACACAAAGCAAAAGAGAAGAAATGTAATCATAGTACATGTCATGGCTGAGCAGTGAATGATGTTTATATATGTATATGTTATAAACGAGAACATTAAATAGGTATCTAACTAAAAAATGTCATATAACCTTTAGGAACTGGGCATTATAAAAGAGCTAGAAACCCTACAATCATAATATGAAGTCAATACGTGTGTATAATTTTTAATTAGGAGATAATAGATAAATTGTTACTTAGAAATAAGGAGGTAAATGACAGAGAAAACTGCTAGCTAGAGATGAAAGTGGTTGCCTGGGAATGGAGATTAGAAGGATAATTGAGTGTAGGACATTTTCACTTTAGCTCTGTTTGACTTTTTATACCATGGGCATGCCTTGGTTATAGATATATATATATATATATATTTTTTTTTTTTATGATAGTCACACAGCGAGAGAGAGAGGCAGAGACACAGGCAGAGGGAGAAGCAGGCTCCATGCACCGGGAGCCCGACGTGGGATTGGATCCCGGGTCTCCAGGATCGCGCCCTGGGCCAAAGGCAGGCGCCAAACCGCTGCACCACCCAGGGATCCCGCCTTGGTTATAGATTGATTTGACAAGATAGTTTTTGAGTACCTACTAGATGGAAATAAGTTCTGGTTGCTCTGAAGAAGTTAAAAATGACAAACAGATTTGACCATGAAGGAGCTTCCAAAAGGGAAAAAACATATTTGAAAACTATAAATCTATATTTATCAATTATAACCTATATTACAATCTTTATATATGAAGCCCATGAATAAATGACCACAGATATGAGATGTCTAATAAAATAGCCACTAGCCACATGTGAATATTTAAAATTTAAATTGATGAGTTTAAAATTTAATTTTAATATAATTTTTAAAAAAAATTTATTTATTTATTCATGATAGACAGAGAGAGAGAGAGAGAGAGAGAGGCAGAGACACAGGAGGAAGAAGCAGGCTCCATGCCGGGAGCCTGACATGGGACTTGATCCCGGGGCCTCCAGGATCACGCCCTGGGCCAAAGGCAGGTGCTGAACCGCTGAGCCACCCAGGGATCCCTAAATTGATTCGTTTTAAATAAAATTTAAAAATTCAATTTCATTTACACTAGCCACATTTCAAGAGCTCAGTAGCTACATATGGCTATTGGCTACCATATTGGATAATACAATAAAGAGCATCATCATCGAAAATTCCATTGGACAGTGCTGCCTTAGACCATCCATATTTGCCCATGGGTCCTGAGTAATGAAAGGGCAAGGTTCTAGCTATATACCTATTTGTCCATTTGTTTGGGGACTCAACAGAGTAGGGATTGGTGTAGATACATTCCATCAGATTGAAAGCAAGCTGAAAAGCTATTTCTTTACATTTATAAGAAAAGTCTGCTGAGTTCTCACATCAAGTATTCTGGAAAACTGGCAGAAGGATAATCATTCTCCAGCACTTCTGCTTGAATGGCTAGACTGCTATTCCTAATTATACAGCTGCCAGTGAGAGCTGAAGCTTGTCCATAGAAAAGGAGATGCTTTTAGGATGAACTCATCCTTCTCTTGTGCAGGAAGGGTGGAGGCATAGAGTGAGGTGGACACAGGTGAGATTAAAGAGGAAATCCCTTTATATCAATGTTTCTGAAAGACTGGTCCTCTTCTATCTGTGTCAGAATCTTCTAGTGTGTGTAGGTGTACATGGTATATGTGTGTTTGTGTGCTTTGAGGGATAGGAAGCCAAAGCTGTTAAAAAAAGCTTTTTACTGGATCCCACTCTGAACCTAACGAAGTAGAATCTCTCGTGGTCAAGACAAGAAATCTGTATTTTTTTAAATTTATTTTTTCAATATAAATTCTATGTGGTTAACATACAGGGCAATATTGGCTTCTGAAGTAGAATTCAGCAAATTACCACTTATACACAACATCCAAAGTTCATCATAACAAGTGCCCTCCTTAATATCCATCACCTGTCTAGCCCATCCTCCATTTATCTCCCTCCATCAACACTTGATTTGTTCCCTGTCATGAAGAGTCTCTTATGGCTTGTTTCCCTTTCCTTTTTTTTCTTTCCCCCTTTCCCATATGTTCATCTATTTTCTTTCTGAGATTCTACATACAAGTGAAATCATACGTATCTGTCTTTCTCTGACTGACTTATTTCACTTAGCAGAATACACTCTAGCTCCATCCATGTCATTGCAAATAAAGATTTCATTCTTTTAAATGGCTGAGTAATATTCCAGTGTGTGTGTGTGTGTGTTTGTGTGTGTGTGTGTGTACACGTCTTTATCCATTCATCATTTGATGGACGTTTGGGATCTCCTCATAGTTTGGCTATTGTTAATGCTGCTATAAACTTCAGAGGGCATGTATCCCTTGAAATTTGTATTTTTGTGTCCTTTGGATAAATACCTAGTCATGCAATTGCTGGATCCTAGGGTAGTTCTATTACACTTTGAAGAATCTCCATACTGTTTTCCAGAGTGATTGCACCAGTTTGCATTCCCACCAACAGTGTAGGAGGGTTCCCCTTTTCCTGCATCCTTACCAACACCTGTTGTTTCTTGTGTTGTTAAGTTTAGCCATCCTGACAGGTATGAGATGGTATCTCATCATGGTTTTGAAGAAATTTGTATTTTTAAACAAATTCCTTAGGCAAATATTTATATGTTGAAGTTTGAGAACCTTACGTAGTTAAGGTCTATGCTACATTCTTACTGAGAAGAAACTGAAAGTCGCTATCTGATTCAATTGAATTGGATTCATAGCAAATACTTAGGCATTTATGTGCGTAAGATGTATCTTATGAGTTTTCTTGTATGTCTGATGCGTCTTCTATTAGAAACTCTATTAAAGGGATCCCTGGGTGGCACAGCGGTTTAGCGCCTGCCTTTGGCCCAGGGTGTGATCCTGGAGACTTGGGATCGAATCCCACGTCGGGCTCCCGGTGCATGGAGCCTGCTTCTCCCTCTGCCTGTGTCTCTGCCTCTCTCTCTCTCTCTGTGACTATCATAAATAAATAAAAATCTAAAAAAAAAGAAACTCTATTAAAGCAGTGTTCTAATTATTAACTACATGTTAAATCTCAATGGAAACTTAACTATAAGGTATGACATCCAGGGAGAATAGACTTTAAACTCTTTTAAATATAAAAATCTGCCCAACTTTTAGAGACTGTAAAAAGCTTTGTCTTTAAAATAAAAATTACCATAGAACTTTGGGGCATGTTGTCCTTTTATTCTGTTCCTTGAATAAGACATCTTAGTTGGGCAAGGCCCTACCTGTTCTTGGGAAGGTGTGGTGAGGAGTGTTGTGGCATGAAAAGTGCCTAAAGATTTACATTCTGTTGAAGGGTCAGAGTATCTCAAAATTATCTCTAAATTTACACAAAATGAAGCAAATCTCTTGCCTCTGAGATTTAAAGTTATTCATACATATCAGGTGAACTGAGGAAAGGGTTCAATGAAGTCAGATTATGGGAAAGGACAATAAAGCTCCACAGAAAAAGCTTGCCATTAGAGAAAAGATAATCTGGACTGCTTAATCCTGGAAATGCATTTGACCCAATCATTACTGTCTTGCACAAGTCTTTAAGGAAACAGATTGTAACAGAAGGACTTTAACACTAAAAACTATGGTGTTAGAGCCTAGGCAGTTTTAATTTGGGTAGTCTGAATTGAGTATAACAAGAAAAAAGGAGCATTAAAATTTTTTAATTTAAGTATAGTTGACGTACAATGTCATATTAGTTTCAGGTGTACAACAGTGATTCCACATCTCTGTACATTATGCTCACTGCAAATGTAGCTGCCATCTGTCACCATGCAATACTATTATAATATCATTAACTATATTCCCTATGCTATGCCTTTTATCCCTGTGGCTTATTCATTCCATAACTGAAGGCCTGTATTTTTTACTCCCCTTTACCCATTTTGCTTCTCCCCTACCCCCTTCTTTCTGGCTACCATCAGTTCTCTGTATTTATAGGTCTGATTCTGCTTTTTGTTTATCTATTTTTAAAATTTTTTTAGATTCCACGTATGAGTGAACTCATATGGTATTTGTCTTCCTTAGTCTGACTTATTTCACCCAGCATAATACCCTCTAGGTCATCCATGTCATTAAAAATGACAAGATCTCATTCTTCTTTTTATGGCTGCATAATATTTCTGTGTGTGTATGTATATGTGTGTGTGTGTGTGTGTGTGTACATGCCACATCTTTATCCATTCATCTATCAATTGAAACTCAGTTTGCTTTCATACCTTGACTATTGTAAATAATGCTTCAATAAACATAAGGGTACATATATCTTTTCAAATTAGCATTTTCATTTTCCTTGGGTATATACACAATAATGGAATTATTGGATTTCTGTTTTTAATTTTTTGAGGAAACTTCATATTGTCTCCCATAGTGGCTGTATCCATTTATACTCCAGCAACTAGTGTGCAAGGATTCCTTTTTCTTCACATCCTCACCAACACTTGTTATTTTTTATCTTTTTGATACTAGCCATTCTGACAACTATAAGGTGATATCTCATTGTGATTTTACTTTGAGTTTCCCTGATGATTACTGATGTTGAACACCTTTTCATGTGTCTGTTGGCCATCTGTATATCTTCTTTGGAAAAACATCTTTTCAGTCTTCATTTTTAATTGGATTTAACTATCATCCATGAAAGTTACAAACATGTACAATGGGCAGTGTAGCTGTGAGTAGTTCAATCAGGCCCTATCTATTTGGAAAAGCAGCAGGAAGGAGCCAATTCTAAAGTTATGATCTCCTGATAGGTGGTAGCAAGAGAGTTTGAGAAAGATGGATGATGTAGTAATGGGTAAAAATCTGGGATATGGCCATTAGAAAACTTACTTGAACTGAATAAAGCTTTTGAAACTATCACTCTGGGTTCTACAAAAATTTGGTAATCTAGATTCCTTATAAAGAAGTTGATATCTAGAAGAGCTTGATCCTGGGAGTGAATTGGCAAAAAGAATTGATTGTGTATAGATTATAAAGTAAAAGAAGGAACAGGAAAAAAGAATCCTGTAAAGAAGGGGTTGGCAAAGTATTTGTAAATATTTTAGGTTTTTCAGGCCTTATGGCCTTTGTCCCTTTGTTGCAACTACTCAATTCTGCTGTTATAGGGCAGAAGAGTCATAGACAATATATAAATGAATGAGCATGGCTGTGTTCCATCAAATACTTTTAGTTTTACATATAAGAATCATTCATAGTTCACAGGCAGCACAAAAACAGGTGCTATAAGCATAGGTGTTTACCAATCTATGCATTAAACTAGAAAAGACGAAGAGACTATATTTTCTAGCAGTATAAAACCAATGACAATGTTTTAATATTTGCCTAATCTCTTCCACAGGGGCTACCAAGTAATCCAAAATGAAAATGCATATTATTCCCCAGGCTCAGAGTGACTAGGGTATTAGGTGGAAAGTAGTAGGGCTCAGTAGGGAAAATCATGATAGTCAATAATTTTTATCAAAAAAAGCAGAAGAAGAAAAAAAAAAAAGCAGAAGAAAGGGTGCAGGGGCTTTCCTGTTACAGCTGCTAAGCATAAAGCATTTGGTGGTCATATTTTTGAAAGCTGCTGGTGACTGTAAGAAAATAATAGAGTGAATTGGTCCTGTCATATTTATTAAAGGGATAGAATTTGAATCAAACCAAATATAAACCAAGGGAATAAAAATGAATCATCTGGTTGTATCTTGGTGTTCATGTTTCTTTAAATTTTGCTTCAAATCATTTATTAATTTATGGTGAAATCACTATGATTGTCTATAAATGTTGATTGTGTATAAAGAACACAAGATGGAAGAAATGTGAATTTGAGTCCCAGCTCTAGCAATTAGCTGTATGTGTTTGGAAAGTTAACCTTTCCAAATCTCTGTCCTGTTTTTTCTTTTTTAGGATTAAGTATTTGACTATCTTAATCTGCAAAGTGACTTCCTGATCTAAAATTCTATGTCTGAATGTATTTAAAATGTTCAACCTAGGGGCACCTGGGTGGCTCAGTGGTTGAGTGCCTGCCTTTGGCTCAGATGGTGATCTCAGAGTCCTGGGATGGAGTGCTGCAATGGGCTTCCCATGGGGAGCCTGCTTCTTCCTCTGCCTATGTCTTCTCCTTCTCTCTGTGTCTCTCATGAATAAATAAATAAAATCTTAAAAAAAATGTTCAACCTGAAGTGTGTACAAAACAATATGCTCTCTTTTATTTCAGAATGTTTTGGGAAATGAATATATTATATTAAAAATGGGAAGACAAAAAGTGAAAAAACAAAGGGAGCAAGGAAGGAAGAAACAGAATAGAGCTAATGGAGAGAGAGACTAGACTTCTCTGATTAAAGTTCAGTTTGTAGATTTGGATTTGGAACCATGCAAATATTTCACATAATTCTAAAATAAAATAGTAGAAGAGCATTCTCATAATGGAAAGGAAATGAACCTGTTTATAGAGTTGGTGGCAAAATAGGAACTAATTCAAGTAACTGTAACAACTCAGTAATTTGATCATGCATCCTAATAGAACGTATCATCTTAAGGACAAAAAGAACTTAAAAACTTTGTAACTATTTTCAGTAAGCACATTATTGGGGTTACTTTTTTCCCTCATTCTGATATAGTATGGTGTTATGGAGATATGAGATTTTTGGTATAGGAGAAAAGAGCTAAAATTATCAGACTTATGAGATTAAGCACAAATATATAGATCAGAATTGAATTGGAGAGAATAGTATAAAATCATAATATATTCTATTTTGAAGAAAATATGTTTTCCCTATCTCTATTTCTGACCCAGTAGCATACTAAATACATTAAAGCACACCTTACTGTCCCAGCAGAACGAGACATTAGTATTTAGGTTTATTAAGTCTCCTAGTTCCCTGGTATATGGACTGGTTCTCAAAGTGGCCGAGAGCCTGGCTGAAGAGTCATCCAGATGGAGCTTCCATACCAGGGTGAAGTGAATCATTAATGGCAGTGGAATGATCCTTAGAGAGGATTAATGGAAATCATGACCAAACTTAGAGGTGACATACTAGTGATAGCCAATGTGGGGTTGATCAGCATGGGAAAATCATAAAGCTTTGGCTTAGCTGAAAGCAAACAGACCACGAGTGTGCTAGTCCCTGATATTAGCCACAGAAAATGGAATGCCAGGGGAAGCTAGACAAGGCCAAACTCACCTTAGCAGCCTCTATACCCACCTCATAGGTGAGTATTCAGGCAGGGGGCCAGGTCTCTCTTCCTGACTAAGGCCACGAAGTTATCTGAGCCACACTCCTTTCCCCACATACCCAGACATTATTTTGGAGCAGAAGAGGAAAGAGCTCTGAAATGTTCTTCATTTTCCTGATTTATATATGCCAAGTCTGAGTTCTGTATGGACACATTTTAAATTGTTGGGTTGAGATTATTAAGTGGGACCAAACAATTTGTTCCTTGTCTGCAACTCAGTGAATGGTGCTGATGAACAAGACCAGATCAATTACAGATAAAATAATAGGGCTATTTTTTTTTACAGATCTGAATTGTAAGGTAATTTCCATCTCACCAGTTTATTAAGACAGTCATTAATAATTTTCCTCTTTTTAAGAAAACAATCATTTACCAGTTGGCTATTGTTTCCTTAAATAAAACAGTATTTACCTTACCAGCTAAATGAAAAAGGTGCTCTCTCACGCACATACATAGACACACACATACACACACACCTTAAGTGTATAGTTTCTCAGAGTATATATAGAAATATGCCACACTAGGAAGGGACCAGGGACCTCTTCTCAAGGAGTTGCAAAGTTAAATACTCACAAGCACCCAGATAGAATGGGTGAGAATGGAAATGATGAAATCCCACTGGGTGGGACTGGAGCACCCTGGGGAGCCCATACTCTGCCAATGGGGAGGAGGCCAATGTTCTGTTCTGGGGTTAACAGATGTTATAAGACAATTGGAAGTCTAACCTTGTAACTGAAATCTGTTTTTTGATATTGGCACCTAGACAAAACAAAAAGAAAAAAATCCTACTATGAGAGCCAAACATACCAAATCTGCAGATTGGATTTAACTCAAGGACATCTGGTTTACAACCTCAAATCTAGTCCAATCATAGGTACTTAACACATTAAGAAACTGAGCTCAGAGAGCCTGTGACTTGCCCAATTGTTCAGTAATATTTTAACTGCCTTAAAGGTTGTATTATTTCTGAAAAAAAAATTTTAGTTATTTGCAACAGGGGATATGTAAAATGACTCAAAATACAATAGGGACATGATATATAAAAGATTATTATTTTTTAAAGATTTTATTTATTTGAGAGAGAGAGTGTGTGTGTGCAAGAGCACAAGCACAGGGAGCGGCAGAGGGAGAAGCAGACTCCCCACTGAGCAGGAAGCCCAACACTGGGTTCTAATCGCAGGATCCCAGGATCATGACCTGAGCTGAATGCAGATTCTTAACTGACTGAGCTGCCCCGGTGCTCCTATGAAAGATTATTTAAGGCCCTAGGTTAGCAATCAATGTTAACAATTGCTTGTATACTTTTCTAGAGATCTTCTATGCAACTCACCTATGCTACTGTATTTTTGTAAACAATAAAAATATCTTTATTAGCAGATGATATGATCCTTTTTTGTAGAAAATTTAAAAAATCTATAGGTAATTTATTACAAATAATAGAATTGAACATGGTGGATGGATATAAGGTTTTGTTTTTAACAAAAGTCAACTCCATTTTTTTACACCAGCAACAAATACTTAGAAAATACCTGGAGAGTATCAGAAAATATCAAATAAGTACTCAGGATTAAATCTCAAAAAATATATGCAAAATCTCTATGGAAGACTATAAAATGATATATATATTTAATATACAAAATAAACTATGAAGGATACCGTACCTGAGTGTATCCTTTATAGTTTGTATAACTATATATATCCTTTATACAAACTATAAATGAATGAGTGAAGGGAGAAACTGTGGGAAAGAAGTATTTGTAGAGATATCAGTTCTCCTCCAGTGGATCTAAAGATTCAAAACACCTCCAATCAAAATCTGAATAGGTTCTTTTCATGGATCATGGTAAGCTAATTGTCTCACACATTTTCGGGCAAATTCATCAGAATTTTTGGTGATTTTGGTGAAGTATTCTTGATGAGCAAAACTAACCTCTGCTTCTTTTTCTTCTTTACATATTTCTGATATGTATGTCTATAATGTGTGTTCATCTCATATCTAGATTTGAGCATCTGGTTAAATAATAAACAAAAGGCTCTGGAACCCTTATATTTGGACAAAGGGTCCTTTAATTCTAAAGATTTGCTTATTTTGAAAGAGAGAGTGTGTGTGAGTGGGGGGAGGAGCAGAGGGAGCAAATCTCAAACAGACTTTCTACTGAGAGCCAAGCCCATTGCTTGATCCCATGACCTGAGATCATAACCTGAGCCAAAATCAAGGATCTGACACTCAACTGACTGAACCATATAGGTGCCCCAAGGATCCTTCAATTTGATACCATTTTGTCTATCCACAAATTACCAACTCAGGACAATGCAAATTAAAATGTGGGCAGCTGTATTGCCTTCCATGCTTCTTGAAAATCCTCTTCGTCTGTGTGTGGAATCATCAATCTCCACATGTCAACAGCATTTTGGGTAGGGTCCATCCTGCTTCTGTGGGGTGGATACGACAATGAATTATGCAATACATTTGTTGCTGCTGTTTTTTTATTTTCTTTATATTCTGTATACAAATGTGAGTAAAATTGTGGTCAGCATATTCAGAGGCATGCAAACGTCAGGTAAGTTTTTCTGTCTACCTTGGGCTGGAGTGATGGCTCTAGAAAATGGCCTCAAGTGTAACAGTGGCAATACTGCCACCGCAGAATAGGACCTATGAGTGAGTGGACTCAGGACCAGCGGGAAGAAGTGAGAATAAAACCCTAGCTAGGTGACAGGACCCTCAGGCACCTAGTTACATTGTATTTTCATATAAAAATAAAGAATTTCGGGAACCCTGGGTGGCGCAGCGGTTTAGCACCTGCCTTTGGCCCAGGGCGCGATCCTGGAGACCCAGGATCGAATCCCACGTCGGGATCCCGGTGCATGGAGCCTGCTTCTCCCTCTGCCTATGTCTCTGCCTCTCTCTCTCTCTGTGACTATCATAAATAAATAAAAATTTAAAAAATTATAAAAAAATAAAGAATTTCAAAAAGCAAAGTATATTTTAAAAAGAAAAATTTTAAAGATTTTATTTATTTATTCAGAGAGACAGGAGAGAGGCAGAGACACAGGCAGAGGGAAAAGCAGGCTCCCAGGAGGGAGCCTGATGTGAGACTCGATCCCAGGACCCTGGGATCACTACCTGAGCCAAAGACAGATGCTCCACCACTGAACCACCCAGGCATCCCAAGAAAGTTTTATATTTGAGTATGTTTGACACACAATACTACATTAGTCTCAGATGTACAACATTAGTGATTCAACTTTTCTGTACATTATGCTGTGCTCACCATAAGTGTAGCTACCATCTGTCACCATAAAGCTATTACAATATTATTAACTATATGATATGGATTATATAGTCATGCCTTTTATTCTTATGTTGTGCCTGTGTGTTTATTCCTGTGATTTATTCATCCCATGACTGAAAGCTTGTATCTCCCATTCTCCTTCATGCATTTTGCCCATCCTCCTCTCCTCTGCCATCTGGAACCATCGGTTGTCTGTATTTGCATGTCTGTTTCTGCTTTTTGTTTGTATGTTCATTTGAAAAACCAAAGTACCTTGTTTCTTACTATGAAGTCTTCTAAAAATTTAAGTAATAATAAAAATCAATATGTGAAGAAGCTACGCCTTCACTGCTATCTTATCTATAAAGAAAATTAATTTGTACTTACAGATTCATTAGTAAGAAGTGGATCTCATTTTTTTTAAATAAAAGCTACTTTCTAAGTGTAAGAAATACTGGTTGCCAAGTATTGTGTACACTATGATCTTGTAAAAAAAACTTCCTTTACATTTATGAGCATAACAATGTAGAAGGATACAAAAAAAAATACCTTTTGAGGACAGTGAAATTGGTGAAGACTGTTAGGAAGACTATTTTTTCTTTAAATATATCTTTATTATATGCTGTGTTAAAATGAGTATGCTTTACTTATATAAAGAAAAAGGTAATTTTAAATGAAATAACCATTTCTCAACATTTCACTATAAATATTTTCAAACATATATCAAGGCTGAAAAAATTTTATAATAAACATTTGTATACCTATCATCCATCCATCTTATTTTTTAAAGATTTTTAAAATTTATTTATTTATTTATTTATTCATGAAAGACACAGAAAGAGGCAGAGACACAGGCAGAGGGAGAAGCAGGCTCCTAGCAAGGAGCCCAATGTGGGACTCGATCCCAGAACCCCAGGATCACGCCCTGAGCCAAAGGCAAATGTTCAACCACTGAGCCACCCAGGCGTCCCAATCCATCTTATTTTTTGATACACTTCAGAATAATTCTGGATATGAGTTTACTGCCCTCTTAAGTACTTAAGCATCTATATCATTAGTTGGAATTCTGTAGTTGCTTATAGTTTTTTGGAATGACTTTAATTATAAAAGTAATACATATCCATTGTAGAAAGTTGGAAATTGCAGATAAAAAATTTATAATTTTTTCAATTAGTATTTATTTGTATCAGGTATTGTGCTATATACTTTACTAGCATCATTGTATTTAATCCTTTCCCAAACCCTAAGAAGGAGCATTATCCCCATTTTATAGATAAGGAATCTAAAGCAAGTTACCACAGTTTCTACAGTGGCAGAGTTAGAATATGGACCAAGTATATCTCATACTCTTACCCTTAACTACATGCCACTCTGCTAGTCTTGACTCCATCGCACTGTACTTCAAGATAACCACTATTGACTCCTCTCTAGACCCTTTCCTAAGTGTTTGTGTTTCTACAACTGTATTTTCCCACAAAAATAGTATTGTGTTTTATGTGTTGTTTTATAATTCTCTTTTTTCCATGTTTGCAAACCGTTTCCTACTTTTTCCACGTTTGCAAACCTTTTCCAACAGCTTCTTATTCATGGCTGCAGAGCATTCTGCTGAGTAACTAAGCCATATATTTTTACTACTTTATTGTTGAATATTTTTCCAGTTATTATCAAATGTGAAAATATAAATCTTTATAAATATTACTAGTTACATCCTTTGGGTCCCAAGTAGAATTGGTGGGTCAGAGATTTTGTGGGTTTTTGCTCTCAATACAAATTTCCAAATTGTATTTGGGAAATTGTTTTTATCAATCTTCTCCCACCAGTAGTGGGAGATATGACTAGCAGGTTTTTCCACATGCCAGCCAACACTGACACTGCATATATAATTAAAAAAATCCTTTTTAGTTAGATAAGCAAAAACATCTATGCTTTGTTTGGCATACCTTGGATTATTAATGAACTTGAACCTATTTTTTCCCATATTTATTCATCATTTAGATTTTTCCTTTCAGGTACTGAATGCTTGCTTGTTCATGTTCACCCAGTTCATTGTTAAGTTACTCTTTTGAAGGATTTCCACCCATTTCATGTTAAAGCCCATATTATGACTGAAATTTTGTTTTGGATGCAGAGCCTCGTTTTTGAGAAGTGCAGTAAAGGCAGTCACACTTGGAGTACCTCAGTGACAGCAGAAAGGTTTGCATTTTCTTCTTTTTGACAAGATAAATCTCTGTGAGATTGCTGTGAAGCAAGGAAGGATTTTAGAATTCACTTGTACAGAGTAATCCTAGAGCTTCCCATTGACACAGTGGCCTTGGGAGACATGCCTGGGCAAACCATAAGGACAGAGGGTTAGCCAATTTAGTAGCTGGCTTTGAAGCCCTGTGAGGCCTCCGGGAGTGCCCTCCAGGGGAGCTGAGGAGTGCTCAACTGAGAAGGTAGACCACCCTAGTGAGGAAAGGGGGACTGTCTCTGAGCAAAGAAGGGGGGAGAGTGGGTAATGCTGGAGAAGCAGAGGATAGAGAGTGGGCTGATGGTTTAGCTTCACTTTTCTCTGATTAATAATCCTCACTCCCTCTGTCTGCCTTGCTTCACTATGAGGAAAATCAGAAAGTGTGCAGCCCTTGAGCCCTGAGTCCTATTTCCTCATTAGTGGGGTGACATGGTGGCTGTCATTCGAGTTAGCTCTCAGAGGATGGCTGAGAGATTGTCTTCAGCCTGGCATAGTTAGTAAATATATTTGGTCAAAATTCACTTATAGTTTCACCTGTGTTCCTTCTCCATGGGAGCATGATAATAAAATGCACGTCATAGGAGAAGAAAGATCAAAAGAAATTACTTGGAATAATATCAGTATTACTTGAAAATGTTAATACTGGTATATTACATATGATGATATTTTTACCTCTATTTTTCTTTATATTCCATAATGGTACATTTATATGTATAATGGAAATAATAATAAATTTACAGTTCTCCACCTGGGTGAGAATCTGCCCTAGCAACTAAGTTAGGTTCAAGAAATAGGAAATCTTGTTGTTTGTAAACATCCCTTCCAGCAAGTTAGAGCTTAGGAGTATGGGTTCTTTTGTATTAGTATGTTGGTAATTTAAACTTTAATAGAAGAGGTAGCAGTTCAGTAGCAACAGTAATTTAAATCCAGAACCCATCGTTCCAGATCCCCCAAATCCTTGTGTGGACAATGTGGCCGGCAGTGTGTGCTCCTCTTGGGGACTGGAGTGCCAAAGGAGTCCATGCTGAGATCTGTTACATTTGCTCTGATCCAATGCGGTGCTTTTGCTTAGAGACTTAAATTTAATCTCATTCAGTATGGATTTATATTTTTCTGCTAATTCCACACAAAGGCTCTAGAAGGAGAGGTTACCAAAGGAAACTTGCATAATGTGATGTCATTATTTCCCCTCATCACGGGTCCTGGGAGGGATGGCACTCAAGGTGAAATTTAAAGCCAGTCCTTCCAGTGAGTGGGATGGTATCCAAGCAGAGAGAGCCAAAGTGTAAAAGGTGCTTAAAGTGGGCATGAAAAAGTTCTTGAAAACTGGAAAAGGGTACCATTGTATCTTTTGTTGGCTTGAAATTCTTGGCATGTTAATTAGTCTATAAAAAGGTCCTTGCCAATGTCATAAGGCAAGTTCTAAAAGCCTCAGGCTTTTAAACTTGAAGTAGTACAGTGAAGGACGGACCTCACACAGAATGTTCATAATGTATTGCAAAAACTGACAAAAATTGATTAATTACTTATATTAAAACTAATTTGCAGTGATGGCATTAACATTCCGAAGCCAGCTATTTCTTTCAGTGTGCGTCTTGTAGCTGGGAACCTATCTTCGTTCTTTGTTCATTTCTTAAAGCAACCATCTTTCATTTACCCTCTTTTTTGGAACCATTTCTTCCTAGGACTACAAATATCTGAGGTTCACTTATCTAATCAAGATTTCCTTCTCGATAGAGGTTCTTAGAGAATTCAGTGGCAAAAAAATGGGTTGTATGTTTGAAGCCTGAAATTACTATGAAAAGAAAGATAAAAATTGATGATAGAAAGTTCTTTTTCTGGATAGGATGTTTGCAAAAATTCTATTAAGCAGAACCTGTTAAGGACATTGCCTCATATCAGTCACTGACTGCCTCCCTGAAAATTTTATTTTATTTTTTTTTAAGATTTTTTTTTTATCCACTCATGAAAGACACACACACACACAGAGGCAGAGACATAGGCAGAGGGAGAAGCAGACTCCATGCAGGGAGTCTGACATAGAACTTGATCTCGGGACTCCAGGATCATGCCCTGGGCCAAAGGCAGATGCTAAACCACTGAGCCACCCAGGGATCCCTGAAAATTTTAATTAACGAATTCTACTTAAGAAACATCTTTTTGGAGCTACATTGATTACCGGCAAGTAATCTATTTCCAAAAGTTATCCTTTGTACATTTATAAATGATACAGATGTTCAAACTTAAAAATTTTAAGTATGTGAAGTGCTTTTCATAGTGTCTTATCTGTAATAAATGCTCAATTAAAAGCAGCAAGTACTTTTCTATCTTGATGGAGGCATTTCTGTTCTGCCCCTGGTGAGAGTAATGAAGAGTGAGGAACTGCCTTCTCCCGTGTGCTCCAGCTGTCTGGGGCTGCAGGGCCCTCTGGATGGATAGTATGAGAAGTTGAGGACTCTTTATTGCATTCGTTTCTTTTTTGTGGTCTTTGCTGTATTCTATTGAGCAGAATTTTCCAAATGTGTTCTGTCCCAATGTCTCAATTGGGACAATGGTCTCAAAAGAGGCTCAATGAAAACAAATGATTATGTGTTCAAATGAGTTTGGGAAGCGCTAGAGAAAGAATGTCAAGTAAGTTTAGTATGTTCTACTTCAGCTTGAGAACTAATGATTACGCATGTCTAACTGGTGTGGATAAGTCATAATGGTAATTCTGTTGTATCATCAGCTTTTAAATGGTCGTAATGCAGTGAATCCTTCCGTATAAGGTATTTGCCTCCTGGTTCCAATCAGACTCCTTCCTACTGGGGCAATCGTTCTCTCCCCAATGACCATTGAAACCTACAGAGACTCCAAGGTTAACAAAGCCAACTGGAAAACCAGACACTGTTGTAACTCTGGTATGCCTCTGCTGGCATGGTAAAACACTCTGCATTTTAAGTTTAATCCATGGCACAGCATTAGTGATGAGATTTTATTTTCTTTCCCAAGAAGCTTTTCAAGTACAGATTTCTCAATGAGAACAGCCTGGTGAGGAGGGAGGCAGTTTTTCTGGAGGAAGGCCACTCCAGACTGTGGAGCCTAACCAGCTGTATTTGCTGGTAGACTTGCCATACATAATACATTTGATCTTGGGCAATTACTTAAGCTTTCTGTGATTTAGTTTCTTCACCTATAAAATGGGAATAATAGTGGGACTTACTTCATGGCGTTGTGGAGGTTAAATGAGATAGTACTTCTAGAAAAATAGTTGATATTCTTCTAGAAGTACTATGATTGATAACAAGTAGCAGTTACCATCATCCTTATTACTTTCTTGGAAGTACATGATGAATCATGTACTAGAAGTACATGATTGATAACAAGTAGCAGTTACCATCATCCTTATTACTTTCTTAGAAGTTAGAGTTAGCATTCAACCGGAAACTTCTTTTGAGTGTGTGTCTACAATTGGATTTCCTAGTCTCTTTTAGAGGGCATGTTACATTCAATAGCCATATGAGGCTTAGTCTACACTTAAGCAACTGAGTCCTGAGGAATTGATGTTAAAATGATAGCTTGCTAGAGCTGGGGAGGACTACAAATGTGACCAAATCCTGCTCTCATTTCACAGGTGAAGGTGCTCAGGTCCAGACAGGCAAGAGACTTTTCTAAACTCCACATTTTGCTCCAGGTGAAGTTGACAAGAGAACTTAGCCTCCTGATCCCAGGGCTCCTGCTCTTCTTTCTTCATACTACCTTGGTACTGGAGACCTCCGCATGTGGATAGTGACATTAGTTATTTTGTTTTCTGTTTGAATTTGTGTATTGTTTCATAGTGGAGGTTGACATTCCTGGAACATAAAGAAGCAATGTGAAAGCAGAGGAAGGGAAACATGTTGGAAAAGACATGAATTTAAAGCCAGAGAGTTCTGCTTTTCAGTCCTGATATGTGGCTGTGTAACTTTTGAAGGGAATTAGTGTGGCCTTCTGTAACTTTTACTTCCTTCATTTGTTTGGGAATAATGATAGTTGCTTTTCAGAATTCTTTAGAGGATTAAATGAGAAAATGTATAAAATTACTTGGAATATAGTAGTTACTAAATAGATGGCAGTTATCATTCAAAATGCTAATGAGAGCTTTAATAGATGATGTCATTGCCAGAAGCAGCTTCCTGAGAATAATAGAGTTGAAAACAATGTGATTTTGTTTGAAAAAACTTGAGGAAATTTTACGTGGCTAGTAATTGAAAACATTTAAAAATTACATAGATATTCTATGGAATAAAATTTGAAGTTAATAAACATTTTTTAATTTTTCTTTTTATTTAAGTTACATTTACCAACATATAGTATAGCACCCAGTACTCATCTCACATTAAGTTAATCAACATTTTTAAGAAAAAGCACAAGACTTCAAATACATTTTAGTTGTGCAGCAGACTGCTCCAAAATATGCAGCTAGCCTCCTATTCCACCACCCATCCCAAATTCCAGAGTTCCCACTTTCTATGGCTGTTGGGGATATTTTGATGGGAAAGTTTGAGAAGCATTGATTTAACCTGTCCTCTTACTTACTCCTAGGTTGTAAATCTAATCACAGAGGGAAAGTTAGACTAAGATGAACTGCCAATTTCGCTTACCAAGTGGTATGGTGGTGATGCTTGGAGGGTGGTGACAGTCAAATCATGTTGGCTTTCAGAGATTGTTTGGTCCCACCCATCTTTGCTAACCTCTCATTCTCACTTCTGAGAATGCTCAGTCCTTATTTTTGGGTTCCATTATTTTTGCCTGCTGATCATCTGTCCTTCCTTCTGCTGGTAATAGCTCCTGATTTTCTTTATCCTCCCCTGACTCAGCCCATCAGTAATGGATGGGACTGCTGGGCCAGGGTGGCCATACAATGCTAGCCTGACCATGGACTCACTCCTTTCTTTTCTGGCTTCTGTGGTGCTTTACCCCCTTGAACTTGAAGCTGTGAAGTTGTAAGCCTGGAGCTGTCTAATGCTCTGTCAATGAGGAAAGCTACACAGAGACACACAAGTCCTTTATTTTGTCTTTGCCTAAAAGTGTAGGAGTTGAGTTTTCTATTACTGGTATCATTCTGCATTGGTAGGTACCCTTGGCTTGTTCACTCTAATCAATTGTCAGAATTATCTTTATAAAGCCTATCTTTATCTTGAAAGTTAATCATTTATTCTTTCACACATTTATTTATTCTCTCATTTATACTTATAACAATCATAGAATATCTACTTTGGCAGATACTGACAGTGTTATGTTCAATATCCATTCCTTTCTCTTCTTTATTAACAGAATTATAATTTTATTCAGACCAATGATGTACCTACCATCTGAGGCCATGGGTCATGATTGGTTATATATTAATTAAACTAATTCTTTTTCACACCAATCCTATGTGCTTTCTCAGCCTCCTTTGTAGCTAGTGGTGGTCGTGTGACCCAGTTCTAGCAAATGAGGCGTCGCTGGAAGTTAGCTGAGGAATTCCTGGAAAATGTTGCTTTCTTGATTAAAGAATACATAGACAACTGGCACAGTCCTCTTCTTCTTCCTATGGCTGTGATGTGTTGAGCTTCAATCATCACCTTGCAACTATGAGGTTCCAAGAATGAGGGAAAGTCTTGGAGAATCACAGAGAAGACAAGCTTTAAGTTGTTGAGCTGATGTATCCTCACCAATCATCATTTCCTTCAAGATTTATTATATAAGAATTACAAATCTCTGCCATCTTTCTGTTACTTGAAGTGGAAAGTGTTCCTACCAGATATATCTGGGTATGAAAGAACTGGGTAATGGGCTGAATGCTGGAGATACATAGATGTAAAAAGACATGTCCTACTTTAAGAAGCTTGTCACAGAACTAATCATTCACTGCAGTGTGTGTTATAATTGCTACAGTGGAAGTATACAGAAGGGGTGGTGCCTAAAACACCTGAGCTTTGAGTTAACTCTTAAACAGAAATAAGATTTTCCAAGTGGACCCAGGCATGGAGTTGGGAGACTAGAACAATTAATGGGAGTTGGGACACAATGGACAAAGATAGATAGCTAATTCAGGAGGTATGAGCAGTTATAAGTTGTAAAATGTGGGGAAAAAATTAGTAGCCAGAGATGAGTCTATAGAAGTAAGCTTCAGATTTTAAGGGCCCTTATTTTCCATGCAAAGAAACTTAATCTAACATGTAGGTTGGTGGATTAGCACCTAGGTGAATCACCAATGGCTTTAAGAGTACAGTTTCCCAGTGCCTAGCGTAGATCTGCATTGCAATCTCTCTCTATATATATTACGGTCTGGGAATCTGTGTTTTTGAAAACTTTCACAGATGATACTGGTTAAGAATTACTGACATAGGTGATAAAGAGATAGTGAAAAATTGGATCAGAGTCATTACAAGATCATATCTGCCTTTAAGAAAGATCCAATTGTGTACCTAGCATATTTGAACAGAGTGCATCATTTTTTAAACTCATTCCTTTCTGTATGACAAAGCTGTTTTCAGTAATAATAATGTGAATATATTTTGTTCCTTTGTTTTTTAAAACTTAAGTATCTACAAAGAATAAATTCCATTTTGAAGATTCAAATTTATTAAAATATTTTGAGTATGAACTAAAATTTACATATACTAAACAACTTCTGTTTTTTGCACTCATTTCATTGTTTGAAATGTTAAACACAAATCAAAACATCAATTGGTTACAAAATGATAAAACTGAAGTAACACAAGTCCTGTTTATTCATCTTTATAATCACTGTACTATCATTGTGAATCTACCAAGTCATTGCTTTGCATGGTTCTGATGGACAGGAATTTTAGTTACCACAACTTAGATAAATAACACCAATCCCTCAACATCAAGGTTCCAATTTCAGTTACTACTTTAGTTTATTAACTGTGAATAATTGCATGAAGCACAAACTTCCACTGGTAGATGTTCAGCCTACAAGACACTATGTAGATAACAAATGTGCATTATGGTCAGTGACCGCCTAGACATTTTTTAAAAAGTCTTTGGTGATTGGTCACTGTGTATATGTTGGTCATTTTATGCACAGACACTAAAGTGTATAGTTGTGTTATATCCTTGTTGCCCAATGATAATCCACATGACATTTTACAAAAATGGATAAAAAAGAGGAAATTGACCATCAAAGATGAAAGTGCAACAAAGAAACAAAAGCAATAATAACAAAAGTGAAACTCAAATCTAAGTTAAACAGAGTTATGGGAGAAGTAGCCTGACCATGTGAATGTTGACACTGTCTCATTTGAGACTCCAGATATGTAGCTGGAGAATCTCCGTGAAGGTGAATTTACTGACATTAATGAGACAAGTGGCTGTAATGAAAAACATAAAGATGTCCCTGAGGAAGTGATACCAGCAAAAACTTACATTAAAGGAACTCTTGGAGATATTTCATGACAAGCAAAGGATAGAGTATTGGAAGCTTATCCAAACTTAGAAAGGAATATGACAATTTGTCAAGGCATAGAACAAATACTCCTTCCATATGAAAAAGTTCTAGAACAAGAAGAAGGCAAGCACCAAACTACTCTTTTTTTTTTTTTTAAAGATCTTATTTATTTATTCATGAGAGACACAGAGAGAGGGAGAGGCAGAGACATAGTCAGAGGGAGAAGCAGACTCCATGCAGGGAGCCCGAAACGGGACTTGATTCTGGGACTCCAGGATCATGCCCTGGGCTGAAGGCTGGCGCTAAACCGCTGAGCCACCCAGGGATCCTCCCAAACTACTCTTGATAGGTTTTTTAATTTTTTCAAAAAGGGAGAAAACACCTTTAATTCACAATATTTCTAATGTTTTAAATTATAGTATACTAAATAAACTTTACTACTTTCTCATTTCCCTATTCATTTATAATAATGAGTTTTTTTAATGTTTCAACCAAAAAATTTAAAAGTCACAAAGGAATCCTACATTTTCCATCAATTATGAAGATTGTTTTACAGTGATCATGAAGATTTCTGCATGTGTAGTTATTTTTACTCCCACAATGCCTTGCAAAGACTGCCTGTATTTGAGAATGTGTAGTAGCATAGGGATTGGAGATATAAACTGCTCCTGAAGTGAGCTTGAACAGTAATGAATCATGACAGACTTACTCATTGGATAAACACAGGGTGCTAACTGTGTAATTGGGAGTTCTCTGAATTGATTTCCATCTAATAGATGTTTTATCAAAGGATATGCAACCAAAAATGTGGTAATTTTAAGCTCATGTATATAATATTTAAAAATAGTAATCACAACAATTGTTTAGAACTTAGAGTGAGAAAATTTTTTTTTTTGGTGGGAGGAATGGTTTGTCACTGACTCATATTTGAAAACAAGTTTTTGTCAGTTTTAGTATTGTTTTAAACTCTCTTGGAGCACCTGGGTAGCTCAGTTGGTTAAGCATCTGCTTTGGGCTCAGGTCATGATCTCAGGGTCCTGGGATCGGGCACCATGTCGGGTTCCCTGCTCGGTAGAGAGCCTTCTTCCTCTCCCTCTGCTCCTCCCCACCACTCATACACTCATACTCTCTCTAAATAAATACATAAATTAATAAAAAAATCTTTAAACAAAACAAAACTCTCAATAGACTTGTCCACATATTTGCCTGCACTTAGGCAACCACCTTGCCATTGATTTGGCACTGGAAGCAGTGTGGGGGGAGAGTAGAAAGCAGAGAGATAGAGCTGAAAGGCATTTTGCAGAGGAACTGATGGAGAGGACTTGAGCTAGAATAGTCACATTGGAAATTATGTCAGACTATTGGTTTGTGTAATGATAATCAAGTTTAATTCCTGCCTGAGATGGCAGTGGCCATCTCAAAGTTGCTGCCACATCTCAAAGTTGCTACCACATCTCTATCAGACCCTCCCTCCGTAGTTGGTATTGCCGATTACTTTGGGGCTTTCATTGAACTTACCTGTGAACTTGCTAATTGCCCTTCAACTTGTCTCTAGGTTTCCGGCACTCTGTATCTAGGTATCTACATCTTACCTTCAGTGTGACTTAGCCATGCCCCCAGTTGAGCTTGATGGTCCAAACAATCTAGCCTATCATTAGAATTGTTAAGTGAAATAAAATTTTTAGTGAAACAGATTCTAGAATTTTTCTTTTTTAAAAAAATTATATTTATTCATGAGAGACACACAGAGAGAGGCAGAGACTTAGGCAGAGGGAGAAGCAGACTCCCTGCAGGGAGCCTGATGGGAGACTCAATCCCAGGACCCTGGGATCATGACCTGAGCCCAAGGCAGATGCTCAAGCACTCAGACACCCAGGTGCCCCTAGATCCTAGAATTTCTTTATAACACATTTTAGGATTTACTAACTTTAAAAGTAAGAACTTTGCCCGCACCCCTGCCCTGTTTTCCTGAAATGACTATGCCTATTTCCCTTCTACATCATTATCCTATAACACCCTTTTATAAGTTTGTTTCTTTCATTAGGCTGGAGACATATGTATTTATTTTAACATATATATTTATTTTTCCAATGTCTTGGAAAAAGTTCAATAACGACAAAACCTGGACTTATAATAATGTAGTTGCTAGAAATGACAAATTGATAGCCTGCAGGCCAAGTCCATACTTTAGCTGCATTTAATTTGGCTCATTTAAATCTTTTTAATTGGTTACTAGTATTTAAAAATTGAGATCCTCTGAACAAAAACATGGCTTTTCTGCTTTGTTTTCAGGGCACCTAGGTGGCTCAGTTGATTAAGCATCTGTCTTTGGCTCAGGTCATGATCCTGGGGTCCTGGGATAGAGCCCCACATTGGGCTCCCTGCTCATTGGGGAGTCTGCTTCCCCTCTCCCACTGCCCCTTTCCCCACTCATGCTCTCTCTCTGAAATAAATAAATAAAAATCATAAAAAAAGTTTTCATTATCACTGGGTCTATATTTCTAGGTAGTAGTCAATTGGTGCTAAATAGTGGCTACCACTTTTTGACAGGGTCTCTCTAAGCTTGATTTCTGCTTTTATGAGACCTACTTGAACCTAGTAGACATTTAAATTTGTAACTCATGATTTAGAATTTAGAATCTACAATATTATCAAAGGTCACATTAGTCAAACTGTTTCCTTCAGAATATATAATCAGACTGTTGACTGTCTATTCCCCAAAAGGCTACCCAATAAATTTAGGTTTGATCAACATGGGTTTTTTTTTTTTTTCAGCTTTCAACACCCATGCACAAAGATAGGGACAATTTTGCTTGGCTTTGGAAAAGAATTTGAATGAAAATGCAGGAGAGATATTTCTTCCCAATTATGCAGATAGGAATAAATTAAGTATTGTAAAAGTATGTGCAGATTTCCTAAACAGTGACACCCAGCACTTCTAGACCATTCTATCATGCCATAATATCTGGCAGGGGAATCTGTGAATACTTGCTTGCATGTCCATCCCAAGGTCTTTTCCAGTTCAAATTTTTCATCACCACTCTAGAACACCTAATAATTTAAGTCACTCGGGCGTGTTTTTTCTAAAGTGGAAAATAAAGTCCGCATAGTCATAAATCTGCCAAACTTACTGCACAGCCAGTTTACCTAACCAAACAGACTGCTCGGTTTTTCCCTCTAACTAACATACCTGCTATTTTGGTAAGTTCACTGTGGATAGGTCTTCTTTAAGAACGAAAGATGTACACTTGCTTTATGTTTTCATGATTAGAAGGTCTGTTGTATTGATTGTCCTAGAACAAAATGGCTTTCAGTCAGAGCTCCTTATTTTAGGAGACCAATAGAAAGTTGGTTTCACATTTTTAAAAATTTAAATAAGGGACACCTGGATGGTTCAGTGGTTGAGCAGCTGCCTTCAGCTCAGGGTATGGTCCCAGAGTCCTGGGATCAAGTCCCATATCAGGTTCCCCCCAGGGAGCCTGCTTCTCCCTCTGCCTGTGTCTCTGCCTCTCTCCCTGTGTTTCTCATGAATAAATAAGGAAAATCTTTAAAAAATAACAAAATAAAAATTAAAAAAATTTAAGTAAGCTTTTCTTTTAGAATAGGTTTTGATTTATAGGAAATTTACAAAGTTAGTATGAGAATACTCCTCACCAAGTTTCTACTGTTATTAACATTTTACATTACTGTGGAAAATTTGTCATAACTAAGGAACCAACATTGGTGCATTATAATGAACCGAAGTCCACACTTTATTTGACTTTAACTGGTTTTTCTTTAATGTCTTTTCTTTCTATTCCAGGATCCCATTACCACAAAAAACATGTTATATTTAGATATCATGTCCTTTAGGCTGTTCTTGATTGACAGTTTCTCAGATTTTCTTTCTTTTTCATGACTTTAACAATTTTGAGGAGTATTGGTTGGATATTTTATAGAAGTCCCTCAATTTAGGGTTTTCTTATGTTTTCTCCTGATCAGCCTGGGGTTATGAGATTTTGAAATAATAGCACAGAGGTCAAGTGCACCTCTTATTACATTGCATCATATCATGCATTACTCTCTCTTTTTTTTTTCATTTCAAGGGCGTGCTTTATTTTTTTCTTTCTTTTTTTTAAATAATAAATTTATTTTTTATTGGTGTTCAATTTGCCAACATACAGAATAACACCCAGTGCTCATCCCTTCAAGTGCCCCCGTCAGTGACCGTCACCCATTCACCCCCACCCCCAGCCCTCCTCCCCTTCAACTACCCCTTGTTCATTTCCCAGAGTTAGGAGTCTTTATGTTCTGTCTCCCTTTCTGATATTTCCAACACATTTCTTCTCCCTCCCCTTATATTCCCTTTCACTATTATTTATATTCCCTACATGAATGAGAACATATAATGTTTATCCTTCTCCGATTGACTTATTTCACTCAGCATAATACCCTCCAGTTCCATCCACATCAAAGCAAATGGTGGGTATTTGTCGTTTCTGATGGCTGAGTAATATTCCATTGTATACATAGACCACATCTTCTTTATCCACTCATCTTTCAGTGGACACCGAGGCTCCTTCCACAGTTTGGCTATTGTGGACATTGCTGCTATAAACATCGGGTTGCAGGTGTCCCGGCGTTTCATTGCATCTGAATCTTTGGGGTAAATCCCCAGCAGTACAATTGCTGGCTCATAGGGCAGGTCTATTTTTAACTCTTTGAGGAACCCTCAGACAGTTTTCCAGAGTGGCTGCACCAGTTCACATTCCCACCAACAGTGTAAGAGGGTTCCCCTTTCTCCGCATCCTCTCCAACATTTGTGGTTTCCTGCCTTGTTAATTTTCACCATTCCCATTGGTGTGAGGTGGTATCTCATTGTGGTTTTGATTTGTATTTCCCTGATGGCAAGTGATGCGGAGCATTTTCTCATGTGCATATTGGCCATGTCTATGTCTTCCTCTGTGAGATTTCTGTTCATGTCTTTTGCCCATTTCATGATTGGATTGTTTGTTTCTTTGCTGTTGAGTTTAATAAGTTCTTTATAGATCTTGGAAACTAGCCCTTTATCTGATACGTCATTTGCAAATATCTTCTCCCATTCTGTAGGTTGTCTTTGAGTTTTGTCGACTGTATCCTTTGCTGTGCAAAAGCTTCTTATCTTGATGAAGTCCCAATAGTTCATTTTTGCTTTTGTTTCTTTTGCCTTCGTGGATGTATCTTGCAAGAAGTTACTGTGGCCGAGTTCAAAAAGGGTGTTGCCTGTGTTCTCCTCTAGGATTCTGATGGAATCTTGTCTCACATTTAGATCTTTCATCCATTTTGAGTTTATCTTTGTGTATGGTGAAAGAGAGTGGTCTAGTTTCATTTTTCTGTCATGCATTACTATCGTGATTACTTGTCCATGATGATGTTAATCTTAATCATCTGATTTATCTAGTGTTTACCAGCTTTCTGTACTGTAAATTTACTGCATTCCCCCCACTCTACTTCCTTAGTTGAAAGCAGTCAGTAAGTAAAGTCCATACCCAAGGTGTGAGGAGTTAAAGCTTTATTTCCTTGAGGGGGTAGTATCTACATAAATTATTTGGAATTCTTCTGCATTGAAGTTTCATCACTCCTCTCTATTTATTTGTTCAGTAATTTATTTGTATAAGTAGAGGCTCACAAATATGAACTTTATATTATGGGTTATAATTCACTACTATCTTATTTATTTTGTTGCTTAAATTATTTCAACTTTGGCCTTTGAGAACACTTTCAGTCTGGTCATGTGTTCCTTTGATGTGCCCCCATCATTTTGTTTATTGAGCACTTCCTTACTTTATGGCATTGCAAGATTCTCTAGGCTCATCTTTTATATTCCCTGCCTAAGTCCTAGAATCAGTCAGTTCTCCAAGGAGGTCTGGTTTCTTTTATTAGAGAATGGTAATAGAAACCAAGATTTGGGCATTGGATGTGCTCATTGCTCCTGGGATGTCATCATTTCTAGGCCCTCTCAGTGGACAGTGCTAGGACTTGTAAAATCATTTCTCTACCTATCTGTATCATTTTAAGCCAAATACATGTTCGTACTGATGTTTCTGGCTCTACTCCAGAACCACATGGCTCATTCTGCTTCTACCTTGTTTATTTATAATGTCTCAGTAGTGAGAAACCTAGATCCTACCACCCATCATCCATTTACTCATTTATGTGATCCCAGTATAAGATTTTCTTATCTCCATAGTCTCTACATATAATGGTTCATGAGAGATCTTGGGGCCCAAACTCAGGTAGAAAAACCCTGTTATTTTTAGTTCTTTCTAAATAAAGATATAGGCATTTGTAAAGCACATTTGGCCACACTGCAAAATAAATATCCATTGAAATAGATAAGTATACATTAGCAGATAACATATCTGTGCATATGAGTATACTATTAGTATAATTGCTAATTAGGGGTATCAGCTCTAGAGGATTTATGAAGGCAAGTGATTGAACAGGTGAATATAGTCATTCAACATATCAGAGGTAGAAACTTTTTGTTTTTTGTATATAACAGAAACCCCTTGGGAAGCTTTAGCTATACTCATTATTTGGTTGCAAAAAAAGATTTCTTATAAAAGGATATTTTGTAAAGTTGTACAAATGAAACTTTATCCTTCGGGAGTAACAAAAACCAAGGTGAGTGATATTTAGGGAATTAAATTATAAAATGAGATAACATAAGTTTGGGGTATACTGAACTATTGCATTAGGAGTTATTTGAATGCAGAAACAGCTTAATGTATTTCTAGAGTAAAATAAATTTCTAGTTTTCTTGAAAAAATGCTAATGCAAACATATTATAAAAATTTCCCTTATCATTAGATGGAGGCAAGTAGAATAATGACTGTACTTCTGGGAAGGCCTGCAGTGCTTTTGGAAGAATTGATCATGTTCTCCAGTGAGAGCCTTGTTCTGGGTGCTGTAATTGTGCCAGAGATGGAATGTGAAACTACTTTTATTGCAGAGACATGGAGGACTAATACTAACAAGCACAAGGAAACCATTGAGAAAGACCAAAGATGCCCTCAGAAGTTCACAATCAATATAAAGTTTTGATACAACATGGAGTATGAGGTGAATCTATCACAGTAGGAGATAATTCCACAAAACTTCATTAAAAATGTGGCTCCTGGCCTATTACTGTAATTAGTGAACATTTGATCCTATCCACCAGCTATTCCTAGCTTAGTGATTTGTGTTGAAGAATTTAAGTGGCAATGTTAACTTTCAAGAGGGGTCTTATAGGTATCTCTAGTTCTCTCTGTGTCTGCATCCCCTAACTTAGGTCAAACAACACTCATTTCTACTGGGGACACATCTAGTTCTTGTAACCTCATGCTATTTAAGGTAGGAGGGGTACTTAGAAACCCTAACATTACTGCAGAGAGGAAGGAAACTCCGCCTGGGCTTATTAAATAAATAAATGAGTGTATGAAGTGGATTAAAGGGAGAAGCTAGGGGATCAAGTAGGGAAATATAGAAAGGTTTTGTTTATGGTATATTCTTGAAACATTTGATACATTATTCAAATCTATTCCCTTTCTTAATATGGAGGATTTAATGGACTAAATGGCATTCATTGGTTACTTTAGTGTGGATAACCAAGAACTGACTGACCAGAAGCATCTGGTGCAATTGCTTAAATTAGTGCAACTCTCACAATGAATGATTGTGTCTCTTACTGATAGTACATTCGTCACCTTGGGAAACACAAAAATATTACAAAAATAAAAATACTGACATGACCTTTCCAGATATTAAAAACTAAATCTTTTACAAGGTATGGTTCATTTTTGTTAACAAAAAAGGTTATAAAATATTCCTTATTGATGTGCCATGAATCTGTCAAATTGGGTAAGTACAGAAATAGATTTGACCTCTTTATCCTCAGTAGTGAAATCTGTTTTATGATTCCAAGTCAAGAAAATTATGTTCTATGTTATATCCATATTAAATGCTTTGAAAATATGATGTTTGTGTAATAATTTACCTTTTATAAAATATTTGCACAACCATTATTTCAACTGGAATTACCAAATAGGACAAATGTTAGATTTAAAAAATATTTTCTTAGAAATTCTGAAAGATAATGATTCTTTTAAATTATTTTATTTAAAAATTAAAATATTTTATCTATTCAGATATCACAGTTCCAAATCCATTGTATGTTATACTATTATCGTTTCAGCTTTAAGATAAAGTTTTAATTACATAGAAACTTATCAACAATGCAAAGAATCCTCATCATAGGAAATATTTTTTAATATTTTATTTATTTATTTGACAGAGTGAAAGCAAGAGAGCACAAGGAAGGAGAGCAACAGAGGGAGAAGCAGGCTCCCTGCTCAGTGGGGCTTGAGCCTAGAACCCAGGGATCAAGATCTGAACCAAAGGCAGATGCTTAACGCATTGAGCTACCCAGGCACTCCAGAAAAATGTTTTCATTAAAGAAAAGTCTTTCATTTTAATTTCATCCAGTTTGATTTGACCATTTCTAAACATGTATTCACTATGTGGAGAGTGCTATGCTAATGGGTTGTAAGACATGTATGTAAAATCACTTCTGTTCCCAAGAACTAATAATGACATATAAAGTCTAAGGAGTTCATGAGGATCTCAGCTATCTGCTATGGGCAGTGTGGGAGAGCGAAGACAAGGACAAAAGAAACTATGATGCTAAGCAGGACATGATGCCAGATATATAAAAGCAATGATGTGATGAGCACTAGGTGTCCAATAATTCATCAGTTGTAACATATATTGGATTAGGATCTAGTCATATGACCTTATTTGACCATAATTACTTCATTTTTAATTTTTTTAGTTTTTTTTTAGAGAGGGAGAGAGAGAGACAGTGAGAGAAAGGGGGCAGGGAGGGGCAGAAAGGGAGGGAGAGAATCTTAAGCAAGCTTCATGCCCAGCACAGAGGCTGAGATGGGACTTGATCTCACAACTCTGAGATCACAACCTGAGCTGAAATCAAGAGTTGAATCCTTAACCAACTGAGTCACCCAAGCACCCCCATAATTACTTCTTTAAAGGCCCTATCTCCAAAAATAGTTACATTCTGAAGTGGTATTGGGGGTTGGAAGTTCAACATATGAATTTGGAGAGACACAATTCAGTGCCTAACGCTATGTCACAGTCTGGGCTAAATGGAAGGAAATATAGATGCCATTTCTACAATGCACCCACTAAGCATATGTTATTTCATTTAATCCTCATAAACAGGCCCAATTACCATGATCATCTTTATGATGAGGAAAACAATTCTAAGAGAGGTTAAATAATATGGCTAGCACCACATATTTAGAAAATGATGGAATCAAGACTTAAACATTATGTGTTGAGCTGTGGATCTCCACTGCCACTTTGGAACAGAGGAATATCAGCCTCTGGTTGGGGATGAGGATATGAGATCCCTCTGATCCCTTTAAAACTACTTTTCCCTTTTCTTGAAGGTAAAGCTTTTGGGACTCACATTTAGGATATATTTCCTCTGATATTTGGTCCATAGGCTTTTTTCAAAAGAACAGGATGAGTATATTCTTTCCTTAGAAAAAGATGAAACACTGAAACTAATACTACACTGTATGTTAACTAATCAGAATTTAAATAAAAGCTTTTAAAAAAAAGAAAGATGAAACACCAAGTACATGCTTATTAATATACGGGGAAGTGTTATGTTAGTTACTCCTATTAATTTATTATTCTGGAAAGGTCATTCATAGGCTGTCACCTGCAATGTTGCTCACAGCTGTCTGAAGGGTTCCAAGGCCTAGGACCATTGCCTTCCTCCACCAACAATGGCTGTCAGGCAAGTTGCTCTCTTTTAGCTGACCCCCATTATGGCTCCTTTATTAATGACACTTGGGGTCATTGCTCCTGTAAAGAGGTAGGTAGAAACTATCTTCTTCTTTTTTTTAACTTTATTTATTTATTCATGAAAGACACAGAGAGAGGCAGAGACAAAGACAGAGGGAGAAGCAGGCTCCTCGCAGGGAGCCTAATGTGAGGGACTCAATCCCTGGACCAGGATCACTCCCTGAGCCGAAAACAAATGCTCAACTCCTGAGCCACCCAGGCGTCCCTGCCTTCTGGTCTTTTAAGAGATAAGTTTTCCTGAAGGCTGAATATAAAAAGGTTTTTGCCAAAGTAATTCTGTGGAAAATGAAATTTTCATTTGCACACAAAAATGGAGAAAAGCAAAATGGAGACTTCCAGAATAAGGTTTCAAATGTACAGACAGGTGTCCTGATAAAGACAGGCAATTCTCTCAGCACAATGCTCTTGTTTTATTTTTAATTATAGTGAGTTAGAAGGTTAGTCCTGCTCTTTGGTTGCACTTTAATTATTTTCCCAATGTTGTCTTTCTGTGTTATGATCTCTTTAAGAGGCAGGAGGAAATAGACATTTAATTAACCAGATGTCACTCAATAAATCTTAAGTGTTATTCTCTGTATCAGACAACCAAATGTAAAGCACTAAAAAAAGGCCTGATTTTTAAATATGAATTTGGCATAATTTAAGTTTTTAGTGATAATGATACTCTTAAAAGTAAAATTAAGAAAGTCTTTTAAAATGTTGGGCAGAAAAGGGTTTCTTACATGAGCAGTACCATTAATGACTGACCATGTTCTCTATCCTTCTATATGTTTGTCTATTGATTTATTCTGTAGTTTGTTTCTGAAGTGCCCTTTTCTTCACATAAAGGAGGCTGATTCCAGAGGAAGAGTCGACAGGCAAAAAGTTGAAGGTAGCTGGCACTTTAGATTTCATCAATAGCCATTCCCCTTCGAAAACAGAATTCTGATTTTTGCTCACCCTCCTTCTAGGTATACCTCCTTTAAGGATGGCAGGCTCTTCTGCAACCAAGGAAATAACTTATTATTTATCTAAGCCAATTGTACTGGTCTCATTCACTTTTAGAAGTAATTAGGTTTAAGTGTATGCATGCAACAAAGCCCTGCCAGTGAGACATGAGGGGAAATCTACTGAGCACTACTGAGAAGATCTTTTTCCCCTTACTGTTAGAAAGAGACAAAAGACAAGGTAGGTATATTTAACACCTCACAGAAATCTTGAAACTGAGCCAGCCATCTTGAGCTGAGAAGGGGTGGAGGTCAGCCTAAGAAACCAATCAATATGCTGGAGATATGTGGATGGCATAGCAGACAATAGAAGGAAACTACTTATAATTTTTTTTTGCTATTTAATTATTTTTTAAAGAGATTTTATTTTTTCAGAGCAGCTTTGAGTTCACAGCAAAATTGACCCAAAGTACAGTGATTTCCCATATCCCCAGGTCCCCACACGTGCATAACCTTCCCCATTATCAACATATCCCCCACCAGAGTGGTACATTTGTTGCAACTGATGAACCTGCACTGATGTCATTATCACCCAAAGCCCAGAGTTTACATTAGGGTAGACTCTTAGTGTTGTACATTCAATGGATTTGGAAAAATGTATAATGACATGTATCCACAACCAGTATAGTCCCATGCAAAGTAGTTTCACTGCCCTAAAGATTCTTTTTGCTCTGTCTATTCAGTCCTTTCTCCCCACTAACCTCTTGCAACCCCTGATATTTTCACTGTCTCCATAGTTTTGCCTTTCCCAGAATGTCATATAGTTGGAATTATGCAGTATGTAGCCTTTTCAGATTGACTTCTTTAATTTACTAATATGCATTTAAGGTTCCTCTGTGTCTTTTCATGGCTTGAAATCTCATTTCTTTTTAGTGCTGAATAATATTCCATTGTCTAGATGTACCACAGTTTATCCATTCACATACTGAAGGACATCTTGGTCATTCAGAGTTTGGCAATTATAAATAAAACTGCTATAAACATCTGTGAGCAGGGCTTTAGATGGACTTAAGTTTTCACTTCCTTTGGATAAATATTAAGTAGCACAGTTGCTGTATTGTATAGTAAGAGCGTGTTTGGTTTTGTAAGAAACTGTGTTCCAAAGTGATGATACCATTTTGCATTCCCACCAGCAATGAGAGAAGTTTCTGTTGCTCTGTATCCCCATTAGCATGTGGTATTATCAGTGTTTTGGATTTTGGGCAGTCTGACAGGTATGTAGCTCTTGTTTTTAAGAAACATACACTGAAATATTTGCAGGCAGAGAGGCATTGCAGTATAATCTTACATAGCTCAGAAAAACTGAACACATTCTAAACACTACAAAGTAGTATTTATTAGAAGGGATCCCTCTTTTTCCTAGCTTCCCCTCCCCCTCCCCCTCCCCCTCTTCTTTCTAGTCTTCAACTTTTCTGTTTTATATGTAAAACAGCAAGAAGAGTTTTTTAAATTTTTTAAATTATTTTTTATGGCCAGGGTTGATGGGAGGAAGTGGAAGAAACACATTTTAATTTCTTCTAACTCTGACCATAAATTCTGGAGCATCAGTTTTCATACTTGGCTACAACTTGGAATCATTCGAAGAGTTTAAATAAATACTGAACTGATGCCTGGGTCCATTCCTAGAGATTGTGATTTAATTGGATTGAGGTCTTGTCAGGATTTTTAAAAGCTCTCTAGGTTATTCCTAATTGCAGTAAAATGTGAAAGCCACTACCCTAGAGTGATCTTATTTTTTAAAAATATTTTATTTAAATTCAATTTGCCAACAGATAGTATAACACCCAGTGCTCATTCCATCAAGCGCCTTCTTCACTGCCTGTCGCTCCTTTACACCATCCCCCATTCTCCTCCCCTTCTGCAACCCTTTGTTTCCCAGAGTTAGGAAGTCTCTCATGGTTTGTCTTCCTAATTTTTCCCCACCCAGTTTCACTCCTTTCCCTATAGTCTCTTTCACTATTTCTTATATTCCACATATGAGTGAAACCATATGATGATTGTCCTTTGACTTATTTCACTCAGCATGATACCCTCCAGTTCCATCCACATTGAAACAAATGGTTTACCATGCTTTCTGATGGCTGAGTAATATTCCATTATATATACATAATGGAATATTCATTCCATTATATATATGTATATATGTACATATATATGTATATACCATGGAATATACATTCCACTATATATATATATGTATATACATACATATATATATGTATATACCACATCTGCACATCTGCTTTATCCATTCATCTGTCAAAGGACATTGTGACTCCTTCTAGAGTTTAGCTGTTATGGACATTGCTGCTATGAACACTGCAGGGTGCAGGTGTCATGTCATTTCACTACATCGTATCTTTGGGGTAAATACCCAATAGTGCAATTGCTGGGTCATAGGGTAGCTCTATTTTTAAATTCTTGAGGAACCCCCACATTGTTTTCCAGAATAGCTGCACCAGCTTCATTCCCACCAATGGTGCCAGAGGGTTCTCCCCTTTCTCCACATCCTTGCCAACATTAATTGTTTGCTGTCTTGTTAATTTTAGTCATTCTCACTGGTGTAAAGTGGTATCTCATTGTGGTTTTGATTTGTATTTCCCTGATGGCAAGTAATGTGGAGCATTTTTTCAGAGCTTATTGGCCGTATCTAGGTCTTCTTTAGAGAAATGTCTGTTCATGTCTTCTGTCCGTTTCATGACTGGATTGTTTGTTTCTTGAGTGTTGTGTTTGATAAGTTCTTTTTAGATCCTGGATACTGATCTATATCTGATATGTCATTTGCAAATATCTTCTCCCATTCTGTAGATTATCTTTTAGTTTTGTTGACTGTTTCCTTTGCTGTGCAGAAGCTTTTTACCTAGAGCGATCTTATGATTTACAAATGCAAAGAAAACAATTTGACAAGGAAAAAAGTTTGACGAAAATAAATCTGTATTCTAAATCCAGGATCAAATAAACCTGTAGAGACAGGTATATTTCTTGTGTGTGTGTGTGTGTGTGTGTGTTTTAGCAAAGCAAACTTTGTGCCGAGGAGCACAAAGTGATTCTTAAGGCCTCATGATCATAATCACTAGAAGAAACCCCTAAACTTTTAATTATTCAGATTCCACTCCATGCCTTCCTAATCATAACTTCTAGAGTAGGTTGTTTGAGTAAATGTTTGCTTTAAAATAAAACAAAACAAACAAAAATACAACCCTCAAGTAATTGTGCTGATTAGTGAGGGTTTGGAAAATATGAGGATTGTGTACAGTCTTCTAAACTTCAGTGATCCTCTGCCATTTCATTGACTTCAAAAGTATGTGTCTCTTCACATTAATGTATATTGAGTATCAGCCATATAGCAGCTTCTATGAGGTAGGATTTCTTAATCAGGCTCATGAATTCCCTTGGAGATCCAACTTGAAAGGGTATAGAAAACACCTGGAGAATTTTAAAGTGAAGTTCTTGGCTTGATGACTAGCAATCCAGATTTTGTAGTTCTGTGAGAGGCCCAGGAATCATTATTTTATTTTCTTACAATTATTTTTTAAATATTTATTTACAAGAGAGAGAAAATGCATGTGCACACATGTGAGTAGGGGGAGGGCCAGAAAGAGAGTCTTCAAGCAGACTCCTTGCTGAGTGGAGTGCCCAATCCCACAACCCTTGAGATCATGACCTGAACTGAAACCAAGAGTTGGATGCCCAACTGACTGAGCCAGTCAGGCACTCTAGGAATCATTATTGTAATGTTTAGGTTGATTTTGAAGCAGATGTTTCAAGGATCAACCTTTAAAAAATTCTTCCTTGGAAGAATCATAGATCCACCTCAAGGGCTCTTTCAGTTTGCAGTTTTATGCAAAATTGTGTGTGCATGTGTGTGTGCGTGCACATTTTTCTGAGGTGGAAGGCCTTACTGGTACACCAGATTCTCAAAGGGAGCAATGACTCTCTACCTAGGATAGAAGAGTAAGGTCCAGAAATTTGAGTAAGGTCAGAAAGGAGTTATTATCTAATAGGGAAATAAAACCAAAGATAGCATTTTTATAAGTCATGTTCTAAATGTAGTTATAGATATAAAGTAAGTACAGAGGGGCTGACAAGAGAATAAGATTAGTTCAGTACTGAATATGTGACAGGTAGCATATGGTGCTTTACATATCATTCTCACAATAACCAATATGCCAGTATTTATTATCTCTATTTTATAGACATGGTTAAGTAATTGGTTCAAGGTCAACACTGAAGTCTATTCTACTGCATCACAGTGGTTCTCAAAGTGTGGCCACAGGAAATCCCAAAGATCTTTTCAGGCAGTCTGTGTGGTTAAAACTATTTCAAAATAATCCTTAAATGGTATTGCTTCTTTCACTGTATCATTTGTAATGATGGAACAAAAGCAATGGTGGGTAAAAATGCTGGTGCAGAAATCAAGACAGTGGCTCCCAATTGTGCTTGAAGTCATTGTATTCCTTAATTGCTACACACTCACAATAAAACAAAGCACTAACATAAGAATGTCCTTGGTTAACAGTCAAAATTATTTATTTTATGAAATCTTGATCCCAGCATACATGTGTTTTTGATATCCTATATGATCAAATGGGAGTTTCTATGGAATCTTGAAATACAATGGTCATCTTAGGAAAAACATTTGCACAGTTGTTTTGTTGCTAGCTGAGTTAGTAGGGTTTTTTCTTTTATTGTTGTTGTTTTAGTGGCATTATGATTTTATACTAGTATGATTTTATACATTATGATTTTATACCAAAAGGAATGGTTGACAAACTTTTTTCAGATGTGAATATTTTGTAGACATTTTCTCAAAATGAATTAAGTGAGCTTATTACCTCAAAGAAAACAATTTGACAGTATTTGTTGCCAATGATAATACTCAAACTTTCAAGTGAAAATTGGAATTTTGGAAAATTTTTCATGAGTTTGACAGCTTCTCGATAGTTGAAGGCTTTTTAAATGAGATTGGTGGAGATATTAATGTGGTTTTTGAAAATATTGTAGAGTCGAATATTTGAAATTCTGCGTAACTCAATGAATCAGTATTTTCCAAATGATGAATGCATAATGTTAAAAAAATCATGCGTGGGTAAACAGATTTATTCCAAGTGAAAAATAGAATAAAAATTTAACAGTATGAAAAATTCATTAATATTATTTCCAATTCCACCATTGTAGCTAACATTTAAGAAACTTTTACCTTTGAAAAATTTGGTAGGGCATCAAAGAAGAATATCCACTATTACCCAAATAGGCTGCCAAAAATACTCTTCCCTTTTCCAACTACATATCATGTGAAGCTAGTTTTTCTTTAAATGTTTCAAACAATATATTGTAATATATTAACTGCAAAAGCAGATATGAGAATCTAGCTGTCTGTCTTCTATTAAACCAAACATGAAAGAGATTTGTAAAGTGTAAAGCAATGCCAAACTACTCATGATTTAGGGGAAAAGTTATTTTTCACAAAAAAATGTGTTACTTATGCCAAAATGTAATGAGTTTATTATTGTTAGCTTTAATGAATTAATATTTAAACATTTTTAGTTTTAATTTCTAATGTAAATATTGATAGGTATAATTAATTTAAACAAAACCTCCTTAAGGTCTTTATTAAGTTTTAAGAGTGTAATATGATTCTGGGACTGCATTGGTCCATCAGCACTCACTTGGAAAAAATCAAGAAAAACCTCCTAACATTTGGTGGGGTCTTCATCTGTTGGCTGGGAATTTAGCAATTGAAGATTGGGGCTAGTGTGTGAGGATGTTCCAGACAAAGGGATCAATGTGAGTGGAAGCCCAGAGGTGTGGAAGTTTGAAGAGAATTTAAGAAACAATAGAGAGTCCACTTCATTTCATTTAGCTAAGTATTTGCAGAGTGCCTTTTGTGTGGGAGGTGTGTGTGTGTGTGTGTGTGTGTGTAAGGTTTATGCTGAGTGTACAATGCTGAGGCATAAGACATAGTCTCTACCTTTAGCTCACAGTTCATTCTGGAGCACTGGGTTTTGAGTGGGAAAGCAGTCCAGAATACACATGAGTTGACCTCAAATTATTTTCCCAGGGGCTTTCTTTTTAAAACAATACAATTGGTTTCATTTAATAATAATTCCTCCTTTATTATTCAATGCAATAATTTATATTTAATTCTCTGTAATGCTCTCGGACTCAATTATCCAAGTGATCTTTATGAGCATTCTCACTTTTTCTTCACAGGAACCTTTTTCTCTATGCAGCCAGTTTTACACAGAAGCAGGTGAAATCTTTCAGTTGATATATGAGCACGTTATGTCCATTAAAATTAATGGGAAATGAATATGTGCACCGAGGGAAGGATATACTTCAAAAAGTCAATTTACACAATGTTCCTTGTTACATTCTCATTGTAGGATTTCTATTTCAATTATACTTAATGAATTGTATTAGATGCCCCTGTCTCTAAGGTTAGTGACATCAAATATGCTTCTAGTTCTATTCATGTCTTAGGCTGTCCAAAGCAATCTTTAGAAGTGGAATTAACCTCACTACCTGTGCTGTTTAGACGAACTTAATAGTTTCCAATATAGTTCAATGCCAAAGTCACCACAGCAAGAGGATATGATTAATAGACTAATAAATAGGGGATAACAGATCACCTGTAAAACCCATGTCTTGGAGAGATAATAAATGCCATGTTATTCATTAGAATATAGAAATATAGAAATAGAATAGAATAGAATTAGAATATAGAAAAATAAGCAAAAAAACAAACAAACAAACAAACAAAAACACACACACACACACACACAAACACATGGACTTTCAAGGGAGGAAATGGACCTTTTTTTCCTAAGAATCCTTTGTGGGTGGCACATAGTTTATTATCAGGTACATAATAAACCTGAGTTTCATTAATGATTGTTCATCCTTGTACTAATAAACCATATTCACCAAGAAACTCCAGGATGATATATTTATTATCTACTTATTGGCTTCTGGATATAAATTGACCTTCTGTTGACCTGGCTATTTCAGCCTTTCTAATTGGCTCAGGAACTGCCTAGGGTTTTTACTCACAGGAACCAATGAATCTGGTCATCCTTTGTTGTTATCTTTAATAATCTTTCCTAACATCTTCCAAAGGAACACCTAATAAATGCCTCAGCTCTCCATTGGCATCATGGACATTCCTGTTGCAGGAGCCTTTTTAAATTTCCTTGCCGTTCTGCTTCTGGTGGCTTTAATAGGTTCTTGGAGAGCACTACTCTAAGATTTCACATCAGGAAGCATTCCTTGGTTGAGCTTTTCTAATTTTCATGCTCGCTTTTGAGGAAGGAGGTAAGGGAAACTTATAGGGGTGGTTGGAACAGGTTTTCTGGCTGTTACTCAATGATTTTTTTCATAGCATTCCCTGCTGTCAAAACTCTTTTTTCCTCTGAGTACCTAAAAGCTAGGGCTATGCAAGGAATTTTATTTGTAGGATTCTCTCATTTACAACTCTCTTTGAGAAAAGTACTATAATCATTGCCCTTTCCTCCTTAAATTCAAAGACATTGAGACTGGGAGAAACTAACAAAGTGGCATGAAATTGCACAGAATTTGAATGCAAATGGATTGGCTCCCAGCTTGAGCTTTTAATAACTTCACACTTTGCCATATTGTGGGGCCAAGGAGGATTAAATCAACACCAAGCAGGCCTGTGTGTTTGTCATGACATGCTGTCCATGACCACCCTCCATCAAAACCTCTGTTCTCATCAGCTTCCCTCCCCCTCCTTATAGAAACTGATATGATTACACATTTATCCCCACGTATATGTGTCTATCCTGTCTTCTACTCAGGAATTTGCTTCAAATCCTTTCTGCAGGTAGATTTAATATAAATAACAATTACTTGATGAGGAGTGACATGGAAACATCTAGTTTTCTAATCATCTATTGTATGTTTTTTCTAAGGGGACGGCTTAATTTTACTTTTTCAAGCTTTTGCGGGGCATATGGCTCAGGATCTGACATCAGATAGACCTTGGTGGTAACTGTGGTTCTCTCCTGACTATGTGATATACACAAGTACCCTCACCTTTTTGAGCCTTAATGATCTCATCTGAAAAACAAGGTTAAATCCTGGGCTTACAGTGTTGTTGCAGGGGTATGTGTTGAACCTTAGTAGAGCATTATTAGAGTATGCACTCTGTGAATGTTGCTATTTTATTATGAGCTTTCACTTTTTGTCATCATGCATCAATCATTCTAGCTTTTGGGAAAGGTCATCATGACTTCATTCATTCATCTGGCACACATAGTAACAATCATTAACACTTAGTCACTCTTCTTAAGGAGCTTTAGGTTTAGTGACTAACAGAATACATATACTTTATTGTCAATGGAAATGAGATTGAAAAGATTTACTTTGCACTCAGTGAGTGACATTTTGGGTCTGCATGCTTATATTGACATATGAAGAACATCCTGAGCCAAAAGATAAAAGCCAAGATTATGTCTTATAAATAATGCTATTTCTTTTGCTTGTTTGTTTGAACAGTCTCTCTTGTTAAGAAGGCATTTCACTTTAGAGTCTGATGGCTGTGCTTCTCTAGACATGGAATGTGGGTGCCCTTGGTCCCTCTAAGTAGTAGTGACAGGCTACACTTGCAGATTCTAAGTGTAGAGCAGTGTTTGCACATCCTCTTGTTCCTTCCTTTGCTTTTAACTTGTTTGCTCCCACTCTCTAAGACTCCTCATAGAGACTACAGGTTTCCCAGGACCTTTTATTTTAAATCTTTTTATTTTTTAAAAATAATCTGTTCTCCCAATGTGGGGCTCAAATTCATGACTCCAAGATCAGGAGTCTCATGATCTACCAACTGAGCCAGCCGGGTGCTTCCCAGAAAAATTTTTGAGCTATAACTTTCCTTTCTTGACCTCTAAAAAATGCACTCTTGATCTCCTTTGTTTCTTGGTACCGGTGTTTCTGAGAACAATGCTCATTTCAGTCAGTATGGACATTGTTTCATGGTGAATGGCTTCAAACCATCTAGAATGTGTCTCAACATTGCAAGGAACAGAATTAGCACCTAAACTGAGTGATGAGGTATTGCATGGGCTGAAGGGGCAGCTTACTTTAAAGTTGAAACTTTATGATTGGAACTAAAGTATTTGAGGGAGAACACAGAAATCAATAGGTTTTGGCACAGTGGCTGTCCAAATAATGGCAGATGTGGAGGTGAAGAAGGAAAGCTACATGTAACCATGTTGTATGGTCTCAAAGTACTAGAATGAAGAAAAGAGACAACAAAGAAAATGGAATCTATTCACAAAGTGTAAATGTCAACTGATATACTAAACTGTAAAAAAGAATCTTTAATGGAAAGTGATGGGACTTACTAGTATAAACACTCTATATTTAAAAAAAAAAGCGAATCCATTCAAAATATTGTTGAGTAGATAAATCTCAGGTTGAATGTACACAGACAAGTCTGGCATCAATAGAAAATTCTGTGTAAGGACAGTTGATGTGATTTCTTTCCAGTTCAAATAACAATGTTTCTTTAAGGACTGCACTCTCTGGATTGAATTCCTCACAGATGAGTGCAGTTGGTATTATTTGGTTTGCCAGTCAGTAAAAATGCTGCATCAAGATTTAGAATGGTTTTCTCTTATTCTAGGAAACTACAAGTATTTTGATGAAATAATGCAATTTTAAATATTTATTTCATTTAGATTTGGAAGCCGTTGTGATAGTGGAAATAAAGAATGGACAGATTGGTTCAGAATACATAAAAATACTGTTTACACAGTACCACTCCAGTGATAACATCTATGCTAACCATCTATGCTAACAACAGTCTGCAATTTTTATGTTGCAATTATAGCATGAGGTAAAATTGAAAGCTGCCAGTATGTCTCCTCCTCACCCAGGTTTTGGATGCACACAAATGTGCTCCTACATGGGTTGTAAATCAGGGAAGTACTTGCTACTCTTTACCAACTTGTGCTTTCAGAATTTTGGGATCCTCTCAGCCATAGATTTTTGGTGACAGTTGAGTTTTACTATAGCTGTGATTCTTGTGTGGATGTGGGGCTCTGATTCTTTCATTTGCTGCTGTCACCTTCTGAATCATACACTTTCCCATTTCTGGTTTTGTTCTTTGTTAGTCCTGCAGTTGTTAATATTCATCATCATCCTCATGATCACTATTTTAACCACCTTACTGAAATCACTACTGAGAAACTGGATCTGAGATCTATCTAAGAGAACAACATGTTTTCATGTTATCACTTTTTAGAGGCTTAATTAAAAACTAAAGACTTTTAAGCTCAGTTTGGTCAGTTCTCATAATCTTTTTGTCTTTGGCTTAAAATCCTGAAAATAAAAGCATTCTAGCTGTTTTTAATTCATAGGTTTTTACTTATTTGAATTGTAAATTTATGATCTTATCAAATGCTTTTTACATTTCTTTCAACTTTGAGATTCTCAAAGCTTCCCTGGACTATGAAGTGGAATCCCCCTGCCACCTACACACACACACACACACACACACACACACACACATTATCAAACTTGCTTTTTTTCTCTCAGATGGATACTTTTGAAAAGTTTTAATCAAAAAAAAGGACATAAAATGTGATTTACTTTACAGGCAACCTTTATGTGACTGTATCTACTTCGTAAAGTGGGAAAAATTAGTTTTACAGTCAGGGCCACAACTCACATTTGCGGGAGCGAATGGATGAAATCTAGCTTGTGAGCCAGACCCAAATTCAGCTGGAGAAAGGGGCCCTTTTTCTACTTGGCCCATCCAGAGAGATTTTTTTTCTAACTCCTACAAATGACATGGCATAGGCTAGTGCATCACTGAATAAGATACGCTTAAAAGCAATTTTTAAATGTTTGTGAAAAGGTAAAATTTAACTCCTTCATCTTTTTAAACAAATCCAGCAATGGAGTCATGGCCATGTAAGACAGCCACGATACAAAGTCTTTTACATTTCTGGGAGCATCAAAATGTGTTTCCATTCTTACAAATGTGTGTGTGTCACTGGGGGTTATTCTGTATGTTGGTAAATTGAACACCAATAAAAAATAAATTTAAAAAAATAATAAAATAATATAAAATAAAAAATAAAAAATAAAAAAACAAATGTGTGTGTGTATGAAAAATACACACACACACACACACACACACACACATATATATATATAGAGAGAGAGAGAGAGAACCAATTTTCAGTATAGGTGTGGCCCCATATTTAATGATACTGATATCTCAGAGACCTGAAGGTAGTAACATTTCTGCTGTACATTCATACCAGAAAAAATTGATTATAAAAATCATTATGTAGCTATACATACTCACTGAGTTTAGAAAATACTTTTTTCTAGAAAAAAAATGACAGAATAATGATAACTAAATTTGTTTACTCATGATCCATAATGATGGTATTTGCTGTATGAATTTGCACAGTCTATTCTGTTTTGATCATTAAGAGACAACAAGCCAGTAAACAATTTGACAGGGAATTCTAGAAATCACCTTTTAGCCTGTGTTATGACTAGGGGCACCATGAAATTTATCTTCCAGACCTGGGTACTTTTGAGAGTGAAAGTGGAGACTATGTTGAGACAGGTGTTAACCAGAACCATCACAGCAATTTGACATCCATGTAGACTTTGGTTTGGTACACAGAATAAGCTGAATTAATACTTCTGTGTGGGTTCTAGGATATCGTTGTATCTCATACATCTCTTAATTTTTTAAAAAAGATTTTATTTATTTATTCATGAGAGACACACAGAGAGAGAGAGAGGCAGAGACACAGGCAGAGGGAGAAGCAGGCTCCATGCAGCGAGTCCGACATGGGATTTGACCCCAGGTCTCCAGGATCATGCCCTGGGCTGAAGGCAGGTGCTAAACTGCTGAGCCACCTGGGCTGCCCCATCTCTTAATTTTTTAAGCACACACTAGGCACTTAATGGTGTGCAAGTTCTTGACATACTGGAGTATGTACCATTATGAGCCAGTGGCAGATTCTGGCCTCAAGAAGCTTGCAATCAAATATTAGGTAGAAGATGGGCAGGTACAGCCTGGTTCACTTCCCTTAAGATGCGGCTTCTGGGCTGGTAAAATGTGTGCAGGCACACAGTCTAAGAAATGTAGAATTCCCAGACCAAGGTACTAAGTGCTCTGGGTGCAGGAGCCTGCACCTCTGTCCTCACTGTGTTCTCTTGACTATCTTTGTTCTTCTCCCCTCCACCTTGTCTCTGGCAGGGTCTCTAGGTTTCTCTCAGTTGCTCACCTCAATACCACTTCGTGGCTTCCCTTCCACCTTCCTGTCCCTGGCTGCTATCTCTTCCTCCTCTCCTGCTCCTTCCCCAGGCTCAATAGAATGTGAGTTCCTCCAGTTATTATGGAAAAATGGCAGCTTCCTACATGTTTTATGGATTTCTTTTTAGCATTTAGAGCATGGATTAATTTTATTTGCATATGTACACTGATTTGTTAGTGTGTGGGAGATTGTTTATTAGTCAATTTTCTCTTCAATAATATATTTAAGATTTTCAAACCACAGCTGCAACTCATTTTGAGTTTTATTACGTATTATAATTTTACTTTAAAATTGCACCATGGATGTAGAGTTGTCTCCTATTTTAACTTATTTTTATGTTGTCTCTCCCTGGCAAAAGTAGTGATTCTTTTTATTGTTTTCTGTCCAACAGAGCAGGAAAAGAATAATAAAACAAACCAATTAAAAAGGAGATAAGTTTTTAACTTCTCACAGAGATAATGCTCTGCCTACTGAATAATATTCCTCAAATCTATTTCCATGAGATCCTTTTAATATTAGATAATCATAATTTATTTATTAGCATAGAGCATGGGGAAGACAATGATTATAATTAAGGGAAAGGGAGCTAATTGCAGAAAGTCCAATATGAAACCTAGTGATGTCTGACTCTATTACCCTAAGGGAAGCAGATATTTAGCTGTTATCTCTTTGGTATGATTAAGACAGTCAAACTGGGTAATTGAGGCCCTAAATAAAGAGCCCTCAGAACATCCCCAGAGGGCCCATTCATGAATTTGATTCAATTCTAAGAGTTTGGAATTTCAAAAGGAAGAGTAGATTTCATATTTAGGAAAATACGAAGCCTTCAATATTTAACAACAACCAGTTCTTCCCTATTTCTTTTATGCCTAGCAATGTAGAGCACTGGGGTTTTAGTGGCAAATTAAATAGATCCCTTCCCTGTCCTTAAAGTTTTTAGTTTAGTGGAGAATAAGACATTGAATATGAAATTATGAATATGGTGAATGTTTCTGAGGACAGGTACATGGATGCATGAAAGCTGCATAGGTGAATCATAGACTGACAGACACTCAGATTTGATAGGGGCATTTTGACTACTCAGTGCCAGTGCCAAATAAAATTATGTCTAAGAGGTGAAGGTGTTTCAGCAGGTGGAGCAAATGTTGACAAGAGGGAAGACAGCATGGGCAAAGGAAAGAGGGAAGGACACAACCAGAGCATGGGTTGAAGTTATATTTTGACTGCCCTTGAAAATCTGGTCCAAGAGTTAGTGCTTCAACTGGCAGGCAATAGGGCCATTGAAGGTTTTCCTGTTTCTGTTTTTGTTTGTTGGTTTCAGCAGAGAAATGGTATCAGAAATTCACTTAAAGGAAAATTAATATGTTCAGTGGATTGGAACAGGAATTGAGTTCGGGAGGTTTTGCAGTAGTGTAGGGGAGAGGTAGGTAATGAGGTCGACCTTCTATGGTGATAGTGGGGCTGCAGAGGAGGGGCGTGAGGCAAGAGATAAAGCAGACTAGGAAAAGCAGTAAGGTAGTTCCTGAAAAAATTAAAAATAAAATTACCATATGATTCATCAATCCCACTTCTGGGTATATACCCAAAAGAATTGTAAACAGTCTCTCTCTCTCTCTTTTTTTTTTTTTTAAAGATTTAACTAATTAATTTATTTGATTGAGAGAGGGTGAGGGGCAGAGGGGGAAAGGAGGAACAGAGGAGGAGGGAGAGGGAGGGGGAAAGAATTCAAGATCTGAAACAAACTGCTCTGAGCAGGAGCCTAACATGGGCCTGGATCTCAGGACCCTGAGATCATGACCTGAGCCAAAATCAAGAGTCGAAGGTTTAACCAACTGGCTCCCCCAGGTCCCCCTTGAAGAGATATTTGTACATCCCTGTTCATAGTAGCACTATTCATGATACACCAAAAAAGGAAGCAACTCCAGTATCCATTGATGGATGAATGGATAAACAAAATGTGATATATACATACAATGGAATATTTTTCATTTAAAAAAAAATACATTTGACACATGCTTCCCATGGATGAACCTTGAGAACATTATACTAAGTAAGCCAATCACAGAAAAAGTCAAATAAATACTGTATGCTTGCACTTATGAGAGTTACATAAAGAATAGTAAAAAACATAGAGACAGAAAATAGAATAGTAATTGCCAGGGGCTAGCAGGAGGGTGAATGTAGAGTTGATTAGGGGGTTTAAAGCTTGAGCTTTGCGAGATAAAAAGAGCTTTGGAGATAGGTTGAGAAAGTGCCTATGTATTTACTACTACTGAACTGTATAACAAAAATGGTTAAGGTGGTAAATTTTATATATATTTTATGTCAAATTTTAAAACAATAAACATAGACATGTAAATTACTATTTTAATTGAGAAATACTACTGAGATCTTGACTGACTCTAGACACTATTTCAAAAATCCATGTTAACGATAAAGATTTATTCCATTATTTCTGTATTTTGTTCTTGGAAGTGATTTACTGATTAGATGCGACCTGGCCAAAATTAAATTTAGCCTCATCCAGTATTTGAAGACTGAGCTGTTTTATATAAGCTCAGCTTTGTTCTATACAGTACTGACTTATTTACTCTTTAAAAAAAAACAAAACAGAGAGCTATGTAGAAAACACAGTAAAATCAAGTCACAAATAACAAAGTAGCAGGATATGAAGTATAACTTTATCTGTTAGTATTATAAATACCTTGTTTATGCAATTTATGGAAGCTTTAGATGTGTAACTAAGTTTCTTAAGAATTAAATTAGTCATAACTTTATATAAGATGTAAATCTCATGGACCCTAGAAATTATAACGAAAAATGTATTGTAAATTTTAAACTATTGAACTTCCTATTTGAGTAAGTTTCAGACAATAGCACTTGGCTTCCAACTGTGGGCTATTCTCCCATCCTGCTTCTGTCGAGTTGCTTCTGTTGAGTCCCTCTGTCCTGGGGATGGTGAAGATAGCTGGCATTTGTGTGTTCACTGGAGTAGCACTTTTAATTTCCTCAAGAACTTTTCCTTTCCATTTATAACTTGACTAACTCTTTGGTTCAAAAGGCCTAGCTTTTGGCCTATCTCTGTCTTCCTCATTTAGCTTAATCATTTTTAGCTTTTAATTTAGAGTGAGAGAGCGCAACACTTCCTTTGTCTTAAACATGTAGAGGCCATTGCAGAGTTCTTAATTGGCCTAATTTCAATAGTTTTTTAAAAATTTTTTTAAAAAGATTCTATTTATTTATTCATGAGAGACAGAGAGAGAGAGGGAGGTAGAGACACAGGCAGAGGGAGAAGCAGGCTCCAGGCAGGGAGCCCGACATGGGCCTCAACCCCGGGGTCTCCAGGATCAGGCCCCAGGGCTAAAGGCAGCACTAAACCACTAAGCCACCCTGGCTGCCCTCAATATTGTTTTAACATACTTCCAACTTTTTACCTGATCGTGATTCTGGACCCTCAAGCTCACAGTCTAAAATCAAACTCATCCTCTGTCCCAAACCTATTCTTCTTCCTGTCTTTTTTTTTTCTGTAAAAGGTACCACCAAGCACCTGATATCTACCAAGTATTGTAGTTAGGACTTTAAACACATTTTGCCATTTAATTCCCTATTTTAGAGGTGAAGAAACTGAGGCTTAGAGAGGTCGAGGACTTGATTTTGGGTCTGTCAGCTGTAGAACAAGGATGTATAGATTGGCCAAACAAACTTCTGCTTTTCTCAATTTTTGCAGCATTTATTGGAATTCAGTTGCTTATATACCGCTGGCATAGGCTCTCTACAGGTTCCTCACATATTTGAAATAATCCCTTTTTGGCCAAGTCCAAGGCATTCTCGCCCTGAGTAATTATGTCCAAGGCAGATTCTACTTGGTGACCTGGCTTTTTGGTGGGATCCAACACTTGTGAAAAATACACCCAGCTGTGTAGGAGAAAGAGCTTAGTTCTAGTTTAAAGATACTCAATGTATGTTTCCTTTCTCCTTTTATCCTTCTTTCCTATTTTTTGTTTTATAGAAGATACAGGTTTTTAATTTTTTTTTTCACCAAGGAACACTATCATTTGATTTAGGGTTGTCCTTGTATTGATCCTCTCGAAAGGCACAGAGATCAGGCAAACAGCAATTGTAGAACATGGAATGGGTTATTTGAGAATCAGGGAATCGGCAATGGCTTCCATGTGATTTATCATCATGTTAATTAGACTTTGACTCCATCAGTCTGCCAAAGAAGGTTAGACTCCCCTGAACAGAGGACACACACTTGATCTTAGAATGAGAAGGGTAGATGAGTCATTTCTGTTATAAATTGATCTTGACAGGCAATGTCAGAAGCTCAGGGCCAATAAGTCAGTGTCACTTACTGAGTCCTAACCTGGCCACTGTATAATTACTCCTGGGCTTTTCCCCTTGAGTGCACCACTGTCTTCCTATTTGACAAGGTATTAATTACTAGACCTGGGAAGTTCAATGTGTCTGATTTCACTCAATCATTCAAAGTCATGTCAGTCTCTATGCATGTTACAATTAGGCATGGGGACTAAGGCTAGTGGAAAGTAAGGACTAACTTGATCTCCACAGTCCCTCCAGACGAACCTAATATATGTGTGTGTGTGTGTGTGTGTGTATACTTGGATGTCAGAGAATTCTTATTAGTTCATGCCATTCTGTGTTTTCATTATAATTGTCACTGCTGTTATTGTCATCACTAGGAAATCTACCACATGCTAAAAAAAAATGTGATTTTGCTACACTCTTAGACCACCTGGAGTTTAATTTGTGAATTGGAAGAAAAAATGATTCATACAGGTTTTCCCCTATTTACAAAATGTGTATTCTTGAAAGTTAAATATAAGTTTTATATATGTGAAGATTCATCTCAAAATTGTTTCTGTGTTAATTCACCTCTGGGCCTCGTCTTTGCCTTGGGCAGAGTACCCGTGGCCTTTGTGTCTGCATTATAACCACAGTCTACCTCTTAAGAATAATTCTTCTTCCTACATTTTCCCCTTTCCTCATTTCAAGCAAATAGAGCATTTTGGCCTTCTTATCTCAAAGATAGTTTAAGTTTCTGAGCCAAAAGCCACAGTTTCCTGCAAGATGCACACCTTCTGTGTTCTTGAAAAGCCTAAACCCATTGAGAAAGTATGCAAGGTATGTCGGAGGTCAATAGCACCATACAGGGGATTGGACCTTTGAGAAGCTAAGGATGGGAGACTTAGTGGAATCTGAGCGTAGGTACCAGAAAGAGCAGCAATTTGCATTCTGCTCTGCAGCAGCACCTGAGACGGTGGCATGATTCAGAGGGCAGAGGCCCAGCCCTCTGAAGGTGGCATGATTCAGCAGGGTCCAGGCCCAGCTAGGAGGTTCCCAGCCTTGTTGAAGGTGCCTTTTTCCTACAAAGGTGCAGAAACAGTAGAGCACTGGATCTGAAGGGCCCATGCAGACTACAATGTATTCCTGCTAAGGCAGCACCAGGGTAAGCTGTGGACCAATTGGATCCTTGACTGCAAGGATCTCCTGGTGCTTTGGCCCCATGTAAGATCCCGGGTCTTTGCTGGCCCTGCTGGGTTACTCTCAGCAGCAGTTTCGGATACTGTCCTCTGTTTACCAGTATAGAGTAACCAGCACTTTCACAGCAGAACTGACCTCTTTAATAGAAAATGTAATTCTGCTTTCCCACAAAGCAGTAACAAGAACTTTACCCTCTACTTTTAAACTCTTTGCCAGGCATTCTTTTTCCTAACCTAGTTTGCAAAGTTATCCAACCTATTCTGTCTGAATACAATTATTGGTTCTCTGGCGACCTTGGGACACCTGATATTAAACAGTAACACTAGTGACTCTGGTCCTTTCATTGACTTTAGTTACTGTGACCAGCTATTGCCCCCTTAGTTACTGGAATGAAGTGGACAAACCTGGCCTTTGTAGTAGGCAGATGATTCCAGGAAGGAAGTCTAGAGAGGTCAGAATAGACCCAATGTCAGACTCATCAAAACAGACTACAGCTAAGCAAGTAAAAACATATAGAACTGAAATTATGTAAGTTAAGGAAGGTGTGGAGTCTGTGTTGGAAGGTGCCTATCTACTTCTGGGGAGTTCTCTCTGCAGAATGGAAGGACAAGAATGTATTGTCAGCTATCTGCTTTTGTTTGACTTAGCTAGCTCTTGACTATACAGAATTGAACAGATAAATAATAGTCACAATGAACTTTAATAAACTTATTTTAGAACCTTTTGGAATCCCCAGGCAGGCTGGCTGGTTCTCTTACTGCCAGTAGATACCAGTGTCACATTTACTTTATAGTTCATCCACACGGTTGCATGGTACTCATTTAATTTCCTTTATATCCTGAATTAGTTCCTCTGTCTCTACTGACTTTGTCTTCCTTAAATCATAAATGCCTAGAGGTTAGATACCGTGTCTGTTTAATTAGCTTTGTAAAATGCCTAGCACAACTCTCCACACAGGAAATTATTAAATGTGCTTGGATAATGAGACAATGTTTGAAAAGTGGAAAAGGGCTCTTAGTCACTTAAAATAAAGATCATATTTCGCATGATGCTTCTTAGCCTCTTTTTGTGAATCTTTCGTTTATAGGAAGTATGGGGATATTACTGAGGACACATGGAGAAATGGTTTATCTCTGTGGATGAGAACTGAAGTCCCCATGTGGTTGCCTTGGTAGGCATCAAGAGTGCTTCATTCCAGTCATTCTAAGCATCTCCATCCCATGCCCATCTATTCTCTTAGAGACCCAGGGCAGCTGGCATTGAGAGACCTATTTGTAATCGATGTGAGCTTGGGCACAGGGAAATGAAACTTGTGGATGGCTTGCTGTATTCATTTGCTCGAGATAGGGACCAAACAAATCAAATCAAATTAAAACCCAAAAGCCTTGTTAGCTCAAAGAATGACTTTAAATTATCAAAGTTTTAAGGGACAAGAATCAGTAATAAAAGAAAATCCAAACTTCTCTGGATTTGTCTGGTCAAATTTTGGACATCCATTGTCCTTGAAATGTAAAGGATTGTGAATGTATTCATGACAGAAAACCTGAGAGACAATTGGACCAGAGAAGGCAGGCTATTGTTGACTCTGACAATGGGGTGAGGAATTGAGCTCACATAGTGGTGAGAGCCTCAGAGCTAATGAGGAATTAAAAAGAATTTTTTGAAGCCTTGCAATGTTTGCCAATAATAGTTCTGGAGCCATTATCACAAGCTGTCATGTCAGCAGGCCTATTCAATAACTGCGTTAAGTATTCAGCTTGTTAGGTATCACATACTTGGAGACTTTCTCTGGAAGATATTTACTGAAGGTGACAGCTAGGAAAAACTCCAACAGGCTTATTAAACTATTCAATGAAGACTTTGGAGAAGGCCCTAGAGACAAGAGATGGTTAGTATAGAGAAGAACAAATCTCTGGAAGTTTTGTCTCATTTGATTAATTACCTCAGGTTTAAATTGGAGGAGGAAGATTTAAAGGGCAGTTCTTGAAAGTGATGGATGTCTGGGGACTTGGTTTTACAGCCTACCAGCCATCCAGGAGACCAAGCATCTGAGGCAGAGTCAGCCATAGAGGTGTTCATGCCCAGCCCTCTGCTTGTCTCTCTCTGTCCAATGCCTCCATATCTTACTCATGCCTGTGTCTTCACCTATCAGCCTTCGAAGCAGATGGTTTCCACCTCTGTATCTCTGGCCTCATTCTCTCTCTGAGTTTCTATCACACATATTAAATTACTCACTGGATGTTTCCAGTTGGAGGCTAAAATTTGGCCCTTATAAACCTAACTCGCCAACTTCCATGAAAAACGGCTTGCCTCTCCTAACCTGTCCTGTTTCTAAAGGACACCGTCCCCCTTTTTTTCCTGCACCACCAAAAAGACACCCTAAGATCGCTATTGGCTTCTTCCTATCCCCAACATCTCCAAAAGTAATTACTCATCAGAACCAGCTAACTCTGTCTCCCAATATCTTTTCCCACAACCTAGGCATTTTTGGCACTTTTCTTGGCAGATGTGGATTATTTCACCCATCTCTGCACTGTACCTGTTTGTGGTTTCAATCTTCTACAAGAATGTGCTTTTTATTACTGAGGACTTTCATACCTGCCAATTCACTTGATCCTCCTAAGTATGGTAATGAGAAAAGAAACTGAAGGTCACATCAAGATCATAGCTATGCAGTGGTAGACAAAGTTGCCTGACTCCAAATCTCTAGGTCTTTTTGATCCAAGGAGTCTCTTTCAAGTCATGTAATTTTGGAGTCTGGTCAGTGCTCTTAATGTGTCTCCATGCCTGACTCTCTCCAGGTAGTAATAACAGATGATTCTATACTCAAGTTGTGACTGTCTCTTGAATCTCAGGGGATGCTCCAAGACCTACCACTTTACTCATCTCTTTCTTTTAAGCCCGACGTGGGATTCGATCCCGGGTCTCCAGGATCACACCCCGGGCCAAAGGCAGGCGCTAAACCGCTGCGCCACCCAGGGATCCCTCTTTCTTTTAAATAGACTTTTTAAGGGCAGCTTTAGATTTATAGCAAAACGAAGTGGAGGTTATACAGAGTTTCCATATATCTCTTTCTCTCTCATACATATAGCCTCCCCAACTATCAATATTCAACACCAGAGTGCTACATTAGTTATAATCCAGGAGCCAACATTTGACACATTGTGAAATCATCCAAAGTCCATAGTTTACATTATGATTCACTCTTGGTATTGTATGTTCTACGAGTCTTCACAAATGTATAATGACATGTATGGACCATTGTAGTATAGTACAGTATAGCTTAGTGACCTAAAGATCCTCTGTGCTCTACCTTTTTATCCCTGTCTCCTCAGTAATCCCTGGAAACAACTGATATTTTTATTGTCTCCATAGTTTTGCCTTTTCCAGATTGTCATATAATTGAAATTATACAGTATATAGATTTCTCAGATTGCCTTCTTTCACTTAATAATATGCATTTAGGTTTCCTCCATGTATTGTCATGGCTTAGTAGCTCATTTCTTCTCAGTACTGAATTATATTACATAGGGATGTACAATGGTTTATCCACTCAACTTCTAAAGGACATCTTGGTTGTTTCCAAGTATGAATAAAGCTGCTATAAACACTCATGTGCAGGTTTTTGTGTGGACATGAGTTTCTAACTCATTAGGATATATACCAAGGAGTGCAATTGCTGGATCTATTGTTTGGTTTTATAAGAAACTAACACATTGTTCTCCAAAGTGGCTCTACCATTTTTTGCATTGCTACCAGCAATGCCTGAGAGTACATGATGCTCCACATCCTCATCAACATTTGAAGTTTTCAGTGTTTTGAATTTTAGCCATTCTAATAGATGTATAGTGATATCTCACTTTTGCTTTAATTTGCAATGCCCTAATGATGTATGACGCCAAGGATCTTTTAAAGTGCTTACTTGCCATCTGTATATCTTCTTTGGTGAGGTGTGTATTGATATTTTTAGCCCATTTTAAAAATCAGGTTGTTCATTTTCTTATTGTTGAATTTTAAGAGTTATTTGTAAAATTTGGATAACAGACTTTTATCAAATGTCTTTTGCTATTATAATTTTCTCCCAGTTTGTTGCTTTTCATTCTCTTGACAGTGTCTCTTGGATAAGAGAACTTATTATAGAAGTCCAGCTTATTAATCCTCCCTTTCATGAATCATGCCTTTAGTATTGTATCTAAAAATTCATTGCCATCATCAGCATTTTCTTCTGTTATCCAGGATTTTTATAGTTTTGCATTTCACACTTAGGTCTATGATCCATTTTGAGTTAGTTTTTGTGAAGGGTGTGACGTCTGTGTCTAGATTAATTTTTGGTTTGGTTTGGTTTTTGCATGTAGAAGTCCAGTTGTTCTAGCACCATTTGTTGGGAAAACTGTCCTTCCTCCATTGAATTCCTTTTGTTCCTCTGTCAAAGATCAGTTGCCTATATTTTGTGGGTCTATTTCTGACCTCTATACTCTATTTTGTGATCTATTTTGTCTTCTCTTTTACCAATACCACATTGTCTTAATTACTGTAGCTTTATGGTAAGTCTTGAAATCAGGTAATGGCAGTCCTCTGATTTTGTTCTTCTTCCATATTGTGTTGGCTATTCTGGATCTTTTGCCTCTCCATATAAACTTGAGAATAGCTTGTTGTTATCTACAATATAAGTCATTAGAATTTTGTTGGAGAGTGTATTGAATCCGTAGATCAAAGTTGGGAAGAACTGACATCTAAACAATATTGAATCTTCTTGTCCATCAACATGGAATAGCTCTCCATTTGTTTAGTTCTCTGGTTCCTTTCATAAGAGTTTTGTAGTTTTTCTCATATTGAACTTATCCACATTCTGTTAGATTTATACTGAAGTATTTCATTCTTTCAGGTGCTAATGTAAATGGCATTTTGTTTTTAATATCAAATTCCAATTGTTCATTTGTTAGTATTAGGAGAACAATTGACTTTTATATATTAATTTTGCGTCATGCAACCTTGCTATAATCACTTATGAATTACAGGAAGACTTTGTGTTGATTCTTTCAGGTTTTCTAAACAAACTTTATGAATAGATAGTCTTTTTTCTTCTTTCCCTATCTATATACCTTTTGTTTCCTTTTCTTGTCTTATTGGATTAGCTAAGACTTCTGGTTTGATGTTTAAAAGCAGTGGTAAAATGAGACATCTTTTCTTTCCTGATATTAGCTAGAAAGCTTCTCATATTAAGTCTGATGTTTGTCCTTGTTTTTATTTATTTATTTATTTATTTTTTGCTTTTGGAGGTTTTTTTGTAGGTGTTTTTTAATCAAGTTGAGAAAATTCCCTTCTGTCTTATTTTCTGAGAGTTTTTATTTTATCCTGAATGGGTGTTGCATTTTGTAAAATACTTTTTCTGTATCTATTGATATAGTTATATGATTAATTCTTCCTTAGCTGGTAAATGTGATGGATTGCATTAATTAATTTTCAAATTTGGAACCAGACTTGCACATGGAACAAATCTACTTGATTATGGTGTATATACTTTAAAATATATTTTTAAATTTCTTTTGCTAATATTTTGTTGAAGAATTTACATCTATGTCTATGAGGGATATTGGCTTATAGTTTTTTTGCAATGTCTTTGTCTTATTTTGGAATTAGAATAATGCTGGCTTTATAGAGAAAGTTATGAAGAATTACCTCCACTTCTATCTTTTGGAAGAGATTTTAGAGACTGATATAATTTTTTGCTTTAATATTTAATAGAATTCGCTAGTGAACTTATGTGAGCCTGGTGTTTCCTGTTTTAGAAGGTTATCAATTATTGATTCAATTTATTTAATAGATACAGGCCTATTCAGATTGTTTATGTCTTCTTGTGTGAATTTTGATAGATTGTGTCTTTAAAGAATTGCTCCATTTCATCTAGGTTATCAAATTTGTGGGCATAGTGTTTTCATTATATTCCTTTACTATCCTTTTAATGTTCATGGAATCTGTAGTGATGTCCTCTCTTCTATTTCTGATATTTGTAGCTAGTGTCTCTTTTCTCTCATTTTTTTTTCCCCTTTTAGTTGGGCTGACCAGAGACCTGTCACTTTTATTGATCTTTTCTAAGACCCAGCTTTGGTTTTGTTAATTTTTCTCTATTGGTTTTCTGTTTTCATTTTATTGATTTCTTCCTTAATTTTTATTAGTTCTTTTATTCTGCCTACTTTGGATTTAATTTGTCTTCTTTTACTTATTTCCTAAGTTGGCAGCTTAGAGTGTTGATTTTATTTATTTATTTTTTTGTATAAAACATACATACCATGAATGTTAAATATAATGGTTTTTTTTTTAATTTATTTTTTATTGGTGTTCAATTTACTAACATACAGAATAACCCCCAGTGCCCGTCACCCATTCACTCCCACCCCCCGCCCTCCTCCCCTTCTACCACCCCTAGTTCGTTTCCCAGAGTTAGCAGTCTTTACGTTCTGTCTCCCTTTCTGATATTTCCCACACATTTCTTCCCCCTTCCCTTATATTCCCTTTCACTATTATTTATATTCCCCAAATGAATGAGAACATATAATGTTTGTCCTTCTCCGACTGACTTACTTCACTCAGCATAATACCCTCCAGTTCCACCCACGTTGAAGCAAATGGTGGGTATTTGTCATTTCTAATAGCTGAGTAATATTCCATTGTATACATAAACCACATCTTCTTTATCCATTCATCTTTCGTTGGACACCGAGGCTCCTTCCACAGTTTGGCTATCGTGGCCATTGCTGCTAGAAACATCGGGGTGCAGGTGTCCCGGCGTTTCATTGTATTTGTATCTTTTTAGATCTTTATTTTTTAAAATATGCATTCAATGCTATAAATCTCCCTCTAAGTACTGCTTTCACCGTATTCCATAGGATTCAGTAAGTTACATTTTCATTTACTTGAGAGTGTTTTTTAAAGTTTCTCTTGAGATTTCTTCTTTGACCTATGTGTTATGTGGAAATGTGTTGTTTAATCTTGAGGCATTTGGGGATTTTCTAGGTTTTTTTAAAGCAATTTTTGTTTAATTCCATTATGGTCTGAGAAAATACACTCTATGGTTTTTCTTTTTAAAATTTTGTTAAGGTGTATTTTATAGTTTTGAATGTCTGTCTTTGAGTGTGTTCCATATGAGTTTGAAAAGATGTGCATTCTGCTATTGTTAGATGATATGTTCTCTAGATACCAGTTAGATCTAGTTGATTGATGAGGCTGTGTCTTTACTGATTTTTTTCCTGCTGGATCTGTCCATTACTGATGGAGAGATGTTGAAATCTCCAACTATAATAGTGGATTCACCTGTGTTTCTTTTCTTTCTTTTTTCTTTTCCTTTTTAAATTTTTTTGCAGTTCTATCAGTTTTTGCCTATCTCCTCATCTTTTTTTGCTAAAACATATCTAGTTTGACTCTCCACACCCCTTTAGTTTGACAGCATGTCCCAACCAAATGTTCTGTTTGCTTCTCAGTTTTACCTTAGATTCTGCTAGCCCTGTTTTTATGTACTGTGGCCAAGGCAAGTTCAAACCTGATACCTGGACTCAATCCACTTTCCTCAGATCTTACCTGTTGGGAAGGGACAACTAGCAATGCTACTTGAATTAATTCCTCATTACTGCATGCCAAACTTTTGTAAGAAAATCATGTGGTAGTATATATCTGTCTCAACATGTTTTTCTGACATTAAAAAATTAGTGTAGAGGTACGCATTCTGTTCATTGGTCTCCGCACAGTGCCAAAAGTATACTTGACACTTATTATATATTTGTTTGGGAGTGGATGAGCACATTAGTTACAGCTTGAGGAAGAGATTTTTGTGGTCTAATGTTTTAGTTTGAATAAATTGATATCAAGGATGAAGCCTTTTTAAAAAGAAGAGGAAAAGGGAAGAAAACAGTTCTCTGGAATCAAAACTCCTACTCTCTAAAGAAAAAATAATATATCAATGTGTGTAGTCTGACAATAATACTATATTTGGGTTATGAAATCTAGACATGACTCTGGCTCCATAGTCTTGGACAATTTACTTATCTTCTCTAAGCTTTAAATAATACCTTACCGGGATCATGGTGAGGATACAATGAGACACGATGCTTTACAAATGCTATTAAATATTTCCATTAAATCTTTATTAAGGGTGAGAGTACAATGACATCAAATATTCATTCACAGATAACTGTTTGAAAAATACTGTCTGAGCATGTGCATACAAAACAGAGCAGCCTCTGACACACAGTCCACTTTTTCATTTCTGTTTAGAGAAGAGGTGAATTCTGATTTCACTGTTTTACTTGGCTTACATAAAAAAGTTCCACATTGTTTTACTAGTTTGTAGAATTTGAGATTAATGCTTAATGGATGTTTACAAAGACACATTTTATTTTTGTAGCATGAGTTCATGCTATTGGGCTTACACCATCTGTCTAATATAAACTCACTTCAATTCTCAGCTACAGATATTTTTCTAATTAGTGAATATATAATGGAAGCACTGAAAAATCTTTTCTTTCATCATGAAGAAGTGAGGCCTGAATTTATTTGTTGGTTTCATGTGTGCCTTTTTTTTGTTTGTTTAAGATTTATTGCCAAATGGAGATTTTATTCCCTATAATGCTTCAGCTGAACTAATATTTTCCATAATAGAATTTCTGAAATATTACTGATAGAGTGTATATAGGCTTTCTTAAAGTATAACTGATTTCAAGGAGGTCCCCATCAGGAACCTGATACTCTGCTTAATTTCTATTTAAAATGTTTTAAAAGCAAGTTCAACTGAGGCCTCAGTGAGGAGGACACTTCTCACTTGTTAATTCCTGTCTTTTCCTCACAGAAGAAGTCACTAATTCATGTTTTCCAATCCAAGCTTTGTTTTCCCAGACATCTTAACCATGCAGTCATGTCCACATGGGGTTGGGAGTTTGTCCTATTGCTATACCTGCAGTGAACCCTATAGAGCTAATTTGTGTGATAGAACTTTGGCTTCCATCCTTGAATAGCACCTAATTCTTCACCATCCGCAGCCCAAGCCCACTTGGGAGGCTCCTGATACCCTGCCAAGCTCTAGCCCTTCCCCTTTTCTGCAATAAAGTCTTGCTCCCTGCACCATCTCAATCCACTAATCAAAGAATAGAGAGAGATTGAGAAATCACTTAAATCCATAGCTACTACCAAGATTCCTTTTAAGTGTATCGACCATGTTGGATCTTCTTAGATATTTCATCTCTCATTGCTTGACCCCTGGAACTCGATACTCCAGCCATACTAAACTTCCTTTAGTACTTCTAAGGCTTTAGGCGCTCTTTGGTGTCTGAGTATTTTCATGTGCATATCCCTTGGTATGGAACAGTTTCTTACTTCCTCTCTCCAAAGATTTACAACCCTAAATTGTTCTATAGGTCTTCCAAGACATTCCAGTTTGGGTATTTTTCTATGTATTTTCATTACATCTTGTACTTTCCCTAGCATTATTATTCCACATTATAATTACCTGTTTCCTTACCTGTTACCCCAGTTCCTAGATTTTAATGGATCATGTCTATTATGTTCACAGTTGAATTTCCATGCCTAGTGTATATTAAGCCTGGCATACATTAAGCATTTGATGAAAACTTGTTGAGTGAATAAATGCTTGCTCCAACCAAGTATGGGTTTGCCAAACTCCAGGAACTGAATATCCAGCTGCCCTTGAAAAAAATAACAGCTCTGTAAACCATTTTTACTTCTCCTTGACCTTGTATTATCTAGGCCCAAATCATCCTCTTACCAGTCTGAAATACTAGAGCTTTGACATAATCCTAAGATCTTGCTGATCAGGGCTGGGGAAAGTATGTGGGAATGTCAACCTTGATTTATAGCATCTATCCTATATCCTATGATTCCTCTGAAACTCTTCCCCTTCAACTCTTCTCTAAGGAACTGTGCAGTCATATCTTTATCCTGATTCAGAACTTTCTGGAAGCCAGCATTTCCTTGCTCCTCAGCTATGCCAGAAACAGTAGTTTGCACTACTAGTAAAGACAAGGGAAAGAAGACTCTTCCCCTGCCTCCCCTGTCCTTAATATAAGCTTTTTTTCTCAAGATGGGAGAGGATCACAGACTCACAAGTGCTTCTGGGTCTCCTGAATAGATATCTGTGCATGGATGTGTTCCTGGGTCTGTCCCACACCCTTTGTACATGTTTGGTTGAAACAGGTAGGTGGACAAGACTAAAATGATATGGGTGTAATGAACCTCAATCAGATTTTATAATTTAAAGAGTATCTAGTTTTCCAAATTTTAATTTGGCTCCTTCCATGATAATCATAGGGGTCTAGGCTTATGACCCCCATGGACTGAGCCTAGCTCACAGACAGTTTTGTTTTGTTTGCATAGTATTGTCTTGAATAGTGTTCCTTAAAACTGTGCATTAATGGTCAGTTCTTCAAAATTAGATAATATATTTAAAAATTTGGATTTCTAGCTTCTCTTGAAAAAATTGAGAAGAATGGGCCCTGATTTCAGACATAATGACAATTATCTTGAGCTGAGTGGGGCTATCCTCTTTAAAGGAGCCTGTACTTTCAGGTTCACCACAAGCCTTATCACTTCCTATTCTTGTCTCCATGCACAGACCTGGCCAGTATTTATATCACCTCTTGGTTCCTTGAGCTTATGGTGGTCATGGTTTTTTTTTTTTTTTTTTTTAAGATTTTATTTTTTATTTATTCATGAGAGACACAGAGCGAGAGAGAGACAGGCAGAGGGAGAAGCAGGCCCCATGCAGGGAGCCCGATGTGGGACTCAATTCCGGGTCTCCAGGATCATGCCCCGGGCTGCAGGCGGCACTAAACCGCTGCGCCACCAGGGCTGCCCTATGGTGGTCACTTGAGTTTATGATTCCTAGTCCAGAGATCCCAAATCATCAAGTTTCTAACTTACTAAAAATAGGCAGTGTGTGATGTTACTCTAAAGACCACATCTAATCTACCTCCTTTCTTATTGTACATGTGACAGACTATGGACTAAGAACACTAAACTTCCTGTAAGAAGCCCAGATTATGCATGAAGAGAAGTAATACCAACTATAAGCATGGATGATCTATCTGGTGCCATATAGGGAACCATTAAAGATGATTTTTGGAAGATTTTTAGGGCAAAGGAAAATAAACATTTTATGTTAAGTAGAAAAATGCAGACTATATCATTACATATGATATAACTAACTTTACAAGAAAAAAAGAACATATATATATATGTTCTTTTATATATATATATATATAGGGATCCCTGGATGGCGCAGCGGTTTGGCGCCTGCCTTTGGCCCAGGGCGCGATCCTGGAGACCCGGGATCGAATCCCACGTCAGGCTCCCGGTGCATGGAGCCTGCTTCTCCCTCTGCCTGTGTCTCAGCCTCTCTCTCTCTGTGACTATCACAAATAAATAAATAAATACCTTAAAAAAAAATTATATATATATATATCAAAATTCTGGAAGGAAGGAAATGTATTGAAGTATAAAGGTGGTAATCTCTGGCTAGTGGGATTGAAAACAATTTTTTAGTTTCTTAAGGCTTTTTAAAATGCATTCTTGAATTTTTAAATTTTCTTTTGAATATCTGTTACCTTTATAATAAGAGGTAATTAAAAAATTAAATGACATTATTTTAACAGCTAAGTATACCATTCTAATAATATTTTTATGGAACTAGGGAAGATTTTTGGTCTGTGAGTATTTCAAATTACCCATTGTGTGTGTGTGTGTGTGTGCGTGTGTGCATATGTGTGTCTTTTTTAAAACAACATTGAAGGGCAGCCCGGGTGGCTAAGCGGTTTAGCGCCGCCTTCAGCCGACGGTCTGATCCTGGAGACCTGAGATCGAGTCCCACATCGGGCTCCCTGCATGGAGCCTGCTTCTTCCTCTGCCTGTGTCTCTGCCTCTCTCTCTCTCTCTCCGTGTCTCTCACAAATAAATAAAATCTTAAAAAAAAATAAAACAACATTGAAGGGAATATGGACCCCATTAATCAGAGCCTGAGGGACAGTTAGAGGATGGTTAAAAGAGAATATACTAATCACTTCCACTGCTAAGTGCCTTACTTCATAATTCTCCCTGTTCTACATTCCTGAACCTGTAAGAAATGAGCACTGAAGGTTCAAAGTGAAAAAATTGAGGACAGGGCAGCTGGGGTGGCTCAGTGGTTTAGCGCGCTGCCTTCAGCCCAGGGCATGATGCTGGAGACCTAGGATCGAGTCCCACGTCAGGCCCCCTGCATGGAGCCTGCTTCTCCCTCTGCCTGTGTCTCTGCCTCTCTCTCTCTCTCATAAATAAATACATAAAATCTTAAAAAAAAAATACTGAGGACATTAGGAATAGAAGAACTCACAGAAGCAAAAGGTTGAGAACAGAAATTGAGACTAAAGTGTAAAAAAGAGAAAGAATAAAAGGACAAATAGAGGATATTTAAAACATGGAGATATCGATGATTAAACAAAATTCAGGTAAAATAAAAACAATTCCCTAGAAGCTTAAAAATTAAGTGTTCAATAAATAAAGCGGCAAAATATAAAGGGAAAAAATGCAAAAAGGCTCAGGAATAAAACAAATGCAACCATAAAAGAACTAAAGTTAACTACAATGATGCAGTTTAAAAAATGAGCAAAAGAAACTAAAAAAACAAAAAATAAAAAACCCTAAAACTTTGAAAGGGTAGACTAAAAGATTACAAAGGCATAAAAATAGTAAATAAGAAAAAAATTAAAATGATTTAAAAGAAAATAAAATGGCAAAATCAAGAAGCTTAAAAATTAAAAGAAGGTATAAGACAATTCAGAAGAAATGTGTAATGATAGAACTGTAATAGCCAACTTATATTAGAAGATTACTGGGTACCAGGGACTTTATATTAATTCATGTTATCCTTTCCCTCACTCCTTGAGGTCAATGCTATTATCTTCCTCCTCCCCTGAAGCAAGAAGAAAGCAAGGCACACCTGCAGGTGCTGCCTGGGAGGGGGTGGCTCTGGGGCTTGAACTCTTCACCGGGCTCCAGATCTTAGAGTCTTCCTGACCACTTGATCATACATACTATGACTAAGTTTAGATGAAATGGTGATCTTAGAGATAAATGCTGCTAAAACAATATTCCCTCTGAAATTGAAACGTATTTAAAATAAAATTCTGATGAAGAAAACAGGAGGAGGAAGAACACAAAGACCAAGACGATAGAACTAGCAATGTCTACTGTGGTGGAGTGAAACTTCGAGGCATGGGCACAGATGCACGAGGTCAGAGGGCAGGGCCTGGGTAACATTCTGTACCCTTCCCCAGGAGACCATGCAGACTTGCACCATCTACCCAGAACACACACTCCCCTAGCCCCAAGAGGTTCATGCATCCAACACTGCTCTGACAGCAGTGTTAGCTGCTCAAACATTGTGAAGAAGGCTAACATAGAGCTAACTTTACTTATTAAAGGGGATAGAAGGTTTGGGAATAAGTAGAAAGTTATAAAAAATTATCATAGCTTTTCAGTTAAATCTTTCTTACAGAGGATTGTGATATTTGAGCCTCATGACTGTATACTTTGCTTTAAAAAAGGATCTTGAGGGCGGCCATGGTGGCTTAGCGGTTTAGCTCCGCCTTCAGATGAGGGTGTGATCCTGGATCCAGTCCCATGTGGGGCTCCCTGCATGGAGCCTGCTTCTCCCTCTGCCTGTGTCTCTGCCTCTCTCTTTGTGTGTCTCTCATGAATAAACAAATAAAATCTTTAAAAAATATAAAAATAAAAAAGGATCTTGATTACTATTTTATTTTCCAAAGCATCTTTAGTAGATAAATGCTGTAAATATAAATCACAAACTTGCTGCAGTGTGTCTGTAGCACATTATTTTTTTAAGACTTCTTATTTAATGTATACCAAGTGGGCACATGGGAAAGCAAAGAAGTGGTTTTACCAAAAAAGAATTGTGGGAGAGGAGGATTTGATGGCAATATCAAATATTAAGTGCTATTTTCAACAAAATTTTAGATATAACTGGTGATGGGCATTAAGGAGGGCATAAAGGAGGTAATGCAATGAACACTGAGTGCTATGTTCAAATGAAGACTTATTGAAAACTACATCTGAAACTAATGATGTGCTATATGTTGGCAAATTGAACTTAAAAAATATATGAATAAGTAAATAAAAGTCAAATTCAATTGGTTCCTGAAACTCAATACCTCACACATAGTAGATATAAGCAACTTAATGGAAAAGTACTACTTAAGATAATGCAAACACTTAAATATGGGAATTTTATTAGAAAGCCTACACGGAATCTCAAAGAAATTACATGTCAATCTTTTAGAATTCCTTGCTTTTAAGCAAAAGCTTGACAAAATTTTACAGGAAACATAGATCAATTTGTCTTTTGTTTCAGCAGTTGCTATTATGCTAAAATGCATATATGAATTACTATTCTCATTGCTTTAAAGTTCAAAATGTACTACAAAATACCATTGTAATCTACTTGGTCTTAAAATGTAAAAATTAATACAATAGTGTAAATGAGGGGAAAGGATGCTGTGCATTGCAGGTAACTTTTTTATGTTTACTTTTTTTTTTGAAATAAGGTAATATTGGACTTTCTGGTTAAAGACATTGAAATAAGGATTTTTCTGTCCCTATGTACATATTAAAACCAACTGCAAAAAAGAGGAGGATGAGAAATAGCAAACTTTTCTTTGATGAGATTAGAAAATACTCCAAACTCTGGAATGAAAAATAAACACAAAACTGCTAAGTGCAGTAAACAGTGGGCAGACAGTGTTTAGTGCACTCACATCCCAAGTAAGTGTGTGTGTGTGTGTGTGTGTGTGTGTGTGTGGTGGGCACAGGGGATGCCAAGAGGCAAACTTGTCTCTTCAGTCTCAAATAAAAAGTGCAGAGTGCAAGATTCTCATAGTTGGCAGCCTACATAGCGTGAGGTGCAGGGTTTGGTGTTTTATGAACCATGGAAGATTCCCTGAACTCTATTTAACTCCCAAGACTAGAGATGTAGGTGGAGGCTAAATGTTTAACTCAGGGTAGGATCTTATCTGGGATACCACATTACATTTAATTATCATGTCTCCTTAGACTCCTATTGGCTATGCCAGTTTCTCAGTTTTTCCTTGTTTTTGATGACCTTGACATATTTGGAGAGTTCTGGTTAGATATTTTGTAGGATGTTTCTCAGTTGAGAGTTGTCTTATGATTAGATTGAGGTTATAGGTTCTGAGGAAGAAGTGCCATTCTGATAATACTGTATCAAGGGTACATCAACATGGTTCATTACTGTTGATATTAATCTTGATAACCTGGCTGAGGTAATTGTCAATTTTTCCACTACAAAACTTCTCTTTTTCCTCCCTTTTCATAATGTATTCTTCAGAAGGAAATTGCTATCTTAAGGTGTAGTTGCCTCTCCTCAAAGGAAGAATCTACACAAATTATTTGGAATTTTTCTGCATGGATGACTTGTCTGTTCTCCATCCATCCATCCATCCATCCATCCAGTCCATCAATTTATATCAATATGGACTCATGCTTATTTCATTTATACTTTAGGTTATGATTTAATACTATTTGTGTTGTAAAAATTGTTTCATCATTGGAACTCTTTCAATTGGCTCATGTCTTTTTGACATATCTCATCATTGTGGGGTTTTTATTTTTTAGCACTTTTTATTTTCTGGTATTACAGAGTACTCCAAGTTCTTTTGTAAATTTCTTAAGAGAATGGTAATAGAAAACAAAATCTAGGACAAGATGTGCTCATTGTTACTAAGATGTCAATGCTTCTAGGCCTTCTCAGGTATGGAATGAAGATATATGTGTGTGCCTGCTAACCCATACTTATATCTACATCTATATATTTCTCTATATATCCAGATGTATCTACATATTAAACTAGACATGAATTCATTCTGATGATTTCAACTACAATCCATTACCTTATGGATCATTCTAGACTTCTCTCCTTGCTTGTCTGTAATCTCCTACTTCAAAAGTTATACACCTGAATCCTACTATCTGCTTTTAATTTACTTAACTGTTCAATTCCAGTGTATGTGCATAGTGATTCCAGAATTGTTTATAGAACTCTAATGAATACAATTTTATCAGAGTATAGTGCTTCTGTGAAGCACCTTATTCCTTTAGTTTTAGAGAATCTACTCATTTTCAAAGTTACTTAGGTCAGTGTATTTTCCCTCATTCCCTTCAATGAGGTTGTTTCATATATTTATAATATAGTTAGATCATTTTGTTGTAGTCTGCATTTCATCGTGGGATCCCCTTATAATATAAATGACTATTTTAATTGTATAGTTTAAAAAATTAAAATATATGTATTTAATATCTTATTTATTTATTTGAGAGAGAAACAGAATGCATGAGCAAGGCGAGGGGCAAAGAATCTCAAGCAGACTCTGCACTGAGCACAGAGCTGGATGCAGGCTGGATCCCACAACCAAGATTGTGACCTGAGCCAAAACCAAGGGTCAAATGCCCAGCTGACTGAGCCACTCAGGCACCCCTTTAATTGTATATATCAAAGTTCAGTCTTTGTACTGTAAAATTTTATGGGTTTTGACAAATGCATGATGCCATGTGTTCACCAGTAGAATATCATACAGAACAGTTCTCTCATTAAAAAATCCCCTGTGCTTTACCTATTTAATCCTCTCTGTCAAGCTCCTGAACTCTTGGCAGCTACTGTTTTGTTTACTGTTTCTGTAGTTTAATAATGGAATCATACAGTGTGTAGCTTTTTCAGAATGTTTTCTTTCACTTTGCACTATGCACTTAAGATATGCACCCATGTCTTTATATGGCTCAATATCTCTTATAGCTTATTTTATCATTAAATAATATTCTGTATTTTATCACTGAATAATTATATCACAGTTTGTTTATCCATTTACCTATTGAAGGACATCTTGGTTGTATCCAGGTTTTGGCAGTTTGAATAAGGCTGCTATCATCATTTACATAAAGGTTTTTGTGTGGACATAAGTTTTTAAGTCAGATGGGAATATGAGTACTGGGATACCAAGGAGTGTGATTGTTGTATTATATGATAAGACTATGTTTACCTTTCTAAGAAACTGCCAAGCTGTCTTCCTAAGTGGTTGTAACATTTTGAATTGCCACCAGCAATGAATGAGTGCCCCCGTTGTTCCAATCCTCACCAGTAATTGATATTGTTAAATTTTGGAATTTTACCCATTCTCAGAGCTATGTAGTAGTATTTCCTTGTTGTTTTAGTTTTCACTTCCCTAATCACACTTGATGTTGAGCATCTTTTCATATGCTTATTTGCCATCTGTACATCTTCTTTGGTGAGATGTCTGTTCAGATCTTTTGCTCATTTTTTAATTGGGTAGTGTTTCCCTTTTCTTATCTTGCAGATTCTTTCTTGGGCCTTAGCTTGTTCTTTTTCTGGTTTCTTCTCTAAGTGAGGAAATGCCAACCAGGCCTGATATTTGTATTCAACTAGTGTAGGATTCCCTTGGCCCCCTTCACCATTCACCTAGGACTTGGAGGAATGTCTTAGGCTCTTAGAGGGCATGTGATTTATAGAGCTTACTAGTTACTTACCTGCTGTGTATCTGCTGGGCTGGAAAAGAACTTGTTTCTGATTTCTTGCCTGATTCTGTTGTATGTGAAGAGAAATTACTCTTGATAATTTGAACCCATCTGTGTTTTCCCCTTGTCTGACCTCATGTATGAGAAACCACCAGAATCTATCATTCCCATGGCTCCTCTGTCATTTCTACTCCTTCTTCCTATGGACAGCACACCCTAGGTGCAATCAATACACCTCGCTTAATTTTTACTCCTAGATGCACTGAATTACTTAGACTTTCAGTCTCTAAAACAGATGAAGAAAGAAAGTTACTGAAGCATGGGATGAAGGATATTTCATTGAATACTTTAGAAAACAGGTATCCCAGTACGAGTGTAATTGCTAGTTTTTGCAAATATCCTGCATCTCCAAGGACAGTGATGCAGTGGAAGAAAGAAAAATCTCACTAAGCATGACAACTCCCATTATTAATCTCTTAAAATGTGCCTGGCACTTTGCTGAACAATATTGTAAATGTAGGGATCCCTGGGTGGCTCAGCAGCTTAGTGCCTGCCTTTGGCCCAGGGCGTGATCCTGGAGTCCCAGGATTGAATCCCACATCGGGCTCCCTGCATGGAGCCTGCTTCTCCCTCTGCCTGGTCTCTGCCTCTCTCCCTCTGTGTCTCTCATGAATAAATAAAATCTTAAAAAAAAAAAGAAAAAAATATTGTAAATGTATTACTACATTTAATTCTTAATGCAACCCTCTAAGATAGGAATAACAGATAAGGGGATATAAAACTTAGGGAAATAGCTAAGGACACAATGCTAGTAAGTATCAGAGCTGGGATTAAAACTGAGGACATTCTGACCCCAAAACCCATGTTCCCAACTGATGTTTTCTTCCTTCTTATTGAGCCTTGCTCTTCTGGGTCAGGTCCACAGTAATGCTTCATTCACTCAGTGAGATTTCTCTTTAGAGTCTGGAAATAGTGGTTAATATTCATATTTCTGATTCTGTAATAATTTTATATTTTAATGATTAAGAAATTTGAATGAACTATGAGTTGCTCATGAATTGCCATTTTTATCCGTCTGTACAATTGACATTAGAAAAAATCAATTATAAAAACAGATTTCAATTCCTAAATTACAGTCCACATTTATGAACTACAGAGCACCTCACTGCTGTGCTTTATTTCAATAAAGATACTGTAAATATTTTCAATTGATATAGCACCTTTCATTTGAAAACTTTACTGTCTCTATGTCATTCATAAATCATCAAGCCATTTTGGGAAGCAGGAGAATTACTTAATACATGACCCTCATTAATTTGAAGTTGAATGTTGAATTCTCTGATATTTTAAAATCTTTCCATATTCATTAATAGAGAACAAAACAAAACAAAACAAAGCAGTGATTTTCCAAAACAGGAATGAGGCTTAAATGTCTGAATCCTTTTAAGTGGCTCCTCTTTTCTTCTATCTTATCTCCCAAAAACATTAAATAAATGTTTTTTGAAAAGTTAAAATAGGGCAGCTGGGGTGGCTCAGCAGTTTAGCCCCACCTTCGGCCCAGGGTGTGATCCTGGAGACCTGGGATCGAGTCCCACATCGGGCTCCCTGCATGGAGCTTGCTTCTCCCTCTGCCTGTGTCTCTGCCTCTCTCTGTGTGTCTTTCATGAATAAATAAATAAAATCTAAAAAAAAAAAAAAAAAAGAAAAGTTAAAATAAATATATCACTTGGATTTCTGGGATAGAGTGTTGACTTTGGCCAACATAGCATATTATGTTATTTCTATTGTTATTTTAGTATAGGACTTCTCTTCTTATACCTAGATCATTGCAATAATCTTCTAATGGGTCTACCTATCTATGCTGTCTTTTCATATGTGCATTGTTGTGTTGTTAATTTCACTAATCACAGCTGGTGGGGGGGGGTCTCTTTCACATTCTGAAGGGGAAACACAGATCTAATCTCACATCCCATGGAGACTGCCTATCATTTGAAGTCAAGACAGCCCTGGATTAGAATTCTGTCTGCTTCACTGAATTAAACCTAAGCAAGGTAATTTAACCGAGCTAAGCTTTAATTTCTTATTCTTTGAGGAAACCTTGAAAGGTTGCTGAAAAATTCAATGAGATTTTTTTTTTTAAATTAGTTTCATTTCCTTATCCACAACTGGCTTCTACAGAACATTACAGCTTTGTTTCCCAAACTACTAGCTGCATTAGCTACCATTTTTCAAACAAGTTTTGTCTCTTCCTGGTTCTTATTCTATCATGTGTTTTCTCAGACTGGAATACACTTGACTCTATAGTTTCGTCTGCTGAAGGTATCTGTTCTTTCCTTGTCCAGTCTAGCTGCTAACATGGAGGATCTTCTTCTGGTGGCTTAGCACCATCATTTCCTAAGCTTGATGAAACTAATTTAAAAAAAAAAAAAAGCTAAGATCCTGGACAGAGCAGGCCATAAAAGAATACACTCCTCATCCTAGTGATATATGTGTGGTAACTTACAGGTATTCAGCCTATTAAGCCATAGACTTATCTGAACACCCACCAAATTTCTCCAGTATGCAAAATTGGGATTCTGTATTGGTTTTTTAACAGCACTGTAATTGTTCCTAAATGTTGGGAATGCCATCTTAGCCCTGGGCTCCAGTACTCTTGACTGGGATCCTGATGCTTCTTAATTCTTGATAGCTCTGGAGGAATGTCACTATCTCTCGTTGGCATCTTCATCTGCAAAAATCAACCCACACATGATATCACACCTAACTTATCTAGTTATCTAGGTATCCTCACTTGAGAAACTCATTCTACAAACTACATTCAGGAGTGGATCACAATTCTGGTATCTACCATGCCTCTTTGGACATTACAATTTTGACTTCTGGCTTCACAGAAACAAACTTTACAGCCAACCTATTTTTTTTTTTTTTGCCTTTCCAGGTATTCCTAATTATTCTCTGTCTTGTCACTGAGAATTGAGATCCTAGTTTGCTTCATAGCTATAGTCAGAAACAACTCATCAATGAAAGCTAGCTCAAATGCTTCTAGAACTCTCCTTCCACCCTGATATTCATATATGAGCCCTAAGCTCCTTCATTCAACAAATATTTATTGAGCATCTAGTATGTGCCAGACACTTAGGATTCAGCAGAGAAAAAAAAAAAAGAAAGCACAGTACCTCTGTCTTCATTGAGTTTTGTTTACATGACTTGTTGATTTTCAGATTGCCTTTTTATTAGTTATTTGTAAATATTATAATAGAAGAGCAGAAGCCAAATTATTTTGTCTAACCCCACCTGTAGTGGGTTGATTGGTAGACCTCCGAATGTATGTCCATGGTCTTAACCCCCAGAACCTATGAATGCGACCCTATTGGGAAGGGTCTTTGCAGATGTAATTAAGTTAAAGATCTGGAGTTAAAATCATCCTGGATTATCTGGATGGTCCCTAGAGCCAATGAAAAGTATCTTTATAAGAGACAGAAGAGAAGACACAGACACAGAGAAGGGGATCTTGTGAAGATGGAAGCAAAGATGGGAATAAGGTAGCCACAAGGCAAGGAATACCTGGAGCCACCAGATCTTCCTGGGAGAGGCAAGGAAAGATTCTTTCTTAGAGCCTTTGGAAGGAGTGCAGCCCTGCTGACACCTTGATTTCATATTTCTGGCCTTCTGAACTGTGATAGAATAAAAATTCTACTGTCCTAGGCCCCCATTTGTGATAATAGTTACAAAAGCCACAGGAAACCAATATATCAGCAAACTTTGCAGTTGACCAGGGCTAGTTAAGATCCTTAGAATTCATAAATACTAAAAAGATTATAGTCTCCTTTCTTCCATCCCTAGGTTGCAACACACAATTTAAAATAAAATAAATTAAAAATAGTAAAACCCAAATATGCATGCTGAAATTAAAATAGTTCCCTTTCAGCTTTTACAATTATAAAATTCTGTAGAGTTCATAAGGTATGATTTGTTCTTTTGTTTTTGTTATCAGCATAAGAGAAATAATAAGCCACCCTATAGGGTTATTGTGGGGATAAAATGATACAACATGTGAAAATGCCTTACATCATGCCCATTACTTAGTAAATGTGCTTCTGTATATTTTAGGACTGGTAATAAAGTAGTGGCAAGGGTATAATGAAGACTTGAGACATACTTTGATTTGTTTCTTGGCTCTCTCTGCTGACTCAGAGGTTCTAGATCTGTGCATTAGAAACGTGAGATAATTGTCCAGATAATTTGAATTCACATAGCCCTCCAGATCATTGTTCAGAAATCATTCTACCATCTAGCTGGCACTTAGTGCATCTGAAAGCTCTTCATTTTTGTACCGTGGTTTTTCCACTCATCAAATTAGGTCATTTGTGACTTTGTCATTGGGATCGTAGGGCCATGAGGCAAGATGTAGTTGCTGTTACTCCCAAGAAACAGATGGTAATATGTTAATTAACTGGAATTAAAATAAAAACTTTAAAAAAAGAAACAAATGGTAAAATAATTTTCCTTGAGAGGATTAGAGGAAAGTAAGCAAGAACTTTCTCCTTGAGATGTTTCCAGGATTGTAAGTGGCTGATTGAGTGGCTGTGAGCCATGTGTGGGCCTTAGCATTTCTTCCAAATGAGAGTGAAAATAACAGAATTTTGGGAGGAAATTTTTCACACTGTCAATTATATCTTACCTCCTGGAGAGAATAACCAGATAGACTCCATTGACAATATGTAAAAGAAGCATTTAAGTGCCATTGTGTTGTCCCTAGAGCTTTAGTCCCTCATAATACTTCCTCAAGACTATAAAAACATCTTCAAAAATTATTTTACCTTTTTGTTAATTAAAAGAATGTTTTGACCTTTTTCAAAGAGCTGCTCCCTAGAATATTCCTTTTAGCTGAAGTCATACTTTACTCTGGCCTTCCAAACAACCTAATTTCTATGCAAACAGGTTTCCTCATACTCATTTGAAAGTTGGGAAAATAACAGGGTTTTTTTGAGCCACAAAGTTATTTTCTGGATTGACTTCCAATTGAATTAGATCAAACAGACTGGGACTGTGATCACTAACAGGCATTCACATATCTGCTTTATCCCTAGGCAAATGCTATACATTTTTTATGTACTCTAACAAATTTTTGGTGTTCAATTTTCTGTATTCTAAGTTAAGCATAAGCTCAGTCTCAGTAGAACTTAGTAGCTACTATAATCATGATGTATACTTGTTATTTATAGCAAGTGTCTGTTCTGATTGACTGGTGCCCATTTTAGATATTTGGAATATCACCCTTGTTAAACAGCCATCATTTAAGACTGATATGTGGAATAAGTGCTTATAAAATACATAAAGTATTTAGAAAGTACCACAATGTTTGGGAAACATTTATTTCCTATAATGTGGTGAATCAAATCTCAGTCTTTGGAAGAATGGGAAAACTAGTGGGCAGTATTATGCCGTATAATCATGCATGTTTGTTCCTCCATTTAGTTTAGATGATAGTTATTGGGAGAGAAAATCTGGCATGGGCCTTGAGCTTCCTTTTACATTCTTGCTGGGTATACCAAGAAGGCAAGGCTTTTCCCACTCTTTAACAGACCATTTATCAGAGTTGTGTTTGCAGCAAGGAATCTTGAGAGATGAGGTACCATATTCCCCAAAGTCAAGGCTGGCTTACTGCTGTTTACTACAAAAGTGGTGAATCCCCAAGCTTAGCATTTCTGTCTTCTAAATGCAAGCCATTTTGTTTGCAGGCATCCATCATGAGCCCTTTGAGTTGCCCTCATGAAACTTGGGAGCATGAGGACCTGAAGCAAGTAGCCATGAAGCTTGCCACTACTTTTACTGTGAGTAACAGAGTTCTTTGTTTCCAACTCAGGGACCTCATGCATCCAAGAAATAGTAACATGCTCATTTGTTAGTAAGTAGGGTAAAATTTTAAGATCCCACACTGTTCCTAGTACCCTGGATATATTTCTATTTCTACCCATGAAACAGGTCCTATAAGGTATATCATTTCAAGCAATTTGTGACCATTATCAGTATAGAATCTTGGGTTTTGTTCTGTGTCCTCTAATAAGTGAATAATCTTGAGTAACTTTTTATTCCTCTGGGACTCTTTCTTCATCTATAAAATTAGAAGGTTCAACTAGATCAGTATTTTTCAAATATCCTCTAGAGAATCCATGGCCAATCATTTTGAGGACCCTGTCATGTGCCCCTTAGTGAGGCTGTTGGATAGTCAGAGGCAGGGATATGGTTGTGTTGACTGGCCTTGGCTTCTACCTTCAATAGGGCCACTGCTATGCTGTACTTGCTGTCCATTGTCAGTGCCTTTCACATTTCCCTGAGCCACCATTTCCTTTGTTGTTCTCCCCATACTTCTAAACTTTCCCATTTCCTGTTTCTCAAGCAGAAAAATGCAGACAATCAGAATTTTCCCTCTTGATCTCTTGACCACTAACTGTTTTCTGGGTACTACTAAGGAAAGAAGAGAAGAGTAGGTTCTCCGCTCTCAAATTCCTTCACCTACCTGCAATTGAATCAGTCTTTCTAGGGTTTGACTGCTGGCAAGGCACATGGCCCTGTCTCAGGGACTCTTGCTTTCCAAGACCATGGGATATTTCACTTAAACAGAAAAGCTGGCTCTTGCTGGGATGATCAACTGTATTGATTTTCCTGTGACTGAGGGTGTTCTTAGAAGATGAGATTTTCATTTTTTAAACCAGGATAGTCCTGGGCAAACCAGGCAAGTTGGTTGCCCTAATAAACCTCTAGAACTTTATGGTATAAGTTTATATCATAAGATCCTCAAAAAACTGGGGTTTTTAAGCTCAAAAGTCAAGATTTGGACTTTTTCCCTGGATTTTTCTCTAACATTCATATCCCAAGGAAGAAAAGAAAATAGTGGGGAATGTTGGCTAACATAAAAAGTATTATTCTCTTTAATAATTTATAGACTAAAGTGGTTTTATTATGATTTTTTGTAATGAATTCCCAGGTAGTTGGGCTGAAAATATTCATGAAAGTGCTTAGAGTAAAACCTGATATAGAAAAGAATAAAGACAGTAAGAGAAAGAATGTATATATACATTGTAAAAAGCAACTGTTAGGAAATAAAATTAAATATGAATAATAGTGGTTAATTCTGGGTTTTAATTTTTTAATATATATACTTCTTTGTGTTTCTAATTTATTATACATAAATGTTACTTTTATAATTGGAAAATCTTCATTAAACAAAGTTTAAAAAATGAGAAAGAAGAAAAGATATGTCAAGGCCAGAGTGTCGAAGACTATGTCATGAAGGGTTAGGATTCCATGCTAGAGACAATGGGAATCCATTGGTGATTTTTAAACAAGAAAATAACTTATACTGGATTAGAGAGAATTCAAGATTAGATTTTCAAAGGATCCTGGTGATACCTAGGGAGGTAGTGTCCTGACTGAGATATTTGGATAGAAACAGTGGTCTTTTGCTTTCAAAATCAAAAATAGAAGGACAGGCCTTCAGACAGGTTACTTGAGATTCACTTGAGGCAGAAGACCCAGCTCAGTGCCTGCCAAATAATTTCAGTTAGGTGAGCACTTCTTTCTCCTACTTAAGGGAGCTGCCCTTTTCTTCATCAAAATCATTTAAAGGTCAGCTAGAGCACTTGTTGAATTTGTCAATCTCCACTGCCTCTGAATTCCTGGTAATCTGTAGGTTTCTGTGTTGAGTGACCTTCTTTCTAAAGACAGAATTTTATGACTTTGATTTCATGTAATTAGTTGTACTCATTTGCAGTGATATGCTACTATAATGCAATGAGAAATTATGCAAATAAGCATGGGATATTTTTTTTCTTTGTCTTTCTTTCTTTCATTATGTACATATCTTGGAGTTTGGGATATTATGTACCAAAAAGAGAATTTGAGTAAAAAAAATATAAAGGGACTTCATCAAAAAGTGTTCATAGGGGCACCTGAGTGACTCAGTCAGTTAGGTATCTGCTTTTGGCTCAGGTCTTGATCTCAGGGTCCTGGGGTTGAGCCCAAAGTCAGGCTTTCTGCTGAGCAGAGAGCCTGTTTCTCCCTGATACTGCTCTCTGTCAGTATCTCTGTCTCTCTGTCGAATAAATAAATAAAATCTTTTCAAAAGTGTTCATTGCTACATTAATTAATGTGACTCAATACCATAATATGAGGGTATTATGAATCAGGCTAAGAAGTGCTACTTAGTTCTCTCTGGTATCATTTAGGCATGAGATTTCAGGGATTTAAGGTATGTGCTAAGATAACATGCTTTTGACAACTCTATGAATCTGTGAATCACCAGGTTTTTCTGAGAGTATCACTGGCTTCCATCTGCAGAGTTTAAGGTACATCACTGTATTGCATGGCTCTTTGCTGTTCTGCATTTTCAACAAGCAATGTCCAAAAGGAATTTCCCGTCTGCTGCTTGCATATCATGTTGTTGTCATCTTACTAAAACATGAAATGATTTAAGCTTCACAGCTGTTATTGTTTTCAATGGAGCAGCTGCCCCACACTTTCAGGCACAATGCCAGGTGCACAAAGAGGCTATCTATGCAAATTACAGTGAGAAATTGAGTGATAATCTGGTGGATTTGATCATTATAGACAACCAGTATAAATAATTCAGATGCAAATAATGCAAAGTTATTGTCACTGGCCAGAGTGATGCAGTAAATTGATGCTTTTTTTTTTTTTTTTAAGATTTAAATGCTTTTATTTACATATGTGGTAAATACTGTCCCCTACTAAAAAACAATGACATTGCCTTTCAATCGGTCAAACTTATTTAAAAAATTAATGTATTTCTTTTCTATATCATGTGTGGACATGGTACAGGATGCAGGATGTAAACATCAATTTAATAGACATTATTAAATAATTTTGCATATATGCACAATCTTGGCTAAATGGTTAAAATTACAGGTGAGCATTCAATGTGGGCACATGGATATTTCATGTACACCAATGTGTTTAACAGAAAATGTGTCTGCACTGGTTTCTGGAAACATCTTGGTTTCTGTGAATCTTTAAATACCCAATTCCAAATCTTCCAGCTCCTGGAGAAGGGCTTTCTCTTTTTGAATTTTCTCCAACTGATTTTTTTCTAGCTGGTTTATGTGATTTCGAACTTAGCCTAAGTGATCTACCTAACTAAATTCTCAAAAGGGTAATGTATGAACCCAAATGCCAGTTTAGAAATTTATAATGGGAACCACATTTCTTTTTTTTTTTAATTTTTTTATTTATTTATGATAGTCACAAAGAGAGAGAGAGAGAGAGGCAGAGACACAGGCAGAGGGAGAAGCAGGCTCCATGCACTGGGAGCCCGATGTGGGATTCGATCCTGGGTCTCCAGGATCGCGCCCTGGGCCAAAGGCAGGTGCCAAACCGCTGTGCCACCCAGGGATCCCAGGAACCACGTTTCTTGCTGGTAGATTCTCTCTTGGTAGGAAGATCTATGTGTGAAACTATGTACTATAATCAGAAAATTTGCTTATAATTATATTATTGACAATGACAATCAGTTATTATAATGGACAGTGATCCCAGTTATGGAAGTAAAACTGCCCAGTGATAGATCCAGGTTTTGAATCCAGAAAACATGAGCACGGAGCCACTTAAGCATTATAGCATGTTGTCTGGAACATTTTTCTTTATTAGTTTTAGTCTTCCCGAATTCTATTTTATGCACTTATTTTTTTAATTTAAATTGAATTAATTAACATATAGTGTATTATTAGTTTCAGAGGTAGAGTTCAGTGATTCATCAGTTGTATATAATGCCTCGTGCCCATTTTATCATATGCCCTCCTTAATGCCCATTACTCAGTTACCCTAGCCCCAAGCCCTTCTCCCCACCATATTTTACAGACTTCTATTGCCTTGAGTGTTTTCTAAATCTGCATCCCAGATTTATACATATTTACAAAATCCTGAATCATGTCTTCAAATGGCAATTTACTTGGATTTTTTCCATGTTTCAATTCTCAGATATTAAGCTGCTCATAAATTTTGAAGGCTCTTTACTTTGGGCCCTCCAATATGAGGGTTTTGGAAAACAATCAGTAAAGACTGTAGTCACTTGGTGGAGACAGACATCACTATGGGCTAGAATATGAATGAGTGGGAACATGATCTGGACCTTTATAACTGGCATTCTGAAATGCAGGAAGAGAGCCCCAGAGACCATGACAAAATTTATTTGCCTGGGTGAAAAGTTAATGCTGCAGAGATACCCAGATGAAGTTAAAAGTATGTGTTGGGGCCAGATTCTTAAATGCCAGGATAGTAAGCATGAATGTTTTTTAGCAAGTACTAGGCACCCTTGAGAGCTTTGGTTTAGAGGAATGACATGATCAATCCAGGGCTTGACAGAAAAATAAATTAAACCTCATTTAATAGAAAGGAGAGATGGAAAACAGAGCCGAGAGAACAGATAGGAGGCTAAAATAGTAGTCCAAATGGAAATAAAAACAAAATGGGCCCCAAGGAAGGTAATAGAGACTGTATTAGTTTCCTTTTGCTGCTGTAACAAATTAGCACAAATTTAGTGGCTTAAACCAACACAAATTTATTCTCTTAACAGTACTGGAGTTCAGAAGTCTAAAATAAAAGTGCTTGCAAGACAGTATTTCTTCTGCACACTTCAAAGGGAAACCTGCCTCCTTGTCTTTTCCAGCTATAAGAGGCCATATGATTCCTGGGCTCATGGCCTCTTCTTCCATCTTCCAAGCCTGTTGCTCCAACCTCTGCTCACTTTGTTCCATATCCTCCTGTACTGAATCTTTCTTCCTTCTCATGAGGACCCTTGTGATTCTGTTGGGCCTACCTGTATAATCTGGGATCCTCTCCCCTTCTCAGGATTCTTAATTTTTTTTAAAGATGTTTAGGGCATCTTTTTAAAAAAATATTTTATGTATTTATTCATGAGAGACACACAGCGAGAGGCAGAGACAGGTGGAAGGAGAGGCAGGCTCCTCGTGGGGAGCCCAATGCGGAACTCGATCCCAGGACCATGGGATCATGCCACTGAGCCACTCAGGAATCCCTTAGGATCCTTAATTTAATCAGATGTACAAAGTATTTTATAACATGCAAAGTAACATTCACAGGTTCTGAGGATTGAGATATGGACATTTTGACAGGGAGGCACATTATACAGCCTACAACAGAGATAGAAAAATATGCAAGTCTGGCTCCTGTCTCAGACTACTCCCCCTCAAAGACATTGAATTCCAAAAGAATATGATTACTTCTATCCAAACACACCTTCCTTTCTGCTTGTTAGCTGCTTGTAATTCTGCTCTTTTCTTCGCATAGAATACTTTCCTCAATATCAGTGGCCTCAAATCCTAGCTCAGATGCTTCTATCTTCCAGAATCCTTCTGCTACCCACTTCATTCTCTCCTTTTCATCCATGTGTTGAGGAAGAATTCTCACTTTCCTTTTTCTTACATTTGTATTTTATTTGCTCTTTTTTTGAATGAAAAACTTTTATTTTGAAATAATTTCAGCCTTGCAAAAATAGCGCAAAGAATTCTGTACACCATTCATTTAGCTTCCCCAAATCTTAATGACTTAAATAGTTATAGCATAATGATCAGAGCCAGAAAATTGGATTGATATACTACCATTAACTAATCCATACCCTTTTTTGAGATTCCAGCAGTTATCCTAGTAATGTCCTTTATCTGGTCCTTCATCTGGCATGCTCCTTTAATTTTCTTCAGAGACAGTTCCCCAGTCTGTTTTTCATGACCTCGAGACTTTTGAAAGAGTCTAAACAGTTATTTTGTAGAATGCCTCTTTTTCTGGGTTTATCTGATATTTGCTTATGATTTTATTCAGGCTATATATTTATATATAGCAAGAATATCACAAAGGTAAAGTGCCCTTCTCAGCGCATCATTATCAAGAGGTAAATGATATCAGTATGTCTCATTACTGGTGATGTTTAATTACTAGTTTAGAATGCTGTCTGCCAGCTTGCCTATTGCTCTTGACACATTTAGCCTTATATTCTATATATTTTTGTCCTGGCGTTTTCAGACTTGGGAGGATCAAAAACTGATTTGTCAATAACACTAAAAGTAACATAGTATCAAGTAATACACACTAAGAACTTATTGTATGCTGGGAACTACATACATTAGTTTGCTTACTCCTCAAACTACCTCTATAAAGTAGACACTTTATCAACTCTGCTTTACCTGGAGAAGACTGACAGATAACTACCTTGAGATGAAGGAATACAATTTGCTTATTTTTTTATGCCACAGAGAACCTAGCACAATGGTTTGCATAAGATAAGGAGACAGTAAATGTTTGCAAAATTAACTTAAACCTGAAACTAAATGGAAGACAGAGCGTTCAGGTTGTGTAATTAATTATGTATGTCGACAAAGGAGAAGTAATCATGGATAATTATTAAGTACAGAATTTTGGGAAGAAGAATTTAAAAAGGCGATAATTTATTTTCAAATGGGCAAAGCTAAGAAAGAAAATGAAATTACTGTTGTCCAGAGTGGGTTCAGAGCAAAGACTTGGTGAAAGAATCACATTTAGAGGGTATTTGGCAGAAGATAATTCAGAAAAGGAGAAAGGGAGTTAAATGTAAATAGAGTAGAAGAAACAAGATAGTATATAGAGTGATAGCAAGCCGATTTTTAAAAGTGGGTGAAGAAAATTAAATGAGGGTATGCATAGGGGCATTATTAAATACCAGTGGATATTTGGGGGAAACTGTGAAAAATACATTTATATGTATAATACATGTAAAAAAACATTTTACAAAGTTGTTGAAGTTTTTTGTTTTATTCTAATTTAGCCAACACACAGTTATCTATAGTAAGGGAAAAAAGAAAAATGTTAAGGTAAACAGAAGAGTGGATAAACTCCATGTAGAATTGACTATAAAGCCCATTGTATACGATTTCTGAGGCAGCACATTTCCCTTTCAATGTTTGCTAGATTTATATGAAGAATAGCTCTTATTTCTTAACACAAAATGTGAGTGGTGAAAAAGAAAGAGAACTGGTGTTTGAAAAGTGGTTGCGTGTTTATATTTGTGGGCTTATTATAAATATAAAAGTGTTTCACATTGTTCGAAATGTAAACTTGTTCTGGCTTTATCTATCTTCAGATTTACAACAAAGAGATCAGATCATTGGACCAGAACTCCGGTCTGGTTTCTATTCTTAGCTTCACCACTAACTTACTGGATAGTGAAACAGGAAAACTTTCAGGGTCTGTATGCCTTGGTTTTCTCACCTCAAAATTAAGAGACTGGCTAGATGATCTCAATTATGCCCTCAAACTAAAACACTATAGACGGTTCTATTGTTTTGGGGATGCTAGCTAAATAACTAAATAATAATTTCATACAAATTTGATTTATTGAATTATTTGACATGTGATTGCTTCCTTAAAGGCAGATTTGCTGGAGAAAAATATAAGTGGAGAGATTCAGATTCATTGCCAGTGCTCATAACATGGTAATTGTGGAATTAACAGTTATAAGAATAGCTTTTTATTTAAAACGGGCTTGGTATTTTCCATTTGTTTGGGGTTTTCTTGGGAATATAGAGGATGGCCCTTGCCAATTAGTTCTCACTCCCGGAGTCCCTGGATGAGCTGCTTCTGTGTGAGAGATTGGTCCTTAAAGTCCAAGGCAGCTGGGAAGAAGGATATTGAAGCTGAGTGCCCAGCAGTCTTTCAAAGGGGACAGATGGAGACCCGTAACTAAAGATGGGAGGATCCTGACAAAGGAATGAAATTAATTTGGATGGGACCCCTGGAGACTGGATAGAGTTAAATAGTCTAACAGTAGGAGGCTTATTTTGCAGCCAGAAGTAGTTTTCTTCTGAAAGAAGAGTCTTTTACACTGGGAAACATTCTTTCTTCTTCCATGGCAATCTCTGTTTGGAGTCTTTATTCTTAACCTTCCCCCTCCTCAATTTTGTCTTTCTTTACTCCCGCCTTCACTCTCTCTCTTCCTTTCTTTTTAACACATCCTTTCATGATTAGATTAATTTGTTTACGCAGAGAAGGGGGTGAATGAGAGTTTGCATACCGGTAAGAACAGGCTTCCTTTCCCAGTGCACAGCGGCCTGAGAACATTGAACTCTCCTTTCTGCCTGGTGGAGTCTGTCCGTAACAAAAGATGACATCCCATCTTAAAAAAAAGGGAAAGCTTCCAAGATCTTTTAAAATTCTAACTAATAAAAATCCTGTTGCAGTGAGGAGAGGGGAGTGTGTGCGTGCGTGCGTGTGTGCGTGCATGTGTGTGTGTGTGTGTGTGTACTGACCCACAGTTCTGAGACTGTCATGGGCAGTCTCTGCAGAGGAGCCAGACAATAATAAGGCTCTGCTAAGGACTGATGCCAAGGTGATGGAAGGTGGGAGGAAGCACGCAGGAGCTCTGGTATGGCCAAGACATTATCTTGAAGTAGGGGAGGTAGCCTGAATGGAATATGTTTCTCAAATAGTGTCATTTTGATACTGTCAAGTTCATTTCCCCAGGAAGTGGGAGTCTGGAGTAAGGGTCTAAAAATCTCAATTCTCACCTAAGTTCTGTTCCGTATTGGTGTTTAGCCCTCAGCAAGCTAGTTAACCTCTCTGAGTCTGAGTTTCCTCAAATGAAATTGGCATAGTCATATTTCTCATTTTTTTTGGAAAGGCATAAAATAGATCATTTCTGTGCTTGTGCTTAGAGAGCTGTGTGATATTAAATACAACTTTGAGCATTCAATTGCCATAGGTAAAATGGGAATAATGATACTTAGAGGGTTTTATGAGACTTTAATGAGATAACAGAGCCTGATATAGGAAAATGCTCAATACTTACTTGTTCATTCCCGTTCCCTTACTTTCCCTTGGGTGTTGGCTATCTTGGATATTTGGGACACAATAATAAATTAGTTTCTATTACTGACTTTAGATACTAGCTTAAAACCATAGTTAAGGGTTTGAACTTGCTGAAAATCACATAATGCATTCCAAAGTAAAATGGAAGAGCATTTAATTGGATTTGCTGTGTTTTATATTAGCAATCATTGATATAGCTAATTCAGAGTTGACTCTATATGCACAAATGATTAGCAGAAAAAGTATACAATCATATGATCTCATCAGCTTTCATCAAAACCAACCAGTGCCATGGGGGCACTGACCAATTAGAATGGATTGAAGTAGGGGCTCAGAGGCACCCTACTATGACATGCCAGACATTAACCCTTGAATTGTTGGATCATAGGGAAGTTTAAGGATCTGGGACAGAGGCTGGGGGAAACAGGAAGTCCTTGAAGGGATTTGGGACAGTGAATCTTTATTAACTAGTATGAAGGTATTTTGATATTTTAAAAAGTGGAGGGCTAAACACATGCAGACATACTGAGTACCCCTGCTCATTCAGAACTTCACAATCATCTCATATAAACAAATAAAAATATCCTTACACCACCCATTTTCCCTCCAAACACCAACTCTCAACCAAGTATTTTATTGATTGGCAAATTTCAGAATGGGCTTTCAAGTCACTGAAACATATTCTTTTGGTAAACCAACAGAATGGGGGCAAAACAGGGGAAATCTTTTTAGATGGGATCCCAGATATGTGTGGAACACATGGCTTGTGATAAAAAATATACATATACATACCCTTCTTTTGACACTTTTGATACTCTTCCATTAATTAGGAATCAATTTCTATAAGCAGTACTGTGAAGTCTAAACCTATCAATCATTCTATTTTAGAAGGACTTATTTAGTTTATTATGCTGAGGACCAGGGGACTCCCCTAGGAATTAGGATGTGAAGAGAGAAAAGAGATTATTTTGAGGGATGGTTTACTTTAGAAGTGGACAGACATGGTAGTGCACTACATTAGGGCATATTCATGAAGCACTCCTGAAGTTACTGGCTGCCTAGGAGTTATGAAAAAGGATTCCCAAGAAGTAGGAGGCATCGAGGCCTTCTCTCTGGTGGCTTACCCTTGGTATACATACCCTGCTTTGGGCATTCATAGCAGCAGATGATAATGTGGGCTCCAGCATTAGAGGGAGACAGTCACATGCACATGACCGTTCTTGTGCTGGGCAGCACTGTCTGCAAATACAGATGATGGAATGGAGTTAAAAGTGTTATTTTTCTCTAATTGCAAACACAAGCATGGACTCACCTATGACATTCAATAGTAGGAACCTGTATTCAGAGGAAGGTCGCTTGATGGAAGGGATCCTACGAAAGAAGGAAGACGGAGTCACAGAGAGCTCTAAGCATAGTTTCAATGGAGAATCTCTTGGAAGATAGTGAATAGCTAACTCATCAACACTGATTTCTGAACCACTGAGTTGCCTAGCTGGGAGGGCAGGATCGCATGAAGAAAACTTGCTCAGCAAAAGAGAACTTGCTAGGATTTTAACCCAAGGCACACAGGTTCCAGCTAAAGACCTCAGTAAACATAGATACCAATTTAGTTTTGCAACTGAAGTAAACTGTCATGAAAACTGGTTACAGTTTTAAAGTTTTATTATGCTATCTTCTTTCTTTATCCAGAATTCCTAAAAAACAGAATATTCTGGTTAATGGAATTTTTTAAAGGAATTGCCTTTAGCACTATATACAGATCAATGATTATTAAGAATTAAGTATAATAAAATATACTTAATAGTCCAGTAGTTACTTTGTGATTTAAGAAACTCTTGAAGAACTCATCCTTCCTAAAGCTCATCAAGGGCACCAAGTTTAGGATGTAAAAAATGGTTCTTAATCTGATGTCACCATAAGAATATACTTGAGAAATTGAATTGATTTTTAAATGGCTTTGCTAGGATTTATTTCTTCAATTTTCTCAAGCCTCAAATGCAAAAACAGAATAAAAATAATCCAAATCAAATTATGTATGTGTGAATACATGTATACATATGCATACATGTCACCTTAACATATATGCTGAGTAAAAGTATTTTTCCCCAGAATTTTCAGTTTTGAGCTTATTTGACCTAAAAATGGCTTTGAAATGACTTAAGAAACAGGATTTTTCTGATTTCTTTTACTAGAGCAATTTAAAAATAATCAGCAAAGAAGAGTTTCTCAATGGAACTCAGAGCATATAATAAACTTACTTCTAAACTTTCTGTTAGGGTGACTATGTTTGCTTAGAAGAAACCTGCTTCCACATAAGGAAGTTATTTTTTAAATGGAGGTAAATTTGCATACAGTGAAATACATAGATCTTTAGTGTTACAGTCTGATGAATTTTGACATATTTATACACCTCTGTAACTACTACTTTAATCATGATAGAGAATATTTTTACCACTTGAGGAATTTCCTTTATATGCTTTGCCAGTCAATGCCTGCTACTTTCTCTACCCCACAGCAAATACTATTCTTATTCTTATCAGCATAGGTTAGCTTTCTGTATTCTAGTACTGCATATCTGGTAGATTAAAGATGACCACATATTCTTTGACACTCTTTCCATCAAGACAGGAATCTGTACCCCTAATTTTGAATATAGGAGGACTCTATAAAAACTTAGCTGATAGAAATGATGGAAGTCATGCTGTGCCAACTTTTAGACCATGCTTTATGAGATGGGCAGCTTCTGCTTTCTGAATCTTGGGACACGCCAAGAACCCAGCTAGTGTATTGTGAAGAAGTCCAAGTAGCCCATGGAAAAATCCATATGGAAAGAAATTGAGAACCTTAACCAACAGCCCTGGCTGAATTTCAATATACAAAACCAATTTGCCAGCCATGTGAATGCGCTACCTTGGAAGTGTGTCTGACCGTCCCAGTGGAGCTATGCAGTGCCCAAGTTGCAGATTTGAGATCAAAATACTTAATTTTAATTTCTCTTAAACTGTGAAGTTTTGAAATAGACTGTAATAGACAGATAACTAGAAAATTTGTATAAATTGAATTCTACCATATGTACTTTTAAAAATCTGACTTCTTTAAATACTTTTTAAAAAGATATATCAATTTCATTATGGCTATCAACTTATGAATTAGTAGTTAATTCCTTCTTATTGCTGAGTAGTACTCCATTAACTGACTATGCCATAAATTATTCTTTCTGATGTTGAAGGATACTTGAGTTGTTTCCAATTTTCACCTCTTATGAATAATATTGCTGTGAACACTCATGTACAAGCTGTGTGTGGACATATGTTTTCATATCTCTTGGGTAAATATCGGAGAGTGGGAATACAGGGTCATATGGAAAGTATATACTTAACTATATAAGAAACTGCCAAATCTTTTTCCAAAACCATTACATAATTTTATTGTTCTACAAGCAATGTGTGAGAATTCTTGTTTTTTTTTTTATATCCTTTGCTACATTCAGTATTGTCAATCTTTTTAATTATAACCATTCTAGTGGGTGTGTAGTGATATCTTATTTTTATTTTAATCTCCATTTTCTTTCTCTTTTTTTGCTTTTTAAGTTTTTATTTAAATTTGTTAGTTAATATAAAGTGTTGCATTAGTTTCAGATATACAATACATGAAACACCATACACCATGACAAGTGTACTCCTGAATCTCCCTCACCTATTTACCCATCCCCCAACCCCCTCCTCCCTGATAACCATTGTTCTCCATAATAAAGAATTAAGAGTCTGTTTTTTGGTTTGTCTCTCTCTTTTATTTTCCCCTTTAGTCTTTTGTTTCTTAAATTCCATGTAGGAATGAAATCATATGGTATTTGTCTTTCTTTGACTGATTTATTTCACTTAGCATTATACTCTTTAGCTCCATTCATGTCATTGCAAATGGCAAGATTTCATTCTTTTTCATGGCTGAATATATTCCATTGTGTGTGTGTGTGTGTGTGTGTGTGTGTTTATCTATATCTATCTCACACTTGGGTTACTTTGATATCTTGGTTATTATAAATAATGCTGCTATAAACACAGGGGTGAATATATCCCTTTGAATTAGTGTTTTGTATTCTTTGGGCAAATACTGACTAGTGTGATTGATGGATCATAAGGTAGCTCTATTAAAAAAAAAACATTTTATTTATTTATTCGAGAGAGTGAGAGAGAGAGAGAGAGAGAGGCAGAGACACAGGCAGAGGGAGAAGCAGGCTTCATGCAGGGAACCCGATATGTGACTGGATCCCCGGTCTCCAAGATCATGCCCTGGGCTGAAGGCAGGCGCTAAATTGCTGAGCCACCTAGGGATCCCCAAGGTAGCTCTATTTTCCCCACCCTATATCTATACCAGACTGTCTTGTTTAATGTAGATTTATAGCAAGCCTTGAAATCAGTAATATAAGTCTTCTTCCAACTTTATTCTTTTTTTCAAGATTGTTTTTGCTATTATATATATTTTTCTATTTGCATGCACGTTTTAAAATCAACTTGTCAATATCTAGATTAAAAAAAAGAAGCTTGCATATATTTTTATTGAGCTTGTGTTAAATCCATTGATCAACCTCTTAACAATATAGTCTAATCCATGAACATGGTATATCTATCTATTTATTTGGATATTTATTTTCTCTCATTAAGATTGTTTTCAGTCCAGAGGTTTTGAGAATCTTTCATTACCTTACTAATTATGTTATTTTAGTTAATTATTTATAATAATTTAATTAATTATTCAAAGGTATCTGAGCATCTATGTTTCATGCACTGTTTTAGGTGCTTCAGACACAGGATGAGCAAGTCCCTTGCTTTCATTCTAGAAGTCAAGACATAAAACAAAATAATATAGCTTCACATCTTAATAAATATTATAACAGAACTAATCCTCTGAATAATAGAGAGTAATGAATGGGTGCTTTTTTTTTTTTTTTTTTTTTTTGAGAGAGAGAGAGTGATGGAGGGGGCTAAAGGGAGAGTGAGAATGTTAAGCAGGCTCCATGCCCAATGTGGAACCTGATATGGGACTCCATTTCACAGTCCTGAGATCATGACCTGAGCTGAAATCGAGAGTTGGACGCTTAATCAACTGAGCCACCCAGGCATCCCTGAAGGCGCATCTTTGTTGGAGTAGTCAGGAAGCATCTCTCTGAGAAAGTAACAATTTATCAGAGGCTTAAATAATGTTAAGGAACAAGTCCTAGCAAAAACTTTAAAAAAGAGCCTTATAGGCAGAAAGTCCACAGGCAGAAATACACCTGGTGTATTTCAAATATAGCAAGAAGTTTGTTGGTAATTTTGCAATATGATTTTGAGATATTCTCACTTGATTGCTTCTATTTTCTCAAGGAACAAGACTTGAAATAATTATTTGAGAAAGCATAAAGAATAAATGAATAAAGAAGAAATAAAGAATAAAAGAATAAAAGAATAAAGCATAAGAATAAATGTTGAAGAAAGGAGAAGTTATAAAATAGTTCTTGTGAGAAGTGAGAAAGCAATTGTACAAGAGAAATGTAGCAGTATTGCTTGGGCACTTCGAAATGTGGATTATGAACTGGTAAGTAATGATTGTGAATTTTACTGCAGCCAAATTCATCTGTTAGAGAGTAAATGTAGAGGTGGCATGGAGTTATGTTTCACTAGCACTGAATTTTTTTCGTTTTGCTGGCAAGAATGCCAGAGAAGGAGACAAAGGGAAGAGAGTGGACAATACATGCAATGAAGTGATTACAGTGATGTTTTGTGGAATCCAAGATGAGAGAAGTGAAAATATAAAGAGAATTTAAAAATGTGCCAATAGACTTGAGATTCAAACATCTTTGGAGTTCGGATATTAAAATACATGCATTCCTGGCTTTATAGCATTTCACTTCATGGTACTTCACAGATACTGATATTAATTAATTAATTAATTAATTAATTAATTAATTTATTTATTTTACAAATTGAAGATTTATGGCAACCCTGCAGTGAGCAAGTCTATTGGTACTATTTTTCCTATAGCTATTGCTCACTTTGTGTCTGGGTGTCAAATTTTGGTAATTCCGACAATATTTCAAGCTTTTTCATTATTATTAAATGTGTTTTAATCTGTGATCAGTGATCTTGGATGTTACTCTTGTAATTGTTTTGGGGTACCATGAGCCATGCCCATATAAGATAGCAAAGTTAATTGATAAATGTTATGTTCTGACTGTTTCACCAAGCAGCCATTCCCTCATCTTTCTATCTTTGTGGGCCTCCTCATTTTCTGAAACACAATGGTATTGAAACTTGGCTAATCAATAACCGTCATTATAAGGTTATTGACGTGTAAGTGAAAGGAAGAGTCACATGTCTCCCACTTTAAATAAAAAGTTACAGATGATTAAGCTTAGTGAAAGGACATGTCAAAAGCTGAGACAGTCCAAAAGCTAGACTTGTGCCAGTTATTCAAATTGTGAATGTACAGGAAGGAAAGTAAAAGTGTTACTCTAGTGAAGACATGAAAGGTGAGAAAGTGCAACAGCTCTATTGATGATATGGAGAAGGTTTTAGTGGTCTGGTTAGAAAATCAAACCAGCCTTTACATTTCACTAAGCTAAAGCCTAATCCAGAGCAAAGCCTAACTTTCTTCAGTTCTATGAAGGCTAAGAGGTGAGGAAGCTACAGAAAAGTTTGAAGGTAACAGAGCTTGGTTCATGAAGTTTAAGGAAAAAAGCTTTCTCCATAACATAAAAATGCAAGGTGAAGCAAGTGCTAGTGCTACAGCAAGTTACCCAGAAAATCTAGTTAAGACACTTAACAAACTAAACAACAGATTTTTAATGTAGACGAAATAGCTTTATATTTATAGAAGATGCCATATAGGACTTTCATAGCAAAAAAGAAGTCATAGAAGATGCCATATAGGACTTTCATAGCAAAAAAGAAGTTGATGCCTGTTGCAAGTCAATGTAAGTCAATGCATGGCTTTAAAGCTTTTAAAGATAGCTTACTCTCTTGTCAGTAGCTAATGCAGCTGGTGACTTTGAGTTGTAGCCAGTAGATCATGTACCATTCCAAAAACTCTAGGACTTTAATGAGTGATGATAAATGTACCCTGCCTGTGCTCTAGATAGCGAACAATGAAGCCTGAATGACTACAATCTGTTAACAACATGGTTTATTGAATATTTTAAGCCCACTGTTGAGAACTACTACTCAGAAAAAAAGTTAATTTCAAAAGGTTATTTTTCAGGATCCCTGGGTGGCGCAGCGGTTTAGCGCCTGCCTTTGGCCCAGGGCGCGATCCTGGAGACCCGGGATCTAATCCCATGTCGGGCCCCCGGTGCATGGAGCCTGCTTCTCCCTCTGCCTGTGTCTCTGCCTCTCTCTCTCTCTCTCTCTCTGTGACTATCATAAATTAAAAAAAAAAAAAAGGTTATTTTTCACTGACAATGCACCTGATTACCCAAGAGCTCTGATGGAGATGTACGAGATTAATGTTGTTTTCATACCTGCTAACACAACATCCATTCTGAAATCCATGAATCAAGGAGTTATTTTGACTTTTAAGTCTTACTTACTATTTAAGAAATACATTTTTTAAGGCTATAGCTACCATAGATAAGTGATTCCTCTGATGGATCTAGGCAAAGTATATTGAAAACCTGGAAAGGATTTATCATTCTAGATGCCATAGAGAACATTCATGATTCATGGGAAGAAGTCAAATATCAACATTAACAAAAGTTTGGGAAAAGTTGATTCTAACCCTCATGGATGACTTTGAAGGGTATAAGACCTTAGTGGGGGAAGTAACTGGAGATGTGGTGGAAAACAGAAAGAGAACTAGAATTAGAAGTGGAGCCTGAAGATGTGAATGAATTGCTGCCATCTTATGATCAAACTTGAAGGGATGAGGAGCTGCTTCCCATGGACGAACAAAGAGAGTGTCTTGAGATGGAAACTACTCCTGGTGAAGATGCTATGAAGTCTGTTCAAATGACAACAAAGGATTTAGAATATTACATAAAGTTAGTCGATAAAGCAATGGCAGGGTTTGAGAAAATTGACTTTAATTTGGAAAGAATTCTACAGTAGGTAAAATGCTATCAAACAGCATCTCAGCTACAGAGAAAGGAAGAGTCATTCATGACAGGAAGAGTCAGTTGATGGAGAAAACTTCGTTGTTGAATTGTTCTAAGAAATCTCCATAGTTACCTTCACCTTTAGCAACTACCACCCTGATCAGTCAGCAACCATCAACACTGAGGCAAGACCCTCCACCAACAAAAAAATTATGACTTGCTAAAAGCTCAAATGACAGCTAGCATTCTTTTTTTAGCAATAAAATATTTTTAAATTAAAGTATGTACTTTTTTTAGATATAATGCTATTGCACACTTAATTGCCAATATATAGTATAAACATAATTTTTATATGCATTAGGAAACCAAAAAATTAACTTTATTTTGTTTATTATGACTTTCACTTTATTGTGGTAATCTAGAACCAAACTCACAGTATCTCAAAGATATGCCCGTACATGATCTGGAAAGACAGAAATTAGTAAACTTTTGACTAAAGATTTGGGAAGTAATGTAGTGAGTAATTGCTAATGAAAATTTCCAAAACATAACCTTGAGAGTGGATAGCTTAAGTGAAAAGGACAAAAAAATAATGTCGAAGATAAGGAAGTCAATGAATGAGAGGCCTAGGTGTAAAATAAATATCAACATACATACAGAGGTCACTAAGAATGCTGACAGAGGTAATGGTGGAGAGTAATGGAGTGGACAACAACTGAAGAGAGAGGGATCCAAAGGTTGATGGTGCCCATAGCGTCACCATCTATACCACTATAGAATGGTATCCTAGGGTACAGTTTAATGGACTATGCTTCAAAGATTCGGGTTTTTATGGAAGGTGGGAAGAAAAGACATTTTCTATAAACAGCAATGAGGATCAGAGACTCTAATTTGCTATCTAGGCCTGTGGTGTCACATGGGATGTGAGAGAAAAAAGCCTCCATTAAGGGCTGTGAGGAGACAGCATATAGAGGGAGTAGCTAAATTTTTGTTAGATGAAAAAGTTGGAATTAAAATCTAGAAAAGAGTTAGAAGCTCTAGAGGAGAGTTGGAAGAGTAAGTTTCAGAGAATGTAGTGCAAGAGTTTGGAAGGTCAAAGATTTTGTATTAGAGAATGGACAGAGCTGTATCAAGTGTTGTGTGGCTATGAGGACAGTCTGAGAATTTTGGACTTCTGGCAGTGTCTGAGGGGAATAATGAGTTTCCTTCCATTATTCTCAAGGGCAAGGGAGTGGTCAGTTCTGATCATAGCTTCCTTCTCAAGATTTGTGTTTTGTGCCATTTGTGCTAGAGAGACAGGTAGTGTTAAAGTTGGGAGAGGCACAGTTTGACCGGGAACACTTGGAGCCCTTATTAACGAGATGCTTGATAAATGAGGCAAGATCTCATGGACCTGGTGCACTTGTTGGTAGTTATAAAAATGAAATACAATTGTAATTTTGTATTGATGGATTTAAAAGTGGTCTGTTACTTTTGAAAGAAGGAGAGGCTTGGGAATGCATGGACTTAAATTTGAGACACACTATTGACCAATTTTTAGGGTGTGTTTGTCTTCTTTTTTAATTATCCCAATTAATTAATTAAACACCATGGAAAATGGCATAAAAGGTCAGGGCACTAATGTTATAAAAAGGAAGACTGACAGTTAACATGATATTTATATTATTATATATGTAAACATATTCACATATATAGTTAACATAGCATATATATCACTAGATTACATTATGTCTTCACACAAGAGCCAAGCCTATTGTTTGCAGTATAATTTTTCATACCATAAAGATTTTTAAAAGCATATTCTATGTGCTTATGTTTATTTAAAATTTTAGAATCTGTTTCTTCAAATGTTGAAGAGTAACTTTAATCCAAGAAACAGCATTTTGATCCACATTTACTCTGGAGTTTTCCTCTGTCAGCTTGAGAGATACAAAAATAAAAGGGGAAAATATTTATGTTGAAGACAGAAGAAAATCTGTATTTATTATTAATGTTCTGTTCTGGGCTGGAAATTGATGTATCCTACACTTGGTAAATGAAAGTGAGTTTTTGTATATGATCAGATCCTGGAAAGCACTTACCTCCCTGTTTTCTTCTTTCTGCTTCCTCCTTTAATAGGAGAGTTCTTCTATTCTTATAGCTTAGACCATTATCTTTCTACAGCTGCCCTGTAAATTTAATTCTCTGCTCAAAATTCTCTCTGCTCCACAGCTACTCTCTACCTGACACTCAGATGTATCAACTTAGATGTTTTTTTTTCTCTTTGCAAGTTAAACATGGAAAAGACAAAAATAGAAGAGCTCATTAATCGATGTAAGAAAAACATGTCAGGCTGAGAGAATCAAGTTATGTTATAAGGGCAAGCGCTGTTGATTTTTAGCAAGTTGACCCAAGATCATCCTTCATTAAATAGCTGTAATGTAGGTCACAATTTGAATCATGCAAATATTATAAAATACTTATTTGACTTATAAATTTATTATTAATGAATGATAATATTAGTAATAAACTTGAACTAGACTCAGCTGCTTCATTTGACAATATAATACTAATAAATTTTGTGTTCAGATAAATAGGGAAAAAAGCAATAAAAACAATTTGCCAAAGGGCCCATTTCCCACTTGATACGACAGTTTTCTTAATTTGTTTTCTATGCCTTTACTCATTTTCTCATTTATTGCAACAGTTTCTGATTCTAGAAGTAAACAAAATTACATGTAAAATTGTAATTAAATTTTTCCTCAAGTTCAATCACCAAAGAGTTGGGTTTAGAGGCAAAAAAAGATGTTTTAGTGATATAGCAAGTAAGAATATTAACTCATTCAGAAGAATGCAATAAATCTGACCAAGAAAATCTGAAATTGGAGAAAGAAGTTTAGCCTTACTAAACTATGTCTCACAGGTGAATGAATACAATAGAGACTACATTTTCTCTTTAGAATATTTTTTTAGATATTAATTTGTTACCTTTCCTTTGTGTGAGTGTGTGTTTCCCTTTTTTTTTTTTTTTTTTTGCTCAGTTCCTAGAAGATATCAAAGACATTGTGTTCCTTTGCCTCTAGGAAGGACTGTGTCACAGGGTGGAAGGAAAAATTGCTTATAGACTACAAAGCATGACAAAGAGATAAAAGAACAACATGGAGCTAGTTTGGGCAATGGGAATCTCAGTGATAATCCTAGTGGCTGGGAAGAAGGGTCTTCCCAATGCCTTTATTCTGATAAAACCCTAGGCCCTTACGGGAATTGGGTGGGGCAAGTATCCTCCAGATACTTGAGTTAAATTTTCCATCAGTTTAGCAGAATGGAAGTTATAAGTGGAATTCATTTTATTTATTTATGTGTTTGTTGTTTTTGTTATAACTATTATTATTTATTTTTTACCTTAAGGCACCACATAGGACTAATTAGTATCCTTGGTTTATGATGTATTGTCATCATTGCTTATTCATGGCCTTCAGTTATTTTATTTATTTAATTTTATATATTCATTAACAATATGATGAAATTATATGAATCCATTGCCCAATTTAAGAACTGTAATCTAAAATACGTCTATATGCTATTACGAATTCGGTTTTTCTGTCTGCCCTGGAATAGCCATTACTTTGAATTTTTTGTTTATCCTTGCTCTGCCTTAAAGAAACATTAATATATGCATATATTTTTAAAATATTTTATTTAGTTTTGCTTCTTTTTGAATTTTACAAAGTGGGTATCATAATGTATGTATCTTCTGGGACTTCCTTCTTCCACTCATCATTATTACAATAAGACTCATCCATGTGTTAAATGTAGTTTGGTTCATTAATTTTCATTGGTATTTAGTATTATCTGATTATGTTATAGTTTAGTCAAACTCCTGTCAATGGACATCTGGATTGTTTCCACATTTGTGCTATCATTAATAGTGCTACTGCTAGGTGTTTTGTGGTATATATTTATTAAATTCACTTGCATAAATACCTAATATGAAATTGCTAATTTATTTGGTGTGCAAATATTCAACTATAGAAAATAATGCTAAATTGTTTACCAAAGCGATTATTCCAAGTTACATCCCATCAACAATATGTGAGAGCCCATTGATTTCAATCTCTGCAATACTTGGTACTGTCAACATTTTAGTTTTTGCCCGTTGAATGAATGTAAGATAACTTTCCCACTCTTATTTTTTTTTTACATTTCCCCAAATAATAGTTAGATTGAGTCTAACTTGATATGCTTTTTAGTGATATATGTTTTCTTTTCTGTAAAATACTTATTTAGGTCTTTTGCCCATTTTTCATTTCTTTTTATATTTTTATTATTGACATAAAAGTTTTTATAAATAATATTACAATTTTAATTTTTATTTCTTAGTAAATATTTTTGTGGTAGTTTAAGGAATCATTTGCAAAGTCAGAAAGATATTCATCTATATTTTCCTCTTAAAATTTTAAACTTTTTTAAACAATTCATCACTACTTCTGTTCAACAATTGTATGGGAGATTCTAGCCAGTTCTTTTTTTTTTTTTTTAAGATTTTCTTTATTTACAATGAGAGACACACAGAGAGAGGCAGAGACATAGGCAGAAGGAGAAGCAGGCTCCATGCAGGAAGCCTGATGTGGAACTCGATTCCAGGACCCCGGGATCATCACCTGAGCCAAAGGCAGACGCTCAACCAGTGAGTCACCCAGGTATCCCTAACCAGTTGTATAGAAAAAGGAATTAATTAAAAGTCATAAAGATAGGAAAAGAGAAAAAAAGTCATTTTTCAGATGATATGATTGTCTACTTGAAATCCCCCAGGTGATATTAATAATAACAATAATGATAATGATAATAAGGGAGTTAGGCAAAATAGCTAAACATAAGATGAATACACAAAAACACTTGATTTTACTTCTATAAACCAGAAACAATTAGAGTAATAACAACTATGAAAGACATCCTTTATAATAATAAAAATATAGAGTACAGTATTTAGGAATAAACCTAATGATGAATGTGTAAAACCTATATATAGAAAACTATAAAAACATTTTTGAATAAATATTTCTAGAAGAATATCTTAAAAATAGAGAAGTAGCCCATGCTCATCATGTGAAGATGTCATAACACCTGAATTCTTCCTACACCAATTTATAAATTCAATGTAACTTCAGTCAAATTCCCAGAAGGATTCTTTGTGTAACTCAGTAGAGGTCTCATCTTTCCAATTCTTCTCATTACCAGAGAATACCTAAGTTAGGTATAATGTCTTTAACTCTTAGAACTTTTTTAAAAAGAGAGGTGATAAAGGGAAGCTGGAGCAGCCCTGAGGAAAGCAAGAGGCCCCAACTATTAAAACTTTGAATCCTGAATATATGTCTTAACAGTTCTTATGTGTGGCAGATACCATTGGCTGATTACCACAACACCCATTCCATTTTATTTTTCACTTGCCTTCTTCCATTTTGGAAATGTTAAAGCTAAAAGTTTTTTTTTTTTTTTTTTTCTAGATTCCCTTTTCACTACAGATGGCTCTGGGACTCAGTTCTAGCCAATGAGACATAAGCCATCATATCTGTCAGTGCTGCCACTTCTGCTCCTCCTTTCTGCTGCCCAGAACATAGAAGCCATTCCAGAACTGTATCAGTCTTTAGTAAGGATGACAGAACAGAAAAGCAAGGGTCCTGCTTTCTTGATGGCATTCTTGAATTCTTATACACTCTGTAGATCTATCTGCCTGCCTACCTACAGCCTTTCATTACGTAAATCAGTTGCTATTTAGTCCATTTATTGGGCTTTCTCATACTCACTATTGAATACAATCGTATTCAATGTTTTACAAATAATACTTACTAGATCACATGTGTGTACCCGAATACAATGATTATAATTCATTCATTTGAATGTGTGCAACTTTAGTATACTTCTCTCAGAATTTAAAAATTCTGGTAGACAGAATTAAATAGCAAAGGCATAGATAAATTGAATCATACAATTGATACATTTAATCTTATTGGTATAAATAGGCCTTTATATTCCTTATGAAGAGAATAATAATTTCTATACATTTCTGGAAATTTCACAAAAAGTAATCATGACTTTGGCCATAAAATGTTAAATTTACTTATGGCATTTTCAGCTTTTTATAGGTCACAAACTCTGGTCATAAATCAATCATACTTGAAATGAATAGTAAATAGATAACCAGAAATTCTGACTACTTAGAATCATACTTCTAGAAGTATTATGTTGGGCCAGTGAGGAAATGAAAAGAAATAACATGCCATTTGGGGAGCATGAGAAAATGAGACTACTTCATCTCCAAATCTATAAAACACAGCAAAAGTTGCACTCAGGAGAAAATCAATAGTCTTAAATGTCCTCAATATTGAAGAAAAATAGAAAATAATGGAAGAAAACATGTTTAAAAATTAGAAAAGGAATAACAAAAGAAACCAAAAGAAATGATAAAGAGGAAAACTTAAAAGATGAACTGGATTTAATTAAGTAAAAAACAAGGGATCCCTGGGTGGCGGGGATCCCTGGGTGGCGCAGCGGTTTAGCGCCTGCCTTTGGCCCAGGGCACGATCCTGGAGACCCGGGATCGAATCCCACATCGGGCTCCCGGTGCATGGAGCCTCCTTCTCCCTCTGCCTGTGTCTCTGCCTCTCTCTCTCTCTCTCTCTCTCTCTGTGACTATCATAAAAAAAAAAAAAACTCTATAGTAAAGGAAAAAATAAGCCTAAAATATGGTTTTTAGAAAAGACTAATAAAACAGATAAATCTGATTAGAGCAGAGGGAGAGAGCAAAATATATACAAGATTAGGGATGAGAAAGTAGACAGAAGTACAGATATAGAAGAGATTTACAAGAATTATAAAAGACCACACACATATTTTCACAACAAACTTGGAGACCTGGAGGAGATGGATGGTTTTCTAGCAAAAGATAAAATATCAAGTTTGATCGAAGAAGATATAAAATCCTTGAAAAGATCAATTACCAAAGACAAGCTTGAAAAGGTGAATAAAGATGTACCATTCAGACACCAAAGTGAGATGGGTTCTCAGCCAAGTTCTATCTAACCTTTACAGAATAAAGTTTAGTCCAGGTTATTTAAACTATTTCAAACCATAGAGGAAGCTAGCAATCTTCCTAATTTATTATATAAATCCCACAAACTTAATAACAAAATTTTACCAATTACCAATATAGTATCCAAAACAAAACAAAACTTATTTGTCAATATATGCTAACACTCTAAAATACTGGTAAATAGAATATACCAACATAATAATACATTATTACTAAGAAGTAGCTCAGATATCCAAAGGTGATTCAGTATCAGTATAATCCATTATGACATCAGTAAAAAGACCAGGTGCTCATATAAATAGATGTTTAAAAGTCATTTAATAAAGCAATTTTTCCTAATAAAAACACAGTAAAACTGGATAAGAAACTACTTAGGTATGTTGTTTTACCACAGACTTACAATAAATACCATTCTAATTAGAGAAACCCTAAGACTTTCACTTAAACCAAGAAAAAAATATAATAGCTAACACTTTTATAGTGCCTACTCTGTGCAAGGACAGTTCTAGGCACTCTACATATAATAATTATCACAGAAATCATAGTTGATAGTTATTATTATAATTCCCATGCTAAAGATGGAAAAACCAAGACATAGAAAGCTTAAATAACTTGCCCAAGAACACACAAACAGCAAGTGGCAAGCTTGTAAATCAGAGTTATGCATTAATGCTTAAGAAATCATGCTCTTAGCCCTATGCTGTATAGCCTCTGTAACTACATCAACAATTCCTGTTATGATTGCTACTACTCAGCACTTTTTTGAGTAACTAGCAACTGTAGTACAATAAGAAAATGAAAGAAGTGGTGTTGGAGAAGAATAAATAAACAGATTTATTTTGCAGATTTATTCCTTGAAAACCAAAGACCATATAGTAAAATACCACAAAAATTAATAAGGAAATTTAGTAAGGTAACTGGACAAAAGACAAACAAATTGTTTTCCTTTACTCTTGCAATAAAGACCTAGAAATAGAAATATGGGGGAGTATTTCATTCTTAACAGTCACATATATGACAAATATACATACACTTATGAAGAAAACAGTTTTAAAAATTGGCAAAAATTTGATAAGAAAAGCACAAGACTTCTAGAAAGAAAACTATACTCTTATTAGAAAGCATACAAAGAATATTTGGACAAATGGAAAAACATGTCAAATGGAAAGACTCGTTGTTATTTAAAATTTAAATTCTCCAAAATTAACATATAACTTAAATGAAATCCCAAAAACAAAATTTAGGGGGCATTAGATAAAATTATCTTAAAGTGAAGACCAAAAATATAAATGTCCTAAAATAGAAAGAAAGTATGAAATAGATGAACAGTGAGGGGGAAATTTCATTACCAGTTGTTCCACATATCATAATCAATATGGGCACAGGGAGGGACAAATAGTTTGAAATCTCAAGGTTCTATGAGAAGTTTATATTTTATGAATGGGTGTTCAATTTAGTGGGAAAAGGATGGATTTTTTCAAAAATGGTATTTACGCAATTGCCTATTCAACCGGAATGGAAAATAGGGGGTTATTTTAGTTGTCCAGTCTGTAGCTTTTCAAGTGGTAGACCAAAAAGCCAAGCCATTGGCAACAGCCCAAGAGTTAATAAAAATATTACAAAGTTCATTAAAAGGGACATGGGCTCAAGCTATGAGAATTTAGAGTTTTACTTACTCATTGGAGCAACCGTGTCCATTTTTAGTTTGCATAGCTGGTATTGAGGTTGAAAAGCTATGCAGCCCAGCACACACTGTTAGGTTTCAACTTAGCCAAACCATTACTCAACTAGGTACAGGTGCTTAGGTGAACCTCAGTGAACTGAAGGTCTCAATGAGCCAGCAGTTTCCTTTAGGTGGTAAAGTAGTGGATAAAATTCCCCTCAAAGGAAAAGCTGTCATTTTTTTTTTTCCATGTAAAGCTGAGATGTGACTTGGGTCATGTCAGCTGTATTCTTGAATATACCGTTTCCATGTGACAATCAAGGCTTGTTAGGCCCTCCTGTCTGGCCTTTTGAGATAGGGAAGAATAGCGATAGAATACCTCAACTCTTACTATATATGCAGATATAGAAGAGATAGCAACAGTACATTGAATTGGCCCAAAGTTCCCCAAGGTGTCACAAAATCTGTTCTTCCCCACGGTGAACCTAACTCAAATCCCATTGGCTAAATCTAAGTGCCTTTTCCTTCCACATGTCCAAGTGGGATAGTGACTTGGTTGTCCATAGCCAAGACAGCCATACAAGTTTGAATCACTCCCACTCTGAAACTCCCCAGGATATTCAAATGACTGTATTTGGCCTTTGATTTGCCTTTGGGGACTGAGAGACCTTAGTCTCACCCATAATCATTTTTCTTAAAACAACTGAGGTGGTGTAGAGTGGGGAGGAAGTGATCCAGAAGCACCTAGGAAGACAGCTTTATGATTTTAAGGCATTAGATTTATGTTTGGCTTCAAGTGGTGTAGCCATTGCTAGCAACTCAACCAGACAAATTTTCAAAGTTTTGCCTCCCTACCACCATCTCCTCCACAGCCCCATGTTGAGTAACAGGGTTATTATTTGAGACATTTGTCTATTTCTGCCTTGAGGACTCCTTGATTTAGCAACCACGGCCATATTGTTTTTAGGCTAGGGCTATGGGGTTTGCATACTTGTGCTTGACTCATACCTTAATTTTTAAAAAAGAAATCAGCCTTGATCTGGGTCACTTCCTGCCCATTATTATGGTATAATTTCTTAAGTTTTTGCCCAATTTTAACAGTAGAGATAGGGGAGTTTTCCAGGCAATGAGACTGACAGTAAAAATATACGTAGAGTCCTTTGGGTTACTTTCTTGTTTCCCATTGATTCACTTTCATCAGCATTGTAAACCCAACTGGGCAGTAAAAGCCTGAATGCTAGTCAGTGATTTAGCTATAGGTTCCCCTAAGAGTTTATTGTTTTCAGAGAAATCTCTCCATGAGGGTCAAAGATCTCTCAAAGCCAACCAAAACCCATGCAAAAACTCTGAGATGTTTTTCTATCATATCTAAATGGATTCAAGTTTGAGTTGAGAACCTGCAGAAGGAAGTGAGAAATAAGATGTCACAGCTGCTGCTGCATTCTTTTTAAACAAGCATTAAATATCTCACACCCTTCTCTCCCAAATGATCCAGGCAGAGCACTAATAATTAGTTGGTTTCTGCCACAGTTTCTGCAGATGTGCCTTCTCTTATACTCCACATAGATGTTCATCTCTGTAAGTGTTGGGATGGAACTTTCTGCAATTCCAAGATGAATCTTAATACTAGTTGTCACAATGTGGAGGACTTGGGTTAATAGCCTAACTGTTAAGAATGCGTACTTACATCTGGATGAAAACTCACAACAACCTAGGCACATTTTGGGTAACCATCTTAGTATTTTTAGTCTTTGTTTTAATTCCAGTTTGTTAATATACAGTGCTATATTAGTTTCAGGTGTCCAATATAGTGATTCAATAATTTCATACATCACCTGGTGCTCATCCTGAAAAGTACACTCCTGGATCCTCATCACCTATTTAACCCATCCTCCACCCATGTCTCCTCTGGTAACTATCAGTTCTCTCTAGTTAAGAGTCTGTTTCTTGTTTTTTTTTTTCTCTTCCATCCCCCCTTTTAGTTGTTTGTTAAATTCCACATATGAGTGAGATCATATGATATTTGTCTTTCTCTGACTTATTTCACATAGCGTAATACTCTCTAGCTTTCTATCCATGTTGTTGTAAATGGCAAAATTTCATTCTTTTTATGGCTGAATAATATTCCAGTATGTATGTACACACACACACACACACACACACACACACACATACACACACACCACATCTTCTTTATTCATCAATCAATGGACACTTGGGCTACTTCCATATCTTAGCTATTGTAAATAATGCTTCTATAAACATTGGGGTGCATGTATCCTGTTGAATTAATGTTTTTGTATTCTTTGGGTAAATACTCAGGTAAATACTCACTAATGCAATTGCTGGTTCATAAGGTAGTTTGACTTTTAGCTTCTTGAGGAAACTCTATACTGTTTTCCACGGGGGCTGCACCAGTTTGCATTCCTACCAACAGAGCAAGAGGGTTCTCCTTTCTCTATAGCCTCCCAACACCTGTTGTTTTCCGTGCTTTTGATTTTAGCCATTCTGACATGTGTGAGGTGATGTCTCATTGTAATTTTGATTTGCATTTCCCTCACAGTAAGTGATGATGGACATCTTTTCATGTATCTGTTGGCCATCTCTATGTCCTCTTTGGAAAAATTTCTGTGCATGTCTTCTGCTCATTCTTTAATTGGATTATTGTGTTTTTTGAGTGTTGAGTTTTACAAGTTCTCTATATATTTTGGATACTAACCCTTTATTGGATATGTCATTTGCAAATATCTTCTCCTATTTGGTAGGTTGCCTTTTAGTTTTGTTGATTTTTTTCCATCACCGTGCAGAGATTTTATTTTGATGTAGCCCCCATGCTTTATTTTGCTTTTGTTTCCCTTGCCTCAGGAGACCTATTTGGGAAAAAAGTTACTATAGCTGTTGTCAGAGAGATTATTGCCTGTGCTCTCTTCTAGGATTTTGATGGTTTCGGGTCTCACATTTAGGTCTTTAATACATTTTGAATTTATTTTTTGTGTATGGTGTAAGAAAGTGGTCCAGTTTCATTCTTTTGTATGTACCTATATTTTCCCAACATCATTTGTTGAAGATACTCTTTTTACCATCGGATATTCTTTCCTGCTTTGTTGAAGATTAACTGACCATAGAATTGTGGGTTTATCTCTGGGTTTTCTATTCCATTGATCTATGTGTCTGTTTTTGTGCCAGTACCATACTGTCTTGATCACTACAGTTTGTAATTTAACTTGAAGTCCAGAATCGTGATGCCTTCAGCTTTTTCAGAATTGCTTCAGCTGTTTGGTGTCCTTTGTGGATACATACAAATTTTAAGATTGTTTGTTCTAGCTCTGAGGAAAATGCTGTTGGTATTTTGATAGGGATTGAATTAAATGTGTAGATTGCTTTGGGTAGTGTAGACATTTTAACAATATTTGTTCTTCTAATCCACAAGCATGGAATGCCTTTCTCTTTCTTTGTGCGATCTTCAGTTTCTTTTATCAGGGTTTTATAGTTTTCAGAGGATAGGTCTTCACATCTTTGGCTAGAATATTCCTAGATATCTTTTTGGTTTTGGTGAAATTATAAATGAGATTGTTTTCTTAATTTCTTTTTCTGCTGCTTCACTATTGATGTAAAGAAATTCAACCGATTTATGTATGTTGATTTTGTATCCTATGGCATTACTGAATTTGTTTATTAGTTCTAGCAGTTTTTTGATGGAGTCTTTCAGGTTTTCTATATATAGTATCATGTCATCTGCAAATAGTGAAAGTTCGGCTTCTTCTTTACTGATTTGGATACCTTTTTTTTTTTTTTTTCTTTTTGTTGTCTGATTACTGTGGCTAGGACTTCCAGTACTATGTTGAATAAAAGTAGTGAAAGTGGGCATCCTTACCTTGTTCCTGAGCTTAGGGGAAAAGCTCTCAGTGTTTCCCCATTGAGGATGTTAGCTGTGGGTTTTTCATATATAGCCTTTATTTGGTTGAGTTTTATTCCCTGTAAACCTACTTTGTTGAGAGTTTGTTTTTGTTTTTGTTTTTGTTTTGTCATTAATGGATGCTGTACTTTGTCAGATCCTTTTCTGCATCTATTGAAATGATCATATTGTTCTTATCATTTCTCTTATTGATGTGATGTGCCACATTGGTTAATTTGTAAATATTGTAAATATTGTAAATCCCACTTGATTGTGGTGAATGATTTTTAAAAATATATTGTTTGATTTGGTCTGGTAGTAGTTTGTTGATGACTTTTGCATCTATATTTATCAGAGATATTGGCCTGTAGTTCTCTCTTTTTGTGGGATCTTCATCTGGTTTTGGTATGAGGGTAACACTGACTTTGTAGAATAAATTTGGAAGTTTTCATTTGTTTTCTATTTTTTTGGAATAGTTTGAGAAGAAAAGGTATTAATTCTTCTTTAAATGTTTGCTAGAATTTTCCTGGGAAGCCATGTGTTCTGGATTTTTGGTTTTTGGGAGGTTTTGGATTACTGATTTAATTCCTTTGGTGGTGGTAATCCATCTGTTCAAAATTCTTTATCTTCCTGTTTCTGTTCTGGTAAGTTATGTATTTCTGGAATTTATCCATATCTTTTATATTGTTCAATTTGTTGGCATATGGTTTTTCACAATATTCTTTTATAATTGTATTTCTGTAGTGTTTGCTATTATTTCTCCCCTCTCATTTGTGATTTTATTTCTTTGGGTCCTTTTTCTTTTTTCTTCTTGATAAAGAAGTTATCAGTTTATCAATTTTGTTGACTTTTTCCCCCCAGAACCAGCTCCTGGTTTCATAGGTCCTACTCTAGTTTTTGTTATTTCCTTTCTTCTGCTGATTTTTGGTTTTGTTTAGTAGCATATTATTTAACCTCCATATATTCCTGGTCTTTCCAGATTTTTGTCTTGTGGTTGACTTCTAGTTTCATAGCATCATTGTCAGAAAAGATACATGGTATGACTTCAGTCTTTTTTAATTTGTCAAGGCTTGGTTTATGGCTTAATATGTAATCTGTTTTGGAGAGTATTTTATGTGCACTTGAAAAGAATGTGTATTCTGTTGTTTTAAGATAATGGAATGTTCAGAATATATTAAATTCATCTGGTTCCAGTGTGTCATTCAAAGCCATTGTTTCTTTGTTGATTCTATTTAGATAATCTGTCTATTGATGTTAGTGGGGTGTTAAAGTCCCCTACTATTATTGTATTATTATTGATTAGTTCCTTTATGTTATTATTAACTGTTTTATGTATTTGGGTGCTCCCATGTTGGGTGCATAAATATTTACAATTGTTATATCTTCTTATTGGATTGTCCCCTTTATTAGTATGTAGTGTCCTTCTTTGTCTATTGTTACAGTCTCTGTTTTATTTTATTTTTTTTTAATTTTATTTATTTATGATAGTCATCATAGAGAGAGAGAGAGAGGCAGAGAGAGAAGCAGGCTCCATGCACCGGGAGCCCGACGTGGGATTCGATCCCGGGTCTCCAGGATCGCGCCCTGGGCCAAAGGCAGGCGCCAAACCGCTACGCCACCCAGGGATCCCTACAGTCTCTGTTTTAAAGTCTATTTTGTCTGCTATAAGTATTGCTACTTTGGCTTTCCTTTGACATCCATTTGTATTATAAATGTTTCGCCATTACCTCACTTTCAATCTGCAGGTGTCTTTAAGTCTAAAATGAGTCTCTTGTAAGGAGTGTATATAGCTGGTTATTGTTTTTTTAAATCCATTCTATCACCCTAGTTCTTTTTATTGGAGTGTTTAGTCCATTTGCATTCAAAGTAATTATTGATAGCTATGCATTTATTGCTATTTTATTACCTGTTTTGTGGTTGTTTCTGAATATTTTTTCTGATCTTTTCTTGTCTTTCTGTCTTTCATGGCTTGCTGCTTTTCTTTAGTGATATATTTAGATTTCTCTGTCTTTGTTTTTTATGTATTAGTGATTTTTGATTTGTGGTTATCATTATATTTGTATATAACATCTTTGCATATAGAAGTCTATATTAAGTTGCTGGTTGTTTAAATTTGACCCATTTTTTTTTTGATTCCTTTCTCCCCACCTTTTAGGTATATGTTATCATATTTTACATTTTATTTTGTGAGTTCCTTCACTGATATTTTATGAAAATATTCATTTTTACTGCTTTTGTGTTTCTTATATTCAAACTGTCACTTGTAGTGTTTCCTTTCCACTCAGAGAGTCCCCTTTAATACTTAATGCAGGGCTGGTTTAGTGATCATGAACTCCTTTAGTTTTTGTTTGTCTGGGAAACTGTTTTTCCTTCTGTTCTAAATGATAGGCCTGCTGGATAGAATATTCTTGGCTGCAGATGTTTCCCATTGAGCATGTTGAATATATCATGGTACTCCCTTCTGGCTTGGAAAGTTCTGGTAAAAAAAAATCCCCTGCTAGCCTTTTGGGGTTTCCGTTGTATGTTACTGTGGTGTGTGTGTGTGTGTGTGTGTGTGTGTGTGTGTGTGGCGTTTTGTCTTGTTGCTTTTACATTTTTTTCTTTATCATATTTTGCCAGTTTAATTACAGTATGTCTTGTGAATATGCTTTTGTTGATTTTGTTGGAGGTTTTCTGTGCCTTCTGGATCTGGATATCTGTTTCTGTCCTCAGACTAGGGAAGTTTTTAGCTATTATTTCTTTAAATAAATTTTCTGCCGCTTTTTCTTTCTCTTCTATTGTTGGGACTCCTATAATATGAAGGTTATTACATTTGATGGAGTCACTGAATTCCCTAAGTCTATTCCCATTTTGCATAATTCTTTTTTCTCTCTTTTGTCAGCCCAATCACTTTCTATTGTTCTCTCTTCTAGGTCATTAATTCTTCCTCTGCTTCTTCCAGCCTGTTATTCCTTACATCAAGCATTTTTCTAATCTTGCTTATTTCACTCTTCCTCTCCAATTAGTTCTTTATCTCTGAGTGAAGGATCTCACTGATGTCTTCTATCCTTTTCCCAAATCAAATGAGTATCCCTATGATCATTGTTTTAAATACTCCATAAGATATGTTATTTATATCTGTTTTGTCTAGATCTCTGGCCATGGCCTTTTTATTTTCTTTCATTTGGACTAATTTCTCTGTCTTCTCATTTTTTCTAAGTCTCCGTGACTGTTTCTCTCTGTTAGGAAAATCAGCTATGTTTCCTGCTCTTGAAGGTAATAGCTTTATGAAGAAGAGGTCATGTAGTGCTCCACCATATAGTGCCCCCCATTCCTCAGTGTCCTGCCCTTCAGAGAGTTATCTCCAATGTATGCTGTGTGTGCTCTGCTGTTGTGTCCTAGCCACTTTATCCTTCAGGATAAAGTGCAGAGGGTCTCTTTGCCTGTTGTAGGCAGTGGTACCTAGCCTGAAAGTGGCATATTTGAACTATGTAGGCTCTGATCTGCTTTTGAAATGAGACCTGTCACCACCACCACCAGAACTGAAGCTTCACAAAATTCCTGGGTTAGAAGATACTGTGTGGGCAGGGGTTTGTGCCTGTCTTCTGGGGGAAGGGGTCCACTGCACTAGGACTGAGACAAATGTGCCTGGGAGGGGTATTTCCAGTAGGGTATGGGGGCAGGGCTTGGTGTAAGCAAATTAGGTATCAAGTGTCTGCACTGCACTGGTTCACATAGGTGGCCTGTGGTTATGTTGGAGGTTGGGGGAGGGAAATGGCACCTCCCAATTCTTTTGTTCTGGGAGGAGTGTCTCCATGAATGCTACCTCTCTGGGACATGTGCCAAGACGAGCAAATGACCACCCTACTGTGTGCCCCAAGTGCTCTTTAGATCACCATTTCTGTTATATGTCCACAGGCTGTTTGTTCTGCCTTTTCTCTAAGAGCAGCCCCAGTGCCTCTAGGCTCTCCCTGAGCCAAGCCCAATGACATGTAAAACTCCAGGCTTTAAGCCACACTAATTTCAAGCACTCATGAAATTCAACCCCTCTCTTTTTCTAAGCCAATTGCTATGGGATTCATCTTCTTTGTGCATTCCCATGTGTGGTTAGTCTGTCTCTCACCTTTCTCCATGACTATGGTTCCCTCCCCTCCCCAACAGTGGCCACAATCTGTTCTCTCCTAAATTGTGTCTTATTTGATGTGGTCACTTCTTTATTTTTAGTTGTAGAGTTTGTTCTGCCAGTCTTCAGGTCAATTTCTAGATGATTTGATAGTTATCTCATTGTATTCACAGGATGAGGCAAATTTAGGCTTCCCCTACTCTGCCATCATCTTCCCTTCTAGGCAGCTATCTTTGAATTGATTTCCCAGTAGTCAGTCCACAACCACTCCCCAATCCTTCCTCATTATCAGGTGATTAATTGGAGGACCATTTGTTGCACAGTTGACCAAATAAGTTATGGGCTTCCCTCAAATTTCTTTAATTGGCCCAAAAGATTCTCCTTTTTTTTTTTCCTCTAAAAGTTCATGCCTCTATCAGCATGATGTTCTCATCACACCAACTAGCAAGAACTATAACAAGTCTGAAGTTTGACCCTATTTTCAAGCTCATATGTTGGCCTGCCAGTTTCATGAACTTCCTGGGTCAGAGATGAAGAACAGTTTAGTTCTTATAACAATAGTAATAGCCAGAGTATTGGCATTTTTGGCATTAATTCCCTGAGCCCCAATTCTCATATCTGATACAAAGAGCCCCAGATAACACCTGCACGCACAATGAGTTATTTTATAGGAGAGAAATCTTAGATGTTAGAGGGCCTGAATCTTTTATACTGGGCAGTAAATATGCCTGAACTTTGCTCTAGAGAAAGATACTATCTTTATTCTAATACTCTCCTCTGCTCTGGAGGGAGACATTATCTCTATCTTTCAGGGCTATTCTCTATATAAACATCCTTGAAAAGGTAGTCTAGAACAAAAGGTAGTCACTTGTCACTCTGAAGATATATAATAATGTGAGATACCCATGGAGAATTGTCTCTTAACAATGATTTTATATTCTTTGCCAGAATGGAATAAAATTGAGGAAGACTCAAATTTTGTGGTGTCTAAACCAGCAGAAACTTTAAAAAGGATCATTAATTTAGACAACTAATTTGATGAAAATTACTGTGATTGACAGAGAAGAGTCAATCGGAAGTGTCAACAATTTCAAATATGTAAACTGAATAAATTTTATGCATCTTGAAGAAGATTGCAAGCAATTTCATGAAGAAATTCTGGGATGTTGAAGTTTTTTAGAAAATACAAGCAATACAGTAAGTATTTAGAACAAATATAGCATAATCACTGGCTGATCATTCTGCTTCTATTATTTTTAAAATTTCAGATTATCAATATAAAGAAGTTTTGAAAAATTGGCTCTAAATATACTTATGTCTTTTCAATTTTCATAAAGAATTTTAATTTTGGAAACAGCTTTTAAGTAGAACTATTTATAAATTTGTCAATGAAATTTAAAAAGAACAAGTTATTTTCAATAAACAAATGTTTTCCAGAAAAATATATGATTTCAAATTTTATAGTCCCCTTTCATTATAAAGAATCCCCTGGTGTAGATGACAAATTGTGAAAGTTAAATGAAAGTTACCTAGTGAGAGGAAGGAATTCTGAGTAATTATAGAAGACTAATGGGGAGTGGAGAAGTTTTAAAAAGCTTCCTTGAGAAATGTGAAAATGATTTCATACAGTATATGCACAGAAAAGTGCCATTCAATTCATTTATATTATCACAAATCATTCAGAGAATCATTGAACTTTTGAGATAGAAGGAAATTTAAAATGCATTTATTTTAATGCTCAACTTAATGAAATGTCTTTTTAAACACCCTTTACAGATTTAATTTTTATTTTAAAAGCATTAATTATATTTTTAAATAATTTAGGGGACATGTGAAAAATAATATGTCAGATATACCCAGTATAAGAGTATATCCTATTCATGCTACTACCATTTGGTTGGAAGAATTAACTAACTGTATTCTCTCTGAGGATTGACTTTCCTCCTTTCAGCTGAGTATGGGTTTGGTTGACTCTTTCAATTTAAAAGCTGCTTTTGTTTGGGGCATTTTCTGTACCTGCAGTAATATCAGTTTCTTGATGTCTTCTTTATTTCCATAAATATTTCCTACTTTTGGTTACTGTGTAATTTAGTCACAAAGATTGGCATGATGGGAATATAGCAAAGTTATGAAAAGGTGGCCCTCTGGGGCATGTGGGTGGCACAATTGGTTGAGCAGCCAACTCTTGGTTTCAGCTCAGATCATTATCTCATGGCCATGAGATTGAGCCCCCCTATCAGGCTCCATGCTCAGCGTGGAGTATCCTTGAGGTTCTCTCTTCCTCTGCCCCTTCCGCTTGTGCTCTCTCTAAAGTAAATAACTAAATCTTTTTTTTAAAAAATGAGTGCCTCAGTCAGTTGAGCATCTGACTCTTGATCTTGGCTCAATGGTTATGAGTTCAAGCCCTATGTTGGGCTATGCCCTGGTGTGGAGCCTATTTAAAAACTAAATAAATAAAAATTAAAAAAAAATTTTTTTAAAGCTGGATCTCTGAGGTCAGTGAGAACCAAGTTTGTGTTCCAGTTCTACCTCTTACAAGTCCTGTACCTTCAGTTATTGATCCCTGTACGCCTCAACTACCTTTACAGTAAAATGGGGATAATAACGACAATTCACTTACCACACTGTTTTAAGGATTAAATGAGGTAGTCTATGGAACACCTGGGTGGCTCAGGGGTTGAGCATCTGCCTTTGGCTTAGGGTGTGATCCCAGGGTCCTGGGATCAAGCCCCACATTGGGCTCCCTGCAGGGAGCCTGTTTCTTCCTCTGCCTATGTCTGTGCCTTTCTCTGTGTGTCTGTCATGAATGAATGGAATGAATGAATGAATGAATAAACAAATAAATAAATAAAATCTTGGGGAAAAAATGAGGTAGCCCATGTTAAAAAAAAACTAAGCACAATGCCTGGCAGCACTTAACATTCTATAAACATTAATGGTGATGAGTATGATGATAATGTTGACATAATACAAAAACCCAGGAGTCTAAAACCTCAGTGTCATCCAAATAAAAAGAGGCCATTGGTATCAGAATCTAATTCTAATTTTATTTTAATTGCTGATTTATGTATCCCCTCGCATTTCATGAGTTTAATGCAGAAAGAGTGCCTGATGACATCTGCCATTAGGCTATTTTCTCACCTGAGAGAATCCATTACGTGAGAGAAGGGAATGAATGATTTGAGTGGGAAAGGATGGTATTTAGAAGGATGAGCAGAATGTATATCCTTTGCTAGAGTGTGATTTTTGCAACCTGATGGTTTTTGAAAGCACTTTGCAAAGCTAGGATAACTAATCTGAATCATAGCCCTATTAGTAAAGTCAATATTTTTATCCCTGTTTTACGGGTAGAGGAACTGAGCCAAGACATGGTAAATGTCTTTGTCAAGGTTATGTAGAAAGTCAGGGGTAAAACTACACATTTATTTCAGAATCCTGATTCCAAAGCCGTAGGTTGTATAATTATGGCAATGCGCAAAACAACTGAAGACACACTCTGTATGGTGGTTGTTTCTAAAATAGAATAATGCAAATATCATCTTCAAGATCTCCAGATCAAAGTCACACCTGTGTAATTATTTATTTCTAACATTATTATTTATGCTGGTGGTAGTTGAAGCATGAAAGAAAACATATTTGTGAAAAGAAACTACTAATTATATTGATAAAGCAGTCTTTGCAACACGGAACTGGAGCTAGAGAGAGAAGTACTATAGAAGAAGGAATTGACTTAATACATTTAACAAATGTATACCTGATGCATTTTAATATCGAACTGAAATTCATGAAAAACAATATTGGTGGGATTTCTCCCCTGATGTAATGGCAGTTCTGGATTTCCTTCTTCTGCTGCTGCCCCAGCTCATCTGGATCTGTATGGCTAAGTGAAGGAAAGAGTCAGCAAGCCAGAGTGAATTCATCACAAAACATAGTAATCCTTGTCCAGCAGAAAAGAGCTATTTATTTCTTCTGTAAAGCAGGGTGTGGATAGACACCTTAATTAGAAGCACATTTAGATGCAGTGAATAACTACATTTCCTTTCTCTATTTTGGTCTTCTGTCTTTTGCTGAAATGTGTGATCAGGCGGCTCCTGGAAACCATTTTAAATTGGCATAGATGGATCTCCCTTGGCTAAATTTAGTAGGATAGTCAAAATTTTAGTAGTCTGTCTCACCCACTCTAAGTTAATTTCCCATTTAGCATTTGCGCCTGCTAACTGGCTGTTGTTTATGTGGAAATGTATAGTTTTGCTTTCTAAGAGGAAAGAGGTGGGGATCGGGTGTAGTCAGCCCTGAAAGAGTTCCTGTCCCAGGATTAGATATTATTTTTGTCTTCCAGGAGGAGATGAGCCAGGCATGTACAGACAAGTCTTCTACAAAAGGCCAGCTCAGAAAAGCTCTCTATAGAACATATCTACTTTCAGTATTGCTATTTCAGAGAAGTTACATTCCTAAATGTATATAGTTTCCAGTTGCTAAATCTGGTGGAAAATTTAATATTCCATTTGGATGGTGGATAAAAAGATACCATCCTGGTGACATCTGATACAGTAAAAAACAGTCCCATGTGGGTTACTTAAGGAAAAAAATCTATCATGCTTGGGGCTAATTTCAAATACGCTTTTGTGCTAAAGAACAGCCATATCAACAAGCCAGGTTCTATCACCACCTACAATAGGAATTTGAAATGTACTTGGTTAGCAAATCTACTGTGGCTGTTAATGATCACACTAGAGTCCAAATGGTGTGCTTATCTTTATTTCTCATGAACCAGGTGATTTCATGAAAAGGAAACCTCCCCCATTCCAGTTCATGACGAAGGCCCCACATAGTCTAGTTCCTACCTCCTTCTTAGGGTTCATGTTCCAGAGAGATGTCTGTCGTACTCTCAGCTGATGCTTCTAGAGCTAGCCACATCCAGCTTTGCTTAAGCCTGGAAGGGGACTTTTTCCCCTTCCCCTGGATATTTCCTTCAATTGGGTTTCTGGGTTGCTCCCCCATGCCTTTGTTTCTACCCTTGCTCTTTTTTTTTTTTTTTTTTTTTTTTGTCTCTGTGTAATTATATCTTCTTTGGTAACAGTATTTGCTGAATCCCCTCTCCCTGTCTCCAACTATCATCTCTTTAAGAGCAGAAAATATTATTGTATTCCTATGGCTTAGTTCAATAGCTAGCAGCAATAGAAGAAACTCAGTAAGTACTGGGTGAGTGAATGACTGAATAAATGAATTTTAGGAGAACTTTCTCCAAATCAGATGTCAGCAGAATGCAGAAGAGCCACTTACATCTGGAGCTAGGATTAGTGAGTGGCCTGAGATAATGGCAAACAGAAGAGGCTAAAATGTTGAAGACAGATTTCTCTAACCTCACAATTTTGCTTGAGGGCTCACTCTGTTACCAAGTACCAAGGTGCCTTGGGACAAGTTTACATCATTAGCGTCAGATTTTGAAGACCCTGATCTATAAAAGAACTGTTTCTGCAAGAACTTCCCAGATAATGGAAGTGATTTTTTTCCAGGAGTGCTTGATAAACTTAACTATAATCCAGAGTTAGAGAACTGAAAGGAGCCCCAAGAGAGAGGCACAGCCAAATGGAAATAACTTTGGGGCAGCAGGGCATACATGAAATTTGAATTGCAAGGTCATAGTGCGGAAGTATGTAGGATGCCCATTCTAATCGACCGGTCTAGGTGGCTTCCTGTTTCTTTGCTCTGCTCCATCTGTGTGATGACTGAGGTCCGGTCTGGGCAGTCATCTTTAGTCCCAAACCTCTCCAAATCGAGACAACAGCAGCACAGTGGCAGTTGAGGTCACATGCGGAAGACAGATGAAGGTATGTAGCAGGAAAGAGATCTCTTTGGCAAAACACATAGTTCTCTTTAGTAGCTGCCTTTTTCAAGATGTAGCCCTAAAAGTACTGGCGTGGGATTCACCTGTGTGCTTTTAAAGCATTCGGATTTGTGCTGCCTAGCCTCAGCTGCATCAGAATTTTCTGTTGGTTGGAGGGCAGGGGTGACTGGGGAGTTGTATTAGTTTGCTCAGGCTGCAAAATACTACAGGGTGGTTTAAGTAGCAGAAATTTATATTCTCGCAAATACTGGAGGCTAGAAGTCCAAGAAGATGGTGCTGGAAGGGTTGGTTTCTCTTGAGGTGTCTCTCCTTGGCTTGCAGATGGCTGCCACCTTGCTACCTCCGCTGTGCTTACGTACTCCTGGGGTCCATCTGTATATCCTAATCTCTTCTAAGGACATCAGTTAGGTTGGATTAGGGCTCACTCTAAGGACCTCAGTTTAACTTCATCACTCCTTGGAATGCCAAACAGTCACATTCTGAGGTATTGGAGTTCAGGGCTTCACCACACGGTTTTGAAGAGACATAATAGAAACATTAATTTAAAAACACTTCAGATGTTTCTAAAATCACTTCAGATGTTGTTCTAAAAACATACATTTGAAAGTCAGTGATTGTTTTTTATCTCTTTCCTTGTAGAAAATTGTATGGCTTTTGCTAATCCCTGGCAGAACCAGGAACCTTCTACCTTTTGCTGCTCTAAACTCATTAAGCACATCTGTCAGTGTCATAATCATTAAGGCCATGGAATGCCATGTGCTTTTTAACCTCATGTGATGATTCTTTCCTTCTAAATTTAAGTGTCCTCATTAAAAACTCTTAGAATATTCAAACAATGTAACTTGAAGCTAAGGAATATTTACAAACATAACTCTTATTTTGCCAGCTATGTCAGAACAGATATTGTTTCTATGAATTAAGAATTCCTAATGAAGACATCAACATCCATCCATTCATTAGCCAATGTCTATTGAGCTTCCATGTACAAAGAGCTCGAATAACCTTTCATCAGCACATCCTGGCAACAGTTTGCCAGTAGCCACGGCACAGAGGATTCAATGTGCCTGTCAAACTTTGCAATTTGGGGTGATTTTTCTATGGCTGTCTGATGGCATATATCACATGATATGATCATTAATTGTTTATAGATCTTTTTTGCCAGCTAGTAAATTTCTTGAGAATGGGGCCCAACACTAGACCTTATTGAGCTTTGTTTCTCTAGAATAGTGCCTGGCATAAATGTTTTTCAAATGAATGCATGATGAATTTATTTGGGAGCTATCTTTATGTTTGAGATTTGTCTGAAGAGCTACTTCCTTATCTCTTTACTAATCTCACTAAATCACACATTCCACTTTAAATTTGTGTGTATGGAGGTGGAATATATTTAACAGACAACATTTTATTCTAATATTTAATGTAATGTGCTGCATTATATTTTTATTTGTAATATAAAATCTTAATAGTAAACCAGTAAGATAAAAGCAAAAGAATAATCCTATTTGGGAAAAACAATATACCTGTGTTAGTCATTTACCTTGTTACCATGGGCTCAATAGAAATAAAGCGGCCCTCGAATGGGATGAATCAATTCTTCGAGGGAAAGGATGCAGAGGTCTCCCCTTGTCCCTCTGCTGCCACCACATACAAATAAGTGATTTGTCTCTAAAGAGAAGGCTGTTTCTGGGAAAAGAATCTTTTCTTCTCTGAAGAGAGCATCTATAACAAGTGTTATGGAGAAAAGCTGGCTACTGAGAATTTCCAGGGCGTGAGCACATTCTTTCACTGTGCTGCCACAAATAAGCAGGTCTTCATTTGGGACTAGGATTTTTTTATTTCTTTGTGGGAGTTTCTCATTTTATTCGTTATAACAGCAAAGCTATATTTGGGCTTTTCATTTGCATGAAGTAGAATCTTTAAAAAGTTATATTTTGAAAACCATTTTATATATTCTTAAAACAATGCCTTTAAAAAATATTTCTAGTTTAAGACTGAAATGTGAGCATTTGCTGGAGAGATAAAAATATTACAGAGAGCAAGCAGATGACTCAAAAGAACAGAGTTATAAAAAGAGCGTCTTAATAGTTTGATATCTCCCTAATGGGGTCTCCCATAATAATGAATTTTGATAATTCTGATAGAACTGAAACTGAAAATATCTTGTGTGCTTCTATAGAAAACCAAGATTTCTTTATTAAAGAGACGGCATAAATATGATCGTTAAGAAAGAATACATAAAACCTATTTGATGAACACAGCATTTTCATGTACCTCAGCACCACAAACCTATATATCCATGGCATAACATACTCTTCCTTTTACCTCTTTTATTCTTTCATCTCTTCATTATAAGTGGTGGTGAGATCTTCCAGAAAAATAATGCATTAGATCTTGCCATTAGAAGTGATGAGTATTGGCAAAAACAGTCTTTTACATACCCTACTCTGAAGAATAAAGAATCCACCCTTGCTCTCCCAGAGTGGATCCAGGAATGGCTTACCATGGCTTTGACAGCATGAGCAGTAGCTAGAACAAGCTGAGATTCCACGGGAAGACAGAGAAGATAAATTTTTGGATGCCCATCTGTGGATAATGCTAAACAGCCTGACAGGGACCTAGAGGACAGTAAAGGGATGCTGTGACTATCTTTTGGATTTGGGAATGTTTGGAATTGGCTGCTTACAAGATTGTGTTCTTTCTGACTGGAGATTTACCAGCATGCCCTTCCAGGTAACTGGTCATTTAGGCAGGATTGCACATACCTCTTTGTGAAAGGTAATCTTTATCGTATAATTCTCTTTAAGCACCCATAAACAATAAAAATGTATTTCTTTAAACATATTTTAGGAATCAGATTTTTAATTATTTTTTACTGGGCTTCATTTCAGTAAGCCCATCTCTGACCTGGTATCTCCAAACAGTTGGGTTCTCTAATTTTCCATGTCTGGTTACCTACTCTGTTTCTGCTGTTAGATTGGGGTCAAGCTCCCTCACAGGAGCAGGACCTTGTTTTAAATCTTTCTTATAATCTCTAAAGAGTAGACTATAATACGGGCACAAACAAGTGCTTCATAGAAATGTATTGCTTGTTTGGAATTTTAAAATACTGATAACATGGATCGAACAAGGTTCTGCTGATTTCTTTTTTTTTTTTCTTTAAAGATTTTATTTATTTATTCATGAGAGACACAGAGAGATGCAGAGACATAGGCAGAAGGAGAAGCAAGCTCCCCATGGGGAGCCTGATGCAGGACTCTATCCCAGGAACCCGGGATCACAACTTGAGCCAAAGACAAATGCTCAACCACTGAGCTGCACAGGCGCCCTGATTCTTCTGATTTCAACTCAGTTTTTTCTCAGCTTTTCTTAAATCTCCTGTTGACAGTTTTTTAAAAAAAGACGTGTTAAAGTTGCCAATTTCTTAAAAAAAAAAAAAAAAAAAAGACCTCCCTTTTCAGCCAGAAGCAGACATGTTACCAACAGTAGCTCACTGAGTCTTTTTACCCCATCACTAAGCAGATCTTTGTTTGTAAGTTAGTCGCAGGCTGAACTTTAGTGCTGTTCAGTTGACTAAAAAGGGACATATTTTGTGTTGGCTCCAACTACTCAACAGTTTTTCATCTACCATGTGTTGATGCAGATCGGCCCTCCCTCCCCCAACCCCCATCTGAGAATCTTCATGATCATTACCATGCCCTGCCTGTCCCCCATCCGTTACTTACAGCACAGCATTAGGAAATGGTAACTCTCATTTTAGAGAAGTAGGAAGTTCCTTTCTCCCTTCCATTCTCCATTCTGGATATTCCCACAGGGGTAGCCTGCCACTGGCCACCCAGCTTACTAATGTGATACCACAGCAGTGACCTTCTGTCACATTCTTTCATCATCCGCCCTGCATCCTAATGAATTTACGTGAATATGTACACCATTGCTCTTGAGAGGAATATAATGGGCCTGCTTAAAAATAACCCCTTTTGGGCAGCCCGGGGAGCTCAGCGGTTTAGCACCAGCTTCGGCCCAGGGCGTGATCCTGGAGAACAGGGATCAAGTCCCATGTCCGGCTCCCTGCATGGATCCTGCTTCTCCCTCTGCCTGTGTCTCTGCCTCTCTCTCTGTGTCTCTATGAATAAATAAATAAAATCTTAAAAAAAAAAAATAACCTCTCTTTTCCCATGCTGTGCTAGCTAGCTCATTCTCAGTAACCACTCTGCATTGGAAGAGACTTTTTGCTTTTGTGATGATTGTTAGAGGAGAGATCTGGCAAACACTGAGTATTGATTATTGTCAAGAGGAAATATGGAAATTAAGTTGGATTTTCTCTGGTTATTAGATAGGCATTGAATTGAGCAAAAAAGTTAATGGTAAGATTGCTGCTGTTAATGCCAATATTCTTAGGATTTTTTTGCTTGTGATAAATTTCTTGGCAGATATATGTCATGAAATCACAGAATTTTAGAAATAGAAGTAACCTGGGCAGCCCGGGTGGCTCAGTGGTTTAGTGCCTCCTTCAGCCCAGGGTGTGATCCTGGAGACCTGGGATCCGGTCCCACGTCAGGCTCCCTGCATGGAGCCTGCTTCTCCCTCTGCCTGTGTCTCTCCCTCTCTCTGTGTGTCTCTCATGAATAAATAAATAAAATCTAAAAAATAAAAATAAAAAAATAAAAGGAAATAGAAGTAATCTTATAAACCCCCTATTCAACCCCATGAATTTAGCTTGAAAAAGAGTTAACAAAAGAATAAAAGAATAAGTGATCTTAATATCATACTTGAACATTTTTTAAAATTAGATAAACTTGTAATTTTAGAATGTCAATTTGCAGAAACTTGCAAAGATAGGACAAAGAATTTCCATATACCCAAACAGCTTTCCTTATTATTGTCATCTTACATTGTTATGGTCAGGTATTCAATCTGTAGATGTCCCTCAGTTGGGATTCACTTGATGTTTTTATGATTAGGCTGGAGTTAGGTATTTTGGGAAAAACACAAAGGTAAATTACCATTTTTATGGCATCATATTAAGAATATATACTATCAACATAACTATTGATGTTGACCTTGATCACCTAGGTCAGGTAGTTTTTCAGGTTTCTCCATTGTAGTTAGTGGGCTTCCCTTGTTCCTGACTGTTCTCTTTATGGAAGTCACTGTGTGCAGCCCACGTTTAAGGAGTGGGGATCTATGTTATCCTTTTTTGAGAGTGGAGTGTCTACTTAGATTATTTGGGATTTTTCTGCATGGGAGATGTGATTCTTTTCTTTTATTCAGTCACTTCCTTATATCATTATGGACTTGTGGATATTTATTTTATACTTTGAGATAGAATCCAGTTCTTTATTTTGTGGTTTAAATTGTTCCAGATTTGACCATTGGGAGCTCTTTCAGTTGACTACAATTTCTTTTGATGTAATTTCAGCATTGTGGGTTTTGTTTTGTTTTTAAGCATTTCCTAACTTTCTGGCACTACTAAATGTTAGTAGTTCATCTTGCATGTTTCCTCCTCCAGTTCTAGAATCAGCCATTTCTCCAAATAATCTTGGCTCTTTTTATTGGAGAGTGGTATTAGAAAAGATCTGGATCCAAGTTAATCTGTATATCATCTCTATAGTTTTGCCTTTTCCAGAATGACATATAAATGAAATGATATAGATTGACCTTTTCAGACTGGCTTCTTCTACTAGCAGTGTATATTTAATATTCATCCATATCTTTATACAATTTGATAACCCATTCTTTTTTACTGCTGAGTGATATTCCATTGTATGGGTCTATCACAGTTTATTTATCCATTCACTTATTGAGGAACATCCTGGTTGCTTCCAGTTTGGGGGAATTATAATCATTCTTGTGCAATTCAGTGTGTGTTAGAGTGCAGGAGTGGGAGCTCTTCTCCATACAACCTTATAACCTAGGTTGATAAATAATCTGTCATCTTCAATGTTTTCCCTGGATATTGACCTCTGAGTGGCAGAGGTGGGGCAGGGGAGAGAAAGTAGAAGATTGTGCCATAGATTTTATGAGCAAAGTCTGAATGTAGTGTATACATCAATTCTTCCAATATTTCTTTGGTCAGGACTGTTGAATGAGCCTATTCACTATGAAGGAGTCTGGACTATATGCCCAGGAAGAAAAGAAAATGTGTTTGGTGAGCACAGCATTGCCTTTACCTTAGTATTCCCATTTGGTTACCAAATACCCGTTTTACTCTTCCTTCTACCTAGCTGCATGACCCAAAGCTACATAATCTATAGTCCTATCCAGCCACTATATCCACCCAGAGTCTAGGACCTCAGACTGGTATGAGCATTTGGATGTGACATTTCATGGTGTGGTGACTTTTGAACTCAAAAGACATCATGCAATGGTAAAGCTGGGGAAAGATGGCTACAATAAACACTCCCATTCTGAAAAGGGAAGAATGGAAGTCATAGCAGTCACTGGTGTAGAGCAATGTGGTAATCCCATGGAGTTGGCATTATGAAATTTTTCAGATCCCCATTAGCCCCTGATTAAACTTGTTTCTGTTTTTCAGTAGGTACTTCATGGCTCCTCAATCCACTCTGTAGGGGATTCTTCCTTTTCATTTCTCTTCTTGGCCACATCTGAAAGGGGCATTTGGTATGCCTTTGTTGGAAGCTATAGAGCTCCCTGTATGTGGAAGATCAAAGATTCAAGGACTATTTTAATCCTAAAGAGTCAAAGACTTCCTAAGTACATGCTATGGTTTCTTTGGTAATGAAATACCCTTAAAAACTTATGACTATTTTCTTCCAGTGACTCCACATGACAGTAACCTCACAGCAAATTCTTTTTTTTTTTTTTTTTTTTTACAAATTCTTTACTAGATATGATACTCAAATTATTTCATTTCTTGGATTCCCCTCTATCCTTCCCCAATCCTTTCTCTCTCAATTAAATAATGAATATTTTGAGGCCATTAATCTTGAGAGGGAAGGCCACATTCTTAAAGTGATTTTGTTGTGCGACTGGGTTTTAAAGATTTCTTTGGCACAAAGGCCGTTTTGATCTTAATCCTTAAATCTTAAATTGGGATAGAAAAGCATTTGGCTTTTCCAATCCTGGCCAAATTTCTAGACACTGGGCAGTTTTCTCTTATGTATGTCTTTTTTTTTTTTTTCCACTTTCATACCAAATCCAGCCAAGTTCATCAACACACACTAATCTATTCATTCTTTCTAACCATTTCCTCCAGAATGGCGGCTACTTCAGTAGGCACATGACCTGTTTTCAATATTATTGCAGTTTTCCCAAATGTTTTGCCACAGTATAACACTGATTGCCATCCTTCTGGCATGTTTAGTTTCCTTGCTGATACTACATATTTTGTGTTGCAGCAGCATCTTGCAACAAAAGTATTTTTTTAAAAAAAGTTTTATTTACAAATTTGACGGAGAGTCAAAAAGCATACATGCAGGGAATGGCAGAGGGAGAGGGAAAAGCAGGCTTCCCACTGAGCAGGAAACCTGACCTGGGGCTCCATCCCCTCAGGACCCCAGGATCATAACCTGGACCAAAGGCAGATGCTTAACCAACTGAGCCATCTGGGGTGCCCCTAAAGTATTAATTTCTGTATCAGGCAGGATAATTAACATTGCTATTGAGTCTTAACAAGAATCCATACATAAAAATATCAGTGACTTAGCCCATGAAAAGTATATTAATTGCTCTCATCACATTCTAGTATGGGGCTTCAGGGAGATCTTTTTCTATATAGTCATTTAGAGAACCAGATTGAGAGATGTTATCTCCAGCTTCAATACATGGCTCATGAGGTCATCTTGGGCATCAATATCCAGCAAACAGGCAGGAAAGACCCCACTGCTTCCTATATTTCACTGGCCAGAACTCAATTATGTTGTCTTAGTTAATTGCAAGGCAGGGTAGGAAATGTGGTCTACCTATGGGTATGTGTGACCAAGAGGATATATCTGTTTCTAGGTATGATTAACAGGCAGCATTGACTCTGCCACAATATCCTTGAGGTTCTGTTACCTTATCAATGAAATGAGGCCATTAATAACATATTTTATATACCCTATTGTTATATGTGAATACTATAGTTTATATAAACAATATTTGAGTTCCTGATATATTTTCTTATATTTGAAAAATGTGGATAATCTTATTTTCCTCCTCCTCTCTCTCTCACTTCTTCCCCACCCCACCTTTCTTTAGAAAAATTAACTTTGGTTGTTCTCTTCAAATTAGTAAAGTTAGCATTGGTGATCATATGCTATGCATCCTATGATCAATGGCATGAGATATAGCTGCTTGTAACTCAATACTCAAATTTGCTTTTACCACTCTCTTGATGTCTCTCTTCCTTTAGGTATACTTAACCCAAAAAACTTGTTAATTTTTATCAAACTAACTAGGCTTTATATACTACAGCCTCCTGATATATGGGTATTAGAGACGAAGAAGGGCTTCCTGGTCTTGTCTAAGATCATTGGATTCTTGTCCTTATCAAAAATCATTATAGTCCTGGAATACAAACTGTCTATAATTGAATTCACCAAGACTTTTATTAATTTATAAGCCAAACACTGAAGATAATGATCATCCCCAGATCATCGCTCCAGATATGTCAGGCAGCTCCTGGTGATAGGCTGCAAGAAATTACTATCTTCTCCCAGGGTAGGTACCAACATGTCAAGCTCCTTAAACTAATACATCATGATAATCAGTGCTTTAAAAAACAAAAAAACAAAAAAACAAAAAAAAAACACTGAGTGCTGCATAATGAAGACACAGAAACACTGGAAAGTCTCAGCGATGCTTCACCCTAATTGTCACACAACTGAAAGCCTGGGATCCCCCAACAGCTAGAACCTGCTGCTATGGAAACCTTAATGTTCCATCATCTGAGAGATTAAAAATTGAGGCTATTAATGGACTCGACAGTAGTTTGCATGTTTCATTAGTAAAAAATGCCATTATTCTAGGACTTAGGGAATTGGATTTGGGGGTGATGTTTTTTATTCTGTATTAAAATGGTCCAGGCATAATTTGAATGGTATAACAAAAGAGAGGAAACAACTGAGGAGGAATTAGGACATTTCTGCAAATCAATTCTTCTTCCTCTCCCTGATCTTCCCTTGCTGGCTGATTGTTTAACTGAGTACAGGTGAGGTTTAGAGGATGCGCAGGAGAGAGAAGCCGATTTCAGCCTCCATTCAATTCCTGTGCAGGTTTTTTATGAAACCCAGGCTCCTTTGTTTGGGAGGCAGCATAATTAGAGCAGTGTTTGGAAAACCAAAGACCACAACCCATTACTGAGTCAGAAAATAAAACCAGGGAGTCTCAATCAACATTTATTAAAAACAAAATGAAAAAGGATAAAAAGAAAAAAACTAAAAGGTCTTCCAATTGTTAGGATAAGTATTATCTTTAAAATTCTTTCTACTAGTTTACAGTGTAGTAGTGCTTTCTACTGTGAATCATGACCAAAAAATTTTGCAAAACATGGTCAGAGTGCATAATTAAGAGGCCAGGCTATGAAGCTAGACTGTCTGAATTTGAATCCTGATTTTACCACCTGCTGGCTATATAAACAAGTCATTTAACATCTCTGAGCATCCGTTTGCTTATCCATAATGCAGGAATAATAAAGTTGCTGTAAGAAGGAAACAATTAAAACAATACGAAGTACTTGGAATATGTCTAGTCCATAAAAAGTGCTCAAGTGAGAGTTAGCAATGGAAAAATGTCATTGATTACTTGGAGGAATTACATTTTTAGATCACTGAACATGTCTATCTTTTCATATTTATATTTGTAAAATAGGGCCAATTCTTGCCAGTTTAGAAAAGTATCATTATAAATTGTCCTGTTAAACCATACAGTACATCACATGACTTGCATTGCTCTTAAGACTACTGTGCAGGTTTTATTCCTTTCCCTTGATACCAGAATCATAATGGGTTCTACTGCATCATGAGGCCAATAGAGAACTGTTGTAAAGACAAATGCAAATATTAAGGCTCTTTTTTTCTAGGAAACAACAGAATTTTTAGCTCATTTCTCCTTAAAGGCTACATCACATCTGAATGGACCACTAGGGTACTATTTAGTGCTCAAAACATTAATCCACTAAATGGTGCCTGAAAGGTTAATGCAGCTTCTGAAAATGACCTGTTCCCAGAGGCCTGTCCTGGGAGAGCAGGGTTCTCCAAGTCAGATATGGGGCGTTGCTCTGGAGAAGCAGTCAGAGGAGAGCAGCATAAAATCTGGGAGGCAAACACATGGCCTCTGTTGGTAATGGTGCCTTGGGGATCTGAGTCTAGGGGTTGCCTTATTTCCTAAAAGTAAAAGATATCTAAACAGTTTCCAATGTCCTCTTTTAACTGATTGACACTTTGCTAAATGGAACTTACTGGGGACAGAAGTGTTATGAACACTAAAATGTGATGATAGTTTTGTGTGTTTGAAATTCTTTACCTTCACCCGATCACTAGATGGGGGAGAGTTAACTGAAAAGGACACATAATTTCCATGGGTGTTGTGTCAGTATCAGTCGAAGAAACTGGGGCCCAGAGAAATTGAAAGGGAGTTGGAAGGGGGTTTATTATTATAAATGATTTCATTTCCTGAACACTTACTAGGTACCAGGCCCTACAGGGGAAGCTTTGTACACATGAACTAATTGAATATCAGCCGTTGCTCTGTAATGTAGGAATTATTACTCCTATTTTCCAGATGAGGAAATTGAGGTTTTGAAAAATTGTTGGATAATTTACCAAAAGTTAGAATGCTGGTAACTACTCTAGCACCTGTGTGTCAATAGCTGATAAGAGACACCTTCAATCCATTGATTTCCATGCTTTTTCATTCCTCATCGCCCATCTACCTGTATCCTCACTTCTCTCCTAAGATTCCAGGATGCTTTTTAAAATTCACTGTCTTGCACAAGCCCTAACTCTTACCCATCTCTCCTCTAATTTTTCACCTGGGGAAACTCCAGCCTTGGTTAAACACAATCCTCTGCTTGCTCCACAGTGGTCTTCGAGCAGCCCTCCATCGTCCCACACATCCAGTTCTTCCATATGATAAATATATATTGATCTTACTCCACTATAGAGCCAGAATTCATCCCATTCTCTGGCTATCCATTGCTACCACCCGAGATTGAGCCACCATCATCTCTTGCCTAACTGCTGCCATAGGCTTTCAATAACCTCCTCGCTTCCACTCACACTCCCTACACTATTCCCCTGAATAGCAGCCAGAACAGTCTTTACAAATATTATTTACTTCATGTCCTCCATGTGCTTCAAGCCCTCCAGGGGTTTGCCATTGAGTATTGGATAAAACCCAAAGCCCAACATGATCAAGCCCCTGTGTGCTTTTGGACCTCAGTTTAAATCATGCTCCCAGCCACTCACGATGCCCAAGTTCTGTGGGCCTTCTCCTTGTTCCTTGAATGCTCTGAACTTTCTCCTGCCCCAGAGCCTTTGCAATTGCTATTTGTTCCATCTGGCAGGCTCTTTTGCCAGTTCATCGCATACCTTCTTATCACTCAAGTCTAGGTTCAGATCTTACCTCCTCTGAGAAACCTTCCCTGGACATCATGCTTAAGTGCCCTTCTATGTGACACCAGAGCCCAAGTTCTTTCTAGAACATCATGTTACCATTAAAATAATGTATTTGATGAGCTTCCCTTTAGGCACAATTTGCAATTAATTATTTCCATCTCTCTCCTCCACCCCTTTCTCAGTCCTAGCATCCCTGACATAACTACCCCCATGCTTAGCTAGTCAATATGTAAACCTCACAACTGTATTACTTGATATGGCCTGCTCTTAAGTATTAAGTGGCTGAGGGGAAAGGCAGGTTTTTAAAAAATTTCATTGGGGCAATGAAGCTTAGTCGTATTGAAGAGAGACTTTGGTGAGAGGATGGAGGTGACTTAAGGAGGGTCTCACCATAAACACCCTTAAATAAATTTATGTGTCTCTACCACAGCAGTGGCTACCTACTTCTACTTACATGCTAATTCTTTCCAATCTATATACCCACATCCTTGTCTGAATCTAGCGGTACCTGATCCTACAACTGTATTTCTCATGTGAAAGTAACCAGACCAATTAAAGGTTAATGCCCTATGTTACTTTCACTAACACAGATTCTAAATACAAGAACTAACTGCTTCAGACCCAATATCAGGACACAGTTTTGATAATGTGTATCTAGTAGCTGCTAAACACCTGAATGAATATTCTCCTCACATTAGTCCACTGTGCCTTTTGAGTACAAAAAATTATTTAAGAACTAGGTAGGAAAAGTTTGTGACTTGACTTTTTTCTCTCCTGACTGCATAATGAGGCTGTGCTGCCTTGCCCCTGGTCATGCTTTCCAAAGGCTGCTTTATATATCTTTTGGGCAATAACCATTATGCATTATCATTTTCTTGGCATGGTTTTTATTTGCTGGGGAAGTTATTCAAAAGCTTCCACGCCCTACTCAGTGACCCAGATAGATAGGATACTATCGCCACCTGTGCAGTCCTCATTACCAAGACAGCAAAATAGAGGCACTGATTAGTAGTACAGATAGAGTGGCATTTTAAAATTATATTCCAAACATTAGAATCCTCTCATTTTAAAAATCCTTTAAAAAATTCCTCTATAGAAACTCCTAATAGATGGTGGCATTTATGCCAAGATCAACATGAAACTTAGCTGAAACAAAATCAGCTCTCGAGAAACAACAAAAATTGGGCAGGAAAAAGAACATTTACACTCCTATCCTTATTTTTTTTTTAAGATTTTATTTATTTATTCATGAAAGACACAGAGAGAGAGAGGCAGAGACACAGGCAGAGGGCGAAGCAGGCTCCATGCAGGGAGCCTGATGTGGGACTCGATCCTGGAGCCCAGGATCATGCCCTGAGCTCAGGGCAGGCCCTCAACCGCTGAGCCACCCAGGCGTCCCTACACTCTTATCTTTAAACTAGAAGTATAATTAAATAATCTTGATGATGCTTCAATTCAGATTTAATAATGGATCTGAGTATGTGTTGTGTCCTGTGCTATTCACTTGCTGTCTCTCAGCTCCATGCTGCCCTTCTCTGCTCTGCTCTGTACAGCGGGGATGGTAGTCTGCAATCTACACTTTTCAGGCCCCCTTTCTGTTGGGTGTTGCCAATGGGAGGCATGGATGGGGAACCAGAAGGCTGAAGAGTGTAGAGATTTCGGTCTCGGGCACCAACTCCATGGCAGGGACTGGCAGTTGCTGGGGAGGAGAGAAAAATGAATGTGGGTTCCCCAGGAGCACATCTTTGTAGGTGTAACCAGTCCTGGCTGCAGTGGCACCCCTTAGGCAGGTCTGGGCCTAGTCATGGTGCTTTTAGTACAGGCAGTGGTGGCAACAGCTCTAGCAGCCAGGCAGCAAGTATGAGCCAGTGGGTGCCAGCCCCGGGCACATCAGCAACCTCCTGGTCTCCAGATATCCTGACTCCTTCCTTTTCCTCTCTTCTAACTCTGCCAATCCCTTTGTAGTCAGTTCCCTCTGATGAAATCTGTTTGTTTGTTTTTTTATTGGATTCTGACTGATACATAGGAACAAATTACTTAAACGCTTCTTACATTTTGTTTTTAATGGTCATCTAATGGGGCTTTCATTTAAACATTTGTAGTAGTAAATGATAAGAATGATGATTAACCTTTATTATTTACTGTGTGCTGGGTGCTGTTCTTAGCCCTCAGATCTTATTCAGTCCTCACAGTGACTCCTTGAGATACATATTATTTTTATACCCCTTTGATCCTGAGGACCATAAAGCTCAGAAAGGTCAAGTAGATTGTCAGTGCCCACTATCACCCAGTGGAGAGAGCCAGGATTTGATCTAGGACTACCTGACTTGATAGCCTGAATTCTTAATCATTATGGAATATTGCTCCTGGCCAGTCTACTTACAACCGAATGTACTTATCCATTGTAGACAATGAGGTCTTTGGTTAAACCACAGTCTTTTATGATGACTTTTGCAAATGTGCTCCTTGAAGTCACTTTAGAAGTTGGATATCTATAAGCAATGTAAAAAAATATATAAATACTAGTCACTTGTAGATTATAAGCTCCATGAGGCCAGAATGATTACCTGCCATATTCATCACTGTATCCCCAGCATCTGGGGTGGTTTTTGTCACATTTGAAGTTCTAATATGTTTACACAATAAATGTTCATTAATATGCAATAAATCATATATAAACTAAATCACATATACCATATATGGTAAATCAATGAATTGAAGCCTGCATGGGCTTGGATGTGGTTAATTTTTTGCAGTCAGACAACTTTTCTATTGCTAAATACTTCCTTTTGGAAAGAGATCTAGGTAACAAGCAAATAAGGTTTTGAGTTCATTTTCTCAGCCAGAATATGACACAATCTAAACTCAGGAGAGTACATTTTCATAAATGCAAAAATATGGCCCAGGAACATCAGGGATGAAAAGTACAGAATTACTTTATGATTGAATATTATAGTTAATGATTTCTTGTAAGTCCACAAGAGGTGTGTAAAAAAAATGAAGGAGATTCAGCAATACTAAGATATAAGATAATCTGGCAGATTATTAGGGTAGAAGAGGCAATAAAGAATGAATTTGACCCCCCTCCATTTCCTTATGAATGAAAATGTAGAACATTGAGAACGAACAGGTTCAACAAAGGCTTGAGCCTTTGCATGTTAGGTTCAGCAATATCATGAAAGAAGAAAGAAGATGACTTTGGGGAGTTACACACTGACACTACCTTGGGAGGGAAATGAATGGGATACAGGCGGGGCTCTAAATGTGGTGTCCTATTGAGCTGGCCACCCAGCTTGAGCTGGTGAAGAATTCAGTTTCTGTTCTGAGAGCTTTGCTGACAAAGGCGTAAGTGTAGGTCCTAAGTAAGGGAAGTTTGTGCAATAGGCCTCTGTGAAAAAAAGTGGATGATATTTATTCTATGGATGAAAGTGGAGGGAATGTTTCAGATTATTGATGAGCATGAGTCCATCAAGGTTGCAATCCAAAGTAATTAAATTGGAGGAAGTAGCATGTCAAAGTTGAGTAAGTGGGGTCAATCTGCCCCAGATACAAGCAAAAAGAAGTGCATTGTATATAGAGAAGGTAAAAACAATAACAAAACCATGAACGCTAATCTGTTATTATCACTATGAGCCTGCAGTCTAAACACTTTCAATGGAAAAATACTCCTCTGTGAAAAAACTTCTCGTAACTTAAGTTCTAAATAAGTATAGCAGTTACTGTTGTGTTTTAAATATATACATGATATGTAATATATATAATATGCTTCAGATTTAAAAGACTTATTCCTCACTGAACATTGTATTCCACTTGTAAATTACTTTAGCAAACTGCCAGATGTGAAGGTTGTCCCTGACACCTAAGACTCAGCTACATTTATTTGTTTCAAGGGTAAGTTTGTGATGATTTAGAGTCATTGGGGTTCCCAACTGTCATAATTTGTACCTTCACATATTCCTGTTTAAACCATAGTTTAAACTGTGGGTTTTAAATAATAGTTGTAAACACAATGAAAGAGAACTTGATTTATTTCAATTCTGTCCTTTTAGGTGACTACTTGGAGTTTTTATTTGTGTTTAAGATCTTTAAATTTGCAGAGACTAAAGCTAAAAAATAGAAACTGTAATGTTAACCAATTATGAGAATCCAACATAGGTATGTTTTTCTTTTTTTTCCCCAAAAAGTATCTTGAGTAAATCAAGAACACAAGGACATAATCCATTACTTTATTCCTTTTTAGAAATGAATGTTAATCCATCCATCCATCAATTTATTCATTTCTAGTATGATTATGTTTATTAAGGTGAATAAAGAAAACAATTCAGTCTATATTTCTTGACATTATTTTTGTTTCATGTCATAGTTATTACCAAAATTAATTTTGTTGTATAGAGGAAAAAATGTTTTCTGTATATCAAATATGCTAGGGATGTCACTGGTGGGAAATATATGAATTGCTGTGAATACATGGCAAATCTTTCCAAATTGTTATTGCAAATGAAGCCCATGAGACCCTGGGAAGATAAATACTATCAATTCTGTCCATCCTGTGCTTATTAACTGACTGCCATAATAGGGACAAAGAGTAGTGCTGGCCTATGATTTGAACCTTCCTCCATGTCTCATGAAATTCTTAATGATTTATCCGTTTAAGACATTTTGGTGAATCCTTTAGGTTTCCTATGTGATTTATAGCATTTCATTCAGAGTGACTTTCTTCAAGTGGATATGAGGTCTATTAGCAGTATATGCCTTTCCATTCTCAGAGCTAACAAGTTAAAGACAATTTGGTAAGGGTGTGCCATCAGTGAAGACTTTTTAGTTAGATATCAGTTAAGAACCAGTAATATACTGGCTAATTATCTACACCTCCCGTTGCTAGGAAGAAAATGCTGAAGTGCAATAAAGAAGAAAGACTTCCTTTACTCAAGTAAACATTGGTATAGCAACCAATAAACTTCCTATTTACCTTCCCTTCAGGATTTAAATGTCCAGGTAATGTTTTGGTACTATATTGTGAAATAAAGCAAGGGTAATAAAAATGAATTTGTTGCATACAGTTTTTTCAAAAAACTGGAAAAATGTAGACACATCATATCTGGTATCTGAGTTAGAATTTGGCAAGTATGATGAGAATAGAGAGGTTTAACATAGAAATTAGAGCTTCCAGGAATATAGGGAGAGCTGAATGGGTTCTTCTGGTCACCTGCTCATGCTGATCTCCTTATATACAAGTGACATGGTCACATCGTGGGTTCTGTGATAAGTGATCAAATCTATAAGGATCACAGTACTCAGACCCATGGCATCTATCTCTTCAACAGGAAGGGACAAGCACTACCAGGTTATTAGAATAATCTAGCCGACACTCTCCTCTCTGGATACTGTTTGGGTAGTCAGTGCCACGACCTGACTCTGTGATTCTTCTTTCTCAAGCTTTCGTGGCTGACCAATACCTCTCTTAAGTGATACCATCTTTCCTTTAATGTACAGTCTTTAATCAGATGATTACCCTATTGTTTCTAGATTTTTACCCCCAGTAAAACTGTCTGGGCCATTCTGCATTAATTTTATAATTTCACACTCAGAGATAATATTTTCTGGCAACTTACTATCACATACCAACTAGAGTGACCATAGGGAAGTTTGCCAATCAACCGAGGGTTTGATGAATCTCTCTTCAGTCCACTCACTTCTGAATTTATAGACAAGTATGAAGAATTGGAAAGGGTTCAGAGGAAAGCCATGAAGAAGATTAATGAATGTGAGAATGAAAATATGGAAAGATCAAAAGTACTGAGGGAGAGAAAACTGCATGTGAATTTAATAATAGTATCCAAAAATACTGGATTGTTAAACATAAGAGACCAAATTATTTTGCAGCATAAGGGAATTAGGCTTGACAGAAAGAAGAACTTCCTTATGGTAAGAAATGTGAGTGATGAATGGCTACCAAAAAAGGATTGAAATCTGCTCTGTAGAGTTTGAAAAATGATGTATTTTCACTTTTTATAGACTGTAGTCCTTTCTGAAGGCAGAGAAATGGGCCACATAACATTTCAATTTTTTTTTTCCGGATCTAAGATTTATGTATTCACTTTCTCAGGAATAGGGTAATGAATCCTTCCACAGTTAAGTGAACCAAGAACCTAAGAACTTCAGGTGGTGATTCAAGCTAAATTACAAAGAAATTCCTTTTTGTGTGCACTGGCTTTAACTTCTTTTTAGCAAAAGAACTCTTTTGAGATACTGATAGACCACCACATACAAATGTGTACATGTGCCAAATCTGCATACAATTTCTAGGTATTCATGGACTCCCCACAACCTATTCAATGAGCTCTTTAAGGGTCAAGGGATCCAAGTTAGTAAATCTTTTTTCAGAGGAAATTTATTCTTTCTTTCTTCCTTTTTTTTTTTTTTTTTCCTGGCTGCTTGGAGTTTATTTTCTACTTGGTACAAGGCACAGGGTTACATGGTGTCAGGAAAGCTTGTGTGTGGCTTGGATAGTAATGAGTGGGGTTTCCTCAATTTCTTTTTTGGTATTTTGCTGTTTTGATATAAAAGAACCCTACTGCTTCTGCTTGCTGTAGCCTGCCTGGTCTATGTGGAGAGGAGGGGAGGGGAGGGACGGGAGAGGACAGCACTCATGAGAGCCTGGCACTTCCTGAAGCCTAGTGGTGGCCACTCAGGGCTGGGGTCCAGTGTTGGCTTTGCCAGGCTACTCACCAGGCTCCTTCCTCATGGCCTCCAGAGCCATGTCACAAGTGATCATGCCACTGGAGGCTTGGGGACACTTGGAACATTCTGGGGACTCCAACACTATAGCCATTAATGAGAGAGTGGACTTCCCTCAAAAGAAGTTTGCCCATCAGTGACCTGGGTGGGCCCTAGAGAGACCTGGGTGGTGAGGGGTGGCTTCCCCAGGGTACTCTGAAGTTCTACAAGGGCTGTTAATGGAAGTGGAACCCAGGTGGCACCAGTAAGAGTCATGGGTGGCCATGAGCAAGCTGTGGGAGGGAAGTGCTGCCATGCTGTCACTTGTGGGCTGATGGAAACCTTGTCAGTGACCCCTTGTGGGCTTTGGTATATGATGGCTGGTGGTAGGGACCTGGATGCTAGGCCACAGAGGAGACTGCAGAAGGCCACTCCACCACTGAGGGGTGGGAAGAAGCTAGAGGAAATTTATTCTTATTTCAGACATGGCCAATCCCATTCTTATAGAAAATTTGTTCTGGGGACATCAGCCTTTGACTCAGGTCATGATCCTAGGGTCTATGATGGAGCCCTACTGCAGGCACTTTGCTCAGCAGGGAAGCTGCTTCTCCCTCTCTACCTCCTGCTCTCCCTGCTTATATTCTCTCTTTCTCTCTCAAATAAATAAATAAATTCTTTAAAAAAACTGGAATAGTCTTGGTATCATGAATCACCTTCACACCACAGGAAATGTATGACTTGTATACCTCTTTTCTTTCTCATCTTCCCTTTTGTTCTCCCTATTCTTTTCTTTTGAGTGTCACACATCCTTCCCTCATCTTCTCCCTTGGTCCTTCCTTTCTGTCAAGGTCTATAAGTTGCCCTCAGGGCATAAGGTAACAAAAAGATTGCCTATTAAAGCCTAGAATCTGATTAAATATGTTAAACAAAGATCACTTTAGTCACCACCCCCCCACCCCCGCCCCCGCATTAGTGGGTCAAAGTCCTTATTGTCATTTGTACTTTACAGCTACCTGTGAAGGAAGACCTCTTCATAAACACACACTTTAGAATCTGGAAGTGATTGTTGTACTCATGGAATTCTTCACTTAGAAAAATCTGGGAAGGGGTGCCTGGCTGGGTTGGTGGGTGGAGCATGCAACTTTTGATCTGGGGTTTTGGGTTCCAGCCCCACCTTGGTTTAGAGATTATCTAAAAATAAAATCTTAAAAAGAAAAAAAAAAGAGAGAGAGAGAGAAATATCTGCAGTTTTCTCTTTTGGTTGGGGTCAGAGACACTTAGAGAAAGCAAATTTCTCTAAGCTCGCCACAAAATTGGAATCAAGTTCCCTTAGAAAAGGTTTACATGAAAAGCCAAGGGGAGATTAGGGTAAGACTCACACTTTATCCCTAACACTTTTTTTCCTGCCCTTTCCTGGGAATGAAATTATGTGAGAAATCAATTTGCCTCCTTATGTTACTTTGCAGAATTTCCACTTCTGTGCAGCCCTTTCTCCTTTGCTGGTTCCTCTTTGAGGAGCTGTTATGAAGGCCATTTTCCTGCATTTCAAGGACAACACATTCATTAAATACTTAATTGAGTGTTTGTTCATGGAACTCACCTTCCCCAATTTTGTAGCATTCTAGTGTATGTAGGCCAAAGATACCTTCACTGGGATTCAGTTTGAGGAAAATCTTGCCATAAAATAAACTCTCTGTAAGTCTGAGTATTTATATAGAAGATCTAGAAGAGGAAATAATACCAGTAGACATATTTGGAAGATTTTCTCCTACTTTTAACTTAAAAACATCACCAGAAAGTAGTCAAAAATTTAAATTTTAATTTGAAGGCTTGACCAAGTTTCTGCTTTAAAGCACAAAAAATGAAGAAAAATAAGCTATCCTTTTCTTTTAAGCAACAAGCTTGATTTACAAAGGAATCTTTCGCTAACAGGTATTCCAGTAATTTTAGTCTAAAGATGACAAAGTCAAGAGAATGGCATTTCTTACTACCAAGTACTACATATTAAGTTGTTGTGCTACTTTTAAAAATTATTTTTTTTAATTGAGGTATAACTGACATATAACATTATATTAGTTTCAGGCGTATAACATATGAACGATTGGATATTTGTACACATTGTGAAATGATTAGTACAATAAGTCTAGTTAGCATTCATCACCATACAATCATATTACATTTTTAAGGTGAGTATCAGGTTGACTAGGGCCTGACCTATTTTAGTTGTTAAGTATTTTCTGTATCACACTGTGTTAAGGACAAGATGAATTCCATAGCTCACTGTATTTCCCTTCTAGGTTGGGCAACAGGGGAATCCAGAATTTACTATGTGGTTTCCCTTATCCCTAGGCAGAACCTTGAGGCATGCATTTCTATGAACTAACTCTCCTGAGCTTTTCTTTTTCTTCCTTTCACTTTGCTCTGATTTCTCTACCTTTAGAAAAAAAAAAATCTCATTGTCCTACTTGTAAGTACATAAACTACCTGAGATCTATTTTGTAGTAAGATAGGACATTAAATAAATAACACAGATAATTTTATGATGATAATAATCTTGAAACTTAAAATTCAAGAGGAAGTCAACACCTTTGAAAAATGAGTGAGTTGACAAGTTCTATTTCAGAAAATGTTTGTGATTCAAAGTAAATTGGACCAACCTGAAGTTTCTGCATAGCTCCCCAGAATGAAACCCACAGCAATGATAGACTCTTAAATAAAAAATATTCTTCAAAAAAAAAAAATATTCTTCCAAGTCCAGATTTATGTCAAACCACCAGGTATGTTTGGCAGAACATCATCTATAAGTAGTTATACAGAATTTGTAACACAAAATCCTATGTTTTCCCATTTCTTAGGATTTGGGGTCTGAATCGTCTGTAAAATATGGAAGCCATATTGTGGATCTTAAATATTTTTCCATGGATCTTGGTCATGGAAGAATTCTTTTTGGTAGCACTTAAGTATCCATTTCTGGTAGAACTCTCCAGTTTCTAGAGCCACTACTGTTTTTGTGGAAAGGCTGTATAATCCTCTGGAGAACAGAGTGGAGTGGTTGAGTAGAGAGGCTGGCTATGCAGCTGTGGTACAAGGCACACCATAGTTTAGGAATGAGTGCACCTATTTGTTGTAAAAGAATAATTTGGGAGAAGAGGGAATTTTTACTGAATAAGGTATGCAGGAATTCTAAGCACAGCACTTTTTTTCTACTGTCCACACTTGGCTGCTTATTTATGTGTTTTTTTTTTTTTTAGCTTAAACAATTTTCAACTTCGAATTTCTCCTTATAATCTGTGAATCAAGGAAATGACTCTTTTTTACAGTCACTTAGCTTTCCTTTGGCAGATATCATGGTATCCCAGAAAGGGACAAAGGAGAGGGAGAGTAAAGAGTTGAACGGAATCGCCCAAGAGGTAGAAATGAACAAAGAAACTGGGTTTCTTGCATTGGCCCCTGGGTGACAGAACTTTTAATTCTTGAGAATCCAGCATTTTAAGGGATTCCTTAGATTATGGTTAAAGCAATTATAAGTTTGGAGCCTGGTTAAACTAAAAATAAGCCCTCTACTAAAAGACAATCTTTTCCAGTTTCTGAAATCTTTTGGTAGAATCTTAGAAATACTTTTTCCCATTATGTTCTGTCTTTTCCTTTAAAGAAGACATTAAATGAACTGAGTTCTGGAAAATATGAGGTGCCAAATAAGATCACAAAGAGAGGTAACCTAAGGCTCCATCCAGATAAGAAAAATGAATAACTATGTCTTGCCCTTTTCCTGATGGATGCTGAGCATCCGCAGTTAACTCTTGTTATGTGCTGGTCATAAGACAGCAGTGTAGGGAAATGAAGCAGTAGTGCAGGAATCAGGGAAGCCTGTTCGGCTTGAGGAATATGACAGGAGGACTGTGTTTGGGAGCTCTGACATTAGACAAATTCAAGATTATGTGGGGCAGTTACTTCCCCTCTGTCTCTACTTTCCAATATGTAAGCATGTCCTAATCTGTAAACAGCAGAAAGATGCCATTAAATCCAGTTAAAAAATATTGTGTGAAAAGTCTCTGGCTGCGTATCTGGCACATAATCATGCTCAACAAATGGTGACCATTATTAGTGTTTATAATTACAAAACCTACTTTTTTGAGAATGTAAGATGTCCTTTTTGTGTGCCTGAATTTCAAACGTATATTGAAATAATTATGCCATCCATTTTTACTTCCTTAGAAGGGAGATGCCATCCATTCATATGCAGTTTTACTAATTTAAAATTATTTGCTAGAAGGTTAAACATAATGTTTTGCAATTCAGAACTACTGACTACATTAAAAGCAAAAGATGGAGCACTAGCTTCACCCATAGTAAATACTGTGAGAAATCTGGATTTTATTTATTTGCTTAATCCTAGAATGCATAAATGTAGTTTCAGAATTACCTATAATCTGCGAAACCAAATTTAATAAAGAAAATGCAAATATTTGTATCTTTTTTCTTTATTTTTTTTAAAGATTTTATTTTATTTTTATTTTTATTTTTTTATTTATTCATGAGAGACACAGAGCGAGAGAGAAAGGCAGAGACACAGGCAGAGGGAGAAGCAGGCCCCGTGCAGGGAGCCCGATGTGGGACTCCATCCAAGGTCTCCAGGATCACACCCCGGCCTGCAGGCGGCACTAAACCGCTGCGCCACCAGGGCTGCCCTGTATCTTTTTTCTTTAGCCTTACATACCTAGTAAATTATTTTTCAAAGTTACTTAGGTTGGTTAGTTTATTTATTTATTTATTTATTTATTATTTATTTATTTATTATTTATTTATTATTTATTTATTATTTATTTATTATTTATTTATTCATGAGAGACACAGAGAGAGAGAGAGACAGAGACACAGGCAGAGGGAGAAGCAGGCTCCATGCAGGGAGCCCGATGTGGGACTCTATCCCAGGTATCCAGGATCATGCCCTGGGCCAAAGGCAGACGCTCAACTGCTGAGCCACCCAGGAGTCCTGGTTAGTTCTTTTCTTCACCAACTTCTGCAGTGTGATTATTTATTCATTGGTAATACAGTTAGGTTAACTCTATTTGAATTTCATTTTAGGTTCCCTCTGTGCCCTGGTTAATTTTCATTGTTTAATTTGTTTTCAGCTATGTGAAATGTTACCACGGTTCTAAAACTCAGAGATACAGAAAAAAGTTATATTTTCCTTAATCTTTCTACCTAATTCCCACCTAGACACTGTGGATAACCATTCCCATGAATGTTTCTGGTTTGTTCTTCCTATATTTCTTTTTGTATACTTTCTTATTTTCTCACATTTCTTAATGAAGATAACACACTATAAATAATCTCTTGCACTTTGTTTCTTGTAATCAGCAATATATCCTGGAAATCATTCCCTATCCATTCATAGTGATTGTTCTTATTCTTTATCTTGATGCAAATTACTTCATTGTGTGGATATGTCACAGTTTATTCAAACATTCTCTTATGTATGGGTATGTGCATGTGTAACTTCATTATATAGTACCAAATTCCCCATCTAGAAGATTTGCGTTCCTAGCAATGTAAGAGAATGTCTCTTTCCTCATAGCCTGGTCAATACAATGTGGTGTGTTACTTCTGGATTTTCTCCAGTCTGATAGGTGAGAAATGGTAACTCAGTGTTGCTAGAATTTGTACTTCTTTAGTTGTAAGTGAATTTACACATCTTTACGTATGTTTAGGGGTCATTTATGTATTTTGTGTGTGTGTGTAAATTGTCTATTCATATCTTTTTACCATTTTCTATTAGGTTTTGGTCCTTAGTCCCAGTTTTTTTTTTCCTTAGTCCCAGTTTTTAATAGTTCTTATATAGTGGGGATTTTAGCTTTTTATTTGGGGTATATGTTATAAATATTTCCTCCAGTTAGTTGCCTTTTAACTTCATGGTATTTACCGTGTAATTAATTTTTTTTTCACGTCATCAGATTTACCAGTAGTTCTGTTTACTGGCTTCAGATTTTGAATCCTAGTCAGAAAGACTTTTCCTACATTGAAGTTAAAGAGGAATTTACTCATGTTTTTTTCCCCCCCAATACTTTTATGGTTTCATATATTATGTTAAAATTCCTGATATGTTTGGAGTTTACTCTGTGTATGGAGTGAGGTATGGACCTAATTTTATCTTTTGCCAAATGGCTACCATTTATTAAAAAGCCAATCTTGGGCAGGCCCGGTGGCGCAGCGATTTGGCACCGCCTGCGGCCCAGGGCATGATCCTGGAGACCTGGGATTGAGTCCCACGTCGGGCTCCCTGCATGGAGCCTGCTTCTCCCTGCCTGTGTCTCTGCCTCTCTCTCTCTCTCTCTCTCTCTCTCTCTCTGTCGGTCATGAATAAATAAATAAAATCTTTAAAAAAAAAAAGAACTTAAAAAATATAAAATAAAAAGCCAATCTTAAAAAATATTAAAATAATATAAAAAGTCAATCTTTGCCCCATTAATTCAAGATGCACTTTTATCATACTCTAAACTTTCATGTCTTTGGATCCATTCCTATTCTTTTTCTTTGGTCTACCTGTCTGTTCATGAGTTAGTAGCACAATGTTTAAATCATAGGAACTTTATCATATGGTGTGCTTTAGGTAGAGCTAGTTCTTCAGAGTTTTCTTTTTCAGTGCTTTCCTGATTACTCTTACATGTTTGTTTTCCACATGAACTTTCCTATCAACTTACCTAACTTCATTAAAAAAAACTTGTTGGCATTTTATTGGGATTGTTGTAAACTTATCCATTAACTTGGGAAGAGCTGATATCTTTATAATGTTGAGTCATTCTATTCAAGAACAGGGAGGTCTATGCATTTGTTCTACTCTGGTTCTATCAGAAGAATGCTATTAATATTTTAATCTAAAGAAGACATTGATAATGAAAGATTCAGGGCCCAAGGAGTCACTAGGCACCACTATCAAATATGATGTGATGGCCATTGCCTCCTTCATATTATCCATTCAACAAATATGTACTGAGCATTTACCTACCAGATGGTGGACTTTATGCTAGGTCCTGTGGATACAAAAGCAAAACACCTGGTCCTGCCCAGGAGGCACTCACAGTCTAATGGGAAAGACAGGTTATTAAATTGATGGTAGCAATTACTTTTCCTTTCTGAAGATACCCAAGTCCTTTCACTGAGGAGAACTAGATTCAGTGTCCAAGAGACATCAAGGATGTTGAAATTGGTTTTATGAAACCTAGATGGAAATTTGTTTCTCAATTTTATTTATGCATTCAATAGCTTTTGCCTACAACTGCATCTTAGAAGATAATTTAAAAGTCTAATTGTAATGTGTTGAAGCCCTTCTTGTTCATGCATGTGTATCTAGTGAGATATCATGTGGAATGTTGAAATTAGTTGACTCCAGCAGCAGCTGGTACACAGCAAGCTTCTCTTCTCAAATCACTTTATTTTCCAATGGTCATTAATAATTTGCTTAAAAAGGAAGCAAATCCTTAGACTTTTATTACTCTCCCCTGATTTTTCTACCAGTGCTTGCAATTTAACATTTGGCTAGCACTTTTGTGGAGGTAATAGCAACATTGGATATCATGTTTACATGCTTTTAACAAAATAGAGTTTCTCCCTAGGCTGAGCTAATAATCACTTCAAAACTTTCTTACTAACTCCTTCAATATTAATTCAATCTTATTTTAACTCCATGGAAAATCAAGCAGAATCTTGATCAAGTGTGATCCTGTTGGAAATTAATTAACCCTTTCAGGATGGTCACTGTTCCCGGAAAAGAGACTATTTACTTTCTGAGCTGTTTCTGGCCAGATATCTAGTATAAAATTCTCAGTATCACATTCTCTTGTTAGGGAACAATTCTAGGTTTCAAAATGGACATAAGATAATGATAGGATGTGGATGTGGATAGGATGTGCTTCTAACTGCTGAATTAGAGGTGGCAATTGTTGATACTAGGGAAAGGGGATGTGGTGGGAGAAGGGAAGTAACCCTAGGCTTTTCCATTTTTCTCTCATCATGGCTTGACAGTAAAAGGAGACATGTTCACTATAGGTTTTCAAAAAACAAAGACTGTTTCTTCAGGAAAACCTAAGAGTCCTAGAGGGAAAGGGATAGAGGCCTTTCAGAAGGAGAAGCAAGCAGCTATTATTCAAACATAAGCTGAAAATAACCTTACATGGAATTTGCTCAAGTAACTCCTAGAATTTTATTAGTGTGTTCTGTTTTCTTTTTCTTATTAATTTTATCCCTCTTGTGTTCTGCACAGCATTGTAGTCATTCAGTTACACCCATTCATTCCCCATCCTCCATACCTACCCCTACCAAGGAGTCTCCAACTCCTTTCTCCTTCACTTGCACCTTTGCTCTATCATGTCATTTTGGAGTGGTACTATGGGAGAACTACATGGTCTCTTAGGCTATGTGGTTCATCATCATCCTCAACAACCTTCATAGCTGTTCTTGATGCTTATCCCCATTTGCCCAAGAACATGTTATATCCAGAGATCACCTAAGTCACTGGTCAAATTAATTGATATCATAAGATTTCCTCCAGTCATTCTTCCATCAAACGAGAGTATTCCAAAATAATAGGCAACACTTATATAATGACACAATTTATGATCAGAAAATTTCAAAAACTAGGAAAGTGAAGGCTACTGTGCCAAAAGATGATTAAATACTGGCTGACAAGCTGGGAAATGTGAAATATGGAATGAAATATGAATTTTCCCATTTAGTTTTCTCATAATTATATAAGATTAGAACATCTTTGATCTTTTTTTTTTCCTTTCTTGGAATCTTTTTTATTCAGAGTTCTCAACAAGTTGCCAGCAGGAGATGGAGGCATACCATGGTGGCTTCCTACTGGTAACTGCTCTCTCTTTCACTTCTGCTAGTGTGGGATAGAACATTCCCCTCATCCTATGTGAATCTTCTAGTAAAAACAGGGATTTCTTACCACTATTTAGAGGTCAGCCTCTCAGCTGACCTAGAGGTAGTATTTAAACCTCATCCAATGCAACCACATCCATCAATGCACTTCATATATCAACTTCTGCTCCTTAGATGCCTTAGCCTCTTCACACCTGGTCACTTCCATTTCATTACATATTAAGATTCAGCAGAGTAAGTTATTAAAAAGAGCATTTCCGGATTTATTTGCTATATCACTGCTCCTTTCCCTTCAGTGGTTTTCGTTTTGTTCATTTTAAAAATGTCATGCAGAGAAAACAGAGGGATTATTTATAAATTGATTAAATGAATTGTTAATGTTAAATATTGCCTCCATGCCCTCCATCCCACCCTTTTCACTTCCCCCAGAAATTCAGAGTTTGGGTTTTATCATGTTTGGAGTAAAAAATAGAACTATGTAGTAATTAAAACTACTTGGTACTTAGTGGTTAATTGTCTTCCATGGATTTGGAAGTTACTATACCTAGAGTCTTAGAATAAGCTTACTCTGATTTAATTATTGTAATTCAGGACCAGCCATGCTTCTAACCAACAGCACTGCCCACATAAGCATACCAGTTCTAGCCCAGAGAGAGGTGGGAGAGAGCAGTTAGAAGGCAGGAGAGAGACCCCACTGTGAAATGGACACTTTGTTGCTAAGAGAAAAAAACTACATCAAATTTTTTCTTGACCCACTTTCTCTCCTATTGGGACTCCAATTATATTTGTCTGATATTATCTCACAGTTATAGATCTTCTGATTTAAAAACATTTTTTCCTTTTTATTTCAGTTTGGATAATTTTTTTAAAGATTTATTTATTTATTTAATTGAGAGCGAGCAAGTGAGCGAGAGAGAGAGAGAGAGAGTGCGTGTGTGTGTGAGTAGGGGGGAGGAGTAAAGGGAGAGAGAGAATCTGGAGTATACTTAAGAGCAGAGCTCAATATGAAGCTCAGTCTCATCACCCTGAGATCATGACCTAAGCTAAAACCAAAAGTCGGACATGCAACCAACTGAGCCACCCAGGTGTCCTTGGTTTGAGTAATTTTTATTGGCTTGTTCGAAATTCTCTCATCCTTTTTTTCTGCAATATCCAATCTGCTGGTAACCCATTTAATAAATTTTGACTTCAGATATTGCACTTTTAAGTTTTAGGATTTCTATTTGGTTATTTTATACTGTTTACATTCTTCACAGAAAATTAAGAGAAAATTTCATTTGTTTACCCACAATATACGTTTTCTTGTAAATTCTTTGACAAATTTATAACATTTATTTTAAAGTTCCTAATTTCAGTAACAAGGTTATCTCTGAGTCTATTTCTATGTCATCCAAATTTTATTTTACCACATTTTTCTGCTTCCTCAGATTTTTGAGAGAGAGGAAGAGAGAGAATGCAAGAGGGAGAGCAAGCACAAGTGTGAGCCAGAGAGATTTCCAAGCATTGTGAATGAAAGAACACTGCAGTGTTTTGATCTCGAGCCGGGAGGGGTTGACTGCACTTTCAGATATATTGGATTCACTTTTGGCCCTGAAGTCCAATCACTGTGTAAATGCCCAGGACGATGTGATTGCCCTTTCCTCATCAGCCCAGTCATCCAAAAAAGAACTGCCTATTTCCCCACAGTCTTCCTAGATCTGAGAGCTCACTTGGGCTCTGGATCCAGGTATGGAAGCTGCTACCATTCTCTGCTACCATTCTCACCTGTGATGGGCTCATTTCTCTCTGGAATATAGTTTATCAAGGCTTCTTTGCTGTCAGTATTTTCACTATAAGGCTCCTTTGCTGTCAGTATTTTCACTAGCTTCATAGAGAAGTATGGTTTTTAGTTTGTCTGGCTCTTTTCTTGTAATTACTATCAAAGCAAAGGTTTTTTGCATCCTTCTATAACCTAACTGGAAGCAGTTAGGTACTTCTTTAATTCAACATTTATATGCCCTCGTAAAGGTCACAGGAGAGTAAGGAATATCCATGAAGTCCCCAGAGAATTTCTATGGCATCAATGACTTCCATTACAAAATAGAAAAAAGATGGAGAATGAAATTTTTTGAGACCATATCATTTATAATTATCTTTTCCAAATGAAATGACAGAGAAATGCAGAGAAAGGGATGAATAAGCATAGGATCATTTAGGGCTCCACATCACAAAGTCAGAGAGTGTAAAGAAACTGTACCACTATAATCAGAGTATTTTAGGAATGCCTAGTGTCTTAGTGGCTGAGCATCTGCCTTTGGCTCAGGTCACGATCCTGGGATCCTCGGATTGAGTCCCACATCAAGCTCCCTACAGGGAGCCTGCTTCTCTCTCTGCCTATGTCTCTGCCTCTCTCTCTCTCTCTTATGAATAAATGAATAAAATCTTTAAAAAAAAATCACAGTGTTTTTGAGCCAGTAGAAAACCTTAGGTGGTCTAAAGTCCAAACTCCTTACAGACAGCAATGTATTTTTGGGTTCACTTGATAGACTGAATGTTTGCTTTACTTTTTCCAATGTGCTGGACAACCTGTAACTAGACATCAGTATTTCTCCCTCAGACCTATAATGGAGGTCAGTCCTTCCTTTGTTATTTTTCATAATCAAAAAACACAGGAAGCATGTCTCTTTTCCTGAGCTCTAAATTTGAAGTCTTTTTTTTTTTTTTTTTTTTTTTTTTGTTTTGTAAAACACCAAACTTAAACCTTATACCTCAGGGAAAAATTATACCATCTCTGCATAGTGGAGAGCAAGTTTTGGTAGGTGGTGGTATCATCTTTTGACAAAAGATAACACTTCAACTTAGTTTATCTGAGGTAGGGCAGGTCTGAAGGCTCAAGGGCATTTTGCAATGTATGTGCATCCTTCAAGATATGTAGGATATCATAGTAAAATATGCTAATTAAGAATAGACCTCAAACTCTTTAATACTGATTCACAGGCTCAGTGATGAAAAATTAATGCTTTGGGCATGTAAAAACTAAAATTAGAACTCAGAGTAGTTGAACTATTTATCCATAGTCTAAAAGGAATGATGTCTCCAGTTATTCTTGTCAGGATATAGTCAAATACTTAGTTTGGTTTTCAGTTTGAGCTGAGGTTTGTAACCTTTCTTTCTTAGGAGGTGTTTCTCAAAAGTTCTAGGAAAAGGTGTTTGAGAGTCATCTTCGTGCTCCAACAAGAGATCAATAGTCATTTCCTAAGGGAATTTCATAGTTCCAAACAGCTTAAATAATTCAACCAGAAATAGTCAAAGAAAAGAAAAAGTGTATCAACGATAAATACCCTGTTGAGTCAACACAGAATATAAGAGAAACAGAGAACTTGGGAGGTGTGCATATCTTTAGGGAGGAAAAGAGTAAAGTTTGTGGTTGATAGAACAGCATGATCTATGATTGGATACATCAACTGTGATATGGAAAATCTTTCTTTCAGAAAATAAACTGTTTTGAATATAGCCAGTGTATTCTTTGGAATTTATGGCACTACCATAAACCAAACATCTGTGAACATTCTTCCTCAGTCTCCCACAGAAAAGGTAATTTCATGATTGTAAGAACTTTAAAAATAGAGATTAAGCTCTACTAGCTTTAGAGTAGCTCACAATGGAGATGATTTGGAAAAGACTTAAAAATAATTTTGATTGCTACCTTCAACCTTTTCCAAGATTCTTAAGGACCATTTGTAATTTGCTGACAAAAATGCATTAAGTGCAGAAATTTTGTTTGCAGATTGCGCCCTCTTATTTGTACTTGGTTATGATTCCTTTTATTTGATATTTTATTTTGCCTTATTTGTTGTGATTATTTTAAGAAGATAGTCTTACCTTCCCTTCTAGTGGTGAGTATTACAGAGAGCATTGTCCATAAGGCAAAAAGTGGAAAATGGGAAGAATTATGACAGTGAGATTTGCATTTCAGTGACTTGAGGCACACAAGGAAGAGGAGAAATAGCCCCTCACTTCTTGCTACCCCTGACTGCCAATGCCCTCAATGATCAAACTCAGCCAGAAAACATAGGGTATAGAGGCCTTTGAAATGCAATCTACAGGGATCAGCTTTTATCCCTACCTCCCTAGAACAGAGCAGTGAGAGAAGGCAAAGAATGATTTAAAAAAAAAAAAAAAAAACATGCCCATGTTCAACTCAAAGCCCAAATCATAAAAGATCTTATCATTGAATGGCAATATGGCATTCATAGTAACAGTTCAATATTGCTCAGCTGGCATTAACCAAATCTCTTGCTATCCACTCACTTCATTTCCAATATTATGGAGGGCTTATTTAAAATGGGAAGATTTACTTACAAACAAGGGTTTTCCAGAAGGATTTAAGGAAAGATCATTAGAGATTACTTAGTTATTTATTAGAATAAATTCAAAGTTAATTTAGAATTTTAGTTGGTGTGGCACACAGATAATTGGTTGCATTGTTTATATACAGATCTTTCTTTTTACATTAAATGGCTATGTATACTATATTCTGATATATATAGGGCACAAAATCAGATCCTGTAGAATAGTCAGGCACAATACAGGCAGTATCAGATTTATACATCGAATCCCAGCATGTGATTGGAGAAAAAAGTCAGACTGGATTTGTAGGGTGAAGGAACTAGGGGTTCTGTAATACACAGTAAACACACATCTGATTTGAAGAACAGCTGCAGCATCTGCTACACTGGCCACAGTGCCTCTGAGGTGGTGGAGCTATTTGATATTGAACAATCTAGGCCTGCACCAGGTAGGGATCATCAGCATCGGGATGCAGCTGCAGGGGTTTGTGAGCCATTCCTGTCTGTAACTTTAGGAAACTGATGTTTCTCCTAGGCCATTTCAATATTACTACTTAAGTAATAACAGATCGGAAAATAAGGACAGTATTCACAACCTCCAGCTAAAATCCTATTGTGGTCTAGACAGTGGAGTGGCATACCATTAGAAAACGTCAGAACTGCAGCTCTTTTTGGATCCCCAAAGCATATGTGCATCCTCCTTCAAAGGTGCCTCTTCCCTGGGGAGTCAAAGTCACCTTCGCAGCATCTGAGGTTCCATTCATCCCAAAATGCAAGGGATGCTAAGGAAGATAGCATTTTTTATTCCATTAAGACTCTTACTCATGGTGGAAATTGGATGTACCCGCCTAGGTGTCTTCATTATACTTTCTGCCGAATCTGCCAGACAGTCCAATGGCCCAGGATGTGCAATCTTTCAGTTAGATCACCTCATAGGCAAGGCCAACCACCTGTTTGTGAGCCACTCTCCGCTGTTCCTCATCTGCATCAGCACCTAAGCTAGGGTGCAGATTCAGGGAGACACCTGCAACATTTACTTTGCTCCCTCCAAGCAGGTTAAAGTCTCCATGCTCCCTCAGGACCCACCCATGACAGCTCAGTGGGCAAACTCCCAGCCCTTCCCGCATTAGGTAATGGAATGAGGCTGGATCCAGATTGTAACCACATCTAGTAACATGGTTTTGGGGACAGCCACTTATCTTCCAAGCTTCACAAGTCAAGATATCCACTGGATTGGAAACAATAAGCAAATTGCAGTTTGGGCTGTTTTTTTGTTTGTTTGGTTTTTTGTTTTTGTTTTTGTTTTTTTACAATATTAGGAATGATGATTTTAAAGACGTTCATATTAAGCTGGACCAAATTAAGACAGCTTTGTCCCTCTTGCTGATGTGCCCCAGCTGTGATAATAAGCCGCTTGGAGTTCGCAGTCACATTATAGTCTTTGCCAGAGTCAATTTTTGGTGTTCATCCATCTATGGAACTGGTATTGTGGATACAGTGATGAATAAGATCCAGGGGAGGTCCTTGCCCTTGGGCAGATAAAAGGTACATTAAGCCAAGGGAGTGTGAGGTACCTGTGGTTAAAATAATAAGCTAAATGTAATGGCAAATTTTATGTGTCCGTATAGCTCGGCCATGGTACCTAGATATTTGGCTAAACATTATTCTAGATGTTTCCGAAAGAGTGATTTGGATAAAATTTACATTTGAATTGGTGGACTTTGAATAAAGCAGATTGTCCTTCATAATAGGTGGGCCTCATTCACTCATTTTAAGGCCTGACCTTCAGAACAAAAAAACTTACGTCTGAGCAAGAGAAGAACTCTAGCAGGTGGCAGATTTGAACTGCAGCATAGGCTATTCTCTGTGTCCCAGCATGCCAGCCCACCCTACAGATTTTGGACCTGCCAGTCTTCAAAATTACATGGATAATGTAATTATCCATGTGTGTATATAACTATATACACATATAGAATCTCATATATGACTATATACACACGTAGATGTACATACTCACACACACATCCTATTGGTTCTGTTTCTCTGGAGAACCCTGACTAGTACAATAAACTAAACTAAAATAAAGCAAGTATTAGGTTGCACTTCTGATTTTATGAAAAAGACTTTACATATTTTCAATTAAATCTTTTAGTGGGAACCAGGTTGTTAGGGTCCAACAGGGAGACTGCCGAAAAAGCAACTTCCTGTTAAAGGTGCTGAGATGTTAACAGTGGATGGTCCACCTGCCAAGGAACTGATTGGTTATTTCAGGAGGATAGGGTATTTCCTAGGGGAACTACCCCTCCAACTTTATCAAATAACCTTAAAAACAAGGAGTTTATCTCCCATGTATTGTTTTATGATTTTTAAAAAGATCATTATACATTTCATTAGAGAGAATGACATTCTTCCAGATTTGGGAGCCTAGCAATTCTGGAAGCCCAGATATTCTGAGAAGGAAGGTTCCAACTCGAAATTCAGTGAATTAGCAGGGTCAGGTGTTCTTGATTAATGAGGGCCAACTCTGTACATGGGACTGAGGAGAAGTAGAAAAGATACAGTGTTTACTTTTTTATTTTATTTTATTTTTTTTAAGATACAATGTTTAGTGAGCATAAAACCTTCATAGAGGAAAAAAGTGTGAATATCCAAATGTTCAAGAGTTTAAAAATTATGTAAGACAGCAATATAAGGCAACATACCTACCAACATATAAATCTCAGCTAAGTAGTTCAAATAAGGTCAATAGAAGGTCAGGAAAAACTTTCTTTGGGCTGTAGTGCTCTGGAGAAAGTGGAGCTTAGTCATAGCCTTAAATGGAATTTGTAGTATCATGGTCTGACCTTTATTTTTTTTTATTAAATTTATTTATTTATTTATTTATTTATTTATTTATTTATTTATTTATTTATTTATTTATATAGTCACACAGGGAGAGAGAGAGAGATGCAGAGACACAGGCAGAGGGAGAAGCAGGCTCCCTGCACCGGGAGCCCGACGTGGGATTTGATCCCAGGTCTCCAGGATCGCGCCCTGGGCCAAAGGCAGGCGCCAAACCGCTGCGCCACCCAGGGATCCCATGGTCTGACCTTTAAATGGAGATGAACACGTTGGATAGATAGCCTTTCAATTTAATATGACTTGACATATGTGTGCGCATATAAAAATACATTTTTATTTTTATAGATATTTAAGTATATATTCATATTTAATTTTATATAAGTTTAAATGAATTTTTTATGTGGCTCTCAAAAATGTGGTAGAAGCAAATATAAAACTATGCCAGTTGCAAAAGGCTATGTTGTAATGTAAAAAACAGCCCAAACTGCAAGTTGCTTATTCTTTCCAATCCAGTGGATACCTGACCTATACAGCTTGGAAGATAAGTGGCTGTCCTCAAAACCGTGTTGCTGGAAGTGGTTGTATGTTATAGAACTCCTGATTCCTTTACCCAACAAGTCCAGTCTAACTTTTTTCTCCAATCACAAGCTGGGATCCGATGTATAAGTCTGATATTGCACATGTTGTACCTGGATATTCTAAGGGATCTGATTTTGTGTCCTGTATATATCAGATGCCTCACTTGGAGGCCATAGGAGTACATACTGAAATGGATCATCCTAAATATGCAACACATAATAAACAGATTTCTACTCATGACACAGGCCAAATAATGTTACCCTACATTGTCACAGGGGCAGGAACTGTGTTTGTTACTTAATAAAGAAGACTCTACTGCCCTTAGCACACTATAGCTTTTTTTTTTTTTTTTTAAGATTTTATTTATTCATGAGAGACAGAGAGAGAGAGAGAGAGAGAGAGAGGCAGAGACACAGGCAGAGGGAGAAGCAGGCTCCATGCAGGGAGCCCGACGTGGGACTCGATCCTAGGTCTCCAGGATCCCTCCCTGGGCTGAAGGCAGTGCTAAACCGCTGAGCCACCCAGGCTGCCCACACTATAGCTTTTTGCTACCTTTCTTCTTGCTCCTCTCCCTTGTCACTTGTCCTTTACACTCACACATGCACACCCTCCTTCCTTTTTTGCCAAATATTTCCCTACCTCAGTGTTTTCCCCAAGCGTGGAATGGGAATAATGTTAATTCTAAGATTTGAACAGCTTTTTGTGAAGTTCTCTTATTCTCAGTGAGGGCTGTAAGTTGATCTTTTGCCTCTTGCTCTGTTCATAGTCACAGGCTTCAGCATCACACCCAGACATGTAGTAGTCGTCATGTTTGTACAGCTATGAAATGAACATGGGGGTTTGTGCTAGAGCATAAATGAAACAAGGTAGTAGACCTACAGATCATTTCATGCGTCTTGTCCCTTCTGCTTCCTTCTCTTTTGGCTGTTTTTTGTTTTGTTTTGTTTTGTTTTGTTTTGTTTTGTTTTCAGATCTGTATTTACAGATGGAGCCTGAATATGCAGACCAGGTGATTTTGCTCTTGAACGGGAAATGAACGGAAATGTTTGCAAAGAAAAGATTTATAATTCTTGGACACTTTTTGAATCTAATGATTTTGGAGAAAAATGTTTATGCTGCACTCTCATATGTTTTCTTCTCCATGAAAATAGTGTAACGTAGGAAACTCAGACAGAAACAAGTTTGTTAATGAATATTTTTATCTGTGGGGTGTTTCCTAGTTTTCTTGCTCTGAACAACAGAACCTTGACTAGACAAATGAGGCATGATCGGTCCAGTTTTCTGATTTTTATCCAGAATACTGGCTTTTGACCTTTTTAGGGTCACAGATCTCTTTGAGAGTCTAAAGAAAATGATGGACCCATTACCTAGGAAAATTTATATATTGACATGAAATTTTGTATAGATCTTTAGTCTTGATGCAAATATGCCTACAAGTCTATCCATGTGATTCCATTTAAGAGTCTTGATCTTGGATTGATCAAGGGATTTTGCTTACTCCAGACTTTGTAAAGGATTAATTGAGAATAGCTGAACCCAGTCATATTATGAAAAGAGCTGTATATTTCACTAAATTATTTCACTAAATTATTAGCCTAACAGTGAATCTCAAATGAATGGCAGTGGTTTTGTCACAAACATCCCATTTCCTTCTCACCAAAACCTGGAGAATATAAGGTATAGTCTCTGCCCTGGGGTAGCTCAGATTCCATGGTCCCTCAAGCTATAACAGGACTTGTTGCTCTTCTTCGAGAGCCATACTGAGACATACAAGTTTATAGTCAGGATCTAACTCATTCTTCATTTAGATACTTGTGCAAATTTCTTTCTAAGTACAAGTCTCTCAACTGTATTGCTAAGGAGTTATTTTTCTCTCTTAAAAAATGCCTGCTACCAGTAAGTTCCCAAAGGACTTTTCTCTCTGTTTGCAGGAAGCTGCAGTTTATGACCTATCTTTGTATTGAGTATATTCCATCACTCTTTGTTCTGTGCTCTTTGCTATCCTTTGGGGCTAGAAGAAGTTTTGAAACACCTCTTGGTTGAAAAAAAAAAATGTCTTTGTAATTGAGGTTTGAGCTACAAGCTACCCTTGCCCAAAATAGGGTAGAAACATGTAAGCCATTATACCTCCTGTACCTCTCCCCCAACTACTGGCTGAAGTATCTAGGGTACCCCTCATTACCTTGTTATGCTCAGCAGGCATGACAGATCAAGCAGAATATGTAAGCAGAAAATAAACTTACTTTATTTTGTAGTTATCCAGTCTTATCTCACACCTTTAGTGCAGATACTTTTAAAAGTTTGCTTCTGCTGAGGTTTGAAGCAAAATTCTGTGTTGTGAAACATTTTGAAATCCATATCCAAGCAAATAAAATCCAAGAAGGCAAAAATTATTTCTAAGGCCTGTGAGTTTAAAGGCAGTTAATATATTCATTAATTCTTTAACCCATTAATTATATACTATAACATATAGAATAAATATAAAATAATCCTTCTGCCTTCTCAAAAATTACTGAGTGATAAAAATAAAGATTTCACAGAAGAGATCAACTATTAGCTTTGGATTGAATCTACATAATAGATGTTATGGAACCAAATGTCAATTTCAAGCTTCTAGTGATTTAACAATCTGCTTTTAGGAGCCAGTAGAAGCTGGTTCCAGCATCATATATCAATTATCCATCTTATTGGCTTCTCTATTCTGTTTCATTGGCCTAGTTATTTGTTTCTATCTTAATTGATACAGATGAATAACAAGTATTGATAGGCTAAATTTTTCCATTTTATTCTTTTTGGGGAAAGGATGTTGGGTATTTGTGGGGGTTTTGTTTTCTTATAAACAGGAGTTATTTAGAATCTATTGTTCACTTTAGATTTTATTGAATCAATACTAACTCTATTAGGAACTTGAAATGCAACCTCCTGCATGGAACTGGTCTTTTGGAAGGTAAAAGAAGAGCTGAAAGGAAAGAAGTAATCACTTTTCCCGAGAATATCTTATTCTCTGCAATGCTGTTTTGATGATTTCTCTGGCCTTCACTGCTGCAGTAGAGTTTGGTCTATAATGGCATGCTGTTTCTTGACACTTTCAAAGAGAAGAAGAAAGGAGAAGTGCAGTTGAGGTTTATTTATCACATTTTAAAGGTTAAATTTCCACAGTAATTTCTAAAGTTGTAACTAGAGGTGGGAAGGAGGAATTCAGTTGGTATGAATTTTTGACTTGTCTTTGTAAGTAGTGTGTGGATGACATGGATGGTAGTTTCAAGTTGAAGTAATGGATCCATGCGTTTCACAAAGGTCTTCTCAGGTTATCTACATTTCTCACTAAATACCTATAACCATAGTGCTACTCAGAGTTAAAAACACCTTAACCTAACAAAATAATAAGTATTCTTTAGATTTTCTATATATAATATAAAAAGGAATAGAGATTTTTCTCACAAAATAAATGGAAATAAATGTAAACTTTTCAGTGTACTTTGTAACATAAAGGTTTTGGTCATTTGGGGGGAAAAACCATGGAATAGGAAAAAACAGTCTTTTGAACAAGTGATGCTGGGACAAGTGGATAGCCACATGATAAAGAATGGAGTTGAACTCCTACATCACACTATATGCAAAAATTAACTCAAAATGGATCAAAGACTTAGATGTAAGAGTCCAAACTATAAATCTCTTAAAATTAAACATGGAGTAAAACTTTGTGACCTTAGATTTATCACTGGATCTTACTTATGACACCAAAAGAATAAATGAGAAAAGAAAAACATAAACTGGCCTTCTTCAAAATTGAAAGACTTTTGTGCTTCAAATGGCACTATCAAGAAAGTGAAAAGACAACCTGAACAATGGGAGAAAATATTTATAAATAATATATGTGATAAGGATATAAAGAATATATAAAAGACTTTTACAACTCAATAATAAAAAGACAATCCATCTTAAGAATGGTCATATGACATTCACAGACATTTCTCAATGAAGATATATACAAATGGCCAGTAAATACAGGGAAAGGTGCTAACATTATTAGTCATCATGGAAATGTAAATTTAAACCAAAATGAGATGCAATTTCACATCCATTAGGATGGCTATATCTAAAAATAAGTGTTGGCCAAAAGGTGAGGAGAAACTGGAACACTTGTGTAATATAAAATGGGTGTAGCCATTTTAGAAAACAGTGTGACTGTTCTTCAAAAGGTTAAACATAGAGTTACCATATGACCCAGGAATTCTACTGCTTGGTATATAACCCACAAGATTGAAAACATAAATCCACACAAAAGTGGACAAATGTGCACAGCAACATAATGCAATAGCCAAAAAGTGAAACCAAATCAAATGTCCATAAACAAAATGTGGTATATCTACATAATGGAATGTTATTTGGCCATATTGAAGTACTAATACATGCTACAACATGAATGACTTTGAAAATACAGTAAAAGAAGCTAGTCACAAAAGACCACCAAAAAAGTCAATTAATATGAAATTTCCAGAATAGTCAAATTTATAGAGATAAACAGCATATTAGTAGTTGCTTAGGCCTGGGGGCAATAGGGAATTTGGAAGGTAATATCTAAAGGATACGCAGTTTCTTTCCAAAGTGACAAAAATTTTCTAAAATCAATTGTGGAGATAATTACATAATTCTTTGAATATTCTAAACACCATTGATTTATGTACTTTCAATGGTGAATTGTATTGAACTATACAGCAACAGAGCTGTTATAAAATAAAACAAAACCCAAAATACCCAGTGCAATGGTTAATTTTATGTGTCAACTTGGCTAGGCCATGGTACCCAGATATTGGGTCAAACACTAGTCAAAGTGTTGCTGTTGAAGATATTTTGTAGATGATATTGACATTTAAATAAGTAGACTCTGAGTAAACAGATTATCTTCCATATTGTGACTGGACCTCACCCAAACAATTGAAGATCTTAAGAGAAAAAAGACTGACATTTCCTAAGCAGGAGGACCAGCAGACTGCCTTTCGACTTCAGCTGCCACATCAAATTCTTCCCTGAGTCTTTAGCCTGCTGCCCTCCCCTACAGATTCTGGACTTGCCAACATCTACAATTACATAAACCAATTCCTTAAAATCAATCAATCAATCAATCAACCTCTCTCCATATGTGTGTGTATGTATGTATGTGTATGTGTGTGTATGTGTGTATATATTTATCTACATCTATATATCTTCTTGGATCTGTGTCTCTGGAGAACGCTGACAGTCCAACCAGAAACCATAAATGTGATCTAATGCTTTATAAGGATGCATATGTATAGCTATGACAACATATTTTCATTTTGCTACTGTTTTAGAGATTTTTTTTAAAATTTATTCATTCATGAGAGAGAGAGAGAGAGAGAGAGAGACAGGCAGAGGGAGAAGCAGTCTCCATGCAGGTAGCCCGGTGTGGGACTCGACCCCGGGACTCCAGGATCACACCCTAGGCCAAAGGCAGGCGCCAAACTGCTGAGCCACCCAGGCATCCCCTATTTTGCTACTGTTATCTATTGTTATGCTATTGGCATATAAAGTATAGTCTTGACTTGTTACTTGCTGATAGGGATCAGAAGTTACTCCTGCAGAGACTTACGAAATTCGGAAAAATAATGTTAATTTTAAACTTGTTGAAAAAGGAAAAGTTAATTTAAATTTTGTCCCCAGTGCTTGCTATACTTGGTAAAACTGGCACACACCAAAAGAAATTGGCAGTATACACAGACACAATATATTTGGAAAACAATAAATATCAGAGTATATAAAAATGTTTATATCTTTTGAACTAATATTCTAAGTTCTAGGTATTCATTTTCAAAACTTACATAGAAAATTAGAAAACACTATGTACATATATATGATACATATATAGAAATATATATAGATGTATAATTAGTTATAAGATGTTATATCATATAATTATATATACTTAGTTTTTTTAGTTGTGGGCTAAATCATGCCTCCCCCAAATTCATATGTTAAAATCCTAAACCCCTATAGCTCAGAATGTAACCATATTTGTAGATAAGGTCTTTAAAGAAGTAATTAAGGTAAAACGAGGTCTGTAGGGTGGGCCCTGATGTAGTATGACTTATAAGAAATGGAAATGTGGACACAGACATGCACACACACACAGAAGAAAGACTATGTGTAGACAGAGGGAGAAGATGTCCATCTACAGATCTAGAAGAGAAGCCTTAGAGGAAATCAACTCTGCCAACAGCTTGATCTTAGGCTTCTAGCCTCCAAAACTGTGGAAGATCAATTTCTGTTTTTTAAACTACCCAGTGTGTGGCGCTTTGTTATGGCAGTGCTAGCAAATAAGTACATGTTAAGATACATATGTCTACACAGATTAATTATAAGAGTAAATAAAATCTAAAGAAACAATAGCAAGAAGATATTTAGATTGAAATTGATGTATCAGTATGTTGGACTGTCATATAGTCCTTAAAAGGAAAATTAAGAGACTTTATTAAAAGAAGTTACAATAGGATGTAAACAAACAATAGAATGCTATTTAGTAGTCCAAAGAAATAAAACAAAAACTACATAAACTCACATGCAGAATTCTCCAAAACATAACACTGAATGATTAAAAAAACAACAATAGTGTGATTTATAGTTTGATTCCGTTAATATAAATGTAAAAGCACATTCACAATGAACAGTATATATTGCTCATGAGTAGATAGATATGCACTTAGATAAAGGTAGATAATATGTATTGGAAGAAAGTGCCTTAAGTGTATGAGCATGGGTGCCTGTGGCTCAGACTGGGCTCTACAAGGAAGGGAAGTAGCCAAGAAACTAAATATCCTGAGGAGCATGGATGAACTGATGAAGATAATGTGCCCGGAGGCAGAGGCAACCAGGGCTTCACTCTATCAATCCAACTCTGCCTCTCAAACTTAACTGGAAACAAATAGATGGTAGATGAAAGACCAGGAATGCAAAAAAAGGCCAGCTATTCTGTAGTGAAACATCCATGAAAGAACTTATATGATTGAACAAGAAATTGAATAACAGAAAAATAGATAAATAATGATGGTAACACTGGGGTTAAACTTAGCTCTTTATTTTCATTTTGATGAGAGATTTTTTCCTTTGCTTATTTTGTCCTATAAATCAAATTTCTGAGGCAAAAATAAAAGAACAAAAAGTTGCCTTTAGTCCAAGATCCTCCTTGTGGTATTCTGTTCTTTCCAGAGAAAAAAAATAACCTGGCTGTTGTCACCAACAAAATAAAATAGATATAATTATCCAAAAATTCAAGCAAAAAACTCTACTGTGACCTAAATTTTGTGTGCAATTGAAACGCAAAGTGGATTTGCCACTAGAGCTATATGGCTTCAGCTGAATTTTGTCTTTTTCATTCTGTTCTCCTTGTGTTTTCTTGTTCTCAGTTCCATCTCCTTTCCTGCTCTCTCTCCAACAAGCACCTGAAATAAAGTTTTTGACTATCTAGCTTCTCCTTGTGCCTAGCTGTCAAATGTAGTTAAGAGAACAAAGAAAAACCAATTTGATTCTGACTGCTCTGAGACCCTTTAATAGTCTTCTCAGTCACTAGGGGAGAAAATAGTCTTCTCAGTCACTAGGGGAGAAGAGAAATCCTGCCCGCAGATGCCAACCTGCTCCACTTCCACGTTCACTGGGCAGTGCATGGAGCTGCCACCCCAGCCAAGTCACGTGAGTGTGCTCTCTGTGGTTGAGAGAATCCACGGTAGGGGATTACTGCATGTGGAGGTGGCTGTTTCCTGTGTTCTGTCTTTGAAATTAGATCAAATTTCAAGCCTTTTAATTACAGTCAGCTATGATTTTTTTCCACCGTGAGGTGAGAAGCTTAAATGCTAGGCAGTGATTTTCAACTCCTGATGCACATTCAAATCACCTGGGACGTTTTGAAACATACCTGGGTATGTGTGCCAACTCAGACCAGATGAATCAGAATCTCTGGGAGTGGGTCACAGGTATTGGGAAATCAAATGTGCAGCCAGAGCCATGAACCACTGGGCTAGAATCCTCATTTATTCAGTATAGCTCTTCTATAATAAATAGAGTCAACGTGTTTAGCAGTAATGTCAGCCATCTACTGTAACAGATGTCAGGAGACTCTTATCTGTTTCTAATGAGACTGGATTATCTGTCAGCTTTGATATTGAAAAAGAGGAGCATAGCGGTGTGATTATTTCTTTTTAGGATGAGACCTTATTATTCTGTTGTTAATATGATTTAATATTGAATGAATTTACAGGCACTTTTATATTGCTAATCAAAAATATGTAAAAATACCTCCCTCTCCCATATTTCTTATTAAAAAACAAAGCAGATCAGGATATTTTTTTAAAAAACTGATTCTCTAGAACCCTTTCAGAAATGTAAGACAGAATTGGTAATAAAAGTGTAAATAAATATTCTTTTCAGAGTTTAACTTAGACCAGATGTCAGACTTTATTTCAGTTGCATGCTTCTCCCCTCATTGTCACTAAGTAATTATCTTAGAGAGACTAGAGAGAAGGGACTCAGGGAGATTGAATATCCTTCTTTCATGGGTACAAACATGCTATGTCTCCCATCTTTAAAAATAAAAAACAACAAACAACAACAACAACAACAAGACAAAACAACAAAACTTCTCATGGATCCTATATCCTTTCCAAGTGACATCCCAAAACTGTATCCCTTTAGAAAGAGTAGTTTATAATGGCTATTTCTCATTTTCATTTTCCCTGCTCCTGTTCTCACTTTAACTCTTTCGAGCCAAGTTTTGACCCTACATTCCACTGAATTATTTTTTGTAAAGGTCACTAATACCCTCCTTGCTTCCAAAAACAATGGTTGCATCTCAGCCTAGATCTTCCTCATCTCATAGTAGAATGTAGCAAGGTTATTCTCTTGATCCTCTACTTGGCATCTGGGATGCCCCTTTCTCTTGATTCCCATCCCATCTCCTTGAGTGTTCTTCTCTTTCCTGTGCTGACTCCTCCTTGACTCCCTGATCATTCATATCTGATTGCTCCAGGGCTCCTTCCCTTTCCATGCTATACTATTACTCTAGAGCCTAGGAGATTTCATATATCCTAAAATTCCACATATATTTTAATTTTTAATCATTTATATTTCCACCTTCTACCTTTTCCCTGAAGTTTAGACTCATTTGTCAATATCTCCTCTTGAATCTTAATAATCATCTTTAGTTCAATACATACAGTATGAACTCATTTTTTTTCTCCTCCAAACTATTCCTCCCACAATCCTCCCTATCTTAGTAAATGGCGTTCACCAGTTGCTTGGCCAAAAATCTTGCCTTCATCCCTGATTTCTCTCTTCAATACTCCATATCCAATTAATTAGCTAATCCTGACAGTTTTACCTTTGAAATTACACAACCACCTCCATTGCTACCACCTCCTTCATAATCACCACCGCCTGTCATCTGGACTATTATAGTAAGCTACTTATTGTCCTTTGTGTTCCCCTAATGTCAGCCCTTCTCTAGTCCTCTCACCCCTACCACACAAAGCAGCATATGATTCCTTGCTCAAAACTCTGGCAAGCCCTGATGCCTGGGTGGCGCAGTCAGTTTATAGGTCTGACTCCTGGTTTCCACTCAGGTCATCATCTCAGGGTTGTTAGATCTGCAATTGAGCCATGTTGGGCTCCACACTTAATGCCGAGTCTGCTTAAAAGACTCTTTCCCTCTCCCTCTGTTTATAACTATGTTGTAAACTCCACAAGACTATTTTGTTCACTTCTTTGTCAATAGCACCAAGAACAGTGCATGACAAATGGTAAATGCTCAGTAATTATGTACTGTCTGAATCGTAACTCTGATTTCTTTAATTTTTAGAAAATTTCTTTCCCAGTCCATGTTCTAAAGTTCTATTATTTGGTCACTTATTCTTTGAATTTTTAAAAGATTTTGTTTATTTATTTTAGAGAGAGAAAGAGAGAGAGAGCATGTGTTGGGGGAGTAAGGGGGTGGGAGGGGCAGAAAGAGAGGGAGACGCAGACTCTTCACTGAGCAGGGAGCAGGGAGCCAGAAGCAGAGCTCCATCCCAGGACCCTGAGGTCATGACCTGAGCTGAAGGCAGATGCTTAACCAACTGAGCCACCCAGGTGCTCCTATTCTTGATATTCTTAACTAAAATATATTAACAGATTCCCCTAAACCTTGGGTGAATATCTCTTATTAGGTACATCTCAGCACCATATTTCACTGAATACAAGACTTTATCAATTATAAGATGCATGATTATTTTTATATGCCACTAAAAAAAGGTTGCCACTTATATAACATGCTATTTATTGTAAGAAACATCTTTATTTATGAATTATTAAAATTTAAGAAGTAAATGTCTCTTAGAATTAATGAAATGCAGCATTAAGGGATACCTGGGTGGCTTAGCAGTTGAGCATCTGCCTTCGGCTCAGGGTGTGATCCCAGGGTCCTGGGATGGAGTCCCACATTGGGCTCCCTGTGGGGAGCCTCTTCTCCCTCTGCTTATGTCTCTGCCTCTCTCTGTGTCGCTCATAAATAAATAAATAAATAAATAAATAAATAAATAAAATCTTTTAAAAAATATGGCATTAAGCATATTCCATGAGGCAGATATTATCCCTCTAGTTCCTATATTAAGAGGTACAGAGGCTGGTGAGGAGAGAGACAGGTGTGTGTATGTATTCTAATAATGTGGGCCATGGTGAGTGGTATTAAAGAAAGGAGGAGGGTAACCATAGAGATTGTTTTGTTGTGCGTGCTTGGTATGCTGGAAGGCAGGGTGAAAGCTGATTTTATCTAAACAAGTCTTTTGTGTGTGTGTGTGTGTGTTTCTTTTAACCTCATTCTGTGGCTGTTGAGAAGTGTCTAGTTCTTTAAGGGATAGGCATAATGATAAAAATAGCACAAAACACAAAGACCAAGACAAATAATTTTCAAATTAATCCAACCTGTTTTTTTAGATAAATAAAGTCTAGTGTCATCTTTTGGTAAAGAACCAATTTCATTTGCGTTCATTTCAAAAGCATTTAAGCTTCCCCACAAGGATGTTTCTGGTGAATAAAATGGAAATCCAAGATGAAAAACTGCCAGGTCAGTTATCAGAGCATTTGATTTATTGCTGAGAGGCAGTTGACTTCAACTCTGCATGTCTGCAAGTCATTGTATCATCTGTACATTTTCTCTTGAAATCACTTGTACATAGATACTGAATCACTTTACATGCCATCTGGTCGTAAAGGATCCGGAGCTCAAGACACCATGCAATATTAGATTAGCAATAGTGTTTTACAGGAACATTATCACTGAGAACAAAGACACTGAAGGACAAAGAACAATTCCATTCTAAGCTAACACAATCTAACACATTGGATTCTATCCGATAAGTGTTTTCAGTGTCTACAAAGAAAACAAAATGCTTTATCTCATAAGGCAGATCATTTTCCACGGTGATCCTTTTATACTTAGCTCTTACCTCACATTTAATATTATTTAGATTCATCTTCCATTCCTGAAAGGCCTAGATTATGTACATTGAAAACTTGGAAGAAAGCAAAAAAGAAACTTTAAAGCAAAGAGTATATGCAAAGCTCTCTTCTCTCCTACCTCTTGTATCTTTTGTTGGACTCTTTGACTACTAGGTCTTTCTTGGACTGATCAGATACTGCACTCTAGGAAGAAAAAAAGTTTGAAAACAAGTGGAGTATAAGGTTCTATGTCAATATGGGGTGAAGCTACCTGTAAAGGGCCATCCAAGATCAGGGTGGAAACCAAAGGTACACAGAGAAAGAAGGAGGAGAAATGAGTTGGAATTTGACAGCTGGTACTGACAGAAGGTTTGAGCAGTTTCCACAAAAACTGGATCTTTGGGGAGACATGGCACTAAAGGAAAAGAAGCTTTGCTATGTTGTATGTGCTACACACTCACCTGTACACTGCTTCTGCCTCTTAAAACTTTAGTGAAAGCCTATAACCCTTTCAATGCTTTTTGGGTTTTTTGGATATGACAGTATATCAAGATTGGTTATAGAGTGAAAGCAAAGCAGTGTAAAAAGTCTAGCTTTATTTGAGTCCCATTTACTTACGTTCCCACGACTCAGGCCCATCTTGGCTGAAAAGTAAAGTATGCAGTGTACTTGGTTTCTCTAATGGCCTCCCCCTCTCTCTATCTCAGCACATCCACTGAGGTGCCACTGGCTACCAAGCTCCCCACTTGTATTCTCCCATTTTCCATACCATCCACCCGAAGTACCATGTCCTGGGTCCTGCTCCACTAGAGACACACTAAGGGAGTGACCAGTTGAAGGGCATGGCAGAAGAATGTAGTGGTTAAGAACATGGGGTATGAGGGAAACTGGGGAGCCTGCTTCACCCTCTGCCTATGTCTCTGCCTCCCTATGTCTCGAATGAATGAATCAATCAATCAATCAATCAATCAGTCAATCTAAAAAAGAACATGGGGCATGGAATCAAAGAGACCAGGTTTGAATTGGCTCTGCTTTTCCCAGTTATATGAAATTGGAGAAGCTGCTTAGTTTCACGGAGCCATTTTTTTCCTCAGGTAAAAGAAAGTGAATGCCTACCTCTTGATGGTGGTGAAGAATTAAATAGTGTTTGCACAGTAGACACTATTGTTTTGATTTCCCCAGCAGTCCTACTTTCCTTCTTCTGGTGACAGAGTCTGTCCCCAATTCAATACCTTATATCCCAGCTACAGTGAGTCCATCTGAGTCTATCCCTGGAATATGTTTCATCCTAGAGCTAAGGAGGGAATAATCCTTTTGTGCTCTTGTCATGATCCAGACCTGCTGATGGCCATGTCTTCTATTCTGTGGAAAAGCCAGGCTGAATGAATCAAGCTGAAGACAAATTTTGAGTAATATGTCATATTAGATTATTTAGACCAATTCTTACACTGAAAAAAATTGATGTAAAATATTTTTCTTTTGTTTTCTTAAGGTCATTGAGGAGCTAAAAATATAGTAAGCTTACAATCTAAGAATGGAAATGAGGGGAAGCTGCTTATACCCATAGAGGATTGCAAAACTGAGCTCCTGTCTTGATTAAGTCAGGTGTACAGGGGACATAAATTGAATCCTAAAATCAATCTAAGTTGGAATGTTTGATAGCGGACTTATCCCGATAAAGCTAAGGCCCCAAAGGGCTATGGCCTTAGAATAAAAGTAACTTAAAGTAAACCTGACTCCCCATCTCACCATCACTACCCACCAGAAGAGAATGCAAAGAGAAGATCCCTTGGACTGGTGCAGAACAAAAGGGGGGAATATCCCTGAGAATTTACAACTACAAGCTAGACTTCCTGCAGTTTTGCAGCCCCAAATCATATCACCTAAATAGCCCAAAAAACTTTAGGCCCAAATTTAGCTCAAAGTAGTCCTGAGCTGTAAAGACATGTGATATAAGCAAAAGAAAATCCCCACTAAAGAAATTTTATTGTAGGCCTTAAAGACTTGTCACAAATGGTTTTCCAGTAAATATATGTGGATCTTATAGTAAAAAATAACAAAACCCACAAGGAAACAAAGCATTATGAGTGAAACTTCCAAATTATAAGCAAGAAAAACAAAACTAGAGACCTCAGATGTTAGAATTCATATACAAGGATTATTTTTTTAAATATGTAACATAGTTAAGCAAAAAAAAGAAAAAAGACAGGCTTATAAATATCAGAAAGCAAATTTCAATAAATTTCAAAAGACTGAATCCATGTGGTGCATGTTCTTGGACCACAATGCAATTACAACTTTGAAATAAAAATTAAAAAGACAATAATAATGTCCCAATGTATTTGATTTTTAAGAAACAACATTTACAAATTAATAGAAAAAACTATGGGCATCAGAAAATATTTTTAACAGGATTATATTGTTTTCAAATAAAACAAATAAGACTTGTAAGGTATATTGAAGGTCAAATTTGGAGGAAATTTATAGTCCTAAAATACAAATAATTCCCAAAAATAAAGGTTAAAAGTTAATGAGCCAACATCCATCCCAGGAATTTAGAAAAGAGGAAAGTAAAGCCAAAGAAAGTATAAAGAAGGAAAAAATAAATATGAGAACATAAAGAAATAAAATAGAAAACAAACATGTGACAGGATTCAGCAAAGCCAAAAGATGGTTCTTTAAAAATGCTAATATGAATTATAAATCTCTGGTAAATCTTGTGAAGAAAACAGATTTCTGAGTCCAAGATGGGGCACAGAGTCTATATATTTTTAAGGAGCTCTATAGCTTAATAGTTGTGAAAAGATGCTCAATATCACTCATCATCAGGGAAATTCAAATCAAAAGTACAATGAGATAGCATCTCACATTTGTCAGAATGGCTAAAGTTAAACAACACAGGAAACAACAGGTGTTGGCGAGGATGCAGAGAAAGGGAAATCCTCTAACATTGTGGGTGAGAATGCAAGCTGGTGCAGCCGCTCTGGAAAACATTGTGAAGGTTCCTCAAGAAGTTAAAAACAGAACTATCCTATGATCCAGCAATGACACTACTAGGCATTTACTCAAAGGATACAAAAATACTGATTCAAAGTATTTCGAATGTTTATAGCAGCATTATCTACAAATTTTGAATATTTATCGCAGCATTATCTACAGTCACCATTTGTATGGTATATATATATATACAGTGGAACATTACTCAGCCACAAAAAAGAAGAGTTAAATCTTGCCATTTGCAATTATATAATGGAGCTAGAGAGTATTATGCTAAGTGAAATATGTCAGAGAAAGACAAATACCATATGATTTCACTCATGTGTGGAATTTAAGAAACACACAAACATGGGGTGGGGAGTCTTCAGCCCAGACTCAAGTATAAGAACAAATAGAGAGTTGCTGGAGGGGAGATGGGTGGGGGATAGGTTAAATGAGTGATGGGCAATAAGGAGGGCACTTGTGATGATCACCGGGTATTGTGTCTAAGTGATGAATCACTAAACTCTACACCTGAAATTAATATTACACTGTATGCTAAGTGGAATTTAAATAAAAACCTGGAAAGAAAAAAAAAAAGCTGTATGGCTTAATAATTCACATCATGTCAAACAAAGACCAATTATAAAGTTGTGTTTTATTTATCAACTTTTTGAAAGGTTATGGTTCAAATAGACATATTTACAATAAAAAAAGATAAATCTTAGTGGTGATTATTTATTCTTCTATGGTCCCTATTGTCTCTTATCCTCTTACTTAGATTATTCTTATTCTAGGGACTTCATAGATTTGAAAGTGGAATAGCCAGTATGACTGGGCCATTCTCCCAGATTTTGTCAGCTGCTTTTCAAAAAAGGCTAACTCTCTTAGAAGCCCTGGAACTGTGGGGCTTCCAGTCTTATCTCAGAGGTGGTAGAATTTGAAAGTAGGCAAAATTTGCCTTGAGGATCATCTCTCTTCCTGAACGTTTCCATCTCTCCTCCAGATGGTTTCAGATTCCAAGCTGCTGACTTCACCAGTCGAATACCTTCTTTTTACAACATACCAATTTGTACTGCTATACTCAATTTCTGGGGTTCTGTACCTCCTTTCTAGTCCTATTTCTAGAAGGATCCTAATCTCAGCTAGCTTTTGTGATAAACTAATTTGTTTAAAATACTAATAACTAAAATGATGTATTACTTCATTAAGGCTGGCAGTTACTCAACTTCTAGAGAAACAAGGTTGGTCTGAACATATCTAAGGCTTTATCTGGATCTTGAAAAGAATAGTATTAAATGACCAATTTCATCTTTTTTGGACACTCATTGATACAAGATCTTCTCAGAACTAAGGCTAGAAAATTTTGTTTACCATAATCCAGAGTGACTGAAAAAAATCTAATGAAGTTTAAAGAAACCATCTCAGTGGTTTTATTAACCAGAAATGTGTAATGATTTACTTTCCCTGTTTAAAATAAGCATTTTAGGGGTTATAGAATCTTGGTCCATAGAAAATCCCTAATCTGATTTTGTAAAATTATCATGACTTCAATCTTCACCAAGAATGTGAAGTATATACAAATTAAACAAAAAAAATACTGCCCTAAGAAAGATTTGAGGGTTAGTGTCAGTAAATAAAATAGGAAGTCTTTGCAAGACAACTCAAGTTAGTGATAGCAATGGATTTACTTTCATACAAAATCACACCATTGCCTCCAGACATTTGGATCACCAAAAGTGACATTTGATGGTCAAAGTTAATATGCATGCACATGACTATTTTCTCAGTTGTAAATAAGGGTTAAAATGCTAAGGTATACTTAATTAACACTTTTAGGTGTTTTATTTATTACTTTAATAAAATGCATAAGAATGTTTAATTTCATGAATAAGGAAATGGAGACACAGCAAGACAAAGTGACTTTCCCATAGTCATAAAGGAAGATGGTGGCACATTTCCAGTATATTTGATCTGTCCCTTTTTGCTCGCCTATGGTTCATTTAACCAGCTAAAGCACAGCAAACTCTGGGATTTGCCCACGTAATTTTTTCTATTTTCAAAAAAGGTGTGAAAACACTCACTTAAAGTGTTAAGGTTGGGCAGTGAAGCCAGATGTGGGCAGATGGCAAACTACATGTGTAAACAGCCCTGACTCTGGCAAGGGCAGTAGAAGGCTGTGGGGCATTCATTTGACATTCTATTCAAATCTATAATCTCTCAAGGCACAGTAGGAGGGAAGAGCCTCTCTGCTTTCCCATGACAACACAGTATAAGTGAAAATATGTGTTTCTGAAGGTCAGCCAAGGACCTGGAAAGAGGATAGTTGGCACTGACACTTATATTATCTACTTCTTGCTATCCCTACCCCTTCACTTGCCCTCTGATCAGGATCCAGCATGCAGATTCACATGTGCACAAGGCCACATACACAAAGTTATTCTTTGTAACACTCTAATAACAGGGCACAAAGGAAACAAGCCTGAGGTCCATCAGTAAGGTTATGGACAGGTTGCAATTTATTCATTAATGGGAAATTTTAAGGTAGTTAAAATAAATTAGTTAGATCTACAAGAATAATTAAGTCTTAAAAGCATAATGTAGGGCAACCTGGGTGGCTCAGTGGTTTAGCACCGCCTTCAGCCCAGGGCCTAATCCTGGAGATGCAGGATCAAGTCCCATGTCCGGCTCCCTCCAAGGAGCCTGCTTCTCCCTCTGCCTGTATCTCTGCCTCTCTCTCTCTCTTCTCTCTCTCTCTGTCTCATGAATAAATAAGTAAAATCTAAAAAAAAAACCAAAAAACAAAAAACAAAACAAAACCCAACAACATAATGTAGAAAAATAAAATGAAATGGAAGTTGCTGGTACCTTTTGACACCATCTATGTTGCTCCCTTTTGTCTGTGCAATCCTAATCAAAGCAAAAAAAGATTTTTCCAAGGAAATCTGCATCACCAAAATCTTTGATGTTATATTTTCTACTGTATCCTTTTATAGTAAAATAATCTATTACCACTCTTTATTAGAATAATTGGTTTCTTTTCTACTGTATCTGTTAATAATGCTGCTGACTCTGATAAATTCTATGTGCAAAATTCCCATGAAGATGTAGCATTAGACTACAGACCTTGTATGTGTTTAGAAAAAAATTGAAATGTAAACCTTTTATTATAAGACATATTTTCCAATTAAACTTTTATGCTTTTAAATTAGTTTTTAATACTCAATACATGTAAATAATTCAAGCATCAAAAAAGTATAGAAGGGTATACAGAAAAAGTTTGTCCTACCCCTTGTCTTCTTTCTACTGTTTTCACCCCTCCAACAGGTAAAAAGTGTTACTATTTTTGTGTTGAAACAGATCTTTAAGCCAATCAAAGAGATGTGTGATAGCTATGTAGTCCTAGTGATTTGTTTATTAGGAAATTTATATGAGCATATTTGTGGAGAAGTTGATGTCCATAAATCAATATGCCAGTCCGAGAGAAGTAAGGCCCATCTTCTCCTACTGCAGATCCTAGCCTCTAGGTGGGAAAACTGGCAAATTCAGTTGTAATAAAAGCCCCTGTATGATCAGTTTGGGGTTCATCCCATTGTCAGAATCCATGACACATCTCAAGTTCTGGTCTCTATTCCAAAAATATGGTCATAATAGCCATAACCAGTTGGATGAAAAAAAACCACAGAATTACAACTGACTGGTTAAAGAGAAGACATTTGCCATAACTTCAAGTGATGGGTATGACATTGACATTAAGACAAAGGCATTATGGACAGAAGAAACCACACTAGAGAACATGTAGGGGTCGGAGAGTATGAACACACTTAAAAATTTATAGGTAACCTGTTTCTGAAGGGTAGTATGTAGCTGAGATGTTGTTTATATTTTGGGAAATAATGAAAGGCAAGCCAGGAAAGTTTAATTTGAGAGAAGATGATGGGAAATCCCCAAGTCCTGAGGTCAGTAATTTGTGTTTAAATATGCATGCAGTAAAACCATTGAAAGCTTTTGCACAAGTATGTGGCATGATCAGGGCTGACCTCCAGAATGAGAAATTTAGAGAAGATGAAAAATTGAATTGGGAATGGGAAAACTGGACTAAAAAAAGATGAATTAGGGGCAGGAGAAGCATATATTGGGTTGATTATAGTTTATACCTATTTTCCTTATAAAATAATTAATAGCACAATATTTCAACCTCAAAAATATTTCGATCTGGATGATAAATTAATACGCTCTCCCAGTTAGAAGACTTTTGCAACATTCCGGGCACGTGAAATTTTAACTGGAACTTGAGAAGCATGTTCAGGATATGAGAGTTAATATTTGGGATGCTTGGTAATGAGATATGGGGGCAACAGAAGAGTCTTGTCAAAGAACCACTTTAAGATTTTGAATCCACTAAGTGAGAGGGAGATTTGTGGTACCAAGATATAAGATAGGACAGTTAGGGAAGGAACCAATTTAGAGGTAATTTAAGAGACATTTTTGGTAGCCTATTCAAAGCTTTTCCTCACCTCCACTACTTTCTCATTAGAAGAGATCCAAATTTGAAGATTTGAAGAGTTATTCACCTTATGCTATACAACTATATTCCTATGGGAAAGGAATCTAGATTAGTTACGGTAACTAATCACTGCCCCTGACTGACTTGGGAAGGGTCTTGTGACCTACTTCTGGCCAATGAGATGCTGGGGGAGGTCTAGTGGGAGGTAACACATCTAGAAAAGATTAGTTCTTATAAAGAAGCCTACAGGAGACATAGGGTCTCTATTCCTGCCTTCAGACGTTGTTATGAAAAAAATAGGATTCCTGAAGCTGCAGTAGTCATCTTGGGATCTGAAGTGTGAGCCTAGTAATGTGCTAAGACAGGCAGAGTGTAAGGTAAAAGGATGCCACTGATACTACTGGGCAACTGAATAATCATTTCTGGAGCCTCTCTGCTTCAGGACTTCTTGTTAGATGAGATGACAAATCCTTTGTTCGGAACATTTTGAATTGTGTCTTCTATTACTTATATTTCCAAAATTCTTTTCAGTGATAGAGAGGTAAGTGCAGGATTAGGGAGGTAGGAAATCATAATGTGACTTCTGATTAATATCACAAGCTGAAAAGTAAGCCCTTTATCACCCAAACTTCCATAGCATTTCATCTGTACATCTCATATGTCTCTCTTCCCATTCTAACCAATAGTATAGCCATCAGAGTAGATGTCCTGTGTCTTCTTTGAGATTGTAAACCCTCCTTGTTGTATCTTTGCAGCACAAAGACCAATGCTTATATAATGGAAGTCCTGAATAAGTAAGTCTTCAAGTAGAAAATGAGTACATTGAACAAAAGTAAGGCACTTAGAAGGTATACTGCCCCAGATGTCAAAAATATGTGTGTTATTTAGGCAATATTAGAAAGTAGGCTATTAGAGGTGTTTGAGAAAAGGTTATATGTATATCTACCATTTTGTAGCCTGAATTATCTGGATAATTTTATCACAGAAATGTTTTTTCAGAGTAATTGATCAAACTGTGTAAAAGTTTTTATTTATTTATTTTTTTAAAGATTTTATTTATTCATTCATGACGACACAGAGAGTGAGAGAGGCAGAGACACAGGCAAGGGAGAAGCAGGCTCCATGCAGGGAGCCCGATGTGGGACTCAATCCCGGGACTCCAGGATCATGCCCTGGGTGGAAGGCAGGCCCTAAACCGCTGAGCCACCCAGGGATCCCTGTGTAAAAGTATTTTAATAAGTAGACATACTTTTCTGAAGAAGTGCAAGAAACATGAGACTTAACCTCAATAGAATGGACACAATGGGCTTTAAAATCTACTTCACTAGAAACAATGAGGATAAATAACCTAATGTATGTAAAGTCACTTTGAGCCCTTTGGAAACTGCTATAGGAGTCAAATATATTATAAGTACTAATGATCCATATTTGCAGTCTTCCAGACTGTTAGTAGTGTTACACTGAAGCCTAAGTTCCAAAAATACAATTTCTTTTATCCCAGAAAATAAAAAAAACACAACAATAAATAGAATGACAAATAATAATTATTGCTTCTCATAATTATTATTTCTTAGCATAATTATTAATTATCACATTGCCACAGAACTCTGACACTTCACATTATTTTGACCGTGGAGGCAATTTCATGCTTACTAACACTTGAAGCTACCAACACTAACACTTGCTGAAGCAGAAGTTTGGATTTGTCAGATTATAAATATGAAGACTGGGGGAGTTCTGAAAGAAATGGCTATGGACCAAATGTGAAAAGAACCATAAATAACATGATTCATTCATTATCTAAATAAAAATTGTGTTTCAGATTAAAAGGGCTCAATAAAAGTAATTGAAAATATATAATTTTTATAATATTTATATATTGGACAGAAATTAATTTTATAGTGGATCTATAAAATATTTATATTTAAAACATTTTTGAAATAAATATATTTTTATTTATATACACCCATATATATGAAATATATTTATACTTATAAAATGTTGATATAATTAATACTAAATTAACATTTTATTATCAATTTATTTGTTGTGATAGCTGTTATATTTATTAAATGCTTACTATTTTTGTAAGCTTAAAGATCTATTTATAAATCAAATAAAAATATTAATATCCATTACATCAGTATATATTTAATAAAAATGTCAAAAACCTTCTCTATATCAATTACCTAAACATTAAAAATGTAAAAGCAGCAGGGACGTCTGGGTGGCTCAGTGGTTGAACGTCTGACTTTGGCTCAAGGCTTGATCCTAGGGTCCGGATCAAGTTCTGCATCGGCTCCTGGTGGGAGCCTGCTTCTCCTTCTGTCTGTGTTTCTGCCTCTCTCTTTTTCTGTGTCTCATGAATAAATAAATAAAATCTTTAATAAAATAAAAGCAGTAATAGTACTTATGATGTATTTATGTAATTTCTCTAATTATCTTTATTAATAGCATTTTCTGAAAAAAAAAGTTTTCAAGGTAGTCATTTTTTTTTCATCAAAATGCCTGAAATCTTCTTCAGAGGTTAAAATTATAGTTAATTGTATTTTCATTTGATTCATTTCTATAGATCATGATATTTTCAATAGAAAAAATACTCTTTCTAACTGATAAATTCAAAAACTTCCGACAAATGGATGATAGTGCCAATTACATTTTTTAACATTACCTTTCATAATATTTCCTCAAAAACTTATTGCCTCCATTTAGATTATCTTTCTTCAGGAAATATTTTTATAAGACAGAACTCATCAGTGAGCTACCTCTACTCATTATTCATTTGTATATTTTGCCGAATTTAGATACTACAGTATCTTTAAGTTTTATTAATTTTGTTTCATTCCAGGGCAAAATATAAATTTACATGATTAAAATATAAGCTACATCAAAAATTTCTCTTTAGGTCAAGATATTCCAAATTACAATTATGTGATTTCAAAATTCTTTCTTGTATGCTATTAGAACTCTCTTGGTTTAATTTGTTCATTTCCTTTTTTGCTTTAAGTACAATAATATTTCATATTTACAAATTTTTATTAACTTAAATTTGCTAAAAACTTCAAAGTTAAACCTTCTTCACTGCATTTCTTGATTATTTGACTAAATATGTCTTAGCGATTTTGGACAAAATGCAACTCTAATTAATATAAAAGATTTGCTTTCAAAAAGACCTAATATCATGGTAGAATAGGTTAACTTAAAAATCAGTCCTTTGGGGATGCCTGGGTGGCTCAGTGGTTTAGCACCTGCCTTCAGCTCAGGGCATGATCCTGGAGTCCTGGGATCAAGTCCCACGTTGGGCTTCTTGCATGGAGCCTGTTCTCCCTCTGCCTATATCTCTGCCTCTCTCTCTCTCTCTCTCTCTCTCTCTCTCTGTGTGTCTCTCATGAATAAATAATAAAATCTTTAAAAAAAATGAGTCCTTTAAAGCATCAAACATTTTAAAAATCCAATTTTTGATGGGCAGCCAAAAGAGAAATTCTATACTACCCTGCTAAATTTTTTTCAACATCAGCTCTGAACCATGCCTCCACCAATTCCAAGTATATTTCTGATCTATAGATTTTTTAATTTAGAAAAATTGTTTTTTATGATGCCTTACTCACCAAAATTTTATTTGTATTTTCACTACAAAAGCAATGAATTTTCCTTCAATGATGAACTTTTAAAATGATTTCACATTTATAGTAATGAGCTGTATTTTATTTTTGATAGAATGAAACTATAAAATTCTGTAATTTCACGAATTAGATTAAAAAATAAAATTATTCGTGAATTCAATTGATTTTGTATTGAAGCCTTTGCTGATACTGATGTCATATTGATGTCATTTAACTATTTGCACTTTTTTTTAGTACTGTGCAAACATGTTAGCTATTAATGATTCATTTCTCACATATGCACAAAAACTTGTATATATGAGTGAAGCAGTTATCTGATCTAAATGAAAAGTCATTTAAGTCATGCTTTATGAGGTCTTATGTAAACTTAACATCTGCAACTTTGTATGTTAAATTATTATCTTTGGGCACACTATTTCTAAAATCCTACTGTTTTTTAGGTAGATATTGAAGATTTTGATCATATTTGTATCTTCTGGTTCTGAAATAGTATTGTCATTGTGGCTCCAAAGTTATTAAATGTTAGCAAGTATCTTGTGCAAGTTCCATATTCATCATAATCATGAACTTTTTGTTTTTCATTTTTAGTTTAATTTAATTAATCTATTTGAGAGAAAGAGCAAAACTGCACACGAGTGCACAAGAGCAGGGAGAGCAGCAAATGAAGGGGGAGAGAATCTCAAGTAAATATGTTGAATGCAGAGCCCAAGGCCGGGCTCAATCTCACTACCCTGAGATCATACCCTGAGCTGAAACCAAGAGTCAGAAGCTTAACCAAATGAACCATCCAGGTGCCCTACTCTTGAACTTTTTAAAAGTTCAGTGCTTCTTAAACTATTTATTGCAAAAGGGTAAAGTATTACTAAAAAATTAAATCAATGTTTGTAGAACTCCTTGGCTTCTGTTTCCTATACACATTTCATGCTTGCCTAATCTACTTTTGTCCATGTTTCTCAGCAACGCTTCAGGGTAGAGATCCAGGAGCTTTGTGCATGCATCTCAGTGTAGAAAAAGATACAACCAGCTGGTACATCAAGTGGCCAGTGGAGTTAATATTATCAGATACTTCTCTCTCCACCATTAGAGAAAGAATGAGTCAGGTGTCCCCACCTACTTGTATGTAAGCATACCTCAATTTATTAGGAAGAGCTGTATGTGCTACCCTTTAAAATAAGGTGTGGTAGATCAGTATAATAATGGCCTCCAACAAAGCCTGCTTTTCTGTGTAAATGCTCTTTTGCAATGAAATGTTGTCACTCTTCCATCAAGAGATGGTATCTGTTTATCCATTCTCTTGAACTTGCTTTGACCAATAGAATGTATTAAAGATTATGTTGTATGAATTCAGGAGCCTAAGCCTTAGTAGTAAGGCTTCCAGCTTCTACCATGGAACCCTGAGACCATCATGCTATGAAAAAGTCCAGATAGAGGCCACATGGAGGAGTACCATATCATGCCAGCTGACAGCCAGTACCAAAACCACAGACATATGAGTGAAGTCATTTTGGGCCTTCAAACATATCCCAGTCACCAACTAAGTGAGCCGCACAAGTAAGCCCTGATGAGATTAATAGAAGAGCAGCCGGTCAATCCACAGAATTAGTAAACCATAAGAATGGTTTATTATCTTTAGCCACTATATTTGGGGTGGTTTAGTATGTAGTACTAGATAGCTAATACAGGTGTTAGTTAAATTCTCTCTGGAGGGATGCCTGGGTGGCTCAGCCATTGAGCATCTGCCTTGGATGCTCAGGGTGTGATCCCAGGGTCCCAGGACTGAGTCCTGTACCAGGATCCCTGCAGGAAGCCAGCTTCTTCCTCTGCCTATGTTTCTGCCTCTCTCTCTCTGTCTCTCATGAATAAATAAATAAAATCTTTTTAAAAATGAAATAAAAAATTATCGCTGGAAAAACTCAGCCAAGGAACAATAAATTGTCACTGGTCGAAAGGGGGCAAGATGGCAGAGGAGTAGGGTCCTCAACTCACCTGGCCCCACCACTTACCTAGATAACTTTCAAACCATCCTGAACACCTACGAATCTGACCTGAGATTTTTTTTTTTTTTTTTTTTTTTGACCTGAGATTTGAAGAGAGAACAGCTGGAATGCTACAGAGAGAAGGGTTTTCCCTTCTAACAAGGTAGGAAGGCGGAAAAAAATAAAACAGAATCAAGTAGGGGAGGGGCCCCCAGAGGAGCCGGGCTAAGGCCTGGGGGAGAGCCTCCAGGACAGGAAGGCTCAGACTGGAAAAGTGGGAACTTTAAAAATCTGCACCGGGTTCTTCCCGGTCGGAAAGGCGCTTAGCAGGGAACCCGGGCAGGATTGCAGGAGGGGCGGAGAGGCCTCCAGTCTCCGGGGGTCACTAACAGAGGAGGTGCGCCCGGGGGAGAGCGCCCCACACCCCACGGGCCGAGCGCGGTAAAGGGCTGGAGCGCCCCAGCGGGGCCTCGGGGAGAAGCCGGTGAGTCAGGCGGGGGCTCGGGGCGGAGGGGGCTGCGCCCTGCTGCCTTGGGGAGCCCCGGCCCGGGAGCGGGATTCCAGCGCGCAGGCCCCGGACCCCAGGGCACCGAGGGGACACAGCTGGGATCCTATGCTCCCCTGGGACAGGCAGAGGCAGGGAGGGCACAGGACAGTGAGGACACTCTACTGCTGGGCACCCCCGTGCTGTGGCGGGTCAACGCCCCCACCCTGGGAGCATCCAGGCCAGTGTGGCCTGGGAACTGCGGTGGTTACTGCGGGAGCTGACTCCAGGGCTGGGGAGCTGGCTGCAGCCAGTGCTGTTGTTCCTCCTGGTGTCACCTTGTGCCTGTGACGGAACAGGGCCACCAGGGAGCAGGGGCCTCATGAGGTAACCAGGTCCCAGTGAGCCCGGCACCCGGCGGGAGGTAGGGCAGCTCCCCCAGGTGCACACACCTGAGAATTAGCACAGCAGTCCCTTCCCCAGAATACCAGCTGGAAGGACAGGGGAAGAGCAAGTTCTTGACCAAGCAGTGCTGGAAAGCTCCAGGGGAGGTTGAGGGATTTATAGTATATAGAACTAGATGATACCCCTCCTGTTGTTTTTTTTTTCTTCCTTTTTCTAGTACATTTGTTTTTATATCAGACTGTAAATTTCCAATTTTTTTTCTTTTCTCACCTTAACTACAATATTTTACCACCTCTTCATTTTTAAGATTTTTCTTTTTTGGCTTTCATATTTCTACAAGTACAGGTCTTAGATATATTTTCCACTTCTAGATTCCTTTCAACATACTCAACTTAATTTTGGGAGATATACAAGATGTTTTTTTGTTTTGTTTCGTTTTGTTTTTTGTTTTCTCTGCCTCATTTTGTTCTACAGTGGAGGAAGTTAATACCTTCTAAAACATGACCAGCATGCACCCAGAACCAAGTGGTATACCGTGCTGGTTCATTCTGTGAGATTCCTCATTCCCATTCTGCCCCCGTCTTTTATCTCATTTATATTTTGGTAGTCAATGTTGGGGATTTGTACAAGTATTTCTCGTTTATATAAATCTGGGACTGAGTATCTTCTAACCTACAGAACTTAATATATTCAGAAACAATAGGATCACTCTCTAGAACCTCTCAGGTAGACTACATTCTCCTTCCACTACAACTTCGTCACCACCACTATCTCCCAGTACCCCTCCCAATTTTTTTCTTTTCTCTTTTTTTTTTTTTTTCCTCTTCTTCTTGGGGATTCTTAGCCTTTTATTTTTTACTACTTTGCTTTAACATTTGTTTTTCATTTTGATGGTCTTTTTGTTTTATTTCATTCTGATCTTTGTTTTCAATTTCTGGCCTCTGACCTCATCAGAATAATCTAGGGTGAAATTTACTAGGGTCGTGGTTGATATTATTGACTCAGCCCACTCACACAGCTACTCTGCACTGAGCAAAATGACTAGAAGGAAGAATTCACCACAAAAGAAAGAATCAGAAACAGTGCTCTCTGCCACTGAGTTATAGATTTTGGATTACAATTCAATGTCAGAAAACCAATTCAGAAGCACAATTATAAAGCTACTGGAAAGCTACTGGCTCTGGAAAAAAGCATAAAGGATGCAAGAGACTTCATGACTGCGGAATTTAGATCTAATCAGGCTGAAATTAAAAATCAATCATCAAGTTCTGATGGCAAGGAAGGAAGCTGAGGAAAAAAGAGAAAAACAATTAAAACGCCATGAGGAAAGGTTAAAGGAAATAAATGACAGCCTCAGAAGGAAAAATATATGTATAATTGGGGTCCCAGAGAACGCTGAGAGGGCCAGAGGGCCAGAAAGCATATTTGAACAAATCATAGCTGAGAACTTCCCTACTATGGGGAGAGAAACAGGCATTCATATCCAGGAGATGAGAGGTTTCCCCCCCAAAATCAATAAAAACTGTTCAACACCTCGACATTTAATAGTGAAACTTGCAAATTCCAAAGATAAAGAGAAAATCCTTAAAGCAGTGAGAGAAGAGATCCCTAACTTATATGGGGAGAAAAAATTAGATTAACAGCAGATCTTTCCACAGAGACTGAGCAGGCCAGAAAGGGCTGGCAGGAAATATACAGGGTACTAAATGAGAAGAACATGCAGCCAAGAATACTATATCCAGAAGGTTCTCATTCAGAGTAGAAAGAGAGATAAAGAACTTCCAAGATAGGCAGAAACCAACAGAATATGTGACCACCAAACCAGCTCTGCAAGAAATATTAAGGGGGACCCTGTAGAAGAAAGAGGAAGCCCAAAGAAATAATCCACAAAAACAAGGACTGAGTAGGTATTACGATGACACTAAATTCATATCTTTCAATAGTTACTTTGAATGTGAATGGGCTAAATGATCCCATCAAAAGACGCAAGGTTTCAGACTGGGTAAAAAAGCAAGACCCTTCTATTTGCTGTCTACAAGAGACTCATTTTAGACCTAAAGACACCTACAGCCTGAAAATGAAAGGTTGGAGAACCATTTACCTTCTAATGGTCCTCAAAAGAAAGCTGGGGTAGCAATCCTCATATCACATAAATTAAAGTTTATCCCAAAGACTGTAGTAAGAGATGAAGAGGGACACTATATAATACTAAAAGGATCTATCCAACAAGAGGACCTAGCAATCATGAATATTTATGCCCCTAATGTGGGAGCTGCCAAGTATATCAATCAACTAATAACCAAAGTAAAGAGATACTTAGATAATAATACACTAATAGTAGAAGGTTTCAACATGGCACTTTCTGCAAATGACAGATCTTCTAAGCACAACATCACCAAAGAAACAAGAGCTTTAAATGATACACTGGACCAGATGGATTTCACAGATACATACAGAACCTTGCATCTGAATGCAATTGAATACACATTCTTCTCAAGTGCACATGGAACTTTCTCCAGAATAGACCACATACTGGGTCACCCAGGAAATTAGAGAAGAATTAAAAAGATTCATGGAAACGAATGAAAATGAAGACACACCATTCAAAATCTTTGGGATACAGCAAAAGCAGTCCTGAGGGAGGAACTACATCGCAATACAAGCATCCATCAAAAAACTGGAAAGAACTCAAATACAAAAGCTAACCTTGCACCTAAAGGAGCTAGAGAAAAAACATCAAATAGATCCCACACCCAGCAGAAGAAGAGAGTTAATAAAGATTCGAGTAGAACTCAATGAAATAGAGACCAGAAGAACTGTGGAACAGATCAACAAAACCAGGAGTTGGTTCTTTGAAAGAATTAATAAGATAGATAAACCATTAGCCAGCCTTATTAAAAACAAAAGAGAATAGACTCAAATTAATAAAATCATGAATGAGAAAGGAGAGATCACCACCAATACCAAGGAAATACAAACAATTTAAAAACGTATTATGAGCAGCTATATGCCAATAAATTAGGCAATCTAGAAGAAATGGACGCATTTCCAGAAAACCACAAACCACCAAAACTGGAACAGGAAGAAACAGAAAACCTGAACAGGAGGATAACCAGGGAGGAAATTGAAGCAGTCATCAAAAACCTCCCAAGACAAAAAAGTCCAGGGCCAGATGGCTTCTCAGGGGATTCTATCAAACGTTTAAAGAAGAAACAATACCTATTCTACTAAAGCTGTTCCAAAAGATAGAAAGGGACAGAACACTTCCAAACTTGTTTTATGAGGCCAGCATCACCTTAATTCCAAAACCAAACACCCCACCAAAAAGGAGAATTATAGACCAATATTCCTGATGAACACAGATGCAAAAATTCTCAACAAGATACAAGCCAATAGAATCCAACAGTACATTCAGAAGATTATTCAGGGCACCCCGGGTGGCTCAGTGGTTTAGCGCCGCCTTCAGCCCACAGCGAGATCCTGAGGTCTTGGGATCGAGTCCCATGTTGGGCTCCCTGCATGGAGCCTGCTTCTCCCTCTGCCTGTGTCTCTGCCTCTCTCTCTCTCTCTCTCTCTGTGTGTCTGCCATAAATAAATAAATAAAATCTTAAAAATAAAAGAAGATTATTCAGCATGACCAAGTGGGATTTATCCCTGGGACACAATGCTGGTTCAACACTTGTAAAGCAATCAATGTGATTGATCATATCAACAAGAGAAAAAACAAGAACCATATGATCCTCTCAATAGATGCAGAGAAAGCATTTGACAAAATACAGCATCCATTCCTGATCAAAACTCTTCAGAGTGGGGGATCCCTGGGTGGCTTAGCGGTTTGGCGCCTGCCTTTGGTCCAGGGTGTGATCCTGGAGTCCCGGGATCAAGTCCCACATCAGGCTCCAGGCATGGAGCCTGCTTCTCCCTCTGCCTGTGTCTCTGCCTCTCTCTCTCTCTCAGTCTGTGTCTCTCATGAATAAATAAATAAAATATTAAAAAAAAAAAAAAAACTCTTCAGAGTGTAGGGATAGAGGGAACATTCCTCAGCATCTTAAAAGCCATCTACAAAAGCCCACAGCAAATATCATTCTCAATGGGGGAAACACAGGGAGCCTTTCCCCTAAGATCAGGAACACGACAGGGATGTTCACTCTCACCACTGTTATACAATATAGTACTAGAAGTCCAAGCCTCAGCAGACAACAAAAAGAAATAAAAAGCATTCAAATTGGCCAAGAAGAAGTCAAATTCTCCCTCTTTGCAGATGACATGATACTGTACCTAGAAAACCCAAAACACTCCACCCCAAGATTGCTAGAACTCATAAAGCAATTTGGCAGTGTGGCAGGATACAAAATCAATGCCCAAAATCAGTGGCATTTCTATACACTAACAATGAGACTGAAGAAAGTGAAATTAAGGAGTCAATCCCATTTACAATTGCAGTTAAAAACATAAGATACCTAGGAATAAACCTAACCAAAGAGGTAAAGGATCTATACCCTAAAACCTACAGAACACTTCTGAAAGAAATTGAGGAAGACACAAAGAGATGGAAAAATATTCCATGCTCATGGATTGGAAGAATTAATATCATGAAAATTCAATGCTACCGACAATGTGTGGTAATTTACACATTCAGTGCAATCCCTATCAAAATACCATGGACTTTCTTCACAGAGTTGGAACAAATAATCTTAAGATTTGTGTGGAATCAGAAAAGACCCTGAATAGCCAGGGGAATATTGAAAAAGAAAACCAGAGCCGGGGACATCACAATGCCAGATTTCAGGTTGTACTACAAAGCTGTGGTCATCAAGACACTGTGGTACTGGCACAGAAACAGACACATAGATCAATGGAGCAGAAGAGAGAACCCAGAACTGGGCCCTCAACTCTATGGTCAACTAATATTTGACAAACAGGAAAGACTATCCACTGGAAAAAGGACAGTCTCTTCAATAAATGGTGCTGGGAAAATTGGACAGACAGCCAGGTGCAGAAGAATGAAACTAGACCATTCTCTTACACCATACACAAAGGTAAACTCAAAAAGGATGAAAGATCTAAATGTGAGACAAGAATCCATCAGAATCCTAGAGGAGAACACAGGCAACACCCTTTTTGAACTTGGCCACAGCAACTTCTTGCAAGATACATCCATGAACGCAAGGGAAACAAAAGCAAAAATGAACTGTTGGGATTTCATCAAGATAAAAAGCTTCTGCACAGCAAAAGATAGAGTCAACAAAACTCAAAGACAACCTACAGAATGGGAGAAGATATTTGCAAATGACATATCAGATAAAGGGCTAGTATCCAAGATCTATAAAGAACTTATTAAACTCAACACTGAAGGAACAATCCAATCATGAAAAGGGGCAAAGACATGAACAGAAATTTCACAGAGGAAGACACAGACATGGCCAACAAGCACATGAGAAAATGTTCCATTTCCCTTGCCATCAGGGAAATACAAATCAAAACCACAATGAGATACCACCTCACACCAGTGAGAATGGGGAAAATTAACAAGACCGGAAACCACAAATTTTGGAGAAGATGTGGAGAAAGGGGAACCCTCTTGCACTGTTGGTGGGAATACGAACTGGTGCAGCCACTATGGAAAACTGTGTGGAGGTTCCTCAAAGAGTGAAAAATAGACCTGCCCTATGACCCAACAATTGCACTGCTGGGGATTTACCCCAAAGATACAGATGCAATGAAACGCCGGGACACCTGCATCCCGATGTTTATAGCAGCAATGTCCACAATAGCCAAACTGTGGAAGGATCCTCGGTGTCCATCGAAAGATGAAGGGATAAAGAAGATGTGGTCTATGTATACAATGGAATATTACTCAGCCATTAGAAACGACAAATACCCACCATTTGCTTCAATGTGGATGGAACTGGAGGGTATTATGCTGAGTGAAGTAAGTCAATCGTAGAAGGACAAACATTATATGGTCTCATTCATTCGGGGAATATAAAAAATAGTGAAAGGGAATAAAGGGGAAAGGAGAAAAAATGAGTGGGAAACATCAGTGAGGGTGATAGAAAATCAGAGACTCCTAACTCTGGGAATCGAACAAGGGATAGTGGAAGGGGAGGTGGGCGGGGGGATGGGGTGACTGGGTGATGGGCACTGAGGGGGGCACTTTGTTGGATGAGCCCTGGGTGTTATACTTCATGTAGGCAAATCGAACTTCAATGAAAAATATACAAAAAACAAAAAGACTTGTCACTGGTCATCTTTCACGTTTAACTGCATGTTGAGTGTGAACTATGATCACTACATGCATGTTTTACATGCTACTAAATAACACTGTATCAGAAACTGAAACTACAAAATGGAGGTCTATCTAATACCCTGGCTTATTTTAATGCCACTATTAATAAGGCATCATTAAAAAATTTTTAATGCATTCTGGGCTAATAGTAAAGCAGATGGGATACCAAGATACCAGGCACAAACCATGACTGACCCAGGAAAATGGGATATCTGATCATATTAGCCATAGTCCAAAGTGAATTTCCGATCATCAGAAAATCAGAGCTCTACCATACTATGCAAAATCCAAACAGGAAGCTCTTGAAAGTGCTCAAAATTCCATTTGTACCAATCTGGACCCACAGGAAATTATTATTTTTTCACTCTTCCTTGACAAACTAATGGTTAAAATATAGTTCTGTAGCTTTCACCTACATGGGGAGAGAAAATAAGATATCATTTTCCTAGTACTAAACATATTTAGATTTTTTTTCTTCATGAGATTGATGGTTTTCAAAACCTATGATAATATGTTCTCCCAAAACTCCTGAGAGCACTGGAATATCCGTGAGTTAAAAATTCTTCTCCCCACATTAAGAACTGTTTAAGGCATTTTGATAAACTCCTCATCACATTTTTGAAATCTTGCTTTTCTTATGAGCTCTTTCCTTGTCCTAGTGTGTTGTACCGAAATGGAAAGTTAATTGATTTTTGAATGGTGGAAGGGAAAGGGTAATATCCTAAGGCTGCTTATAATTCCATTTTCTCTAAGCATGTGACTTTTTGTATCTGTGCAGTAGCTGACATTCAAAAAAAAAACAACTAAACTAAAGGGTTTTGAAATTACTTCTGCCTAGAAACAATTGTTAAAAAAACAAACAGTTTTCTACAACATGCTGGCTAAGTACACAAACATATAGTAGCCCGTACATATAAGCACACATTCTTCAATTAAGTATTTGTAGAGTAGTTAGTAGAATCTATCTTACTTAGGGCTGCCACCGATCTTTGGAAATCTGTTGAAACTGCTAAGATGGTGTGTGTAGTGATTCTGTGATTGTAGTGATTCTGATAAATGTTAAGTGGTCATTGGGAATGCTAAGTGTAGCAGGCAGCACGTAATAGGATTATGCAGATGTATGCCCATTCTGCCTGTGCCTGCTACAACAAAGAAAGCAGGCGTTCCCAGTTTAACCAACAATCCTCACCTACTCACCAAATTCCCCGACATGGGCTTTTTTTTCCCCCCCCAAGGCACTAGTTTTTAAACTTTTATTTTCCCAATTCCCTTGAGTACTGAATAATGAGAAAGTTTCTTTGTAATAATTCATTTGGTGAGTAGCATTTATCACATAGGACTGTGTCAGAATTTCCATATGGTCTAACTCCTGGCTTCTGCAATTTGAACTTTTTCTTATACTGTTGTAAACCTAAATTTTTTTTTTTTTTAATATTCTTTAAACACACACACAGTCTCACATACGGGGGAAAGTTCCTGAACATCAAAAGCTACTGATACCACTGTTGGAATTCAAAATCCTTAATGTTTCAAAACTCTTCATGTGACCAATTTAAATTCTTGTACAGATTATAAAATTCAGCTTAAGTGGGACAAGGGAAAGGGGAGGGTAAAAAGTAGGGCCTGAGGTTAAAACCCCATGACTAGATCCAGTGGTTAAATTGGAAGGAGATCACTGATTAGACACAAATCCTCAGGGAGGAAAAAATACAGGAATGAGCTTTTTAAGCCTAGAGGAAGAACTGGTGTGATCACAGTAATAATGATCTAGAGCAGGATAATCATTCCTAGTTCCTGACAGAATCAAGGGCACTTAAACCTTTCTTGGGATAATGTTAGAAAATTCTTTTTTTTTTTTTTTTTAATGAAACATGTTATTTCATCAACAGATTACAAATATCACAAGCCACAGTCTATTAAGTAGATTGTCTCTTTGTTCTCATTCAGTTCTAATAGCAACTCCTATGTATATCTGAACAAAGCTGCAATCCCTAGTGTGTGTCTGCCCTCAGAACATGGAATCTGTGTTGTCTAGTTCACGGTAATAGTCATCCTGAGGATCTACCACAAGAGCGGAGTCCTAATAGCCTAACATTGTACATAACATTTTTGAGTGTTGGGCCATTTGAAATATTAAATTAGTTTTCTCTATGTCTGAGCTCCCTCAGTTGCGGTGGCAATCACAGTTATTTGTCAGGGCTTTACATCTAACTTGTTTAGGCTACTCTCTCATTTGTAGTCCCTAAACTACCCTCCAAAATATTGTGTCTCCATTTTACACACACAGACATCAGGCTCAAACTGGAAATACACGTTGTTATATTTTGTACTAACAATGTCAGTGATTGCCTACTTACATACCCTCCTTTGGAAAACTGCCTCGTCCACTGTCCCAGCTGCATCGAGGGTCATGTCCTGTGCCGGGGAGATCCACTCTCTATTCCCATTCCAACACTCTTACCCTGGTCACACACAATTGCTTGGTCGTGACACACTTAGCTGACCAAGGGACCTCCAGGAAATAGGCTTGCTAGCAACCAGTGACACATCTTGGAATAAAATGCTTATCTCAGCCAATCAGATAGTTACTCTTAGGAATCAGAGTTAGGAAACACAGAGTGAGTCACAGGAGTAGCAGAAACTGCAAAGTTAACGATTCATGGCCAACTTCACGGCTATGATCTGTGTAGTCATTCAGGACCCCAAGCGTACAAAGGCTCTACCTTCGGGGCTCTGCTCTTGCTGTCTTGAAGTTCTTAATAATTTTTTAACACTGGAACCTGTATAGTCATGTTGCATGGGGCCCCACAAGTTACATAGTCAGTCCTGCTCAAGACAGAGAAATCAGAGCAACAATTCTCAACTGGAGAAAAGGATTCTAAGAGAAATACCAGAATCTCTGGGGGATAGAGGAGTGGGGTAGGAGGAGGCAATTGTAAAATCTGAGAAGACATAATTGATCTTGTCGTTTGTTTTTATTTTATAAAAAATATAACAAAACTATTATATTTATAATGCCAGTTACAGAAAATGAAACACAACCACACCCATGCCGTTGCTAGGCTACAAAGAAAATACAGAGATTGCTGACTAGAGTTTTCCCTCCCCTAATCCGGAGGGACATGTTTGCATTTCTGGGGGAAGTGTGAATGAGATGTTTTTATTTATGAAAAGTTGGCATCAGTTTAAGGGGCTGAAAATGGAGCAAGGAGAAGTGGGGAACCATGATGTGTCCAGAGAGAGTGGACATGAAGAACAGAGAAAGCTGGAAATGATGGTGCTAACTTGAGAATTCAGGCCTTTCCTACTGCTCTGTTTCATCGGAGCACACAGCCAGCCCAGTCACAGATATATGGGATCTTCCCTGGCCCATCTGTTGCTCATTTATAAAGAAGAACAAAACAACTGTGCTTGCTATTCGAAAGGAATGTGGCCCTCCTTTGTCATATACAGACAATTAGCAGCTTATTAGTTTTCAAAATCAAATAATTTTTATTAGGACCAAATTGATGTAATCATAATGTTACTATCTCAGCTCCCTCTTTTTACCTAGAGAGGTCCAGAAGCCCTTTCAAATGCAGAGATTGGCTCCTTTCCCCAGCTCTAGGAACAGTTTTAAGAGAAAAGAGACTTTGTCAGATTTGAGAAGAAAACTGCCTTTTTCGAAAGGGTTGTGAATCATCTTTCAGCTTCTCTTAGCGACACATTTAACATTACTTCCTAGGTCATCAGGAAAACAGCTTTTCACGTCTAAGTACAAAAAATAGTCTCAGATTAAAGAGAAACAATCATTAGGGCTTTCAGCCATTACAAACAGTCTGTTAATGAGATAATTAAGAATTGCCTGAGAATATGCGATGTTTTTTCGTTTCAAAATATGTGGGGCATTTTGCATTTGATTTAGATGCCAAGTGTCTGTGGGCACAGAACACAACTTTGCGATTCATTTGGGAACCAGCACAGAATGAAAGTGTAAATACCATATCAGTAAATTTTTTTTGTTGTTTATTTCAGTTCTAAACATCCCCTTTTGTCCCTTTCATCACTTTGGAAAATTTCTGTACAGAAAATATGTATCTTTTTCAATTGAAGTGACTTACGTGTTATTTTGAGAAACTTTTCAGAATTTCATGACACTTCTTGAAATAGCTAAAGACCCCTGGGGTGCTGCAAATCCAAATAATGAAAGCATTAAAAATAGCAAAGAGAAGCCACCTGAAGCAATGAGGGATAAAATGTTACTTTTTTATGGAATATATGTACACACACACCACCATCTGCAAATACTCCCATGCTTACCCTTGGCCAAAAAGATTTATCTTTCCGGAATTTTGAAACCCTTTAACAATATTCTCATTACATCGTACTGGTAATAATTTTTTTTACAGCATTAGCTATTTTTTTTTCAGATTTCATTTCATTAATCCTTAGATCCTGGGAGGTAACAAGAGTGTCTGAAATTGCATAATAATGAAGAACTAAGGTAAAGAAAGGAAAATTTGCTTTTTTGTCTGCTCATTTCAAAACTATGGCATTTTAACTCTACTGAAAAAAAAAGGGGGGGAAACCAGCATTTTAAGAAAGAAGTGAGGGAATGATGGGGCACGGTAGCCTAAGTGGTAAACCAATTGATATTTTTCAGTGATCTGATTTTTTAAAAGTTACTTTGCCATTTTAAGGTCTGCTCTGAGGAAGCGAGGAGCTCTCTGTTTCTCCTAGAGAAAAGTTAAGGTAGTTATTGAAACTTTAAGTCTTTAGCATTGAAATGAAGTTGGAGATAATCTATATCAGTGGGTTTCAAACCATAGTTCCTGAACCAGCAACATCAGTATTACCTGAAAACTTGTTAAAAAATGTGAATTCTGAGGATCTTCTCCAGACCTACTGAATCAGAAACTCTGGGGGTGGCCTTGCAAACTGTGCTTCACCAAATCCTCTGTACTAGAGTTTGAGGACCACCATCTAGACCATCTATCTAGCCACTGATGAATTCTCTCCCATGGCAATTTGCACAGCAGCTCACCCATACATGTGATAGCGTATGTAAAGCACCCCTATCAGAGCATGGCATATAGTAGACATTTAATATAGTAGACATTTAATGTATTGTAATGATAAGAATTATAATTTAATATAAATAAATATCATCTCACCCTCTTCATAATCCACCCACTGCTTGCAAAATATCTCCATTGTCAGTCTACCTACGAGCCATCAACACTCCATTCTTTTAGGATACATCTCATTGTTAGAAAGTTCTTTTGTGCATAGTTAAAAACGCGCCTCTTTTTAGCAGTTACCCATTGACTCCAATTCTGCCTTCTTCAGTAAACTGGATTGCATTCTTTATTCCTTTACTATGACTTTTCAAATGTTTGGACATATGAAGCATATAATTTGAGAGACTAAGATCATAAAGATCTTGCCAGTTTAAGCTAATTATTTTCATGTAGTAAAAATCTGAGACCCCCAACATAGTTAAATGACACAAAGCTGCTGTACATGTTTATCACTGTTTTTTATTCCTGAGACTAAAAATCCAAACTCCCTCAACCTTCTTCTAATGGACCTGATATTCAGGATCTTCACCCTTTCTTCACTACTTTCTGAGCATGCCCTTCTTTGTCATTATCTCTCCTAACAGGTGGTATCTCTCATCTCATGCAAAAATCAAAATATGGCTTTACTATGAAAGAGTGCATTGGGAATGTTTCTTGCCATGATCTAGGGCTTTTTCTTCTTTTAGTGCTACTTAAAGATTGCATTTGCTTTTTATTTTTTTCCAGCATCTTTGAGACATAATTGACAAGCAAAAATTGTAAACATAGGGTATACAATAAGAAGAGAAGGCCAATATCCCATTCACCTCACAGATGTCATTCACATTCACAATGATTGATTTTCCAGATGCCAATCCATTGAACAGTGTAATTTCCTTGCATTTCCTTGTCTACCATCAGACAAAGTATATTATGAAAGTCTCTGTTCAGGGCTTTGCTAAAATAAAGACATGTTGTGTTTTTGAGCATTTCTTGATAAACAAACACATCAGTAAACTTCTCAAAAATGGTAATGAAATGAATTTGAAGCAACTTCCTTTTTTTTTAGTGGACCCAGCTTGTATGGTTTTTCATTGCATCATTCTCTCACAGACCTGTACTACGAGTTTCCCGGGGATTGATGTCAAGCCTATTGGTTGTAATTTCTGAGAATTTCCCATTATTTAGCCTTTTGATAACTAGGGATATTTGCTTATCTCCAGTTTTCTGGAAACATTTTCCATACTCTGACCTCTCAGCTGTGACCAACAGTGGCTCTGAGGTATAAGCTATGAAGCGGCAGTATCATTTTTCTGGGTCGGAAGAATTGACTTTATTCAAAGATTTTACAGGGTCTTTTATTATACTATTTTTGGTCTTGATTTTCAATTTTTCTCTTAATCATGTTTTGCCATTTCTAATTTAGTAAAATATTCCATTATCTGAAAAAGCTACCACAAAATAACCTAGTTATTCTCTCCGTCATCTGTAAGCTTTATCCCACCTTACACAAAATGTATGCAAAATGGTACTGCTAAGTGGTTAGGAGCTCAGGCCTGAAATCATACAAAGCAGGGTTTTGTGGGACACCTGGGTGGTTCAGTGGTTGAGTGTCTGTCTTTGGCTCAGGTCATGATCCTGGGGTTTTGAGATCAAGTCCTGCATCGGGCTCCCCGTGCGGAGTCTGCTTCTCTCTCTGCCTGTGTCTCTCCCTTTCTCTCTGTGTCTCTCATGAATAAATAAATAAAATCCTAAAAACAAAAAGCAGGGTTTTGTTGAAGTCTTTGACAATCTTGCATGCTGAGAAATAGAATTCCCCAAAAATGAGGCCTAGGGGAGTGAAAATACCAGATGTATGATTGATAGAGCTGATATAGAACTGGACTATTTGGTAGCTAGTGAGCTGGAATTGCACCCCAGGATCTAACTCCCTTCCCAGTCACTCACAGGCAGCTGTGGATCGCTGCAGATTTCCCCAAGGGGGCTGGAAAGACCTCACTTCTAAGTTGCATCAAAGCTAGAGTGTCTGAGGGCATTGCTGGCAGAAGGAGCTCTCTCCTGATTGTTGGAAGGAAAAGAAAGAGGAGAGAGAGAAAGAAGGAAGACAGAGGAATTGGCTGGCTAGCACAGTTGCTCCTTCTAAGCCTCCCTATCAGGTATTTATCCTTCCACCACTGCAGTGAAATGATGAGAGAGATGGAGAAGGGCCAGCATTAAAGGATGTTCCTCCACATGGAAGGAGACATGAGTAAGGTCTCACTGTTATGTTCACTATTCCACTGTTTGAAAGGTTTATGAGATTGCAGAAGTGACTTTACCTCTTTGCACCTTGGCTTTCTCCTCTATAAAGTGGAGGAAATGACACCATATACTTCATGATCTGCATTAGTTGGCGTATACCAATACTGTGTTTTCTTCAGTGCTCTTTTTTCTCTCAAGTCTCTGTTTCCTTCATTCTTTGACTTCCCTGATGTTCATGCTATTGTTCATGCTTGCCTTTGCTTTTCTTGATTTCCTTCATATTTGACTTGTCCTTCAAAGCCTGAGCTTGTCCTTACACAGCCATGCTAGTTTGTCCTGATGTCCACCTCCTCTCTTTGGGCTCTTATTTGAATTGTTTGAATATATAGTTAGAATTTCATTGCTCAGGATCTGTGATATTCATGAGTCATTTTTTTCTCAGTGTCTCTGGCTATTGGCATATAGTTATTATTCCTGGAAATGTTTGAAGTCAAGCTTGTAAGTCCGTCTGGTATGGGTGTCCAGAAATGTCTGGCACTTCATTCCCATTCTTTTGTAAATGCCTAGGTGACATTGTCTTTTTTCCCTATTTTTGTCACTCTTGTGCTGACACCAAGTCTTTCTTTGTTGTTCAGAATTAAGTTCCAGGAGCTACTTCATGGCTTCCCTTACTTTATGATGTTCTGCTTGAGGGCCTAGAATTTAAATGAATAATTCTGGGTTGAAGCAATTTATATAGCCTTGAGCTGTTTAAATGCCAAACATTAACTCATCCTATAGATTTTTATCATGTTTCTTCTTTTTATCTTGGCAGCCGCCATCATTCCTTAAAAAACTGTAAGCTTCTCATAATTAATCTCCATACTCATTGATTACTTTAATGACCTATTTTTTTTAAATAAATAAAGACTTGATATAGAAGATCTGAATTTTCTGGCAAATAGGCTTAGTATTCCCCAAACAGTACAATGATTGATAGAAACTTTTAACAAGTTGAAAATCTCTTTTGTTTGCATTTGTGAAGATTTATGTTTTTCCTAAAGTGAATATCTTTAGAAGGAAACACCATTAGGAAGAGGAGAGGAAACCCAACCTGTTGATTTTTAAGAAAAATGGATGAGAATTTCTTTTCAAGCAAAATAGGCAATAATGCTCAAGGACATAGTATACTAAATTAATGTTTGCATATCTTGTTTTTATTGTTTTAAATAGTCATTAAAATTATGGCAAAGACTATGTTATTTATTTAGGAAAAGTATGAGATTGCATAATACAAGGATTATTGTTTTAATATATATGCTATATCTAATACAGACTAAAAGAAATTCCATACCCTAGTCTGGTTATTGCTTACCTTTTAGGGGATAATAGTTGATTGAAATTGATAATGGATTCTCTCCCCAGAAAAGGTATGTATGAAATTACACTTGAAATTCTTCATAAAATTCTACCTTCCTCTAAAACCATTTGAGCATTTACTATGTATGTGCCAGATACTTAGCGTATGCATGTTGATTTTTCATTATTTGAGAAGTTGATCTATTAATCTGTGGGATTCAGACTATGTACAAAAGAGTAGCTGGTTAGAGCTATACTTTATATTTGCATAATTATTCAATCTACACAGGACACAGCTACTCAAGAGTAGACATGGTAATAATTAAAATGTCTAATTCAAATTTCTCAATTTTGCTTTTGGTTTTATTCCTTTTGTCAAAGTACAAAAGGTTAACAGGTGGCAAGAATATTTGATGATTTAAAGATCTTAACTCTTTATTAACTGTATATTCACTAAGTAATAAAGAACTGATCAAAATTGAGATAGGTAGGCAGGTTACTACCACTTTGCCTGGCCACCAGTAGATTTAGAAGGTGTTATATCACAACACATCTGTAAATTCTCTCCTTGTCTTCCTTCCTGGATCTTTCTTCCACTATTTTATCTATTAAAAAGTCTCCTGGGAAGCTATTCACTTGCTAGATAAGGGGAGTCCATTTAGGGATTTTCTATTTATAGAAGTAACTGTGTGCTATTCTGATCTCTCAGCATCTTTTGAGAGTGGTGAATGCTACATCAGGGCATGAGAGGTTAAAATAGGTTAGGTCTCACAGGGCTGCCAAATATCTAGAGCTTGCTGACTAGGATAGGAGAGAGCCAAGAGAAGGTGCCACTCCTGACAGGGAACAAAGAGCCTGCCCTGCTCCTTCATTGAAGACAGTAACACCTGAAGCCTGAGAACATTGACGTGGGATTGGAGAAAAGCTCAGTGTCTGTCCTAGTTGGCTAATGTCTACATTAGAAAAGTCCAATGTCCTAAGGACAGATATTAGAAGTGGTATAACACCCAGTTTCCCAGGAATTCTATCGCTTCCTTTGACATTAGCTAGTGATTTCATAATTAGACCTTCTACTCCCCATCAGCTTCTTGGAGGCTAATACTTAACCTTGAGGCACCCGATGATGGAAAAGCATTCCTAGATGTTACATCTTTTAGGCTAATGGAATCATCAGTATATTGGAACTTTGAGAAGTGATCAATTTGATGTTAGTTGCTGTTTCTCTCTCCTGGTGGACAGAGATATGTTTGTTTAAGAGAAAGTCGGGAGATTGACTCTCTTATTTCTGTCAATGAAAGAGAAGTCATTTCCCTGGCACAAGGCTATATCAGGAACTTGTGTGGTTCATAAAACTTTCCCCTTTTGGTACTTCTTTGGTTTATGAGCTTGTGGATGAGTAGGGGTTAAGGAATTTTGCAAAGATGTCTACTCCTTGGGAGAAATGGGATGGAGACTATGAACACCTACTTTTTGAGGTTCATTGTGATAAGATCCTGTCTATTGTGCTGGAGTATTCCTGCCTGAGGTTTGCTAGCAGGAGAGAACACAAGAGCCTCTTGGGGAGATGCTTCAAGCCGTGAGGGGAGTCTAACCTAATACACTTGCACTGTGTTCTGGAGTGGAAGCTGGCTATCTAATTTTCCATCCTCAGAGGGCATAATATTGCAGCAAAGTGTTATCATTTCTCACCTGTCAGACTGACTGTCTTAGTCCATTTGGACTCTATAATAAATATCATACACTGGGTAACTTATAAACAGAAATTTATTTCTAACAGTTCTGGAGGCTGAGAAATCTAAGATCATGGTGTCAATAAATTTGGACTAATGAGACCCAGCTTCCTTTGTGATGGCCATCTTTTCCCTATAACCACATATGGAAGAAGGGACAAGAGTTTTTTCTCAAGCCTTCTTGATAAGGGTACTAATCCTGTTTAATGAAACTCTGCTTTATGACCTAATCACCTCCCAAAGGCCTCACGTCCTAATAACATCACATTCAGTATTAGGATGCTGATGTGTGAATTGGGGCAGCAGGGAGGGCACACACATTCAGACCATAGCAGTAGCAAATACTAAAAAGTGTATGGTAGCATATTCTGTTGGTGAGGCTGTGGGAACACAGATGCTCTCACTCATTGCTGGTGGGAACACAAACCAGTATAACCCTTTAGAAGAGAATTTGGCAATATCTAATACAACTATGTATTCATTTATCTTTTGAGTCAGAAATCTCATTTGTGTGAATTTCACATGAAGAGACACTTGAAACTTGGTAGAAAAAAATGGGTGAAAAAAAAAACATAGTCAATTTGTGCTATACACACACACACACACACGTATACACACACACAACATACACACACATGGCCCTTCAACATATGAAAAGATATTCAGTCTTACTCATACTTAGAAAAAAGCAACTTTAAAAATCACACAAGAATATCACCTATAACCTATCAGATTGATAAGAACTAAAAAGTATGGGAACACATTCAGTAGGCATGACTGTGAGAAAACAGGTATGCATGTACATTTCTGATAGAAATACAAATGGGTACAATCCTTTTGAAAAGAAATGTGGAAATATATAACAAAACTACACATAAATTTATCTTTTGAACCAACAATCCCATGTCTAGGAATTTACTGTTAGAGTAAACTTCCCACAATACAAAAACACAATGCAACATTGTTTTGTAATGGCAAAATATTTGAAACAAACAAAATGCCCATACATAGGAGAATGTTTAAATAAATTTGATGCACCCACAAAACGGAGTACTATGTAACTATGCAGCTATATAAAAAAAGAAAAATAGGAACTCTCTATGAAATGATATGTAGTGATTTCTAGGGTATATTGTTAAGTAAAAGAATCAAAGTACCAAAGAGTATAATGTGCTACTTTTTGTGTAATAAAATATGCTACATTATGTGTAAGAAAGATATAGGGGAATAGAGGGATGGGAATATGGTAGAAGAAATGGGGGTAAAGATAATGCTCTGAAAAGATGTTTTTATAAAAATCTAACATTTAGAACCATGTTAATATTTCACATACTAACAACAACAACAACAAGAAAGTCCATAGATGAGAGTGACCCCAAATAGAATAGAAACAGAAACAAGGGATCCCTGGGTGGCGCAGCGGTTTGGCGCCTGTCTTTGGCCCGGGGCGTGATCCTGGAGACCCGGAATCGAATCCCACGTCGGGCTCCCGGTGCATGGAGCCTGCTTCTCCCTCTGCCTGTGTCTCTGCGCCTCTCTCTCTCTCTGTGACTATCATAAATAAATAAAAATTAAAAAAAAAAATTAAAAAAAAAAAAAAAGAAACAGAAACAAATGATCCTAATATATTTCAAATGAGTAACATAACCACACTGAAGACAAGAGGTAGTTAGAAACTAGTTGCATTTCACGTTGGGCCTGTAATTTCTACCTAGGAAGAAGAGTAAAAAGGGTTAGTATAACCCCTCCTGTTGGTAGGAAGAGTCCAGTCTGCAGAGCTTCAGACACCCCATTGTGGTCCACTCCCAAACACCAACAAGAGTAGCACATTTAAGCAGAGGGCTTGAAAGGGGAGTTAGAAATATCCAGTTATTTCCCTATACATAGCCAGTAAGGGTGGCGAATTTATAGGGAAAAAAGAAATGGCATCTGCCCTTTAATTGCAATCTGTTTCTTTCCATGTCCTCAAATACTGAAATTTCATCTCTTCACTATCAAGACAGTGACAATATTGTCACAATTGACAGAGGAAGTGACAATATCTCGAAATTCAGCAAAATATTAAGGTGTTCTGAAATTGTCTTTCAGTTCTAATGTTCCAAGTTTACCATTCACATTTTCATATTTTATAGTGTTTATGGTAACTTTTAGTTACATATATGACTTTCAATGTTTTTGAGCCCATCTCAGAATAGTGATACTGTCTTCACATTTATTCTCAGTGGTCTTTAATTTAGATTGAGTTTCAACAGTCCCTAGGGAATACTTTTCCCCTCCTTTCTCCTTTTCACTTGTGTACCTCCTCAGTTTATCTGCTATATAAACACCTTTTGTAGCAAATTATGTGAATTTAAATTGATCCCTTGAAGAATCAATTTTAGTATTTAAAAATTTTGTTGACCTAATACCTAAATATCTTCTAGTTTCTGCTTTTTTCTATTTAAGACATTACTTAGCTGTGATTATCAAAAAGATATCAAGCTTGATTAGCATTTGTTTGATTTTGGAGGATTAAAGCCACGGGACAGAATCCATATTTATATAGGTATGACTCTATCATCTGTCTTTCTCAGATAACACACAGATTAGAATGAATAAATTGCATGAAGTCCTTGCCTATGAAATAGTTTTAGTCTAGTGAGGAAACATTAAAAAAATGCTGTTTGATGAGTGTCATAATAAGCATAAGCATTAAGGGTGCTTTGGTAATACATAAGAGAATAAAAATAATAGCAAGCAATTATAAAGATTAAGTTCTTTGAATAGTCTTGTTAAATTTTTTTGTCTTGGTTATATATAAACATAATGACATAATTATCTTGTGAAATTTGCATAGTCTACTGAAACATATTAACATCAAATCATAATTGCATCTGTGTCTTTTCCAAAGAAGAAAGGCTGCACTTCATAGATAATTATAAAATAAGCTTTAGTATGTTACTTATATATGAAGGAGACAAGTATAAATGACCATGATGATTTTTTTAAAAAAATTAACATAATGTAATGATATTCATGATATTATGTAGAAAATAAAAAAGCAAAGGACAAAAGAAATAATAAAATATAATAAAGCAACGGACACTTGCAAGGGAAAAATGCTTCTTTGACTGTATGAGGACTGAACATTTTTGAAGGGCAAATCACCTGAGATAAGTTTATCGGAATGCTTTACTCTTGAATGGGCTTCTACAAATACTGAGAGACTTTCTGTCGTTAAGCATTTCCAGCATTATTTTCTAAATGTGACTTCTTTAGAACATTAATGTGCATTTCTCTTTTTCCCTTCATAGGTAATGGTGTCCCAGTTTATTGTAGGTAGTGAGATTGTTCTGTCATGCAAAGCATTTTCAAACAGTGTTTGCACACATTTGGTACATGTGCCTATGCTGGTGTAGACATGTCTCTGTTATCTGGATCTATGTGGGTAATAGTTGGTAACTAGAGACTCTTGTTTTCTAGAAGCTTTAGTCCCATAGCTAAATTGATAGACGATAGAAACATCAGCTATAGCTATGAAGGAAAGAATAAGCTGTGAACCATTTATCTCAGGGCTACTAGATCATAATATTTAATGACATAATATTCAACTTATAAAACACTCAAATATTGCACAATTTGTGGGTGTGCAAATAATCATGGTGTGAAATGTGACTAACTTTTAAAATATTGCATTATAAATATTTGTTAAATTCTCTGAAATAATGTTGGTAAAGAAAATACATGAAAATTACTCTGCTTCTAGAGATGTTCAGATACTCAACTGCTCAGAGGCAATGAGAACTAAACATTTTACAACAAATAAGGCTGTAAAACATGGTAATTATCTTTAGGAAATGGTAGTGCCCGATTAGCTCATGAGCTCCCAAGGCAAAGACTTAACCATCTGTTACTGCTGCACTTAAAGGAAGCTTGAGGTAGACTATGGGATTATGGTGTGTCAATTTCAGGATGTGTGTAAGACCTGGGACCTGAAGGAAGTAGCCTGTGTCTACATATCTAGTTAAGAGTGGGAAATAGGAATCCCATTTACAATTGCACCCAAAAGCATAAGATACCTAGGAATAAACCTAACCAAAGAGGTAAAGGATCTATACCCTAAAAACTATAGAACACTTCTGAAAGAAATTGAGGAAGACACAAAGAGATGGAAAAATATTCCATGCTCATGGATTGGCAGAATTAATATTGTGAAAATGTCAATGTTACCCAGGGCAATATACACGTTTAATGCAATCCCTATCAAAATACCATGGACTTTCTTCAGAGAGTTAGAACAAATTATTTTAAGATTTGTGTGGAATCAGAAAAGACCCCGAATAGCCAGGGGAATTTTAAAAAAGAAAACCATATCTGGGGGCATCACAATGCCAGATTTCAGGTTGTACTACAAAGCTGTGGTCATCAAGACAGTGTGGTACTGGCACAAAAACAGACACATAGATCAATGGAACAGAATATAGAATCCAGAAGTAGACCCTCTACTTTATGGTCAACTAATATTCGACAAAGCAGGAAAGATTATCCACTGGAAAAAAAACAGTCTCTTCAATAAATGGTGCTGGGAAAATTGGACATCCACATGCAGAAGAATGAACCTAGACCATTCTCTTTCACCATACACAAAGATAAACTCAAAAACTCTAAAAAGATAAACTTTTTAGATCAAAAGATCTAAATGTGAGACAAGATTCCATCAAAATCCTAGAGGAGAACACAGGCGACATCTTTTTTGAACTTGGCCGCAGTAACTTCTTGCAAGATACATCCATGAAGGCAAGAGAAACAAAAGCAAAGATGAACTAATGGGACTTCATCAAGATAAGAAGCTTCTGCACAGCAAAAGATACAGTCAACAAAACTCAAAGACAACCTGCAGAATGGGAGAAGATATTTGCAAATGACTTATCAGATAAAGGGCTAGTATCCAAGACTATAAAGAACTTATTAAACTCAACAGCAAAGAAACAAACAATCCAATCATGAAGTGGGCAAAAGACATGAACAGAAATCTCACAGAGGAAGACATACACATGGCCAACAAGCACATGAGAAAATGCTCTGCATCACTTGCCATCAGGGAAATACAAATTAAAACCACAATGAGATACCACCTCACACCAGTGAGAATGGGGAAAATTAACAAGGCAGGAAACCACAAATGTTGGAGAGGATGTGGAGAAAGGGGAACCCTCTTGCACTGTTGGTGGGAATACGAACTGGTACAGCCACTCTGGAAAACTGTGTGGAGGTTCCTCAAAGAGTTAAAAATAGATCTGCCCTATGACTCAGCAATTGCACTGCTGGAGATTTACCCCAAAGATACAGATGCAATGAAACGCCGGGACACCTGCACCCCGATGTTTCTAGCAGCAATGTCCACAATAGCCAAACTGTGGAAGGAGCCTTGGTGTCCTTCGAAAGATGAATGGATAAAGAAGATGTGGTCTATGTATACAATGGAATATTACTCAGCCATTAGAAACGACAAATACCCACCATTTGCTTCGACATGGATGGAACTGGAGGGTATTATGCTGAGTGAAGTAAGTCAATTGGAGAAGGACAAACATTATATGGTCTCATTCATTTGGGGAATATAAAAAATAGTGAAAGGGAATAAAGAGGAAAGGAGAAAAAAATGAGTGGGAGACAGAACATGAGAGACTCCTAACTCTGGGAAACGAGCTAGGGGTGGTAGAAGGGGAGGTGGGCGGGGGGTGGGGGTGACGGGCACTGACGGGGGCACTTGATGGGATGAGCACCGGGTGTTATTCTATATGTTGGCAAATTGAACACCAATAAAAAATAAATTTATAAAAAAAAAAAGAGTGGGAAACAGGGCCTCTTAGGTGGCTCAGTCAATTAAGCACCTGACTCTTGATTTCAGGTCAGGTCATGATCTTGGGGTCATGGGATTGAGCCTGGCATGGGGCTCCAGGCTCAGCACAGAGTCTGCTTGAGTTTCTCTCCCTCTACCCCTGCCCCTGCTATTTGTGTGCTCTCTTTTTCTGAAGTAAATTGATAAGTCTTTAAAAGAGTCAGAAAAAGAAACTAGAGCTTTGGGTTCTGGCTTCCAAGTACCATGAGTTAAGATATTATTTCTCCTTTCCAGGACCTAGAGATTTTTCTTCCTCTTAAGGGATCTGAAATTGAGCTGAACTGAGAAACCAATGCAAGGATTTACTTTAGGAAGAGTTTTTTCCATTAAGTTTGTGCATGAAAAATAAATTACTTAAACATTCTAAGATGCTTCAAATTTTTCCAGGCACCTAATATTTAATATTTAAACTTTACTATCATGCAAACTCTTATGTAGCCTTAATTTCCCAGGGTTTAAAGTGTGATGGTGTGTCATTAAAAGAAAATGAATCCTGGAGTTCAGGCAGTAAAAAAAAGAAGAGGAAAAGAATAAAATATATGTGTGTGATTTAAGTTTCCATTTCCTGTCTACACAACACTGCAAAAGTAAGGTCCTTTAGAAAAAGAAAGGAACGAGGGAGTGGGGGAGAGAGAGACAGACAGAGAAGTATATCCAAATTAAGTAGCCTATCATTTTGAGAGATCCTTAAAAAGCTTTTTACCAAAAAACAAACAAACAAACAAACATGTTTTAGGAATACGGTCATACCTAAGAAAAGAGGAGGAATTTAACGATCAGTATCTGGTTAGGAATTCCTTGCTGTTCTAAACTAAAAAACAAACGAAATGAAAGCAACTCATTTCAAGCTTATCTATTACTGATAACTAAAGTTTGCTTTCATGGTTTTCCTTTTGAAGATATAAAGTTAGGAAGCTTTGCAATCCTACATCAGTTGTAGTGGTGATCCATGTAGTAAGGTTATTCTCATGTTGATATACACTATACTCAATTAGTTGTAACATTGGCTTTGGGGATTTTTTTTTCCCTGATTGGTATATTTTTCTATGCCAAAGTTGTTCTCACTTTTGAAGGGTCAAAGTGTTATGCTAAGTTCAAGTCCTTTTATTATTGGTTGCTTACCTTGTTCAAATTACTTGCTAAATGGTGTCCAAAGACCCTGATATACTTACCTGTAGGCTCCCCATGGGATCCTAGAGCTGTGAAGATGGGTCTGTAAATTCCTTTCATTCATCCGTCTGCTCAGTCAACATTTATAAAATCCTACCATGCTAGGTAATATGAGGATGCAAAGTTGGATCAAATACATATTACTTAAAGAAGTTACATTCTATTAAAGGATTAAAGGTTCCTACCCAAGTAACTTCATTAAGAGATAAAAGGAGATTGTCATTAGGCACAAATGCAGTGAAAGGAGAGTTTAAAGAGGTGGGGTTTATCTCGAGGTGTTGGAGAAGACTGTGTGAAAAAAATAACATTTGAACTGTATCATCAAGGATGCATGGTATTTGATCACATAGAAACAGAAGAAAATTCCAGGAGAAGAAAACAAGATAAAAAAAAAAAGTAAGAAATTACAAGTGTTTCATCAAATAGCTTTACCTGTGCACAAAAAATACTGGGAAACCAGGGAAGTAGTAAGGAGAAGTAGTAATAGAAATTCGAATCCATTTCTTACACTGAAAGGATAAAGTATTATTCAAAAAATAAACACATTTTAGAAAGAAGTATGGGTCCAGTGAAGTGCAGTGTGGATGTTACAAATGCTAATTAGGAGAGGTGGTATAAAGGAAAGCACCGTCTTTTTTGGAGTCTGACAAACCTGGGTTTGGATTTCAGCTCAGCTTGTCAATAGTGTGTGAAGTGGGCATATCACTCAAAGTCTCTGAGATGCAGCTTTTTTGCTTGTGAAGTAATACATTGCAGAGTCACTGTGAGCCTAGAGATAATGATTTAATATGCCTGAAACATAATTGGTGTTCAGAAAATGGTAGCTAATGATATAATTTTGTATCAATTAGGATCATTTTGATTACAAGTAAAGAAAGGAACTCAAACTGATTTAAGCCAAAGTGACCTTTTGGGCTTATGTCGCTGAGAAGTGTAAGCATAGAGCTGAGCTTCTGGCATAGTTAGGATCAGTGTTGTTATGTTCTGAATGTTTGTGTCTCCCAAAATTTGTATGTTGAAATCCTAGCCCGCATTGTGATGGTATTAGGAGGTAGGGCATTTTGAAGGTGATTAGGTCATGAGGACAAAGCCCTCATAAATGGGATTAGTGCTTTATAAAAGATTATTGCCTAAGAAAGCTCCTTTGCCCCTTTGAGATGCAGCAAGAAGACAGTGACTATGAACCAAGAGGTGGGTTCTAATCAGATGCTGAATTTGCTAGTGTCTTGGTCTTTGACTTCCTAATCTCCAGAACTTAGAAATAAATTTGTGTTGTTTAAGCCACCCTATCTATGATATTTTCTTATAGCGACTGCACAGATGAAAACTAGTGTCATTATGGTACATGCGCTCCCTCTCTTTCTTCATCTTTCTCAGTTCCCTTCCCTTCTGTTGGCTCCATTCTCATTCATGCCCTTCCCACATGAAGGCAAAAATGGCATTGATGGCTCTAAGATTATAACCTTACAGATTAGCAATTCTGGCAGAAACAGATCCCCCTTTCCCAGCATCTAACGTCAGATTGCTAGTGATGCTGCTCATTGGCCTAACTTGAGTCACAAGCCTGTCCCGGGACCTGTCACTGCAGCCAGGTTTCTGGGGTCATTTCAATGGTCAGATCCTGGGTCACAGACCCCTGTGGAGGTGGAGATTGAGATCAGTCCCTGAAACTACATGGACTAAGAACTAGAAAGGAAAGCGTATCAGAGAAGGTTAGGCAGAAAAAGACATGCCCACGACCGTAGTGACTCAACCACTGAGTTGCAGTTGAGTCACTGGCCTGTCATCTCTTCAATGGAATTTAAGCAGAGTATAGAAGTTTGAATGCCTTCAGAAGCAACTAACATAAAACCTGCCTTAAATAATGAGGAAATGTATTACTTAATATCAATGGGGATTTTCCAAGTGGAAGAGACCTTAAAGTTCTTTGATTTATTGGCTGAAAGATATCGCTGAAGGCCCAGGTTCCTTCATTTCTTTACTCTGCCATCTTGGTGAGGCTTTCTTCCTCAAGCAGCAAGATGACCTTATATTCAGATCACACCATGTCCAGAAGCAGAAGAGGAGGTATCTCTTCTGCCTGTCTGTTAGAAGCAAGGACATAGGGGATCCCTGGGTGGCTCAGTGGTTCAGCGCCTGCCTTTGGCCCAGGGCGCGATCCTGGAGTCCTGGGATCGAGTCCCGCGTCAGGCTCCCAGCATGGAGCCTGCTTCTCCCTCCTCCTGTGTCTCTGCCTCTCTCTCTCTCTCTCTCTCTCTGTCTATCATAAATAAATAAATAAATCTTAAAAAAAAAAAAGAAGCAAGGACATATTTCCTAGAATATGCACCCCTTCTCCAGTCCCCAGCAAACTTCTCTCACATCTCATTGGCCATAATTTTGTTGCACATGCATTTCTAAACCAATCCCTGGCCTGGATTAGGATACTCATCAAAAATGGAATGACAATTGGAAAAGGACCCTCCATGTCTACTACATAAGGAACTGAATGTGAGAAAGAAGTTTCAGAAGCTTGGTTAAGTGAGTATAACAAATGCAATGGAAGAATAATTCTCAGAGACTATGCTTAGGAATCTTGATCTAGAAGTTGAAGCTCTTTTGAATATTAAAAAAAAATAGATAAAAATGGACTGCCTACCCAACTACTACAATGACATGCATTATAGAATGTGTAATTATGCCATTTAATGTGCTGATGAAACTGTCTGCCCAGCACCCCCTGAACTCTGTGCCACTCAGTAGACAGTTTGTGCCACTTATCTGAAGAACAGTCGAACATTAAGTAGTGATTACTCACACTAGAGAGAACTAAATCCCTGCAAAACGCAGTCTCTTAGCTATTTATTTAACAACATTTTTAAATATTATTTATTTATTTATTCATGAGAGACACAGAGCATGAGAGAGAGAGGCAGAGACACAGGCAGAGGGAGAAGCAGGCTCCCTACAGGGAGCCTGATGTGAGACTCGATCCTGGGTCTCCAGGATCACAACCCAGGCTGAAGGCGGTGCTAAACCGCTGGGCCACCTGGGCTGCCCATATTTCTTTATTTAAAAACAAATACAAGTCCAAAATTTATAGCAGACATCACAAAAATGGCACTGTGGCTGCTAATATGTACTTGGGGGGTAAATAGAACCACCTAAGAGAAGCAGATCTAATGTAAGAGCAAATTGGATGGGAAACACAGAACTCCCATTTATCCTGTCTGAAAATTAGGATTAGTGGACTTTCCATTAACTCTCCTGACGACAGCTTCTAATTTCCCCCGTGAATCTGTCTGTCTCGAATGGCTCATGTGCTATTTATCTTCATCTGCATTTGTACCACATTTCTGAATTCATGAATTACAATTACTTTATTTGAATGGAAAGGGATTCTATGGAGAGTTAAATTCATAAAACCAACCCGAGGCCTCTTTTTTCCTCAAAAAGGTAGGCTTTTGGGATCCCTGGGTGGCGCAGCGGTTTGGCGCCTGCCTTTGGCCCAGGGCATGATCCTGGAGACCCGGGATCGAATCCCACATCGGGCTCCCGGAGCATGGAGCCTGCTTCTCCCTCTGCCTGTGTCTCTGCCTCTCTCTCTCTGTGACTATCATAAATAAATAAAAATTTAAAAAAAAAAAAAAAAAAAAAAAAAAAAAAAAAAGGTAGGCTTTTTAAATTCAAAGAACTTTTTCTTTATTCTACCAGGGTTAGGGGAAACCAAATTGAAGTTGGTGTGTTCAGTTATTTAATTATTTTGTTCCTAATTTCTTCTGAAGCATATTTTGACATATGGGGTAAAATTAAACAGTGTAAGTTTATTTTGTTCCATACGTGCTTGTCTGAAATATTTGAAATGTAAATGTTTTCACACAAGAGCATTGTGGATTTAATACAAATGGAAATAATCTTTATCTCATTTTAATAAACACTTATGGAACTCCCTACTATCTGTCAGGCACCGGAGGTTATAAAAACAAGGACAGTTCCTGGTACCTCAAAATTTTTACAATCCAGAGACAGAAAAGTACACAATTATAGAAGAGTGTCATCTGTACTATGAAAGCAAGAGGTAGCTATGGCAGTGGGAAGCACAGTATGATAGGACAGAGAAAGGTCACTAGTGTGGTCCTTGAATGTTGTGTTAGTCTGGACTGCTATAACAAAATACCATAAACTAGTGGCTTATAAACAACAGAAATTTCTCACAGTTCTGGAAGCTGAGAAGTCCAGGTTCAAAGCACTGGCATATTCAGTGTCTGGTGAGAGCCTGCTTTCTAGTTCCTGGACAGCAGTCTTCTCACTGTGTCCTCACATGGTAGAAGGGGCAAAGGATGTCCACAGGCTCTGTTTTACAAGGGCACCAGTCCCATTTATGTGGTCTCATTCTCATGAACGACATAATCACCTCCCAGAATCCTCACCTCCTGATACCATTACCTTAGCAGTATTTCAACATATGGATTTTAGGGGGGGTCCCAGACATTTGAACTCTATAAACATCTAGACAGAAAACCCAGGAGTGGTGGTACCTGAGTATAGCATTTGTATTAGTTTCTTGTGACTGCCATAACAAAGTGCCACAAACTAAATAGCTTAAAATCACAGAACTTTATTCTCAGATTTCTACAAGTTAGAAGTCCAAAATCCCTCACTGAAGGCTCTAGAAAGGAATCCTTCTTTGCCTTATCTCACTTGTACTGACTACTGGTGATGGTTGATGTTCCTTGGCTTATAGCTACATCACTGCTTCCATTGTCACATACCCCTTATTGTCACATAGCTTTCTTCCTTATGTGTCTTTGTCTCCAAATCTCCATCTTCTTGTAAAGACACCATTTGTTTGGGTTAGGGCCCACTCTAATCCAGTATGACCTCGCCTTAATCTGATTACAACTACAAATCTTTTTTCCAAATAACACAGTCACAGGCTATAACGTTATGACTTCAACATATTTCTTTGGGGGGATATAAGTCAACCCACAACAGTACTGTAGAGAGAGTAGGAGTTAGCAAGATAAAGAAGAGATGGTGTGTCCATGTGCAAAGGCACAAGGGTGAGAGTTTGGATCTGTAATGAGCTGAAACAGGTTAGGCTTGTGGACACCCAGTAAACTCCATCAGTTATACATCCTGGGTAACTCTTCTACCCTAACCATTTTCTCTTTCTCCTTAACTGCAATCACAAATTTTATTTGTCCTTAATACAATCCCTTTAGGGACTTTGTAGGCAATTGCTATTGGTTATTGGCTGAATAAGTTATTGACTGATTAATCTGATTCTTTTGTGATAAGATCTTAAAATGGATGCTAGTGGATTAATGTATTTACCCCTGTGAGGTGATGTATGCATCTCTTATTAGTACTTTCCACCCTGTTTCAGAGAGCTAAAAGAGGGATTATAATTAAATAACAGACAGGAGAAGACATTTTGCTAAAGAATTGCCATTGTGTTTGTTAAATCATTTCCTCTGCCAATCGTTCCTCCCACCCCAATACTCCTTAAAGAATCTGCCCCCATTGCTCTCAGTCAGTGGAGTGCCAGCCCAATGGAGGCCTGAGCCAAGGAGAGCCAATTAAAGTCTCTCTTACAGGGATTTGGATTTGGGACTCAGGGGCTCTAGTGAGTCTGTAACAGCCTTAGAACAGGAAATGATGCAAAGCTGGGGCCTATAGGCATGCTTGACCTGTGCATCTCAAAACATGGGAAACCAGTCTGTAGAGAGTAAAACTAAGTAGAAATGTTGAAAGCAACAAATATGAGAGACCAAAGGGCCCTAGAGAGACAAGAGCTTTTCCAGAGGTGGTTCCATTCTTTGTGAGACCAGACTGTGTTTCTTGCCCTTAAGTCCAACCACACACACACACACACACACACACACACACACACTCTTAAGCCCACTGGAGTAAGTTCTGGTCTTTTATAACCAAACAAACCCTGACTGGACAATCCTTAACCTCCTTAACCACTTATGTCTGGAACTGGCTCTGAGTGGGTCCCCTAAATCCTGAAATCTTCAGCCGTGCCCCAGTTCTGTTTCTCCTCCTGCGGAATGTAGATCCTCTTCGGCTGCTGCCTATTCAGCTATTTTGTTCACACCACATCCCTTACCCACCATTGTGCAGAAATGTTAACTCACTTGGCAGAATGCTCTTCCTGACTCAGAAGCAAGGACTTTATAGTTAGATGCAGGTCTCCATAGGAGGATTGAACATATTAGTATGTTATATTAGTATTAGTATTATAAGTATCATGTGTATACTTTTATTTCTTCCAGAAAGCAACCCTTTTTATTACTTTAATGACATCAAAAAAATGACTTTAGAGTGAGTTATTATCCTACTTTATACCCTCCTTAAATGAAGCTTGCAAGATTAATTATATCCTTGAATGTTACTATATTGAAGAGTATTTAGTTTGGTTTGGCCTTCTAGAAATATGATGTGAATCATGTCCTATAAACTTAAACCTAAAAGGAAACACGTGAAGTGGTAAATACACAGCATCTAACAGATAAGTAACTTATAAAGAGATTCGTGCATAGTTATCAGCGCTTCTCACCTGAGACAAGAACATTCTGACGATGTAAAGGATGAATTGAGTTCTCTCTGACAGAGCTGGCTGTCTTCTGTCTTAGAACTGCAGTAGGGTGGTTAAAGTAAATTATGGTTAAAATCTATCTGACAAAACCACATTTTATGCTGAGGAATCAGCGTGATTAAACTGTCATCTTGTGGAGAAGTGTTCAGGTCCAAAAAATCTCTTAATTTGCAGCATATTGTCCTCTCAGGTTCTTTTTTCCCTTCTTGAACATTCTTCTCTCGACTCACAAGTCCAAAAGTCCAATATGATTCACTATAGCCTAATTCCTTGAGGGAGTCCAGCAGAAGTTAGGCTGTATGGAATTGGACAACTCTTTCACATGCCCCCTTTATCACCTCAATTCCTCTGTCTTAGTCCTAAGTAGTTGAATCTGTTCCCAATCCTTGGAGGGTTGGAATAAGAGATGGCAGAGGAAGATTTGTCCATTGACCTCTATGGTTTTCCTTCCCTCCAAATCTGTAAGCCACTAGATGAATTAAGGTAGATGGCCTTGGAGATCTAGAACTTCCTTGGGAATCATCTGAGTGGCTCCACAAACTGTGATTGAACTGGAACCTTAATATCATGTCTACTCTAGTGATACACTTTAACCTGACTCAGTCTACCCCCATCCCATGCCCAGTATACAAACAAAAGTGGAATGGGAATAAGTGATGTTATTATCTCTCATGTTCATTCCCATCTTTATTCCCAAGAATTAGCACATAGTGGCATTCAGTAGTGTTTATTAGATTTGTGAATGATTTTGCTATAAATTCATTGACTGTGCTCATCCTCTTTCTCGCTGACTATTTCTAAATAAGGCTGCCTTTCAGACTCCTCTAGTGGTATTCTGAACTTGGTCATTCCTGCATGTCTTCCAGTTCTACCCAGACTTAGTCCTCAACTACTCTCATTCCTTCAGTTCAGGGAGTCCCTGCTATAGCTTGTGGCCTCACTGAATCCCATCCAAGAGAAAAGAGATTCCTATTACTGACTTCTCAAGAGGCTTTGGTTTACAACCAGTTTAGTTCAAGGATAATTTCTTAAACTTTGGTTTAAGGTAAAAATGGATCAGCCTTCCGGCTCAGGACTGGAGAATATGAGCAGATGGTTATTCTAGTAGATTCTTTTTCATGCTATTCTTCCATTTCAAGTAGACTGATGTGGTAACTGAGAGCGAAAGCTAACCATACAATGGAAAAGCATGCAAAAAAAAAAAAACAAAAAAAAAAAAAACACCTTAATCTTTCTAAGTTCTTTTTTGAAAACTATACATTTTTGGAAAAAGTGTAACAAGACTTAATATGTATTGAGGTTTTACTACCTTCAGGCACTATGCTAAAAACTTTACTCCAATATTCTCTCCTGTAATCTGTGCAATGCTTGATAAATTAAGCACCTTATCACTCCCCAGTTTTACAAATTCGAAAACTTAGACTCAGAGATTAAATAACTTACCCAAATCCTGTCCAGCTACGAAGTATAACTCCATGAGTGCATTACCACTGGGGTGTAGGTAAGTGGCTACACTGTGCTATTCCAGATGTGCCATTCATATAGACTGTAACGTGATTATGTTCTTGGAATTGAACAAAGTGACTGCCCTTTCCACAGCATTAAGGAGTAGAATCAGCACTTGAACCCTAAATCAGCTTGCCTTCAAAATCCAGTCTCATCACCACTGAGCTATACTGAGATAAACATTGGGTTTTAGAAATCTGATCCATTTTTTTACTGAGCAATTAGAGGGACAAATAGGGTTGTATTATATTACAGTTACAGGTGTTAGCCGTTTTTTGTAACAATTAATACAAAAGACCTGGGCTTTTGGAGCAGAGCCATTTGGAGCTTAATGATAGTCAGTGGTAGAAACATGTATTTGACCAACTGGAGACCAGAGGAGGTTAATCTATACATCCAAAAAGAGTTCTTCAGTGAATTGGGGCTTATAGTTTAGGATATATAAAGGTGGCACCTTTCTCCACCTTGGGAAAATAATGGCAATCATATTCTATATCTATCAAGCATTTTACAGACTTTTTTAAAAAGCAATCTCTATACCCAATGTGAGGCTTGATTGAACTCATGACTCCAAGATCAAGAATTGCACACTCTACTGACTGAGCCAGTCGGGTGCCCCTATCCATTAAGCATTTTAAAAAGCCAATGTTTATAATGGAAAATCAGAAGGATTCTAAATGTCAAACAAGAAAATGACTTAATAGGCTATGAGTTGTCCACTCAATGGAATTGTATACTATCACCGTATAAAATATATATGTGTGAGGAAAATGGTGGAAGGTAATACACAAAAATGACAACAACCATTGTATAAGGGTAGTGCCATTATTGTGTGTGATTCATTTTGCTGTTGTTTTACTTTCCACTGGTTCTATTGCATTTACGTTTAAAAAAAAAGAAAAGCAAAAATAATTTTAAGGTACATTTTGTGTATAAGAGAAATATAATTGAACTTGAAACATTTGCTTACCAGCCCAAATTTCCTCCAAAAACAAGAAAAAAAATTCCAGTCAGAATTGTCCATTACCTAGAGTCATCCCATCCTGCAATTTACACAATCTAGTCAGCCTAATGGCCCGTTTTTCTAAAGATAACTGCCCTTGTAACCACACTGTAAACTATAAATTATTGTCATTTGTGAAATGGAGTAGAACCGTGAGACTGTGCGTGCCTTCCTGAGCATCCATCAAGGGAAATATTGATAATTACTTTGTACACAATTTGTAATTTGATTTTTAAAACCGGTGCTTCAGCCAATGTTGTTTTTTGGGCTGTTTTGTTAAACCCCCACTTTGCAAATACCATATTCTGGAATCAGAGCCCATCATGTTCTAAAAGGAACTGAATTGCCAAGAAACATACCTCATAACAAAGTTGACCATTTTTAAGATGCAATCGAAAGACAAAAGAAAACTGTTCTTACTCTGTGAGGCTTGGCTTCAGTACTGGACACTTGTGGTTTTCAATGAGGGATTTTTGAAAACCTGAGACAGGAAAGTAGTGAGCCCAGAGCAAAATGAATCAGTCTCAGCCCTTCTAGTAATAATACACCAACTCTCCTTTCTATTCCTTTTTGGTTGCTTTCCACACAAATAAGTATTATTGGTAAATAGCAAGATTATGGAAGACAACTTTTGTCTTCTGGCCTGGGGTCCCAGGTAGAGGTGGGAGGGAGTAGAAAGTAAAGAAGTAAGAACATTACAATGAGAGACACAAGTGTAGTTGAAATATCACCATCATCTTAGTGGTTGTGGTTGTTGCTGCCTCCATTGGGGCTGTCCTCAACCTGAGTGCAGTGCAGGTGTAGGCAGACATCGGACCTCAAGTCAGTGGTCTGGATTAGCGATCAGGCTAACCTCACTTTCCAAACATGTGACCTGGGGTATGCTACTCAGCTCCTCATCTCTGCAACAGAGCTGTTGCTTCAAAGAAATAAAAGTGTGAAAGTATTTTGTAAAGCACTGACTGTCCTTTCCCCGCCTGCACACTATTCTAGTACATAATGGCCTGTCTCAGTCTACTGTGTCTTTTTAAAGCAGTTTCCTCAGATTTTCTGTCTTGCTTTCATTCTTTCTGGCACTCAGACTTCTGGCTTTGGGTCCCTCTGGTTCTGGCATCCAGCCATCATCTCTTTGATCCAGAGTTCTCTTCCAACCTGGCTATTAGCTGTGCACACCTCCCTGACTTAAGTGTCTACCTTGGCCCTGGTGAACTCTTCCAGGCTCAGGGCTGGCTCCAGGGATCCTTCTTCCTTCTTGTAGCCATTTCCATCCCACCAAGGGACATGTGGAGAGTACCAATCACCAAGAAAGGTAGGGAATTCAAGAAGAGCAGGTTTATAAGGAAAGAGGGCTGAAAAATATTCAAATATGGTTAGACCATGTTGAATTGGAGATGCCTCTGAGCCCTCCAAGCAGATTTAGGAAGCAGAACTGGAGATACAGATTGGGAAGTCCTAATCTTGTAAGGGAGAGTATGTCAAATGAGAAGAGGAAGAAATGAGTGCAAGAGAGATGCCAAGTAAAGAACCAAAATATGTTCATTAGATTGACTCTGCGAGGTCATGAGTAACCTTAGTGAGAGCAATTTCCAGAAAGTAAGATAATGCAGCTATGTTGCGGTGGCATCAATAAATTGGAAGAGGAACATGTTTTTGGTCACTTGCCTGCCGACTATCTGTTGGTTTAATGTGCCAGCCAGTCACCATGGCAGGGGCGGGAGAACTGTCATGTTCTCTACAGAAAAGAGAAAGGGGTGGCAGCAGAACTTAGGATATTTGGAAAAGCTCACCCTGAGAAAGACAGATAGATAGATTGATTGATTTAAAATGCTTTGTGTGATTTTTTTTTTAAAGATTTATTTACTTATTCATGAGAGACAGACAGAGAGAGAGAGAGAGAGAGGCAGAGACATAGACAGAGGGAGAAGCAGGCTCCTTGCAGGGAGCCCGATGTGGGATTTGATCCCAGATCCTGGGATCATGATCTAAGCTGAAGGCAGGTGCCCAACCGCTGAGTCACCCAGGCTTCCCTCACCTTGAGATTTAAAAAAAATTGTGGTACCTGCATTATTTGTATCAAATTCTAAATCATAGCAAACCTTTTGCAGACACGGTGGTTTTTGGGGGTTCACGTTTGCAAGACTCAAAAAATTCCAATAAAAAAAACTATGGAACTTCTAAGTGGATTTATCAGAAAATGGGAAAATCCTAACGTTTTCGTGGTTTTTATGAAAGTACGATGGTGTATATGTATACAGGGGATGGTATAGAGGGGCAACAGAGACACCGAGAGGGTAAGTATAAGCACTGGCCAGCTCTTTTGAGCTCAGTGAGAATGCTAATTATGTGTCATTTCCAAAGGAGCAGGAAATGTATTGTGTTCCTAAAGGAGATGAGAACATGGAACAGAATCTGTGATATTATCTGAAAATACCTCTACCAAAGTTAGAGGGTTGGATGAATGTTGTAACTCTGTCTCTGGGTAACCCATTAGTGAAAAGGAGGGTCCAATGCTTCCTTTCCATTAGGAATTGGTCAAAGAGGAAACTATGTCAGGGCTGTGAGCCGTTGTGTCTGAAATAAACTCAGGCAGCCAGTTCTGTCTTCTCCTATAGCTTGATGCAGTTTCCCTTAGTCATCGCTCTTGGAAATCATCAAAATAGTGACAGTGATTTATAATCTTTAACAGTTCAGGAGATCCACTTCCCACAGTTGGAATTTCTTGTTAATTGAACAGAGAGAGCTGAGGAGGTTGAAGGCAGAAGCTGTGTTCATTATCTAAAAAAAAAAAATTCTAAAGGCAAAATCAGTGATTCATTCTTTCTGGGACTCTGGGCATTCAATATTGCAATGTTATATTTAGGCGCTCAGTGAGAATAATCATTAAAATATTTCCTGTGAGGGAAGTATAGGAAAGAAGTTTCCAGTTTTTATGAAGTCCTGCCCAAGAAGTTTTATTAAACAAATATGCTAATTTACAAGGGACCAAAATAAATTCCTAAAAAAGTCGTATAGAGAAGGCACCATTAATCTCTGTCCTAGCTCAGAGGCTCTGGAGTTGCTCTATCCAAACTCTTCTGTTTTGTGTGGGTGCCCTGAGGTGTTGAGAGGGAGACTGCCCTCTCAGAGTATGGTCTTGTGAAGTCTAGGGACACAGAGGAGCATCAGTCCTGGCTCACAGCCTCTGTAGAGGTGCTAGGTGATGACTCACCAATGACAGGGACAAGATCCCTGGGTGTAGACCGCCCACGCTTGCAAGGCCATGCTTGCAAGAATGAAGTGGTGCCAAGGATGACAACTCTCTCCCTCTCCATTTGTGAGCCCCTCAGGGTTTCCTTTATGGCTTCATATACCTTACATGGGGTGCCGGAGTCCCAGCAGTGTGGCCCATGAAGCCTCATACTTAGAAGGCTCTCATAGACTCTCCTCTGGGGCATTGCTGCTTTTCACTTCTCCTTTCTTCCCACCCCACCCCAGCAAGAGGAAATACTTTCTTGCCTGGAAGAAACCTTCTACTTTCTGTCTGCTTCTAAAAATCGTTTTGTCTATAGATACAAATCTCTTTTCTCTTAAGTCTTCTGGAAAAACAAACCCAGAGCTATATTCAATCAAAGCCAGTTCCCCTTTTCATAGAGGGCAAAGACAACTTAAACTTGAAACCCTTCAAGATCATTAAAAAAAAAAAAAAGGAAAAAAAAAACAGCTAATTGGCATATTAAAGCAGCTTGTTTATATCCTGCCAATGCAGCAAAAATCTAATTTTTGTTTTTTGTCAGAGTTGAAGTTGATGCAAGACCCAAACCAACAGATGATTTAAGGGAAAAAAAGACACATTACTGAAAAACATGCCTAGACTGACTGCTTTCAAGGAAGCAAATGTGTGAGGTATGGATTCAACATTTTTCCTTTACAACTCACAAGCAGGCATTGTTCTGGCTTTCTTGATTCTGTGCTTTTGAGTTAAAGGTCTCCATTTGACTCACCCCTGTTGTCTTTTTACATCAAGATGTTAAAAGATCAGATTTGGAGTTACTAAACCTTGGCACCCCTCTTCCATTCACTGAGTCCAAAGGTTTATGCAGGAAGGATCAAATACTATTTAGATTAAACATGTGAGTGCCTGATGGAGGAGACCTCATTCTGGTGTCCCACCTGCTTTAATATTGATTGAATAGCAAAATTAATCTTCAGTATTTAAAAAGTCAACATTTGATTTTGATAGTAGGATCTGGAGCCCAGTATGTTCTCTCTTGTAAGTATTCTCTGCTTCTGACATACTTTTTTACATAGGGTCAATTCACATATTCCATTTTAGGCAGGAATCAAGGAAGAGATAACACATTTCATTTTCATTATGTCAAAACTTCTTATCAAGAGTGTTTTCACATTGTTGGTTAGAATAAAAGGGATGCCATTTTTCAGAACTCAAGAGAACTAGATTTCCATCCTAAACATTCTTGCTGTTTGACTCTAAGGAATACATGTGATATCTTTATTATATCAATGAGAAAACTGATCCTGTGATGGTTTGATAGATAATATGCCACAAGTCACATATAATTTTGGGGCTGTGATTTGGATTCAGATCTGTTTGATGAAAATAGGAGAGAAAGAGGGAGAAGAAAAAATGTATTTGTGTATCTATACAGGGAGGCATAAATAGATGTAGAAATAGATATAGGCCTATATAAATCTGTAGTGGTTAATTTTATGTGTCAATTTAAGAGCATGCTTTTGGATGAGATTAACACTCAAATTGGTAAACTTTGAGTGAGAAGATTGCCCTTCCATAATGAAGGTGGGCCTCATACAATCAGTTGAAGGCCGAAATAGGACAAAAAGATCAGCCTCCCAGGATAAAGGGATTTCTCTAGGCAGACTGCCTTCAGATTGCATCTATACTATGGCCTCCCCAGCTTCAAGCCTGTAGGCCTTTATTGCAGATTTGGACTTGCCTGCCTCCATAATCACATGAGCCAAGTCTTTAAAATAAATATCTTTCCTATGATTGTCCAGGGATTGGTATTAAGTAATCTAGGTGATGGGGACATGGATATTCACTATACTATTCTTTTTACTTTGTATGTGTTTGAAATTTCCCAGAATAAAAAGGGCTTTTGAGTTGTTTTTTGTTTTTTGTTTTTTTTTGTCACCATTATGGGTGATGGTATTTTCCCCCTATACTTTTCTATCTTTTCCAAATTTTTTTTCACAATAATAGCAATTTACTTTAAATAATGGGAAGAATACTTTTTGGCAAGAGATAAGACAAAAAAATTAGTCCTTGTCTAAAATTGTACATACATACACATCTTATTGATTCTGTTTCTCTGAAAAACCCTAATGCACATCTATTAGCTAGCTACCTGGCTATGTATTTAATCAAAAAGAGAAGAAAATGAACAATTGAGAGAGGTTTGACAGAGATGATTGTGACATTGAGATCATGGTCACCAGCTATAGGTATAGGTTCTCTAATGTGTGGAAGAAAAAGATCAATTAAAATGTTTATCTTTTGATGGTATTCTTTCCTAAACACAAATGACTTTTAGTTTTGAACATAGTCCTCTGTATGATAGACTAGTTATATTACTTTATATATTGTATATGCTTTTAGATACAAACTTGGCAGATAGACATGTGTGCATGCGCACACATATAAACAGTCTTGGCCAAGAATACACATCTGAGTCTTTAGACTTGAAGATCATAGATGTCTTCTGTTATTTCCAGGGTGACATAGAATGAGCATGGACACGCAACCCAGAAAGACTTCCAATAGTAGACATTCCTTTCCCGAAAACACAGCCATGGCAGAAGGAACATTTTCTTATTTCACAACAAGTAGCATCTTTTTTCTAGTGGTGGGGAGGGCAAGATGCCTCCTGCTAAGAACTTGGAAGGTTATGTTGTGACGGCCCAGCTGGCGAGGCAAAACAGAGGATGGCAAACAACAAAAATGCATTTCATCTCTTCTAGCTCAAGTGGCTTCAGCTCTAGGATGATACGAAAGGGACTCAATAAAAGGATATTAAAAGACTGAAAATGTCATGGTGACATTATCTTTTGGAAATACCAGACCATCAGCTGAAGCGCCGTTTCCCAGCGGTACAGTTTGCGAGATTTGTGGCTGGAATTTGTGGGTTGCCAATTGCAGTTCGCAGAAGATGCTTCACTAACTGTTTTATGGGGGAAAACTCACCCTGCCCCCAACACAGCAGGAATTTTATCTAATTTTACTTTCTGTGCACATCCTAGCAAAATTTTTAGTGTTGGCAAATGGCAATAAATTGGGGACATATGACAACGAATTGCATTTGGTTATAGAAAGAAATTTTAGAGTGAAAACACATGTGCCTAAAACTCCCATGTTTCCTGTGAAGAGTATCATTGATTTTTATAGGACTACTGAGCATACTTGAAGTAGCAAAGATTTTTATTTCTTTCTTGGAGATTTACAAGGACTTCATCAATTGTGTAGATCTCCCAGCCACATCCAGAATGTAGAAATATACATTGCTAACTGGTATAGATGCCTTCCAGCAAATTCAGCTTTAGGGCTTATCCCATTTCCCTTGGATATCCTTTAAAAGTTAGACATGATTTCCCAAAAGGGCAGAATCTTTTAACAATCTTACCTGCTAGCTCTTAGTGGATAGCCCACTGACATGGTAGTTCATGGGGTACTCCAAATATTCTGATGCCAAATTATTAGTTTCAATTTAAGAACTTATGTTTTCCTCACTTTTCCTAATATCAACTTAGGAAAGTTGTTCCTTCAACTTAACACATTTTACCCAATACCATAAATATTTTTTTCTAATTACCATAGTCAACTTTATTGTCCTTATTTTCATGTCATTTTTTATTCAGTAGAGTTACTAGTAGACAAGCACAGTGGAGGAATGTATATCAAGAAACAGTACCATATCCTCAGGAGTTAACATTCAATAGAGGAACTTTCAATCTCTAGTAATATTTAACTTCTAATTAATACTGAAATTTGTATGTCCCTTCACAGTTTATGAAACTTATTCATATGAATTATCTCTTTTAAGCTTTCAACAACTTCTTATACCATAGGTAAGTTAGACATTTTTTTTTAAAGATTTTATTTATTTATTCATGAGAGACACAGCGAGAGAGAGAGAGAGAGAGAGAGAGAAAGAGAGACAGAGAGAGAGGCAGAAACACAGGCAGAGAGAGAAGCAGGCTCCATGCAGGGAGACTGACGTGAGACTCGATCTCGGGTTTCCAGGATCACGCACGGGGCTGCAGGCAGCGCTAAACCGCTGAACTACGGGGGCTGCCCAGGTTAGACATTTTTATGGCTCTAAATGTCAGAGAGGTGAAGTGACTTGCCCAGTCCTTGCCCATGTTCTTGATGGAGGGTGCTGGTTCAAATCTTGTGCTCTTTTCAATATACTATGTATGCACAGCTGTGATGGTTAATTTTGTGTTGACCTGAGTGGTCAAGGGATGCCCAGATATCTAGTTAAATATTATTTTGGGGTGTGTCTTATGAGAGTGTTTCTAGAAGAGATGAGCATTTGAATTGGGCTGAATAAAGCAGATTGCCCTCCACAAAATGTGGATATCATTCAATCCATTGAGGACCTCAATAGCGCAAAAAGGCAGAGGAAGGTTGAAATAACTCTACCTGACTGGGCTGAGACATTGCTCTTCTCTTGTCCTTACCATTCCTGAATAATAGGCCTTCAGACTCAGACTGATATCTACAGCACTGACTTTCCTGGGTCCTTAGCTTGCAAGTGGCAAATTATAGGATTTATCAACTTTCATAATCATGTGAGCCAACAATTTACAATAAATCTCTTTCTAGATATGTATATTCTATTGGTTCTGTTTCTCTAGAGAACCCTAATACACTAGCAAAGCTTTTTTTTTTTAACAGAATTTTGTATTTCTCTTTTGGTATATCTAATAAAGCATATATTCAAACCACATATAACTGGTAGTGCTATTCTAAAATCTAGAGGTTAAAAACTACATGTCATGGCTCACTGTTATAGTCTAGTCAGTTGAATTTCATTGGACCCAATGAAATTATATGATAATAAAATGGAATCAAGTCTAGTTTTTTTCTCATTGTTTCCACATTTTTCTCTGTATTGAAAAAAAAAAGGGGGATAAAGCTGAAGCAAAAAAGAAAGAGAATTTCATAATAAACCTACCTAGGCCTACCTAGGCACATAGAATGACTTATAATATCTTCTCTTAATGTAGTATAGCAGAATACTATATAACAGAATAAATGTTGAGAACCATCATATTATGTGATAATTCCATCCTTACAATTCTTGGGTTTTAGAATGAAAATTTCATACAATTAATTCATTCTCATCCTGCTCAATGTAGACAAAATTGACATTGTCTTAACAATACCTGTTGTTACCTTTCCCATTTCATGGGTACCATGAGTTTAAATATAACTGATCTCTTCATTCACCCTCCCCTGCAAAGATGGACTCTGATAAGTTTATCCAATCAGAAAATGCATGCCTTAGGTCAGTGTCATTGATTAGGATGGCCCAATTAACTGAAAGGTCAGGAATCTTATTTGATAGTTTGTGGAGAGAAGATTTTTACTTCTCTGCTTCCTTACCCCACCACCTACAGTTGATATGAATGAAGAAGCATGAGAGACACTGGGGTAAGAAACCATATTAAAACCATGGAGGAAGTCAGCCTAAAGATGACACCAATATGGAGCTGGGCAAATCTGAGCAAACTGCAAAAAGTGGGCCCAGAGTCTTAGCAGGTCTATGCCTGAAGCTCACCCTACCCCTGGACTTTTCTGTTCCTACACCAGTAAAATTCTCTAATTATTTAAACTTCTGTTACAGATCTCCCTTGACTTATGATTGGGTGGTATCCAGAAAAAAACATCATAAGTTGAAAATATTTTAAGCTGAAAATGCATTTAATACACATAACGAATCAAACATCATAGTATCATAACATCATGGCTTAACCTAGTTTCCCTTAAATGTGCTCAGAACACTTAACGTTCATCTATAGTTGAGCATGGTCATCTAACACAAAGACTATTGTATAATAAAATGTTAAATATCTCATGTAATTTATTGAATACTGTACTGAAAGTGAAAAACAAAGGCTTCTGGGTGGTTCAGTTGGTTAAGCATCTGACTCTTGGTTTGGATCAGGTCATGATCTCAAGGTCATGAAATCAAGCCCTGTGTCAGTCTCTGCACTCAGTGAAGATTCTGCTTGAGATTCTTTTCCTCTGTCCCTCCCCCACCAATGTGCACATTCTCTCCCTCTGTCTCTCAAATAAATAAATATGTCTTAAAAATAAAGAAAGTGAAAAACAGAATCGTTGTATGGGTACAGAAAGGTTACCCTTTGATCATGTGGCTGACTTAGAATGGTGGCTCATTGACTGTCTAGTACCATAAGAGAGGATCATACCATATATTGCTATCCCAGGAAAGGATCAAAATTCAAAATTGAAATACAGTTTCTACTGAATGCATATCACTGTCACACCATTTTAAAATTAAAAAAAAAATCACAAATGGAACCATCATAAGTCAGGGACCATTGTTATTGAGTTTCGTTATTTGCAACCAATAGTACCCTCTACTATCACTTAAATAATTCATTCAGATTATGTAGATAGGAATGAAAATGCCAGAGCTGGATATCATTTATAAATTTTAACTCATCTAGGGAAAGATTAAATTTTCCTGTACATTCATTAAAACAAAACAAACAATATGGATGTAGAAATTATTTGTGGACTTTCAAAAGTAAAAATTTCAAGAGGATTCTAACTAAGTTCAGCTTCCTTAAAAACCAAAAAGATCATCTCTGAGATAACATTCTACCAATAGGTGACTTTCTTGCTCAGCATTAGCACATCAATCCCACTGAAAAAATGAACACTTACGTCCATCTCAGTAACCTAATCACTGTATAAATTGGTGTACTTATGAAGTGATTGATTTTCTGCCATGTTTGGGATAATATTCTGTAATAGCTATTCACAAACTAATGCTCTTGCACACAATGTTTATGTTTCTCATGAAGAGAGTCATTCATTAGGTTAAGTAAGAATTACTATTTTCCTAAAACCTATGATTATATAAAAATTGTTATCATGGACAGGCCCTTGATTAAAATATCAAGAAAGGTTTCTATCACACAGGTAGATGATATTCAGGCTCACTATACTGGTAACATGGAAATGAATCTAGTGAACTAATGAAATCTAATTTTAATCCAAATCCAAAAACATCCAATGATGTCTCTATCAGTGAACATATTACAAACTGTGCTTTCATCACCTAACAAGTTTCTAGGCCACTGTCTATCCAAAATATCTCTATAGGCTGTGAATTATGCAACTTTCAAGAAAAACATAATTCACATCATACCCTTTCCTCTCTTACTGATCCAGAAGCAGACTTGCTCTATATACTACTCCTGTCTTGGTATCTTGAAACATTAGAGACATAAGAGAGACACATCCTCTAGAAAAAAACTGTTTGGCTCTAACTGTTCTTGATATTCTGTCTATCTGAAAAATATGTCTTACACTACAAACCTACGCAAAAATTTCTGTATGCAGAAAATTCCCATCAGAATATATAAACTAATCAATCACAAAGATTATATCTGTGGTCTAAACTAATGCATTAAGTTTGGGATGCTTGAATCACACATATTCAAAGGTAATATTCCTAAATATAGTTAAGTTTTATCTGTTTATAGGAAGTCAGGATTTCCATCTGATGAGATTTACATTGGTTCCCATTATTGTATGGATTTGAAACTGACTTTGGATAAGTCTTAAACTATTTGGGCCTCAATTTCTTCATCTGTAAAAGGAAATATTTAGAATGATGATCACTAAGATTACTTTCAGTTTAAAATAGCAAAGATAATAAGAATAGCATCAATAACAGAATCCCCATCTCAATAATTCTACTAAATACAGTAGCGGAATATACACAGACTGATTTTCAGTCTTGTTATCACTGCTTTCAGCAGGTCTGTAATCAATACTAGGTTGAAATAGATTGATCATCAAATATTTTACAACTTCTGGGTAGTTTAGGAGTTAACTCAGAATCCTCGAGTCTTCTATCCTTCCTCAGAGATAGGAACAGCAAAGGGACACCATTTCTCCTAATCACTCCTGGAACAGAAGGGAGTGTCCAGGACAATCCAATAAGTAAATTAAACAGCAGGTTACATTCCTAATAGATCACTTTTACTAAGGCTGTAGCTCTTTAGTTGGTGATGGCAGCTCTATCTAAGTGGTGGGGTTAAGGAAGAAAGCATTCCAGAAAGATGCTTTCCAGAATGGAAACACATTTGTTGGGTCTATTTATAGCTTCTAGCATTGCCACCAAATTGAAACCATCCAGAGAGTGGGGTTTTTTTTCCTATTTTTTTGTTTTAACTGAGGAATTATTTAAATTTCAGAGCAATTAAGTAAAAGCTTGACTTTGAAGTGGTAACAAAATCAAAACCAATACCAACTTCTGAATGAGTTGTTGAATTTCCTTTAACTACAAAGGTTCAATGCTCCATCATGGTTGGGAGGGCACTGTAGGGGAAGAAGGAAAGAAGAGCTTCATTGTTTCAACTGGATGTGATTTTTACAGAGTCCTGGTTTGTTATATGATATTTGTGTTCCTCTAAATTTGTGCATATTGCTTGTTTGATTATTCCATTGTTTTTCTAAATAATACCATAAGAAAAGTCATCTTGTACCCTTACAGGGGTAAATTCAAGCATAGAATGTATTTTACATTTTTAAAAACTTTGAATATAGCCAGATTTTTTAAAGTGGGATGGTATTATTCACTCATTCAACACGTATTTATTGAGCACCCACTCTGTGCAAGCATAGTACTATGCATTGCAAATACAGGTGAACAATACAGACCACATCCTTGTTCTCATGGAGTTTATGGTCTAATGAGGAAGACAGACAATTAAACAAGCAACTCCACCACAGTGTGGCAGGTGCTACCATAGGTAATGAAAAAAGTGTTGCAAGAACACAAAGAAGGCACATCTATCTCAATCTTAAGTCAGGGAAGCTTCCCTAAAAAGGTGCTATCTAAGTCAAAGAGTCTGATTGTTTGGGATTTGAGTTCAGGCAATGCATTCATAGTAGCAGACAGCTCACACATAAACATAGCAAAGACAATGAGTTCCTACTATGTGCCAGGTACTGTTCTCTGTGTTTTATATGCCATATTTCATTTGATTCTCACAAGAGATGGTCAAAATAAATACTGTTATACTTTATTATAAAGCTGAAGCTCAAAGTGATTGATTTTTTTCAGTGTTATATGACTAATAAGTAGCAAAACCAGGATTCTAATATTGGTATGTTTGACTTTAAAGCCCAGGATATTTCCAATGTCTAGCCATATAAGAGAAACCTTTTAGCTAAAATATGGGATAAAAGTTTAAAAATAGACTGGCTTTTTAAAATAGTACAAAAAAAAAATAGTACAATAATCATCAGAAGACATTACACTGATTGACCATTAAAGATGGTGGACTGACCACACACAATTGTGCCCTCTCTCTCTAGAAACTTTATTAAAGTGTCAGTAAGGGAAAAAAAGTCTCTAGAAAGGTACAGTGATAAAAAGAATGGTAGAGTCACCATCACTCATAAGCCAGGATGGCAATAGGTTTCTGGAGAACAAAAGGAAGAGTCACAGTTGCTGGTGAAACAAGGCAGAGGAAGCTGACACCCTATTAAATGTAAGAAGAAAAGGACTAGGAAGGAGCAGGTTTCCTCCTAGAATCTGCGAGAGACTCAAGAGTGGAGCTGGAGTGAGGGTGGAAGTAAGGCCTAGGACTGGAAATAATGGGGTCAATTAAATGTATGTATTTGGAACAATTGGACAAATCTTTCTGAAACAGAGATCACCTGTAAGTGGAAATTAAACTCCCAAGCAGAAAACTGAATGTTTTTTACTTGGAAGAGCTGAGTGGTTCTGGAGGCAGAACATGATAGCATCCTCTAATGAGAAGGATGGCTCTCTGTCTGATCCACCCAAGCAATGCCTAGCTGTCAACAAGCCAAAACAGTTTTTAGTGACTCATTCTTAAATATTAGGAATCAACTAAAACTCAGACATTTGAAAAAGCCTCCAATGTGAACAGCCAGGAAAACAAGCAAACAAGATGGGCAAAGATAGAAGCAGAAAGATCTCAGAGAAAATAAAGCCAGTTAATAGAACAAAAAAAAAGTTTAAAAAAAGAAAAGAAAGGAAAAGAAAACACTCAAATTAGCATCTTTTGAGATACATGAGAAGTTATTGAATCCATAAAACTAAATCAGCACACATAGAAAATGAACAATTGGGAACCAGAAAAAGTTCTTGAGAAATCAAACTGAGATTGGCAAAATACTAAATTCAATGGATAGTTTGAGAGATAACATCCAGGAAATCTCCCATAATGCAGAACAAAACAAAAAAGAGACAGAATGAGAAAGAAAAGCTAGAAGTTCAAAGATCAATTCAGGAAGTCCAGAGAGGAAGAAATAATCAAAGGCTAAATAGACAAAAATTTCTCAGAGTCAAGGACAACAAGAGTGGCAGTTTTAAAGGTCCCACTGATTTTTCAGCTTTTCCAATGGGCAGACACCCACACCAAAGAACATAATTATAAATTTCATAATAATTCTAGAATGAAGAGATGACCCAAATATCTCTAGAGAGAAATCACAGATCATTTTCAAAGAAGTGAAAATCAAAACAGCAGTGGACTTCCCAATAGCATTACTAGATCTTCAAGCTTTTGAGAAAGAAATTATTTTCATCTTAAAATTCCATACCCAGCCACTCAGGAAGAATTCTTTTTTTTTTTTTTTTTAAACACAGTCATGTAAGGACTCGAAACTCAACCTCCCACATACTTTTTCTTAGGAAGTTATTGGAAGCTGTGTCCAACAAAACAAGGACATAAACTGAGAAAAAGGAAAAAATAGAATAGAGGAAAAATTAAATCCAAAAATTGAAGTCCCAAGAAGACAACTGTGTTATCAGGCGAGCAACATATCCAGTCCAATTTAGAGTAGGAGGAAAGGGGGCTCTGGTAACAAAAAATGAGGACTCAAGCCACGCTGTTATAATACTTTGCTTGGAAATCTAAACACATGAAAATAGGCAAATGAACAAATATGCATGAGAAGAAAACAACAGAGACCTCAGGGGAAAAAGCTGTATAAGAAAGTAAGTGTAATCAAAATACACTTCTTAACCTTCTCATAAATAATGAATATATTATCAACTTAATTTAAAAGCTATGATATGAGTGTTTGGAGAGGATAGACATAGGAGAGGTATGCATCTGTGTGTGGGAATCAGACCCTCACCTGACACAATAAAGAAGTTAAGATATGATGTCCAAAATGGATAGATCAAGGAGCAGCCTGATAGTATATTACTTGGCAATTTGGAAATAACTACCAGAAGAATCAAATTAAAAAGTTACAATTAGTTGCCCCTGGAAAGCTGATTTGGAAAGTAAGGAGGGAGTGGGACCTAAGATGATTATTTTGTCATTACAAGGATTTTGAGGCTATATGAATTTTTAGCTATGTGTGTATTACTAACACAAATTGAGAAGTTTATAAAAGGAAAAAAATATGTAAAATCATCTGTTAAGAAGTCAGCATAGATTTCTGTTTAAATTTGTTAGTAATGCTTAGGATGAGAATCAATGACAGGAGCACCTAGGTGTTTCAGTTGGTTTGAGTGTTTGTTTTTTTTGTTTTTTTGTTTTTTTTTGATTTTTTTTTTGGTTTGAGTGTTTGACTCATGGTTTTTGCTTAGGTCATGATCTCAAGGTCTTGGGATTGAGCCCCTCATTGGACTCTACACTCAATGCAGTCTGCTTCAGATTCTCCCTCTGCCCCTCCCTTTCGGACCCTCCCTCTGCCCCATGCTCCTCCTAGCTCACACTCAAGCCTCTTTCTCTCTCACTCTCAAATAAATCAAATCAAAAAAAGAAAAAAAAAAAGGAATTGATGATAAGTATACATGTTCAATAAACAATTTCAATTCTTTGCCCACCATTCCATTCTTCTGAATATATGTAACTCTTTTGTTTACTTTTTGACTTTTTGTTTGACTTTTTGATATTGGTAAGTAGGAATTTTGTGTTACATAATTTTATTTTATATATATATTATATATAATATATAATATATAACATATATATATACATATATATGTATCATAACCAAAAACAAAATATACTTAATTCTATGAATTTGTTGAGGACTATTTACCAGAATGGGCAATTTTCAAACTGAAAATTACATAAGTGAATATTCTGAGGAATAAGACCAAAAAAAAAAATCCTTTACCCTGTTTATTTTGTGTTGATTTTCTGAGATTTGTTGGTATATTTTATATGACATTTTTTCCCTTAGAACTGCTTTTTGTTAAAGCAAAGAAAAAAATTAAACACAGAATAGTTTTTCCTAGATAGGCAAACAAGTTAGAGGTATATTCCTATCACCTATCTTTGAGGTCAGTATTACCTTCTGGTTTTGATGAAGGTAGAATAACGTATGCAACTCTTATTTGATATGAATTAAAATTCATATCATTGCTGTCTATATTTGTTCTACTAACATCATTCAACTTACCTCTAAAATGTAAAGAATGCCTATGACAAATAGAGTCTGTGTGTCGGTTCTGTTCTTTTCTTGATAGAGTATTTTCATTAATGATAAAAATGGCATTCTACTCTTTCTAGACATGTGTACACTTCTTTCCACTTGCTAGAGCTGGTGGCCCTGGCAGGGTATGGTTTGGTGGCTGAGTGGTCTGGGGTCTAACCTGGCTTTGAATCTTGGCCCAGGTATACATGGTATGTGACTTTGGACAAGTTACTTACTTCTCTAAGTTTCAGTTTCCTCCCTTTAAAATGGGGTTAATGAAAACACTAACTTAAGATTTGTGGAAAAGATTTAAAAGATAATACAAATAAAGTCCTTGATAAAGTGCTTGGAGCATAGTAAGTGCTCAATAAATGATAGCTATTACTGTTGTTAGAAACTTTCTATAACATGGCATGATTGAAAAACAAATGGACTGGATTTAGAAATACTAGATTATTCCCTTGGTCCTTTCGAGCTGTGGTATTCTATAGGGTATGATTAGGTCCTTGATACTATGATTTGCAAGATTATTGAGTGTACTTTAATAATACCAAATTAAAAAAAATAGTTACTAAGGAGTAATCATAAATATTTATGTGTGAAGAAAAATAATAGATTAAGGAGAAAGGTATAACTAGGAAAATGACTTTAAGAGTACGATTATTGGTGGGAAGGGCAAGATGGCAGAGTAGGGTCCTCAAGTCACCCGTCCCCACCAACTTACCTAGATAACTTTCAAATCATCCGGAAAACCTATGAATTCAACCTGAGATTTAAAGAGAGAACAGCTGGAACACTACAGAGAAAAGAGTTTGTGCTTCTAACAAGTATAACTCATTTTTAGCCACTCTGCACTGAGCAAAATGACTAGAAAGAACTCACCACAAAAGAAAGAATCAGAAACAGTACTCTCTGCTACAGAGTTACAGAATTTGGATTACAATTCAATGTCAGAAAGCCAATTCAGAAGCTCACTCATAAAGCTCCTGGTGGCTCTAGAAAAAAGCGTAAAGGATGCAAGAGACTTCATGACTGCAGAATTTAGATCTAATCAGGCTGAAATTAAAAATCAATTAAATAAGATGCAATCCAAAATGGAGGTCCTAGTGACATATTCTTCTCAAGTGCACATGGAACTTTCTCCAGAATAGACCACATACTGGGTCACAAATCAGATCTTAACCAATTTCAAAAGATTGGGATTGTCCTCTGCATATTTTCAGACCACAATGCTTTGAAACTTGAACTCATCACAAAAAGAAATTTGGAAGAAATTCAAACGCGTGGAGGTTAAAGAGTATCCTGCTAAAAGATGAAAGGGTCAACCAGGAAATTAGAGAAGAATTAAGAAGATTCATGGAAACTAATGAGAATGAAGATACAACTGTTCAAAAACTTTGGGGTACAGCAAAAGCAGTCTGAATAGGGAAATACATCGCAATACAAGCATCCCTCAAAGAATTGGAAAAACTCAAATAAACAAGCTAACCTTGCATGTAAAGGAACTGGAGAAAGACCAGCAAATAAAACCTATACCAACCAGAAGAAGAGAGTTAATAAAGATTCGAGCAGAGCTCAACGAAATAGAGACCAGAAGAACTGTAGAATAGATCAACAAAACCAGGAGTCGGTTCTTTGAAAGAATTAATAAGATAGATAAACAATTAGCCAGCCTTATTAAAAACAAAAGAGAAAAGACTCTAATTAATAATATCATGAATGAAAAAGGAGAGATCACAACCAATACTAAGGACATACGAACGATTTTAAAAACATATTATGAGCGCTATATGCCAATAAATTAGGCCATCTAGAAGAAATGGACACATTTCCAGAAAACCACAAACTACCAAAACTGGAACAGGAAGAAACAGAAAACCTGAACAGGCCGATAACCAGGGAGGAAATTGACGCAGTCATCAAAAACCTCCCAAGACACAAAAGTCCAGGGCCAGATGGCTTCCCAGGGGAATTCTATCAAATGTTTAAAGAAGACACAATACCTATTCTACTAAAGCTATTCCAAAAGATAGAAAGGGACAGAATACTTCCAAACTCATTTTATGAGAACAGCATCACCTTAATTCCAGACAAAGACTCCACCAAAAAGGAGAATTATAGACCAATATCCCTGATGAACACAGATAGAAAAATTCTCAACAAGATACTAGCCAATAGGATCCAATAGTACATTAAGAAGATTATTCAGCATGACCAAGTGGGATTTATCCCCGGGATGCAAGGCTAGTTCAACACTCGTAAAGCAATCAATGTGATAGATCATATCAACAAGAGAAAAAACAAGAACCATGTGATCTTCTCAATAGATGCAGAGAAAGCATTTGACAAAATACAGCATCCGTTTCTGATCAAAACTCTTCAGAGTGTAGGGATAGAGGGAACATTCCTTAGCATCTTCAAAGCCATCTACAAAAAGCCCACAGCAAATATCATTCTCAGTGGGGAAACGGAGCCTGTCGCCTAAGATCAGGAACACGACAGGGATGTCCACTCTCACCACTGCTATTCAATATAGTACTAGAAGTCCTAGCCTCAGCAATCAGGCAACAAAAAGAAATAAAAAGCATTCAAATTGGCCAAGAAGTCAAACTCTCCCTCTTTGCAGATGACATGATACTGTACCTAGAAAACCCAAAAGATTCCTAGAACTCATACAGCAATTCAGCAATGTGGCAGGAAACAAAATCAATGCCCAGAAATCAGTGGCATTTCTATAGACTAACAATGAAACTGGAGAAAAGAAATTAAGGAGTCAGTCCCATTTACAATTGCACCCAAAAGCATAAGATACCTAGGAATAAACCTAACCAAAGAGGTAAAGGATCTATACTCTAGAAACTATAGAACACTTCTGAAAGAAATTGAGGAAGACACAAAGAAATGGAAAAATATTCCATGCTCATGGATTGGAAGAATTAATATCATGAAAATTCAATGCTATCCACAATGTGTGGCAATTTACACATTCAGTGCAATCCCTATCAAAATACCATGGACTTTCTTCAGAGAATTGGAATAAATAATCTTAAGATTTGTATGGAATCAGAAAAGACCCCAAATAGCCAGGGGAATATTGAAAAAGAAAACCAGAGCCGGGACATCACAATGGCGGATTTCAAGTTGTACTACAAAGCTGTGATCATCAAGACACTGTGGTACTGGCACAGAAACAAACACATAGATCAATGGAGCAGAAGAGAGAACCCAGAACTGGGCCCTCAACTCTATGGTCAACTAATATTTGACAAACAGGAAAGACTATCCACTGGAAAAAGGACAGTCTCTTCAATAAATGGTGCTGGGAAAATTGGACAGACAGCCAGGTGCAGAAGAATGAAACTAGACCATTCTCTTACACCATACACAAAGGTAAACTCAAAATGGATGAAAGATCTAAATGTGAGACAAGAAGCCATCAAAATCCTAGAGGAGAACACAGGCAACACCCATTTTGAACTTGGCCATGGCAACTTCTTGCAAGATACATCTATGAACGCAAGAGAAACAAAAGCAACAATGAAGTATTGGGACTTAAGATAAAAAGCTTCTGCACAGCAAAAGAAACAGTCAACAAAACTAACAGACAACCTATAGAATAGGAGAAGATATTTGTGAATGACCTATCAGTTAAAGGGCTAGTATCTAAGATCTATAAAGAACTTATTAAAGTCAACAGCAAAGAAACAAACAATCCAATCATGAAATGGGCCAAAGACATGAACAGAAATCTCACAGAAAAAGACATAGACATGGCCAACAAGCACATGAGAAAATGCTCCGCATCACTTGCCATCAGGGAAATACAAATCAAAACCACAATGAGATACCACCTCATACCAGTGAGAATGGGGAAAATTAACAAGACAGGAAACCACAAATGTTGGAGAGGATGTGGAGAAAGGGGAACCCTCTTGCACTGTTGGTGGGAATGTGAACTGGTACAGCCACTCTGGATACTGTCTGGAGGTTCCTCAAAGACTTAAAAATAGATCTGCCCTCTGACCCAGCAATTGCACTGCTGGGGATTTACCCCAAGATACAGATGCAGTGAAAGACTGAGACACGTGCACCCCAATGTTTATAGCTGCAATGTCCACAATAGCCAAACTGTGGAAGGATCCTTGGTGTCCATCGAAAGATGAATGGATAAAGATGTGGTCTATGTATACAATGGAATATTACTCAGCCATTAGAAACGACAAATACCCACCATTTGCTTTAATGTGGATGGACCTGAAGGGTATTATGCTGAGTGAAGTAAGTCAATCGTAGAAGGACAAACATTATATGGTCTCATTCCATTTGAGGAATACAAAAGGAATAAAAGGGAAAGGAGAGAAAATGAGTGGGAAATATCAGAGAGGGTGACAGAACATGAGAGACTCCTAACTCTGGGAAACGAACAAGGGGTGATGGAAAGGGAGGTGGGCGGGGGCTGGGGGTGACCGGGCGATGGGCACTGAGGGGGGCACTTGACGGAATGCGCACTGGGTGTTATGCTATATGTTGGCAAATTGAACTCCAATAAAAAAATAGTAAGATTATTGCTTATTCTTGGAGAAGCAAACAACTGTGATATAGGACTTTAGGCAAAGAAGGTAGAAGAAGTCAGGAATCATTATTATTGGCATCACATTTGCCTAAGAAAATCCAGGCATTTCACAAAGATCCCTCCTTTGTATTTTAGAATCTTAGATCAAGATCTTGCAAATTGAATTTGGTTCAACAATATGGATTATGCTCAACCGTTTAGTTTTGAGGTACGAATGCTCCTGTTGTGAATTTTCTGTTGTAGTTTGGTTAGGATCCAAGACACCCTTCATTAGCTTCTTTATTAATATATTTAAATATTCCCTTGGCTTAATTAAGCTTCAAATGGCTTTATTCTCCATTCAGCAGTATTTATGTTCAATAGATTTACCAAGCCTCCTTATAAATCTTCACACAGCTGATGTTGAGTTGCATGTGGCATGAGCCGGTTCAGGTTGTGGGTAATGGTCCATGCTTTTTGAATTTAGGAAAGTTATGACTTTTGTTGCTACCACACCTCTATGGCTCTATGTATACTTCTTTGTCTAAGCCACGAAGGGACAAAAGAATAGTCCCAGGAGGACTCAGTCAGATGTTCTTCTAAGGTGTCCACCCCTGAGGTATTACATTTCAGAGGTAATATTTGTAATAAATTATCATGAGTTAAAGACTCATTAGGATTCACTGGACCCCTTCCTTCTATTGGCACTGCAAATCTCCCAAAGACTACCCCAGGTGTGTCTTGGTACTAACCATCAGACTGACCCTAATAAATGCAATTTAAGTAGATAATTCCAATTTCTCTCTCTAAACAGGCAAATAAGAGGAAGATCTAACTCCTTAGGACAGCACTATAATAGAACTTTCTGTGATGATGGAAATGTTCTACATCTATAGTAGCCACTTGCTATATGTGGATATTGAACCCTTGGAATATAGATAGTTTAACTGAAGGATTGAATTTTTATTTATTTTTTAAGATTTAATTTATTTATTCATGAGAGGCACAGAGAGAGAGAGAGAGGCAGAGACACAGGCAGAGGGAGAAGCAGGCTCCATGCAGGGAGCCCGACGTGGGACTCCATCCCAGGTCTCCAGGATCAGGCCCTGGGCTGAAGGCGGCGCTAAACCGCTGAGCTACCCAAACTGCCCGAAGGATTGAAGTTTTAAATTTTATTTCAATTTAATTAATCCAAACCCTAAAAAAAATCATTGTTTACATGGAAAGAACCTCTTTATTTTTGGTTGGTTTACTGAATGGATTTGAGAAAGTTTAACAGGTGTTCCTTGTGAAAGCCTAGGGAAACCTATAGGTGATTATATACCACAGATCTACACCGATATTCATCATTTTCATGTGTCAGAAGTCATTTTCCATTTTTCTTCTGAGTACAATCATTACAATAAGAATAAAACCCCAGGTTGATATACTTGAGATTTCTTTAATTTTACTTGAAGTTTAGGAGAAAGCTTTATATCAGACTTGAGGAAAATATTTTTCCGGCCATATTCCATCTCCCATTAAAACATTTTCATCATACTATCTATGATTTTACCCATTTCATTATCATTACTATCATTTTCACATTATGAATAAGAAGGCATTTCATATAATATGGGAAAAGGACTTCTTTTGTGGGGAAGGGTCTCTTGCTCATTGTTCTAAACCCAGGGCCTAGAATAATATCTGGGAAAAGATGGGCATCCCATAATATTTGTTGAATAAATGAGCAAATTAAAGATAGTATCTTCTTTTAATTAGTGCTAGTTTCTGGCATCTTCTTACTTTAATGTTACTGTTTGGGCAGGGAATAATAAGTAAACAACTAGACAAACATGAGCTTGGCTAAACAACTGACAACTGATTAGTTCTCCGTGACTCAGTGTTTCTCAAAAATGTGTGTACTCATTGTGTACAGAGGGATTTTTATCTCAATTGGCATCTTCTCTTTTTGTTTAATGACTAGAAGCCAGGTCATGTTAAAGACTGGAAGAAATTAGCAACTATTTAATATCTGAAGGTGAAAGAGTTCCTATCTGGGGGAAATGAAAGATTTGGTTCTGGAGTTGCTCTTTCTCCTCTACCTTCCCTGTTCATTGCCGGAGGTGCTCTGGTTGGTTAACAAATAGAATTTATCAAGGTGGACGTTACACATTACATGATTTCCACCATGTATAACTTGGCAACAGGGGGGTATGATTAATGATTTTTCCATTTAGCTTTGAAGAATGTTCCATTTGTCACTTGCAGTATTTTCAGTGGCTTTCCTCCAGAAGTTTATTCTGCAGATGGGTAATAAGACGTGTGACAGACTTGAGGAGAATGTTGCTGGCAGGAATTACCCAAACTATATCTGCTGGGGACTGAACATAAGCCCATGTCTGCAGGGAATAGAATTCTGGAGTGACTGGGCCACTAAAGAGTCCCAATAAACCATGGGAGACGGCTGTGTAGGTACCAGTTGGTGGGAAAATACTTCCATTCTGCTGAGATTAAGTCTGACCTGATAGATTCTTTCAGTCAGAACATGAATAAATACTGGTTCTGTTTTGCAGCAGGCCTTAAAAAGGTAAGGGATAAGACAGTAAAAAGACATCATAAAAAGCCAGTTCCCAAGCACAGTAATTATGCAGTTCTAAGAATTATAGCTCAGTTATTGTTCCCTTTGCCATATAAAGACAAAATCTTCCATATTTGACTAATTTGGATGTCTTTAGGAAATTATGGTTTCTGAATTACTATAGAAATCACCTGAATTTTTGTTTGCTCTATAAACGGGTGTGAGGCAGGGTTACTCACAATGGTGTTCTCTCAGCTAAAATGTGCCTTTTTCTGTTACTCATGTCTGATGTTTGGTTAACAAGTTCATATTCTAGTCAACAATGGGCCCAGCCTTATTACAATGGGTGTAGTCCTTAAGGGACTTTTTCCTGCAGCATAACCCAAGAATCTTCATTTTTAAGTTTTATTATATTTTCCTTTTTAAAAATAATGACTGCAGAATAACAAACTAGTAAGGCATACAAATCCTAAGCGTGGTGTTCAGTACATTTTACACATGTATTACATTTCACATATCCCACAAATTTCTCTCGTGCCCTTCCTAGTCATTACCCCTGCAAAGATAACCACTATTCTGACTCCCTTCATGAAAGATTCATTTTGCTTATTACCCAATATGCATTTTAATAAGGACCCCAAGGGATTCTTATGTACCTTAAAGTTTGAGAAACACCGATGAGGTTTTGAACATAAAGCAAAATAGACATCTCTGACCCAGGTCCTTTAAATAAAACAAAGCACAAAATCCATGTGTTTGGATTGATCTATAGTGTGGTGATCACAAATCAATATTTTCAATTTCATCATGAAAGCTCTGCAAGGAAATAAAATACAGCTTTGTGCCTGTAATATTGATGCTAAATATCAAAGAGGCTCACCTGAAGCCAGGCACCTACAAATTCCTATCATCATAAATAGACCATGATGCTTTCTGGACTCAGAGTGCAACTTCATTTACATGGGCAGGAAATTCAGATTCGGGTCATGTTTTTTTTTTTTTCCCTGTCAGCTGTGGTATATTTTCCTTACCATTCTAAATCTGTCATTTTCAGTCTCATGTGTAAACTTTATGGTTTACTGTACTGTAATTTTAATATTGAATGCAATCTTACCAGGCTGTAGGAGGTGGCACACCTTTCAATGAATTCAAACAAAGCTATAAATATTAAAATAGGAACTCTCCACATCTACTCTTTATGGTTTATGAAATTTTATTTTTGGTTGAATAAAGAAAATAGTATTTTCTCATCTTTGGTCCTCTTTCCCTATCCCTTTAATAATATCTTATAAGACCCCTATGACTCTTCAGGATACTGTCGGCAGTCCCTTTTGACTTCTGGACCAACTTCTGAGATCTGCCTGCCTGATTATCTATTCATCTCTTCTCAGCTAGCAGTGACTACTCAATACATTTAAATTTAGAACTTCTGAGAGCATCACATCAAATCAATATTTTCAAATTAAATAGACATTCAAACAAGGCTTCATTCAGTTTCTTTCATCTCTTATTGTGGGTTGCAATGGATCCAGCCACTCTCCAGAACATCTGAGAGGTGATAATGTTTGCTAATGTTTGTCAATGTCTATAGATGATTGTCCAAATATTTTCATTACTTATAGTCCCCATTATCAGATTCTACAGAAAAGGCACAGCTTCCATGGATATCAGTGGTCGGCAGTTAAGAAGATTCATTGAATCCTATCAAAGTTCACTTCCACTCTGACTCCAACACAGTCTTTGTGATTCATGCGAATGCTCTAAGTCAGACCAGGTCTGTGCTGTCAGAATGACCAGTGAAAATTTTGCACCAAAAATTTACATTTTATTCTTACCAAGTAAATCCTGTAAAGCAAAACTATGACTTACAAAGAGAAGAAATTAATAATGTTAATGTCCATATTCCATATTTGTATGGGCTACCTGTATACCTACATAGGTATTTCTGTTCACTTCTGAACAGCATTATTCACATTGTGATGCATGAAGTGAACTTTCTTCCTGGGAGTTTTTGGGGGAGTTTCTCAAGGATTTTATTTATTTGAGAGAGAAAGAAGGAGAACAGGGAGAGGAGTGGAGGGAGAGGAGTGGAGGGAGAGGGACAAGCAGACTCTGTGCAGAGTGCAGAGCCCAGTGCCTTGATCCCACAACTCTGAGTGCATGACCTGAGCTGAAATCAAGAGTCAGATGCTTAACTGACTGAGCCATCCAGGAGCCCCTTGTTTTGCTGATAATTGTGTCAGCTTTTTATTCAGTAGCACTAGGGTAAAATGAAGCAAGTTAATATCAACACTTTCCTAGAAACGAAAATTGACTTTGTGTTTTCCAATATAAAAATAATACAGATGTATTATAAATTATAGACAATACAGAAAAGTAGAAAGAAGTAAAAAACACTTGTATTCGCCCATCCATGGAAAACCATTACCATTGCGATATATTTCCTTGTAAGCTTTTTCTGCCTGCAATTTTGACATAGTTGTGATCACTTTGTAGTCTACTTATTTCATTTGCTATTTTATCATGATACTCCAGGTTACTGAAACACTTCATAAATACAATTGTTAACAATTAAATATTTTACTATGTGAATATAATACAATTTACTATTTGTTGAGTGTTGACAATTAGCCTGTTTCAAATTTTTTACTGCTAGAAGTAAAACTATGATGAACATCTTTGTTCATAAGACCTTTATATTTCTGATTATTTCCTTTAGATGGATACTCAGAAGAATTCATGCAGGTCAAAGGGAATTATCTTTGGAGTACATACTACTCATTTTTGTCCCAAAGAATTACACCAAGTAACACATCTGTCAATAATGTATCCTTTCTGTTCTATTGAACCCTTAAACCCCAAATTTAGCAAGCTCCTGTTTAGAATCTTCATACATAAAATGAGTTACACCCTCCTGGAGAAAAAAAGGAAGAAAAATAAAGGGGAAAAGGAAGGATGAAAGAAAAGAAAGAATGAAAATGAAAGAATGGAAGAAAAAGGAAAGAGAGGGAAGAGAAAAGAAAGACAAGAGAAAAGAAAAGAAGGAGGAAAAGCATATTGAAAGTAAGGGAGGAAGACAGGTATGCAGGAAGACAGGACTTTAATAAAGGAACCTGAATGTGCAAAGTTTCCCCAGTCCACAGGCTAGTCCTCTATGCTAGGTAGTTCTTCACCCCCTTCTTCTGATTTATGACTAGAGACTTACTATGCATAAGGAGGTTTCAAAATCCTAAGCTTGTGAAAATAGAGAAAGACTTAAAATTAGCTCTCTTGGGCAGCCTGGGTGGCTCAGTGGTTTAGCGCCGCCTTCAGCCCAGGGCGTGATCCTGGAGACCCGGGATGGAGTCCCACATCCGGCTCCCTGCATGGAGCCTGCTTCTCCCTCTGCCCGTGTCTCTGCTTCTCTCTCTCTTTCTGTCTCTCATGAACAAATAAATAAAATCTTTAAAAAAAATTAGCTCTCTTTCTCCTTTTGTCAGGCTCTATGAGTTTTGACACACAACATCTGTTTGACTCTCCAATTAATTGTTGTGAAATAAGTATTATTACCCCAAGTTCACAAATGGAAAACAAACTCAGAGGCATTAAGTGTCCTCTTCTGTGTCAGCTAGTAAATGATAAGGCCAGGGTTCACACCCAGGTTTTGTGACTCCAATTTTACTTTGTTTCAAGGTTTCTATGGCTTCTTGATTTCAATTCACATCTTTGATTTCTCATGTTGGCATTGCCCTGGCACTCTTGGATTTTTGCCTAGGCTTTGCTTCTTCAGTCTCGGCTTCTTGTCTAGTTCCTGCAGATTGCTGCTGCCCAGATCTCAACCTGTCAGTTTGCCAATTTTGTATTACTGAATTTTGTTCATTTAAGAAAACTTCCTTTGGGTGTGTTTTAGACAATGAGGAGACTTTATTAGAATAAATAATGGAGATTTTTTTCCCCTTAAATGTAACAACTGAGTCTTTCTGCATTTAAAAGTCTGATCTGTTCCTTTGCCACTACTCTGTTGTGTGCCTCCACCACCATCTTGATACAGGAGAGCAGATGTTCTTTCTGTAAATTCCCCACACTAGTCCAGTTGCTATCCCATTGTGGAAAAAAATGCTAATTTTTTTTTTTTTTTTTTTACCAACCTTATGTCTTATCTTCCTGAAAACATGGAGTACCTTCCCATATGACTAAGTTCTGGCCATTGGAATGTGAATGGAAGCCCAATGTGCTGTTTGTAGGCCTGGAAATGTCTTACATGTGCATTCAATTCTTTACACTCATTTTTTCCTTCACTGGCTTGAAGCAAACCTTTGAACCCATATGTTGAAGATCTCAGAGCTACATACCAAAAGAACCTGGGTTCTTCCCTTGAAAGAGAGCCAGCTGTCAACAAGGAACATCTGTTTAGGACTCTAAATGAGCAAGAACTTCTTTCTTGTTTGTCCCATTATACGTTTGGGGTTTATATGTTTCACCAGTTAACCTACTTCAACTAGTATAGCCATGAACATCTTTGTAATTGCTAATTAAAGAAAACCTCTTCAGTGTTGTGGTTTACCTATTTGGCAGCAGTAAAGACATTCATTTTTAAATGGGAATTTCAAAAGGAGTTTGTGTATGTGAATGGGCATGTTTGTGTGTGTATCAAATACTTTTGAGGAGCTAGGACCCTTACAGTTCCTTCAAGCTTTTAATCTATAGACAATTTCTGTTATTGATATTTTCCTTTTTTAAGTGGCATGTAGTCACATGGCATTAACGGAATCTTCCCCCAGGGTTGGGAGGGGACAGATCCTTGTGAGAGTAAAGTGTCATAACCCAGTCCACCGATGCAGTCCTAGGGCAATGGCAGCAATCTGCAAGGGAAGCCATGTGATCACTCAGTAGGCGGGACCACTAGGGAAGAATGCACCTACTCCCTCTTCCCGTGTTAGCTGCCAGCTGCAGCCAACAGTGTCACCAGTCCAACCAGTCATTCTTCAGGCTATTGGAGGGGTGATGAAGGATTAATTAAGAGGCCTCGATAACTTATGGGGGTGTGAGAAGCATAACAGGAAATTACTCCAGTGTTTAAATCCAGAAGATTAGAGGATTCGGGGCTCCATTAACAGAAATAAGGAAGTCAGAAAGAGGAAGGACTTGTTCTGAGGGGAAGACTGGCTTCTACTTTGGTGACACTGATCCTGCTCCTGACCCGCAGCCACTCGTTTCAGTATCTTCTCTTCTCTCCATAGGCCCATCCATTCTGTTGGATGACCTAATTCCCTTATCTCTGCCTTTGATGTGTGTTTTAATACACTACTGAGTGATCTCACATGCATTTCTAAGTATTAACATCTTTTGGAGATGTCTTGCCAGAAACTGAAATTTTAAAAAAGGGGAAAGGGATGCCTGGGTGGCTCTGGTTGGGCGCCTGCCTTCAGCTCAGGTCGTGATCCCGGGATGCGGGATCGAGTCCCGCCTCAGGCTCCCTGCGGGGAGCCTGCTTCTCCCTCTGTCTATGTCTCTGCCTTTCTCTCTCAGTCTGTGTCTCTAATGAATAAATAAATCTTTTTAAAAATTAAATTAAATTAAATTAAAAAGGAGGAAAAAACCCAAAGGAAAGAAGCCAAGTATAATTTATCCATATTTTATTTAATTCCATCCTGTTTTTTAAAGTCAAAAAAATAGTAATCAAATATTAGTCTAATTCTTGGGCCTATACAGCCTATATCATGTCTTTTAGCTAGGCTGTAATATCTTTGATAGACCAAATTTCTAGTAAAGAGATTGAATCAGTAATCAAAAACTTCCAACAAACAAAAACCTAGGACTAGACTCTTTCACTGGTGAATTTTACTGAACATTCAAAGAAGATTTAATACTTATCCTTAAACTCTTCCAAGATATTGAAGAGAAGGGAATACTTCCAAACCCATTTTACAAGCCCAGCATTATTCTGATACCAAAATCAGACAAGGATGAAAGAAAAAAGAAAAGAAAAGAAAAAAAGAAAAGAAAAGAAAGAGAGATGGGAGGGAGGAAGGAAGGAGGGAGGGAAGAAAGAAGGAAGAAAGACAAGAGAAAAAATTATAGACCACTATCCTTGATGAACATAGATGAAAAATCTACAACAAAATATTAGCAACCACATTTAACGATGCATTAAAAGAAGCATATTCCATAATCAAGTGATGTTTTGGGATTTATTTGTCTCACCAGAGAGTCTGCCCTACTGAGAACAATGATGAACATTTTTGCAGAGCAGCATTGCTGATTAAAGAACACCTCACAGGTGTTAACTATCAAGACATATTCACCAAAGTAATCGCACCATCACACTAGCTGAGTTTGGGGAAGAAACAAACCCTCATGGTTCTGGATAAATGAAAATTTAATTTAAAAAGTAATTTTAGTGGGCAGCCCAGGTAGCTCAGTGGTTTAGCGCTGCCTTCAGCCCAGGGTGTGGTCCTGGAGACCTGGGATCGAGTCCCACGTCAGGCTCCCTGCATGGAATGGAGCCTGCTTCTCCCTCTGCCTGTGTCTCTGCCCCTCTTTCTCTCTCTCTCTCTCTCATGAATAAATAAATTAAATCTTTTAAAAAAAGTAATTTTAGTTTGCTAAATTGTTGCAGCTCTATGTGAGACACCCCAACTCTGAGCTTCTTATCTCCAGAAGCCTGTACCTTTGTTCCTCCTCAGTTACCCTGTTCCTGGGTTCACATTGTGAACCACCATCACCCAAAACAGCTTAGAGAACCCACTGATTACAGCCCTTCTCATTCCAGAAGTAGCACCTGGCATGCATGTGATCTTTAAGCTCTCTGAAGTCTCTGATGCTCTGACCACCTCTACTTCCTTGCAGGTCATCGTCCACTCCCCCCCAGGCTCCCCCACCTCTCTGTCTGAATTCCTTCTGATCTAGCCCAGATGTTATGGCACATCATTTCAACAAATTTCTTGTCAGAATCACATCCCTCTGTGCCAGCCCTTGCTAACTGAAGACCCTTCTCAAACTTATCATTTGCCCTCTCTGCTTCTGTGCCCAGACTCCTGAAGACTAACACTGAACATCATGTGAAATATATGCTGCCTCCCACCTCAGCTGACCTCCCCAGGCCATTTTGATTAGCCCTCTTTCCCATTCCGTTCAGTGGCTGTCCCTAATGCCCATCACTCTCTCCAGGCATCATATCCTATCTCCAACCTCTTCTTCAGGAGGTATTACCTCACAGTTTGTGGAGAAAAAAGGTATCTATCAAGAATGGTCTTTCTCACCCTCCTTTGCCCACAGAAATACACTTACTGAGAACTGTGCCATCTTGGTCTCTTGTCCTAAAGAAAGAAAACATCTACCTAAGTCCTTCCATCTGTTCCTTAGATCTTAACTATTCTCGGTTACTCAAGGTCATGATACTCTCGATGACCTCTTCTCTTTCCTGCATCATCAACTTCCTCACAACTGGGTCCTTACTTCAGCATCCTATAAATAGGTTCTCCCTTTTCCCATTTAATCAAGAGTCTACCTTTGACCTATCCTTACTCTTTCCCTTTCCAAGTACCTTTCCCATAACAGTTGTTTGTACTTCCTGTCTCCACATCCCCTTTTGCATCCCTCAACCTTTTGCAGCTTGCTGCTACTTCAACCACACTATTGAAATCACTCTTGCTAAAACCATTTCCATGACTTATAGGTTTCTAAATTTAAAAACTAGGCTTTTCTTCTCTTACTTAATCTCTCTGCAGTATTTGATGCTCTTGATCAATCTCACCTCTCCAACTGCTTTCTCCTGGTTCTAGAATAACATTCTCCCTATTCCCCTTCTAATTCCTCTAACCAGTATTTCTCAGTCTGCTTCCTGGGCTCTTCTTTCTCTACATATCCAAAAATGTTTAAAAACAAATTGGCTGGCATCCCAGTGAATTTCTGGGCTGAGCTCAACATAGCAAGGCTCCATCATGACACTACTGTGTAAGGTATAGCTGCCAGCCCAGGTCTGTGGGCTTTAATAGTCTATATACCATAATCATGGAGTTTGATGACAATGTCAATTTACAGCAAGTCAAATACGGTGCTATCAGTTGCTCTGAGGAGGAGGAAGGGGGTCCTCACTGCTGCCAGTGAATAATTACATTTGGGAAAGTGTACACTTTCACACATCTCAGGAAATAAGCATTCCCTAGATGTGTGAATGGCCTGCTTTTTCTTCAGTCATAAAGCATTGTGCATTTGGGTCTTAGGCTGGTAAACATTTTGATCAGTGAACAAGATACATGCAAAATTGGTGACTGGTTGCTCTGAGAAGCTGCAAGATCTATGCTTCCACAGACTCTTCCTTACCGCCCAGATGGCACACACACCCACCAAGCCCTAGAACTCATGAAAGGAGAAACCATATGACCAAAACTGACATCTGTTCCTTTGTCATCACTCTCTGGCAAGTGACTAGCAAGGAAATGCCTCTCGGGAAAGCTCTACACTGTAGCGGCCCATAACCTTCATCTGTCTCTCTCAGCAGCTGCCTTCACTATCTCTGGGTAAAAGGCTTGAGAAGATCACCTAATGCTGCTGGATGGCCAGTGCTTTGCGGTGGTCAAGTGCAGAACTTGTTGTGGTTGATTTTAACTCTTTAAAAGCTAAATCTGGGAGTCCCTGACTGGCTCAGTCAGTAGAGCATGCAACTCTTGATCTCAGGGTCATTAGCTCAAGCCCCACATTGGGTGTGAAGCCTACTTAAAAAATTTGTTTTTAGGGATCCCTGGGTGGCTCAGCGGTTTGGCGCCTGCCTTTGGCTCAGGGCGCGATCCTGGAGACCCGGGATCGAATCCCACATCGGGCTCCCGGTGCATGGAGCCTGCTTCTCCCTCTGCCTGTGTCTCTGCCTCTCTCTCTCTCTCTCTGTGTGTGACTATAGTAAGTAAATAAAAATTTAAAAAAAAATTGTTTTTAAATTAAAAGCTGAATTTGGCTGGCTCTAAACCTGTATCAAGACAAGCTTTTGTCTTTGTTTCTATTCATTTTTAAAGAAATGAAGGTGTAGAAAAAAACCACTGATAGGAGAGAATTTTAGAAAATAAAGGTACTAGAAACTTGGAGAAATTTTTCCAAATTCTTGGGAATTTTATTATTTGTGATTCTATTTCCTCAAGGGAAAATTATTTTTAAGTGACCTTTGAATAACCATTAATTGAATTGGTGAACTAAGACCAATTCTAAGATCATATATACATAAATTTTACATAATTTATATTATATGATATATAAAGTGCATAAAGGCTTTGATTTCATCAGATAATGAGGGTGGAAGACAGACAGCATAGGTTCACAACTTGGCTTTGAAATTTGCCTACTGTATGAGCTTGAACAATTCATTTAATTTCTCTCTCCTGTTTACTCATCTATAAATGGAGATAACTTCTATGCAGTCACGCTGTCAGTACATGTAAAATGCTCAGCACTGTGCCTGGAGCATTTGTGGTCCAGTAAATGAGAGGTGTGCTGTTATTGTTATAGCTATTGTTAGTATACTGACCTCTCCTGAAGCAAAAAGAAGTCAAAATCTAAAAGTAATCCAAAAGAAAAATTAATGCATCATCTTGAACCTAAAGTAAAAATGGTCTTAAAGACTGTTTTCAAAAATCTTTGAACCAGAAACTTCTATTCATCTCCTATATTTGTTTATATAACACACACACCCCTTAGAGTAGCCTGAACAATTTGAAACTCTATTATTCAATAAGCAAAAAAATACAAAAATCCAAAATCTATCCATATTAAATAAATGCATTCAATGCCCTCTCAAAAATCTGTATTCTCACAAAAAGCAGTAAAACCATATCTCAAATGTATTATTCTCATTAATCTCTCCTGATTTCTTTATTTTTAAATTTTTGGGATAAAGACAAAGGCCTTAGTCTCTCTAGTCTAATTCCAGAGCTATAACAGTAACAAATATACTGATTGTGGACCTACTGGGTGCCTGGCATTGTTTAGGGCACTTGGGATGATCTCTGCTTTCCTGAAGCTTAAAGTCAAATGTGGCTCTTAAAAATGAGACCTGATGCTATTTTGTCAATTGTCAGTATTGTCTATGTTCATCTCTTAACATTGTATATTAACTAAAGTTGGCATTTTAAAGTTTATAGTAACATAAATATTAAATGCTGGAATCAAGAATAAAAACTCGTCTGCATATGTTTTCATTCATTTTTTTTAAAACTTATTAAATGTCTACTTTGTTCTAGAAAATGTGAAATTTTAGTCCAGATAGTAATTATCTTTTTCAGAGTTGTTTCTTTTATGTAAAATTAGAAAGCAGACTACTGCTATCATTATAGATCTTATTATAAGTGGCTCTTTTGGTTTTGCTGGAATCTAAACACATTACTGTCAAATTTTGGGTCAGTGGAACATAAAAAAGTCTTTAACAATTTATGCTACAGATTAATCAAGGTAACACATTTCCACATAGTTTTGTTCAGGAAGAAATCATATTTCACAATATGTATAACTATGTTTCTTTATTTAAGTGGAATAAACTAAATGTTGACAGATTTATCTCTAAGAAACCAATTACAAATACAATTAATAAAAGTCCCCTACTTCCAACATGTCTTCCATATTATTACATGTAACACCTGATAGACAAATATGTCATTAATAATTCCTACTATGTTATGTCAAAATCATCCAGGTGGGTACTCACTTGATTAAATTAACAAATACGTAATCCTCGTAATTGTCTGATAGGACAAGCTACATCTTCTTTTTTCTATCCAATAGCAAAAAGGAGGTATTTTAAACATGGTGTATAATATAATAACTAATATTTATTGATTATTTACTTAACAAAGTATTTTACTTGTATCCATTCATTTAATCTTAATTAAGTCTCACTGATGGATACTATTATCCTCATTGTAACTGAAATACAGAGGATTAAGTAATGCACCCACAGTGACACAGACACAATAGGAAGAGACGGAGTGGGGACCTGACTCTGCGTAGTCTGGCTCGAGGTCCTGTTCTTGGCCCCCACACCATATTCTCATACAGCCGTCTCCTTCCCAAAACAATTTGCTGCTCTTTCTATTTGCTAAAACATAAAAGTTTTTCTTTTTAATCCTAAGAAAAATGTTCAAAAGTATGACCTGTTTCTGTGTCTCCTATCAAGTAATAATGGTTCTAGTGTTCTGGACATTGATTTAGGTGCTTCTTTTTATCTCTAGGTTCTTTGAAAGCACCTATCATTATAATGCCTATGCACTCAGACAAATATATGAGACATGCTTTAAAGAAGAGAGATAAATTTCCCTCTGGTCTCTATTACACTTTAATAGTGTGAAGAATAATGCAGTGGACAGATAATGGAGTAAGGCAAGGAATTGTGGGAAGAAGCCTCTTTAATGTTTTTTGGCTTAATCACCAGATAAAAACTCAGGCCTTGGCTATCCTGGCATAGATTTCTGAATCTTGAACCAAAAAGGCAAGGAAGTAATGGTAACGTGGTGGTGTAATAGTATAAACCCTGCCATATACATCTAATCCATGAGATTTATAGTGGAAGACTAGGCTAATGTTAAAGTGTTTTAATCAGGTTTTCTTGTACTTCCAATAATAACTGTCTTTGCATAAGATACACAGTGAGTCTGCCTTATAATGAATTCCACAGTATAGAACAATCAGAGCACTGCTAGAGAAAGAATCTAAGTTGTTTACATATCAGATACGACTGCATAAATTATCAGGGAAACAAAAATGCCATGTTATAAAGATACTAGAAACACATCAGGATAAAATCTAACTCTAATGTTCTCATGTTTGCACATTCTTTGGGGCATGAGTGCCTTCTTCTCCTAGTTTATTTGCTTGCAAATGATTTAATTAGTTTAACAATTTTAGTTTTCCTGAGTTCTGTTTTCTCTAAGTTAGGAGTGAAATGGAAGCGTATTGAGCTCCATGTTCAGGCTCTGCCCCTTTGGAAGATCTCTGGAATAGTAATGACCATTTGTCACTCTCACTTATCATAGTTTGTCAGGCTTCAAGTCAACAGCAGAGAGATGAGAACTTGTCTCACAAGGCCCTGTCTCACAAACTCCTGAAATTGCTCATGCTAGTAGCAATGTGCCAAGGAGCAGCTGGTACCCTGGGGAAAGGCAGGGAGCTTCCCATTTAGAAACTCTCTGTGGATCACCCCCAAATGCCCTGAAGGACGCAGACAGAAAACAAGGAAATTGTTTAAATTTGGTGTTGGTTCCAAATATCACTTTTGGTGATATTATTTTGAAAGAAGAAAATTAATTATGATTTAGGTTCAGGTAACTTAGAAGACTAATTACAAAGTGCAATAGTTTACAATACCAAAACACCTTGAACACTCAGAATTTTGTTTAAGATTTTATTTATTTATTCATGAGAGACATACGGAGAAAGGCAGAGACACAGAGGGAGAATCAGGCTCCCCACTAGGAGCATAATGTGGGACTCGATCCTGCAACCCCAGGATCACGCCCTGAGCTGAAGGCAGACACTAAACCACTGAGCCACCCAGGTGTCTAACGATCAGAATTTAAAGTACTTTTCCTTCTTAAAATGAAGGAAATAGTCCCTATTGCCCAAAAAGATTTGTAGCTTAGTGGTTCTGGACCTCTTGATCTTTATGCTAAGTGAAATGCACAGTACCTGATGCTTTTTTAAAATATAAAGCATAACAACATTTATTTGTGAATATAATATTTACACAGAAATTTCTCACCTTATATTGCCCCAAAACATATATCAGAAAAAGCTAATTTGAATTAATAGTGTGCTTATGAAGAGACACTCTAAAAGGTGGATCTTTCACTTCTAAATCCATTTTCACCATTCTTACAAGGTAACTAGATTATAATTTGATTATTTTATTGTTGTTTAATCTTTATTTTCTTTCGGCATTTGTGTACAGACTTTTTGAATTATATTATGTGATAATATTACATTATATGAATCTTCAAAGTGACTACAAACAATCAGTAGTGATGGAGGTTAGTTTTATGCTGATTTCTTTTTGATGTTTGACTAAAAGCAACATACAATAAAAGTAAGTTAGTAACATATTGATCCCGAATAATGACTCACCTTAGACACTGTTTTGTTGGATTTCTGTGTCTCCTCTCTAGTTTCTATATTGAGCTGTCAGCCCTCACAGTACTGATTTCACAAAAAGTCAACTATTTACAACTACTGTACTGTTACACTCTACCCATCATTACATCATACTTACAACTACTGTACTATGATATGTTTCTCTCTGTCTTCCTTAGTCTTATTTTTACCTAAGCTTTTTAGTTAATTAAAAATTTTAAACCAATATGTTTATTTCTGAAATCAAATCAGTGCAGTCATAATTATCCAGTTTATATATTGTTATTTTTGAAATCTGTAGCCACATTCATCACTAAAAATAGTATTTTATTTTTTTAAAGATGTATTTATTTATTTTAGAGAGAGAGATGGAGGAGGGGTAGGGGGAGAGGGAGAGGGAAGGGGAGAGGGAAAAGGAGAGACTCTCAAGCTGACTCCCTGCCAAGCATGGAGCCCAATGCCAGGCTTGATCTTAAGACTCTGAGATCATGACCTGAGCTGAAATCAAGAGTAGGATGGTCAACTGACTGAGCCACCCAGGCGTCCCTAAAAAAATAGTATGCTAAAAGGTACACAGCTCATTGCTGTGTCTCAGTGTCTTATCTGATAGCTTTTGATGTTCTTCCATAGTTTATGTGAAAACCTAGAGAGCAAGAGATACTGGTATAAATAAAATTGAGAATCCTGAGTCGGAGAACCTGGGATCTAATCCTGAGTTTATCGCCTAATAGCATTGTGACATTTAGAGAAATCTGTTTTTGTATCTATAAAACTGGAATAAAACATCCTGTCTCCCTGAGCTGTTCAGACAATTTATGAACTATGATTTATTAAGTGACTCTCACCATGCGTGACCTCAAATAGGTGGTCAATGCATGTTCTTTTACCTTTCCTCATTTGAGTCACAGGTTCTCCATTTGTAAATCAGCAAGAATAACACCTTGATAGTCCAGTGGTATACTAGAGCTGGTTTATATAGCTTGTGAGAGCTGCTTGCTAAATTCTTAGGAACTCTGCAAGCCCGTTTTTAAACACAGCCAATAATAAAGATTAAATTATATAAATTTACAATTAAATAAACTATATTAAAACACAAAGGTAGTATATATTCAAAGTGTTATCACTTTGTATTTTGCTATTATCTATGTTCTTGAAGTTATTTAGGTGTACTGTAGCTATATGGTGAAAATATTATATAAAGGACACCACATTCAGTGAAGTTATCATGCTGAAACCTTGAAAACTGGCCATGGTGGGAGTATTTACAGTGCAGAAATTGTTAAGCTCTTTAAATCTGAGATTTTTTTCCCTAAGAGAGCTGATTGCTAAATCTTTCAGCACTATAGATACCTACTGATTTTGAAAAGGAAAAGCCTTCCATGCATATAGATAATTGTAGGGATTCCTTCTAAGTTTAAAGTTCTAATATTCCTATATAATGTTGAAAACATTGTAGACAAACATGCTGCTGGTGATCATGGAAACATCAACAGTTAATAGTAGATTGTCTATAAAGCTTGGAAGGAAGTAGCCCTGAAGATTGGATGTGAAGATGATTGGATCCTTGGATTCAAAGAGATATAAATATATGGGATGCCTGGGTGGCTCAGTGGTTTAGCACCTCCAGGGTGTGATCCTGGAGTCCTGGGATTGAGTCCCGCATTGGGCTCCCTGCATGGAGCCTGCTTCTCCCTCTGCCTGTGTCTCTGCCTCTGTGTGTGTCTCTCATGAATAAATAAATAAAATCTTAAAAAAAAAAGTATAAACATATGACCATTTTTTGGTCATGCCCCATGCCCCATGCCCCATGTTTTGTAGGCAGGTATTTTAGGAAGTAAACCCTGAAAATAGCCCTAATATCATTTAGTCTTTGTCCCTGAAAATGTATCTTAATTATTTGAAACTATGATATCCACCAAAAAAGGATAGGAGTAGGTTTTACTCAAAACTTTCCAGAAAAAAAAAAAAAAAAAAACCTGAAAATTTTAAATCATGCTAGTGGTGAGATATATGTATATATTTATATTTATATTTTTAAATTGTTATTTAGAATATTTTTTCTTGTTGCTGTTAAAAAAAGTTCTAAAATCCTAAAAAATTCTACCTTGAAACTCTACTTTGAAAGAGCTATTTGCACCTAAACTTTTTTTTAAACTTTGTTTATTTATTCATGAGAGAGAGAGAGAGAGAGCGGCAGAGACACAGGCAAAGGGAGAAGCAGGCTCCATGCAGGGAGCCTGACGTGGGACTCGATTCTGGGACTCCAAGATCACGCCCTGGGCCAAAGGCAGGCACTAAACAACTGGGCCACCCAGGGATCCCCTGCACCTAAACTTTTTTAAAATTCAGGTAACAAGTTGAGTATGCCAACAAAATAATCTTAGTGTGCCAACTTTGAAAGAATAAAAAATGAAAATTGTAATGTTTGGGAAAATACTATAAATTAGCCATTTTGAAAATAAAATCTGTAAAATATAAAGAATTAAGAATAAAATACTTGAATAATATTTCCAGCCATGATTTTGTTTTCTCTATACTAAAATTCATTTTACTTATCCAAGAGACCAGCTTCTATTGCAAATTAGTTTATTATAAAGAAAGTTATTCTAATCTAATTATGTAATTTTGTTCTAATTATATAAAATGATTTATTGATAACATTTTATACCAAAATTTATATTTTGCTTTTAAAATCATTAAATTGTTTTCCTATCCACATATTTCTCAGGCTAGTGCATAGCGGTTTTTTTGTTGTTGTTGTTGTTGAAGTATAGTTGACAGATAGTATTATATTAGTTTCAGGTGCACAGCCTAGTGATTCAATATATATTCAATATATATATTACATATAATATATGATATAAGAAACACCTAAATAAATCTAGCTACCACTTGTCACCATACAAAGTTGTTACATATGCTATACATTCTTCCCACATGTCTTATTTTTTTAATAACTAGAAGTTTCTATCTTTTAATTTCCTTCACCTATTTCACCCATTTCCTCACCTTCACCTTCCCTGGCAACCATCAGACTGTTCCCTGAATCTATGAGCTCTGCATATATGAGTCTGTTTCTGTCTTGTTGTGTTTTGTTTTTTAGATTCCACATATAAGTGAAATCATACTGTATTTATCTTTCTCTGTCTGACTTATTTAACTTAGCATAGTATCCTCTAGGCCTATCCGTGTTGTCTCAAATAGCAAGACTTTATTCTTTTTACAGCTGAGTAATATTCCATTTTATACAATTACCACATCTTTTTTATCCATTCATCTATTGAAAACATAGGCATTAAGTTCTCGGACATCAGTCTGAGCAATAGTTTTGGGATATCTCTCCTCTGACAAGGACAACAATAGCAAAAGTAAACAAATGGGACTACATCAAACCAGAAAGCTTATGCACAGTGAAAGAAATCACTAGTAAAATGAAAAGTCAACTTAGTGAATGAGAAGATATTTTGCAAATGATATAACTGATAATGGGCTAATATCAAAAATATATTTTTAAAAACCCACACAACTCAGCGTAAAAAACAAACAAACAATCCAATTAAAAAATGAGCAGAAGACCTGACATTTCTCCAAAGAGGACATACAGATGACCAAACAAACATATGAAAAGATGTTCAACGTCACTAATCATCAGGGAAATGCAAACCAAAACCACAAGATATGTCACACTTGTCATAATGACTATTATCAAAAGACAAGAAATAGCAAGTGTGGTCAAGGATGTGGAGAACAGGGAATTCTTGGTGGGAAAGCAAAATGGTGCAGTGACTATGGGAAACAGTAGGGAGGTTCCTTAAAAATTAAAAATAGAACTACCATATAATCCAGCAATTCCAGTTTGATGAATTTTCTGTAAAGAAAATGAAAACACTGATTTGAAAAGATTTATACACTCCTGTGCTCATTGCAGCATTATTCACAATAAGCAAGATATGGAAGCAACATAGTGTTCTTTTTAACATTGTAATTATGAGATTGTGGTTTTTATTGCTTACTGATCATGAATAATTCTTCTGATTCGTTTCCTGCACTCATAAAAACTAGGAAAACAGAACTGAAAAAGCAGTCCTAAAAATATTTTTATCAAGCAAACGTTGATTTCTACAAATGTTCCTATTGAAGATGATATAGAACTTTTCACATTCAAGTGTATTTCGTACGGTAAACTACTATGCCAATATCATACAAGAGTTCAAAATGCCATCAAGAGAGCAATCCTCATTAAGATCATTTTAAGCTTTCACTAAAACTTAGAACTTGAAACTAAATGAATATCAACAATACTACACTGAAATTGGTTGTATTACATACATGAGACTGAGTAAAGAATCTATCTAAATTGTAAGGCCCTATGAAGGTAAATTAAGGAAAATTTAGGCAAACCTCAACTCTCACATGAAATGAAGAACATTTGGAAAATAGTACAAGATACTTAGAATGCCTCAACTCTGCCCCATTTGTCACTGACTGCAAAGAATGAGAATGTTTACCCATTAGAAAACAAGACAAACAATTCTACATTTTCTTTCCTCCACTGCAACATGTGCATACATCATATTCCAATGAGGATAGGAGTTGATGGAGAGATGCCCTACCCTTTGTCCTTAGAAGACAATTCTGTGGTGCATTTTACATGTTTTTCCAAAGGTCTTCGATAAAATAAAACTCCAGTTGTCCACAGTTGTAATGAGCTCACAAACAACCTTTATGACTTTCTCTTCTTTCTGTGCCTCACATTCTTTCACTCTAGCTTCCTGGATCATGCTGCAAATTAACCAACTTGTACCTGAGTCCTTAGGATGGACTCTATTTTCAGAGAAACACAACCTAAGGCAAATGCCCTACTTCCCTTTCTTTGACTTCTTTATACTTTTATTCACTCTTTGAGACTTAGGTCAAATATTACCCCACAGAAAAGCCTTACCTGATTGCTCCACTCTGATTTAAATATCTCTTTTATTATAATATTATAATTTCTGATTAACTGGAGTCTTTCTCCCACTATCAGATTGCAGCACCCCCACCCCACCCCAAGTGTAAATCCGGACACTTCCCCCCCCCCTTTTTTTTCCCAAGATTTTATTTATTTATTCATGAAAGACACAGAGAAAGAGGCAGAGACACAGGCAGAGGCAGAGGGAGAAGCAGGCTCCATGCAGGGAGCCCGATGTGGACTCGATCCAGGCTCTCCAGGATCATTCTCTGGGCCAAAGGCAAACACTTAACTGGTGAGCCACCCAGGTGTCCCTCAGGACACTTTTCTATTGCTTTTCCACCCCAGTGCCTGGTACATGGTAAGCTCTCAATGTATATGTGTAAAATGGGTGACTGAAATGAATTTTAAAAAGGAGATAAAATAAGAAGAAATAAAGATAGACTTCACTTGCTAACATAAAATAGATTAAGATTTTGTGCCTGATCATCCCAAATTGAAGCTCCCTATAACCACACTATATCTCCTACTTTTGGCTTATAAACTCATCCTATAAAAATAGCCCTGAAAAAAGCTTCCATATCTTAATTCCTGAATGAAAGGTAAAGGTCTTCGTAAAATGAACTTGTCTAAGATTTTTTTCAGCAGCATTAGGAAAATAGACTTATCTTCTTAGACCTTTCTCTGATAAGAAATTATTTGGTACTTTCCCTTGATAGATAATTCTCAAGAACAAAGAAAAGTCACAAGGTTACACTTGGCAAATTATTCATACCTACAAGAGTGGTAGCAAACCCTAGAATGGTAGAGGAAACCCTAGGCCAACAGTGAATGAATGTTGTGCTGTGCCAGGTGGGATATATACAGACAAACCAGGGTTTTTCAGCAAGTGATAAAGAGGAAGGGGGTCACCAATGGGATGCGGAGCTGTGGCTGCCATGGTTAATACCTGATGGTGTTGTGAGACAAATGGAAATCACTAGTTAAATGGAACTTTAATAACACTAGAGAAGCTTTATCCCTTTACTTTAGGGCAAAGGAAGAGAAGGAGTGAATCCAGTCTTGCCTGAAATAATCAAGTTAACTAAGTATGCAAGTATGACAGCTGACTTTTCGTCTGCTATGGAAACTCTTAAATTAGGGAAAAAAAGGGCATGCAGTATAAATTCAAACCTTCTACATCAATGTATTATAAACTATAGTTTGTGATCAATTAATGAGACATGAAATCAGTTTATGAATTTGCCTAATATCTTTTTAAAAAATAAGATAAAATGGAATAGATTCAAGTAGAAAACATCAGAGGAGTTACAAACATGATGGGTTTTCACAATTGAGTTTTCTCCCATCTTCCTTTAAAGAATACAGATTTTGACAATCACCCACAGACAAGGTACCTTATATTACCATTGTGGAAGTCCAGAAGACACTGTTGAAGAAAAAAAAAATCCAATATTGGATGTACAGAAGAGGATAAGAGGAACAGCTTCACTTTACTGCTAACATTTTGCAAATCTCACCCCCACACACCCTACTCCTTAGAAGCTACCTGTACATGCTAAAAAGGTGGCAAGTGTGAACCTCTGCAGATGGCAAACTTTGCAGGTGAGCACATGCAGAAAACTAGCCTGATACTATAGGACTAGGAGAAAATACAACTTGACAATTCAGCACCACCCTAGGGAAAGCAATGGGAGTTTGGTAACAACCAATCTGGCTTTGCAAGATCAAGAGAAGGCATACAATTTTAAGGATTTAAGAAGGAAAAAGAAGTATAGAGCAGGCATATCCATAGAAAATGTCTAAGAAAGTCTCAGAATCTCTAGCAAGAATGACAGAAAGTATTTCTCTTCTGAAGCAGTCATTAACACTGGAGACATGACTGCATCTTCAAATGTGAAGGCAGCAATTCAAAATTCAAGGAACATGAAAATTAAGGAAGCATGATACCATCAAAGGAACACAATAATTTTCCAGAAGCTGAACCCAAAGAAATGAAGATCTGCATTTCACCCCACAGAGAATTCAAAATAGTTGTTTTAAGGAAATTCAGCAAACTAAAAGAAAACATAGACAGATAATTCAATGGAATCAGAAAAACAATACATGATTAAAGTGAGAAGTTTAACAGAGACATAGAAATCATTAAAAAAAAGAACTAAGGAGAAATTTTGAAGCTGAAGAATACAATGAATGAACCAAAAAAATTGCATCAATAGCAGACTTAATAAAGCAGAAGAAAAATATGTGGACTTAAACACAGCACATTTGAAGCTATCTGGTAGGAGAACAAATTAAAAGGAAAAAAGAGTGAAGAAAGCCCCTGTAAATTATGGAACACAATCAAAAACAAAATGAAACAAAAAACAAAATAATTGCAAATGTCCCAGAAGAAAAGTGGCAGCAAGGGGACAGAAAGCTTGTTGGAAGAAATAATGGCTGAGACCTTTATCCAAATCTGAGAAGAGATTTGGACATTCAAGTTCATGAAAATCATAGGCCTTGAACAGATTCAATCCAAAGAGAGCTTCTCCAAGACACATTGTGACCAAACTGTCTTAAGTCAAAGAAAATGAGAGAAATGAGCAGGAAGAAAACAATATTACATACAAAAGAACTCCCATTGGGCAGATTGGATTTCTCAGCAAAAACTCTGCAGGCCAGTAGAGTGGGTTAATATATTCAAAGTTTTGAAAGAAAAAAAAATGCCAACGAAGAATGCTTTACTTGGCAAAACTATCCTTTATATATGGAGAGATAAAGACTTTCCCAGGCAAACTAAGCTGAGAGAGTTCACTACCACTAGACCTGCCTGACAAAATTCTAAAAGGAATTCTTTAAGCCGAAATGAAAGGATGCTAATAGTAACATTGAAAATATATTAAAACAAGACACACTGATAAAGGTAAGTGTATAGTCAAATTCAGAATATCCTAATACTGTAATGTGTTGTATAAACCACTTACCTCTAGTATGAAACTTAAAAACAAAAGCGTTAAAAATAACTACAGTTATAATAAATTTTAATGGACACACAATATAAAGAAATGTAAATCATGACATGCAAAATATTAAAGTGAGAAAGGAGTAAAAGTGTAGAGTTTTTGTATGCAATCAAAGTTAAGTTGTTATCAATTTAAGAGAGACTCACAACTATAACATTTTTATGTACATTTCATGGTAACCACAAAGCAAACATTAGACATACAAAAGACAAAGAGAAGGTAATTAAAGTATATCCCTAAGGAAAATCATCAGTTCATGAAAGAAGACATAGAGAGGAAGAGAAAAACTACGAAACAGCTGGAAAACCATTAGATAGCATTAGTAAGTCCTTACCTATCAATAATAGTTTAAATGTAAATGGATTAAATTCTCTAATCAAAAGATATAGAGTGACTGAATGGATAAAAGAAATATGAGGCCCAACTGTCTGCTGCCTACAAGAGACTCACTTCAGCTTTAAAGATACACACACACTCAAAGTGAAGGGATGGAAAAAGGTATCCCATGCAAGTGGAAACCGAGAGACAGCAGGGATAACAAAACTTATGTACAGTGGATCCCTGGGTGGCGCAGCGGTTTGGCGTCTGCCTTTGGCCCAGGGCGCGATCCTGGAGACCCGGGATCAAATCCCACGTCGGGCTCCCTGTGCATGGAGCCTGCTTCTCCCTCTGCCTGTGTCTCTGCCTCTCTCTCTCTCTCTCTCTCTCTGTATGACTATCATAAATAAATAAAAAAAATTAAAAAAAAAAAAACTTATATACAGCAAAATAGATTTTAAGTCAAACACTGTATCCAGAGACATAGAAAGTTATTATATAATAATAAAGGAGTCAGGGCAGCCCGGGTGACTCAGCGGTTTAGTGCCGCCTAGCCCAGGGCCTGATCCTAGAGACCCGGTATCGAGTCCCATGTCAGGCTCCCTGCAATGGAGCCTGCTTCTCCCTCTGCCAATGTCTCTGCCTCTCTCTCTCTCTCTCTCTGTGTCTCTCATGAATAAATAAATAAATAAATAAATAAATAAATAAATAAATAAAAAGGAATCAATTCAGCAAGAAGATATAACAATTGTAAACATATATATATATATAGATATAGATATATACACTCAACAACAGAACATATATATATATATATATATATATATATATTAAACAATTACTAACAAGTCTGAAGGGATAACTAGATAATAATACAACAATGGTAGGAGACTTCAATACACCACTTTGAAAAATGCATAGATCATCCAGAAAACCAATATAGAAATACTGGAGTTGTCTACACAAATGGACCCAAAAGGTCTATACAGAACATACCATCCAACAGCAGGTGACTACACATTCTTTTCAAGCACACATGGAACATTCTTCAGGATATATCATGTTGTAGATCACAAAATAAGTCTTGAGAAATTTAAGAAGTTTGAAATAATATGAGGTATCTTTGCAAACAATGATGATATGAAATTTGAAGTCAGTAATGGTAGGAAACCTGGAAAAATTTATGAAAATGTAGAATTGAACAACATAGTTCTGAGCAACCAATCGGAGAAGGAAGAAATCAAAAAGGAAAGCAAAAAATACCTTGAAATGAAAATACAAATTCAAAACTAGAAATCTCAAAACTTATGGGATGCAGCAAAAATAGTTCTGAGGGGGATTTATAGTGATAAACATCAACATTAAGAAAATACTGTGATCTCGAATGAATAAGTAATTTTAAAATTCAAAAAACTACAAAAAGAATAAACTAAGCCTAAAGTTAACAGAAGAAATAACAGACTAAAGCAGAAATAAATAAAATACAGACCAGAAAAACAATTAAAAAGGTAAGTGAAGCTAAGAGTTGTTTCTGAAAACACGAAGACAATTGACAGACCTATTAGCTAGACTAACTCAAAAAAAAAAAAAAAAACAACTGAAATGTGTAAAATTCTACATGAAAGAGGAGGCATTAAAATTGATACTATACAAATAGAAAGGATCATAATATACAACAACAAATTGGGTAACCTAGAAGAAAAAGTTAAACTCTAAGAAACATACAACCTATCAAGACTAAATCATGAAAAAATAGAAAATCTGAATAGATCAATAAAAGTAAGGAGATTAAATCAGTATTCAGCAATCTCCTAACAAAGACATACTATCCCTAGGGCTTGATGACTTCACTGGTGAACTCTACCAAACATTTCAAAAATTAACACCAATACTTTTCAAACTTTTCCCAAAAATTGGATAGGGGAGAACACTTCTAAAGTCATTTTACAAGGGCAGTGTTACTTTGATACCAAAACAAGATACAGACACTACAAGGAAAGAAAGTGATAGGCCAATATTCCTCATGAATCCCCAAGAAAATGCTATGCAATAGAACTTTACAGCACATTAAAAGGATCATACAGCATGATCAAGTGGGATTTATCCCTGAGTTGCAAGGATTTAACATACATAGGATTTATACATTAACAGAATGAAGAATAAAGTCATATAAGCATTTCAATAAATGCAGAAAAACATCTGATAACATTCAATGACTTTTACAATGAAAACTTTCAATGAATTAATCATTGAAGGAACTGCCTCAACAACATAAAGACCATATATGACAAACTCACAACTAACATCAGACACAATGGTGAAAACAAGACAATATTGCCTACTCTCACCACTTTTATCCAACATATTACTGGAAGCCCTACCCAGAGCAGTTAAGAAAGCTCATGAAAGGGATCCCTGGGTGGCGCAGCGGTTTGGCGCCTGCCTTTGGCTCAGGGCGCGATCCTGGAGAACTGGGATCGAATCCCACATCGGGCTCCGGTGCCTGGAGCCTGCTTCTCCCTCTGCCTGTGTCTCTGCCTCTCTCTCTCTGTGACTATCATAAATAAATAAAAAAAAAAAGTTAAAAAAAAAAAAGCTCATGAAATAAAAACTAAAACAACTAGCACTACATCAATCTAAAGGCTTCTGCACAGCAAAGGAAACAAAAAATGCAAAGGCAACTTGTGGAATGGAAAAAAAAATTTGCAAAGCATATAACTGATAGAGGTTAATATCAAAAATACATAAGGAATTCCTACAACTCAATAGCAAAAAGATAGTTTGATTAAAAATGGGCAATAGATCTGAATAGACATTATTGCAAAAAATATAAATGTCCAACAGATACATAAAATGATCCTCAACCTCACTAATTATCAAGGAAATGCAAATCAAAACCACAATGAAATATCACCTCATATCTGTTAAGATGGCTTTCATTTAAAAAAACAGGAGATAACAAATATTGGGAAAGATATGAAGAGAAAATGGAACAGAGAAAATGGAGCAGAGAAAATGGAACCCATGTTCACTGTTGGTGGGGATGTAAATTGGTGTAACCATTATGGAAAACTACATGGAGGCTCCTCAAAAAATTAAAAATAAAACTACCATATAATTTAGCAATCTCATTTCAGAATATATATCCAAAGAAACAAAATCAGTGTCTCTTTTTTTAAAGATTTTATTTAAATCCAACTTGCCAACATATAGTATAATACTCAGTGCTCATCTCATCATGTGCCCTACTAAATGCCCATCACCCAGTTACCCTATCCCCCCATCCACCTCCTCTTCTGTAACCCTTTGTTTGTTTCCAGAGTTAGGAGTACAAAATCAGTATCTCAAAGAGATATCTTCAGTCATGTTCATTGTAGCATCATTCACAATAGCAAAGATGTGGAAATAACCTAAATGTCCATTGATGGATGGATGGATGAAGGTGTGATATATACATACATACATATATACATACATATTATATATGTGAATATGACATAATGAATATATATTATATATGTATATAATGAAATATTTTTCTGCCACAAGAAAAAAGGAAATTCTACCATTTGCAACAATATAAATGAACCTTAAAGGACATTTTATTATGCTAACTAAAATAGGCTAGACAGAAAGACAACTACTGTATGATATCACTTACATGTGAATTTTAAAAAAAAAGTCAAATTCATCTAAACACAGTAAAATGGTGGTTGCCAGGGACTGGGGTTGGGGAAAAGAGAGCATCCTGGTCAAAGGCTACAAGTCTTTCATGATAAGATGAGTAAGTTCTGGGGCACTAATGTAGAGCATGGTGACTATTACTAATAATTCTGTATTATATACTTGAAATTTGCTAAGAGAGTAGATCTAAAGTGTTGTTGCCACAAAAAAAAAAGAGTAACTATGAAGTGATAGTGTTTATCAATCTGATTGTGGTAATTATTTCACAAAATATACATATATCAAATGATTATGTTGTACATTTTAAATATATACCATTTTATTTTTCAATTATACCTCAATAAATCTTGAAGGGGAAAGAACCATTTTAAAAAATTTCAAGCAATACTTTACCACTGGGAATGTAGATTTACTCCTTACAGCTTTTGGTTATTCTTTATAAAATTACAAACTATGAGCCCCATGATGACATTTTGCTAAATAGTCTTGTACAGAATGGCTTTTGAACATGTATTGAATAAAAGTACACAATAAGAAAATCAGAATGTTCACATTTCTGCAAACACATGTACATGAATGCTGGGTCACAATATCAAGTATGTTCTTAAGTGAGTTGTGGTTAAAAATATTTGAAAGTCTCTGCTCTGGAACAGTGCTTTCCCAAATGTGGTCCAGATCCCCCAGATCATAAAGATCCAGATAAAAACATGGTTTCCTGACTTTACCTCAGAGGTTCTGATTGGATAAATCTGGAGTGGGGCCCAGAAATCTGCGTTTTAGAGAAACTACAGGTGGTCCTGACCAAAGCACTAAATTTACAGACACAAATAATAAATAGCACCTCTAGGGTTGCAATGAATAGATGTAAAGAAGAGCTAGTCATTCTATTTTATAGCATCACAGAGGGCTTCCTCATGATTAGAACTATGGTGAAGGCCTTTAATTCCTTTTTTTTTTTTCTGGAACTATTTTTTTTTTTTATTGAAGTATAGTTAACATACAGTGTTATATTAGTTTTGGGTGTACAATATAATGATGCAACAATTCTATACATTACTCAGTATTCATCACAGTAAGTGTAGTACTCTTAATATCCTTTATCTATGTCACACATTCTCCCATCCACCTCCCCTCTGATAACCACCAGTTTGTTCTCTGTATTTAAGATTCTGCTTTTTTTTGTGTGTCTCTTGTGTCTGTTTACTTTGCTTTGTTTCTTAAAATCCATTGATGAGTAAAATCATATGGGTTTATGCCTTTCTCTGTTTGACTTATTTCACTTAGCATTATACTCTCTAGGTCTGCCATGCCATTGCAAAGGGCAGTATCCCATTCTCTTTTATAGTTGTGTAATATTTCATTATATATATACCATGCTTTATTCATTCATCTATAAGTGGATACTTGGCTTGTTTCCATATCTTGGCTATTGTAAAGAATGCTGCAATAAACATGGTTGCATATAGCTTTTCAAACTAGTGTTCTCATTTTCTTTGGGCAAATACCCAGTATTGGAATTACACATCATGTTTTAATACTATTTTTAATTTTTTGAGGAACTTCCATACAGTTTTCCATAATGGTTGTACCAATTTGAATTCCCACCAATAGAGCATGAGGGTTCCATTTTCTCCACATCCTTACCAACACTTGTTATTTCCTGTCTTTTTTATTCTAGGCACTCTGTCAGGGATGAAGTGGTATTTCATTGTGGTTTTGATTTGCATTTCCTTGATAATTAATGATGTTGAGCATCTTTTCACCTGTCTGTTGGCTATTTGTGTATCTTCTTTGGAAAAATGTCTACCCAAGTCCTCTGCCCATTTTTCATCAGATAATTCAGTTTATTTTGTTTATATTTTGCTGTTGAGTTGTATAAATTCCTTATATATTTTGGATATTAACCCCTTTTTAAATGTGTCACTTCCAAATATCTTCTTCCCTTCAGTATATTGTCTTGTTGTTTTGTTGATTGCTTCCTTCACTGTGCAAAAGCTTTATATTTATATATAAAGTATGTTCTTAATCTTCTCCTAAGATTTAGGAGACCCCTAGTTTTCTAAACCCTGATCTAGACAATCAACAAAACAATAAATCATAAGCCCTACTGCTTGCCAATTTCCCTTGTGGCAGTACTCTCATCATTGTCTACTTCAGGTTACCAACAAGAAGTAACTGAAAATGAATTTGGAAAGAGATGCTAGAAGCATGCCATTTAAGCCTTCCCACCACAGAGATACAATATATGTAAATGATAAAATGTAGTAAAATAATTAGGAAGTGATAAATATTTAATATAATCGCCTATTTTTAACATTTAAAAAATTTTTAAGTTTATATGATTTAATTTTTATTAGTAGCTATAATTAAAAACTAGTTCATGAAATTCCTAAAAATTTAACAGTTTTTTTCACAAGCCAGTGTGAAGCTCCAGTATCTCAGTGGTTCGATCCCAGTCTCCTGCCAGTCTTCTCAGACAACTGAGAACCAATCCAACCCCTGCTCCTTGTTCCCTTTCAAACTTTACAAAAATGTTCTCTTCCAAAAGAGGTCAGAAACCTATTTTCTGGGTGTGTATCCTCTTGCCCATAAGCTAATTTTTTTAAATGAACCTCCTCTTGCAGTAATTATTTAGGCAGTCTAACTTTAAGGTAATTAAGTTTCTTACCCAAACTGTTGTGTATTAGAACTTGCAGAACTGAACAACCACTCATGTTTTTGTATCCTGAGTCACATTTGGTTTAAAAGAACGTGTGTATTCTTAAGAAGTTTCTGAAATTACAGCACTACCCAGTCTGGAAATCAATAACTTTGAGTAGAAAGTGAGATAGATATAAGAAAATGGATGTGAGCAGAATCGGTGATCTGTATTTTAAATTAGCCTGAGCATACGCAGTGTAATCGTGGACAACTGATTTCACTTATTTAACTTAAGCCTCAACTTTCTCCTTTATAGAAACTGAGAGTGGTAATAATGCTTGGTACTCTTCAAGTTTGTGAGGGCTAATATTGCTAAAGTGATTTGAAAACACTGGCTAATGGGGTTTTGGAAATAGAGGTCAACGTTTATCATCTTGACATGAATGTGAGATATTAAAGATTGTAATTCCATGAACCTGACATAAACACTTTAAGCTTTGAAAAATGTGCCTAGATTCTTAGGGGCAAATTGAAACTACCAAGTGAAATTAGCTTTTTAATTTTTATCTTCATTTTCTTCAGTGTTCTCTCTCCCTTTCTCCCTAGTCCATAAGTGCTTGAGAGGTGATAGCTGAAATTATTCAGACATGGGTTGTTGTCTTGGATCTGGAACAGACAGTCTACGGTATCAATCCCACTATTTTCATTTTTCCTTTCTCTGTCCTTCCTTTCTTACTCTATATTTTCCATTCTCTTTTTTTTCCCCTATCACTCTTCCTTTTTTTTTTTCACTTGCCAAAATACAATGTATACCCAAACATTTTAGGCTGGTGTAACCTTTGAATTAGTTTGAGGCATAAAGTTACATAACAATGTATATGGTTCTCTTTTATTTTTAAAAGATTTTATTTACTTATTTATGAGAGGCATAGAGAGAGGCAGAGACATAGGCAGAGGGAGAAGCAGGCTCCCCACAGGGAGCTCTATGCAGGACTTGATCCTGGAATCCAAGGATCAGGATCTGACCCCAAGGCAGATACTCAACTACTGAGCCACCCAGGTGTCCCTATGGTTCTTTTCTAAATAGTAGGCAATTAGATTCTAACGATCATTGAATCCCTCTATATCAGGCCATTTTATTACCTCATCCTCTTTCTGTTTCCAGGTACTACCTCTCATTCTGCTTATGGGTCCATATATCAAAAGACAGCCCAAACATTAATATAGCTCTTTAATAACAAGACAGGAGGACTGTGCATACTGGAGTTCACTCTGATAAAGCACAGCCTTAGCATGATAACTCTTGTTCTATGTATTCTGCAAAGCCCAGTTCAGTTTATTCTTTAGTCTCATGAGAATGTCAGCCTGGCCCATGGGTCCTTCCAGAGCCTGACCTATCTCCCTGGTATGAAAAGCCACTGTGACATCTGTATGCTTAATATTTACCCAATCTAATTATTCTTTACTATTATTGTACTTAAAGGTAAGTGTTCAAAATCACATCAAGTTGGAAAATATATTTCTCATTTTTAGTGGAATACTGTATTTACACTGAAAAGCTTTCATTAATGAGTACTTTGTTGAGGAGGGTAGTTGTAAAAATGCCATCCAACCCTGGGTTTTATTTGCCCTTTGTATGCATATGGATTTGAAAGAGAAAACACTTGCTTTTGTATCTGCTAAGATTAGTTACAAGCAATTGTGGTTAGCTTTGCTGAAACTCCTCATCCTAATGATGCAAACAAAAATCACAAAGCACAGAGCTTTAGGTTTCAGAGGTGACTCACAAAGACTAGCAATCCATCTTGGAAGTCTTAGCAGGCCTATTTTTGGGCTGTTCTCCGCACATGGCAAGGCTGAAGAATCCCAGGTGTTCTTGCTGAGAGCAAAGTGAGAGCATGAAGATTGCCCTGAGAAGCAAGAACATGCTCATTACAGTAGGTTTCTGGTGGAAGGTGAACCCGACTGGCAGTTCTGCATTTCTCCTTGTGGTGACCTCTCTTCTTGTTAGAGAGGGGGTCTGATGTCCAAATGTGTCTGGGTTTAATGAGTTGCAGTTCACTGGGGACCCAGAAAGGGTAAAAGAGTACCGGCTTGGTGGACCAAGAACAGTGCATTGCTTATTTCCTGGATTCTATACCATTTAAACAATGTAAAAGGTTTTTTTGTGAGACCTTTCTATCCCTTGAAAATCTAAAGTGGCATATGTGACAGGAAACTGAGAGCTATGGCATAATCGGGCTAATCCAGTTGGCTGTATTAATGATTCCCTTATGATAAAATCACTAAACTCTTCAAAAAATGATTTTGCAAGACAAACAGACATTCATCTCTCTATCACAAATGAAGATGGAATAAAACTAGAGAAACTCTTCTCACAGGTCTTATAGATATAGGATGGCTAATCAGGCGAACAATCTTTGAATACTAATAATCTAGGGAATTTGGTCACTATATTGGATCGTTTTATTCTGACAGATACTTATTAATAGCAAGAATACCTGGTCTTGCAGGGCATATTTCAATGAAATGGCAAATAAATGTGTATGTCTGTGAAATCAAAAGTGAGAAACTGTATATAACAAAATGTGAATAGCAAAGTGGCAATTTACATATGGTCAGAGAATAATTTTATCTGAAATATAAAGGGTATAATGCCTGTATAAGAAAATGCATGGGGGATCCCTGGGTGGCTCGGCGGTTTAGCGCCTGCCATCGGCCCAGGGCGTGATCCTGGAGTCCCAGGATCGAGTCCCGGGGATTGAGTCCCACATCGGGCTCCCTGCATGAAGCCTGCTTTTCCCTCTGCCTGTGTCTCTGCCGCTCTTTCTGTGTGTCTCTCATGAATAAATAAATAAAATCTTTAAAAAAAAAAAAAGAAAAAAGAAAATGCATGGCAACTATAGCAGTGTCAAAGCTCTCAAGAAATACCAAATGTATATCAGAAGCTAACTATTAACTTGGCATTAAGTGTTAAAAAAATTTTTTTTTCCTCTGCAATCGTATTTTGAAAGACTTTTTCCATCATTCAGAAAAGTAAGGGTTTTTTCTGCCAATATTCTAGAAGTAAATTCAAATGCAGTTAAGAGTATGAAAAACTTTTCTACTATTATTAGCATAAAAATTAACTACAAGGGACACCTGGGTGGCTCAGTGGTTGGGCATCTGCCTTTGGTTCAGGGCTTGATCCTGGGGTCCTGCTTTGGGCTCCCTGCATGGAGCCTGCTTCTCTCTCTGCCTGTGTCTCTGCCTTTCTCTCTTTGCATCTCTCATGAATAAATAAAATCTTTTAAAAAAATTAACTACAGGGGATCCCTGGATGGCTTCGGTCTGGGGTGTGATCCTGGAGTCCTGGGATCAAGTTCTGCATCAGGCTCCCTGCATGGAGCCTGCTTCTCCCTCTGCCTGTGTCTCTGCCTCTCTCTCCCTCTTTCTGTGTCTCTCATGAATGAATAAATAAAATCTTTAAAAATAAAAAAATCAAAAAGTAACTACAAAAGAACGTATTAAATGTCCAAATCAACGTATTAAATGTCCTTTTTACAGGATCGATTGCTTTATGATATAAATTTGCTTTCTCATGTTCAAATGAAAGTTCTAAATCTTTGGAATTTTTCTATAATACTTAACTTCCTATTATGCTATGGATTCTATAACTCTGGTCAATTCACTTAATTTTTGTTGAATTGTAGATGTAATTCTACCTCCTTATCACACTAGATAGGAGTAAGTCAAACTGAACATGAGTACACTGTTTTTATATAATATATAAACATATTATGTAAAGGTATTAATGCCCTTTTAAATTTTAAATCGTTACAACTGAGGAAAATTGCACAATTTTCCAAATAGGTGAAATGTAAGTATATAATTGAAATCATCACTGAGCACATCAGGTCAGCAGAGGAAGAAATTCATATAACAATATATATTTATTGATCACTTTCTGTAGCTGAGAACTTTGCATGAATTATTTCACTTGATTCTCATAATACTTTGAGGGAAGTACTACTATAAGATCTACTTTATAAATGGGAAAATTGAGAGTAGTGGAAGCTATGTACCTTACCTAAGTTCATCAAATCGGTAGTTAGAAAGACCAAGATGTGAACCGTCCTGTTTGATTTCACAGCCCAACTTCTTAATTGCACTATTCTGTGACTACCTCTCCAAATTCCCTGTTCACACAATCTAAGACTTTGCAATACTGCCCAAGGTGTTTTCTCAAAATATAAATGGAATGCTACAGGAGTTGAAGTTAACACGCAATTTCTGAGATCTTATCCCATTCCAAATTTTACGCTGAAATGCATGCCCTTTTGTCATCCATTATTGCAGGAGAATCTGTTCATAGGAGCTAGTAGGTGGGAGATGTGGAAACATTATGTCTCCTGCTTTGTTCATTGTCTGAGTTTGGTAAAGAAAATCTCATTTTCTTTAGAGATGATCAAATGCTTCCCATGCAATTCATAAAAGCCTCAAACAGAACATTTAGTCACATGTTCACTTGTCACCTCAAGGACAAAATGTAACCATGCATTTTTTGGAAGTTTCTTTCATCTTTAGAATTATAATAGATTTTTTTTTACCTTTTCCACAAAGGAATATGTTATGATCGTTCAGGAAAATGACATATTAGATGCATAATTATTATGAATGATCACCGCGGAATGAGTAAAATAGATAACCTACTCTATGATCCCATAGGTAGTACTTTTTTTTTATCATACTAAATATTTTAATTGTGGCAACTTTCTTTCCATAGCAGTTATTTTACCAGGAATAGATAATAAATTTAGAAAAAGGGAAACACATATTCTTTAAATATAGAGAAGAATGATACAGTGGTCATTTTTTAATTTTGATTTCTTTCAAAAGAATGTATATTTGTGTTTATTGAACATAGAAAAGTAAATTTTTAAAACTTATAAGTGGTATAAATTGCTATGGTTTTCAGTTATGGAAAAAAACCAATATTTTCCCCAAAATTTATTACATTTAAATATTTGAGCATCCTAGAACAGACTAGCTCAGTTTTTTTCTAGAATATGTCTATTTTTCTTGATGATATATATTATAAGCAAGTGTCACAGTGAGTTCACTCACTTTTAAAAGTCTTAGGAGATTACAAAATTGAGAGCTACTTAAACACCAGGGAAGAAACCTCAATTATTCAGAAACAACTACCTTTTGTAAAAGCTTCATCTAAATGAGGACTTTTGTGTAATGTAAATGAACTCCTTTTTCTAAAAGTAGACATTTACCATTGTTATTAACACTTTATCCCTAGGAGGTACAATTCCCCCCACCCATGCTAAGTGGTAACACAAAAATGCACGGTGATTGTTCTTCAAAAAAAACCAAAAAACAAAAACTGATGTATTATTCAATTTGTATTTATTTTATTATTTTGCAAAAACACTAGAACAAAAAGAAAAGATACACCATATAAAATTTCACTCCACATAAAACTAGGCTTCAGAAAGAACTGTTTTCCAGGCTGCCAGATGTTTTCTTCCTTTATTATAAGTTAACAGCAGTGATATATCAAGGATAGAGAGGAATTCACGAGTATTAAGTCTCCTGCTGCCGCTTAACTGTGTGTGTGTGTGTGTGTGTGTGTGTATTTTTTCTTTGGCAAATGAATAAAATTTGTACTCAGCATCTTCTAACTGAAAAGCTGTTCTTAAAGATACAGACACTGCTTTTTCATTAGGCCAATTTGTGTTACTCCATTTGCCTCAACCTGTAACTGACAGCCAAGGAAAATGAAAAGATTTGCCCTGGTTTGCTTTCATGAGAAAATACTACCTAAAATGATTTTGTTAGTGCTAAATTAGTCCTATAATTTTCCAGTTCTTTTTGTCTCCTAAAAAGTTATCCAAAATTTTAAAAAAAGGTCATACAAGATAAAGATAAAAAGGTCATACTTGGTAAAGTCTGGAAGCACCAGAGGGAGCTATCTAGGCAAGAAATCTCACCATCTGAGTGCTGCTGGGTGGTTTGGCCCTGGAGAGTTAGAGATGGAAACATGCACACATGCTCACATGCATACCTATGCTCACACAGACATGCACAGGGGCCCTTGCACACACATGTATACACAGAATATGCCATCAAACAGACTCCCATACTGTTATTTGGAATTTAACAAATATCATGCCATATCAAAATGTGACTAAATCAAATGTGTTAGAAAAGAAGTAAAAAGAAAGGCCAGCCTCCTTCCTGGAAGGAGTCCAGTGTCTGAAGCCCCTTGCAGTTCTAATATTAGATAAGTGAAGGTTCTTTTTGCCCACTCCTACCACTCTTGCCCACTTCTCCTTCTCAAAACGAGGCTAATAATGGCACCAAGCCTCCACTTTGGTTTTACACATCATCTATTAGATTCCACCTGTAAGTGCTTCAGAGTCGCCTGGACAGGAGCCAGCAATATGGACTGTTATTAAGTGGCATTAAAAGTTCAGAAAATCACTGGGCACAAAAACAGGTCAGTATCATACTCAATGCAATCTTGATCTATTAATCAACACCATGAATACTGGAAGATAAATTGATGTTAAAATTAGGGCAAAACCTCATATATTCTTAATAAAAGTAGTGAATACTTGTGACGAAAACATATGCACAATTTCAACATCTCTAATTGCTTTTCTTTTACTCTGGCTTACTCCAGAAGTAAGATGTAAACACTGCTGTTTTATACATTTTTTTAAAGATTTATTTTTTTTAAAGATTTTATTTATTTATTCATAGACACAGAGAGAAAGAGGCAGAGACACAGGCAGAGGGAGAAGCAGGCTCCATGCAGGGAGCCCGATGTGGGACTTGATCCCGGGTCCCCAGAATCACACCCCAGGCTGCAGGCGGCGCCAAACCACTGCGCCACCGGAGCTGCCCAAATTCTTTTTTTTTTTTTTTTTTTTAAGATTTTATTTATTTATTCATGAGAGACACACAGAGATAGATAGATAGAGAGAGAGAGAGAGAGAGAGAGGCAGAGACACAGGCAGAGGGAGAAGCAGGCTCCATGCAGGGAGCCCGATGTGGGACTCGATCCCGGGCCTCCAGGATCACACCCTGGGCTGCAGGCGGCGCTAAACCGCTGCACCACCGGGGCTGCCTTTTTTTTTTTTTTTTTTTTTTAAGATTTAATTTATTCATGAGAAACACAGAGAGAGAGAGAGGCAGAGACATAGGCAGAGGGAGAAGCAAGCTCCCCACGGGGAGCCCAGTGCTGGGCTCAATCCCAGGACCCCGGGATCATGACCTGAGCCAGATGCAGATACTCAACCATTAAGCCACCCAGGTAGCCCCGTTTTACACATTTTAATTCAAGTTTTATGTTTCATATATTTACCTTAAGGCAATTTTATAAAGGAACCTATTTTCAACAAATATTAAAACACATTATGCCAGCAGTTGTCCGTCTTAGCCGGCTGCACAGGTGAAACTGAGCCGGGTTCCCTTACCCTCTGATATGCTGAGAATCCTTGTCATGAAGCATAGCCAGGGCCAACATGCTAATAGATGTAGCTGACGAAGTGCTCTGGCTGAGACCATCCTATCATGTCGCTAGCTTGTCCTAGACTTCCCATGACACAAAGTCATAAAATAGGGCAATGTGAGAAGAGGGCTTTATGCTAGAGTAGAGGCCAAGAGTTTCAGTGAGGTGCTTTTTGGATATGCCTGGCACAGAGAGGACACTCATTAAATGTTCAAATTAAGTCAGCTTGATATAAGGAGAAGGGGAGGAAAGAAGAATTGGGGTTAAAAATGCTATGTACAAAAGTAGTATTAAATGTGCTGTTAATAATGAGCTATCAATTGTGTATACAATAGCAAATATCTCAGATAACGATATCTCTGCATCGGATGGCTTAATTGCCTCTTTGTTCTTTCTTTTTTTGAAGTTTCTTTTTTATGATTTATTTATTTATTTTGAGAGGGGAGAGAGAGAGAGAGAGAGAGCACACTGGGAGGAGGGACATAGGCAGAGGGACAGAGGATCTTGAGTAGACTCCCAGCCTAGTGCAGAGCCCCCCTGGGGACTCGATCCCACAGCCCTGAAATCATGACCCCAGCAGAAATCAAAAGTCCAACACTCAACTAAGCCACCCAGGCGCCCCTGGAAGTTTATTTCTAATTATTTTGTAATTAGGGAATTTGTCCTATCCTAGAAACAGATTTGCATGCTAATGAGGAACAGTGAAAATCTGAGAATTTCAAGTGAAATGAACATCTCTTTAGGTCAAGAACCAACTTATTAGAGTCTGGCATTCTTGTAGCTTATAATAAAGGTATCGCTTCCAGTTAAGATTTGTGGTGCTCATCCCTGACCTCAGACTTGATCTTTAAGGAACATCAAATACAATAAACAAACTTTGACAGAAATATACTTATGACTAGTTTGCTGACATCCATAGGTAAGGCAAAGAAAATTTCCAGGAAAGAAAGAAGAAAAAAAAGAAAAGAAAAGAAAAGAAAAGAAAAGAAAAGAAAAGAAAAGAAAAGAAAAGAAAAGAAAAGAAAGAAAAGAAAAGAAAAGAAAAGAAAAGAAAAGAAAAGAAAAGAAAAGAAAAGAAAAGAAAAGAAAAGAAAAGAAGAAAAGAAAGAAGGAAGGAAGGAAGGAAGGAAGGAAGGAAGGAAGGAAGGAAGAAAGAAAGAAAGAAAGAAAGAAAGAAAGAAAGAAAGAAAGAAAGAAACCCACTATTTTGCATCTGGCTTTCCCTCCTCAGCAGCTGCCTGAAGGGCTTGGTTCCGGACGTAGGGAAAGGAATCCTTTGGGAGGAGCCCTGCACCCACGCCTAGGACCCTGAACCATATATCTGGAGCCAACACAATGGGCCAGAGGAGTCTGCTTCTAACTTGTTAAAAAGCTCTGTTTGTATCTAGTGAGATAAATATTTACTTCCCTTAACCTTTACTTGTATACGATGATTTTACTTGAGGGGTGAAAAAAAAATCTGTTTCACAGAAATAGAAGTTTTCTGTTAAATGCCCAGAGTCCAACATTAAAAACAAACAACAATCCCCCCCCCCCCCCCCCCGCCACACACACACACACAAACCCTATATAATGAACATCTCATCTGTTATTAGTTACAGAAGTAGTTCTGCTTAAATTTCTCCCTTTCCTGTTTTAGGAGTAGTTGTGAAACGCCAGTACCAGCCTGAATGTTTATAATATGGTATCTAACACAAACCAGCATTTAAGAGACATGAACTCATGTGAAACACCGAACAGAGCATTAATTACTTGTTAAGAGTAATTAATGAAAATGACTGATTTTAAATATGTTCAAAGACTTGGAAAAGACTCATCCCAAGTTTCCTCACGAACACAAATCCAAATTATGAATTTGTATTTGATGTTAGATGTCTGTAGCCTAGGCTCTAGTTTAAACTTGTTACATAAGAAAGACAGGCCTATGGAGTTATTAAGTGCACATGAGAAAAATATTTTTAAAAATGTAATGAATTAAAGTCTGCTATGTTTTTGTAGTTGTGAATAGTTTACTATTGAATGATTGCCTTTCTTGATCACAGCATTTCATGACCAATTTACACGTGATTAAATTGATCTATCAGACAGTTTTCAGAATACATTTTCCAGCTTGGTAACAGAAACAATTTGTTTTTCTGTTCCTCTAAAACGTTATTCAAAATGTAATCGGTGGACCAGTATAGTATCTGCATTGAGGCTGTTAGAAATGCAGAATCTTAGGCTCTACCCCAGAACTTCTGAATCAGAAATTGCATTTTAACAAGCACTCTAGGTGATTTATGTGCACACTACATTTTGGGAAGCACTGAATTAAACACAGCTAAACACATTTCTTACAAAGGAAAGATGGGGGTTTTCTCATTCTCAGAACTAATTGTTAAAGTTAAATCAAAAATATTTTTAAAAATTCTACATTTTAAACTTTTAATTTTTAATCAATTCAATATGAGTATAACAGATTCTAATTTTTTCTACATACAGTTAGAAGTTCATCATAATAGTCCCAAATAACATATAATAAACAAATCACAAGTTACAGAATAAAATAAAAATTCTTTATGACAAATATAACAACAACAGCTAGTTTTGACTGATATAATATTTTTTAAACAGGCCAGGTTTATTATTTTGTCCTCACTAATCAAACACTTTGTACCTTGAATGCAGTATTTTCAGAATTCATGATAACAGAATTATGCTGTAAATCCTCCGGCAAAATTGCAAAAAGCTTTGTTCAGAACAAGAGTAACCTCTACTGGATTATCTTTATGGAAGTTCAAAACAAAATTCAGGATTTGCTCATTTTTATAGAGAAAGAACAATTGCTCTGTTTATTCTGACATAATCTCCCTTTATTTCCTGAAATAATCCAAAACTTCTAATGAATAATATGTTTGTTTCCTGAAGAGCACATTATTTAAATGATAACTGAGAATTGTGATATAGCATTTTATTGTTAAATCATAAAATCAGATTTATTTGGTTCACTTGTATGTGCCAATTACATACTTTCAACCTAAATTCAAATACAGAATGCATCACCTTCAAGCCTTTAAAAATAAGCTTCAGGGGAAAAAATATAAAGGAAAATAATAGTCTGAGGATTTCTTAATTTATTTCTTGTTCCCAATTTTTAAAATTTCCTAAGTATTTAACAATAAAGGGTTTATTATTTTATAATTTAAAAAAAAACTTTTATTTTAAAAAGAACAAAAAAATGCTTCATCTCTGGGTAACACTACAAAATAATTGCATATTAAAATAGAATGTGCATTTCTGATTAGGGTTCTTCTCATCTGCAAACTGTCCATAATATCAAATCTTTTAAATCTAGAGATGCTTAAATGAGAGTCAGTTAATCAGAGGAAAACTGTCTTATGTAATTAAACTTGTTAAGCAGTTATGTAAAGTTTAACCAGCAGTGGTATAAAATTCATAACAGTCTGTCCCCTCTTTTTGACTTTGTAAATTATATATTCTTGATGACAGGGTGGAGAAAACTCAAAAGGATAGAAGTGTAACCACAAGAAAGTATATATTTATACACTTTCAAATATATACATGAAAGTGTGTGTGTATATATATATATATTCTTCAAAAAAGAAAGCATAGTTTTGATTATAGTTCCACCTACTCAAAAACCTTCAACTGTCACCACTTCCTATTGAATAAATTCTAAACTCTTAAGTTCAGCTACAAAGTCTTCCATGATCTTGTCCCAAACTATCTTACCAGGCACCTCCCACCATTTGCCATCTTCTCTCCTCTTTGCTCCAACCAAACCAAACCATTTGCTATTTCCCTATATAATCTGAGTTTTTCATTCCACACTTATGTTCACACTGTTTCTGTTGATTGGCATATTCTCCCTCCAACACCATTTCACACACACACACCCCCGCCATAACCCCAAACTGCCAGGAAAAATTCTATTCTGTCAGTTAGGAGGCTTATAGCTTTCTGTAACAGAATACCCAACTAACTATGCCTTAAACAGTACAGATATTTATCTTACATGGCAACAAGTTCTGAGATAGAAAGAGCCATGTGCTTTTCTATCTTTCTACTTCACTAATTTCATGTTGGCCATTGTCTTCAGGCTTGTTTCCTTATAGTCACAAGATAGCTGCTGCTGCTCCAGGCATCACATCCTCACATATCCATGTCAAAAAGAACAGAGAGTTCCTCTCATATCTTTTCTCAAGGGAGAGGAAAACCCTTTGCAGCATGCCCTTAGCAGGCCTCTGCTAAGGTGCTAAATTGAAACCATTCTGTAGTTTCAAAGGTGAGAAATGTTAGCGTCTAGCATTTTCAGGCTCCAACAGGATTATACAGGATGGCTATTATGGAAGCAACCAGCAGTTGCTTCTAGCCCTCCAAAGCCCAGATCCAATGACATTGACTCCACGAAGCCCTCTCCAAGTCATCCAATAGAAGAAATCTCTCCTTTGGTTTTGTACGACCCTGTGTATCTCTTATATTCACATTTTTTCTTTGTATCACGATGATCTGTGTGCTTGCCTAATTTCAACTATGAGAACACAAGACTGTATCTTCTTTATCATTTATTCTTCATATCCTCTAGCAGAGTCCTTGACCCTTAGAAAGTCTTGAGTAAATATTTCCTGAACTGAAAACCTCACTAATTTGAGCCACAGATGGTTTACTTTAACTACAGGGAGAGAAAGAAATAACTCAAAATAAAACTTAGGGTTTTCACCATATTGGCAACTAATATAAACTCTGCTTTTTTGATAAGTACACCAGAAGGGTAAGAATCAGAAACAAAGTTAAAAATACAGAAGGGTTGATCTCATCCTCTTTATTGACCAAAGAAAGGGGGAGGGCAGAAAAAAACAGAAAAGGTTCCTGGAAAATATGGTATTTTCTAAAGAACACTTGTCCACTTGCTACTATGCAGTAAGGCTCCCAAGGGCTCATCTTAATGGGGTCCCAGATTTAAGCCAACTCAGACCAAAGGTTTAGGGCTGCCTCCTAGAGATGTAGGACTAATGAACTAGAAGCATCCTGAGTTGCTAAGGATTTTAGGGAAAGGCTGAAATAGCACTTCTGAACTTTAAATATTTAAACTTTTAAGAGGAATAAATTTACGTCTACTGAGTTTTCTGCCATTCACAGTTGAAATTAATCCCAATTAATGTACTTGGTCTCTCCTAGAGACTATTTTACTTGCTGAAGTTTTTGGAGATGGTTTTGGAGTCCAGAAGGCACTGCCAGTAGGAAAGTCCAGCCTCAATCCAGCTTGGAATTCAACTCAACTTGAAGATTGGCCAAACCTAGTTCCATCTAGGCAAGTACCATACAGTGTCTGCGCTCATTTCTCTTGACAAAATGCTGGCTGCATGTCTAGTTACTTAAGCAAAACAAAGGATAGTAACAAATTGTCAAAGATCCTAAACATCAACACTGCTAACTGTGTTTGGTAAAATGCCATTTTTTTCTACCTCAGCACTGAAAGAATTAAGTCAGGCCTTCCGAATGCCAAAGCAACTAACCTCCAACCAAGGGGTAGATGAGCTACATGGAAAAATCTGATTTAATGATTCTTTGCTTTTTATTTCATTGCTACCTCTTTTATCAAAGATCCTCAGACTAACATTATGGCAACATACCCAAGCAAAAACAGTCAAGTGTAGGGGAAGAAAAGTCAAGTCAATCTAAAAATGCATTTTGTGGGCAGCCCGGGTGGCTCAGCGGTTTAGCGCCACCTTCAGCCCAGGGCCTGATCCTGGAGACCTGGGATTGAGTCCCACGTCGGGCTCCCTGCATGGAGCCTGCTTCTCCCTCTGCCTATGTCTCTGTCTCTCTCTCTCATTAATAAATAAATAAAATCTTTAAAAAAATGCATTTTGTATTTTATCCTAAGGGTCAAGTTCATTGAAAAAGTTGTTTCTTTGGACTGAGTGGTGATTTTGCTGATATGACCAATGAAGTCAGTTAAAATAATAAGCTGGTTTGTACATAAAGATGCAAATAATTTGAAAAGTAGCCTTATTGCAGTACACATTGAGGACAGTTTACAAAAGCAGCAGAGGAGTCCCTTAAGCTAGGCCTTGCTAAAGACACTAGGATCAACATACTGGCAGAAATACAAGAGGAGCAGGAGTGCTTGTTCTTAGTCTCTCCACCCAGAGGGCAATTGTCCAGCCAAGATTAAGTTGAAAAGACATAATAAATTATTCTAAACTCTAATGGGGGGCATCCCTAGGTGGCTCAGCAGTTTAGTGCCTGCCTTCGGCCCAGAGCATGGTCCTGGAGTCCCGGGATCGAGTCCCACATCCCTGCATGGAGCCTGCTTCTCCCACTGCCTGTGTCTCTGCCTCTCTCTCTCTCTGTGTGTGTGTCTCTCATGAATAAATAAAATCTTTTAAAAAATTTTTAAAAATAAACTCTAATGGGGAGAATTTCACAACCATCTGATTCAACTGGAAATACAGACCTCAGATCAGATAAATAAGGTCAAAACATTCAAAAAAAGGTTTGAAATGTCTGATTTATCTTATATTGGTTTTATTACACCAATGTTCAAAATTGTCCAAAACTAAATTTCACTTTGTGGAAAGCATTTCCCAAAAATAGATGCAGCGAATAGTATAAAACTGATCATTTAAAGTCATGAAGGAAATCTATGAAGCCATTTAGATACTGGAAGTAAAATAGTGACATTACTCTTTTTTCCAAAAGTGCTTCTTTTGTAAACTACTGTTATTTGTTTTAATTTTAGATTTGCAAATAGAATTATTTGTGCTCTTTTCTATACAAAATATCTTATTCAGGGCCTTCTATTATTATTATTATATATATATTTTTTTACTTTTTGAAAGTGAATCATCAATAAAAACAAATTTATTTATTCATAAATTACATACATCTACCATGGAATCAATATATCATGTCCATTTTACTGTAAAAGAGAAAGGTTTAAAGTTGAGATAAAGTTGCAACATATAATATTTAAAAACTATTCATTAATGACAAAATCATTTGTTCCACATGAAGTACTAAATTTATTCGTACTGGATTTTACTAGTACTAAATCTATTACAAATATTTTATTATTTTTGAAATTATTTATTTAATATTTGAAGCACAGTGATTCAGGATTGGCTTCTAAATAGATACATTTATGCATAACTGGAAAAAGCGCCCTTGAAAGCTTTATATAAACAAATACATAATATATACTAAGATAATATTTGCAATGTTGGATTTCAACTCAGACCTTAAATAGGCTTCATATATTTTTTTCTTTTGGCTTGACTTTGAGTCAGAACCTCATGTGTCATCTTTGTGTCTAGTTGATGGTTGACAAAGAGCTCATGCCTGTGCCATTCACATGGGCTTATATTATTAGCACTCTCATCAATTATTATTATTACTATATTATTACCATTTCTTCACATACATTAAATACCATTGGAATGTAGTGATTTTGTGTTTATGGTTTAACATCAAAAATTAAAACCTAAAGACTTTGAAATTGAAATTAAATTATTTGGGTAATTTACACCCCATAATCCCATATACTATCCTTGTTAAGAAGAAAAATCTATTATATTCTTAATGTCTAAGAATCTAGAGCATTGTGATCATTATGGTACTTGTGAGAAACAATATAGCACAATGGTTAGGACGTAGACTCTGGAGCCAGATTTAAACTTTAAGACCTGGGGTTCAAATCCTAGCTGGACCAACCACTTACCAGTTATGTGAATTTAAGCAGATTGTTTAACCTCCAGTGTGATTCATTTTCCTCATCTATACCACATTGTTCCACTATGTCCCATTAAAAGGACAAAATGATTTAATATTAATATAGCACTTAGAATGGTGCCTGGGACATATTAATTTGACAATGAATTATGAAATATGTTGCTTATTAAATAAGAATTACTTCCATAAATAATACAAAATGTCTCCACAAATATGTATAAAGCTAATTTAAAATTACCCTGCCTAGATGTGACTAAATTACTCTAAAGACCATTAGAACATACAGGGCACCTGGGTAGCTCAGTCAGTTAAGCATCTGCCTTCAGCTCAGGTCATGATCTCAGGGTTCTGGGATGCAGCCCCACTTTGGGCTTCCTGCTCAGCAGGGAGTCTGCTTCTCCTTTTCCTTCTGCTCCCCACCCCCCAACCACTGGTGCTCTCTCTAACTAATAAATAATATCTTAAAAAACAACAACATAATGGCACCCAAGTTTAATTTGATTATCCAGTATTAAATTATTAAGAAAGCAGATTTGTTCAAGCAATCTCTCCAATGAATTCATTCTCATTAGAACATCTATCAAAGGATGAAAGAAAAATACAAGAGGTGGAGTATGGGATGCTCGGACTGTTACACATAGCCACTCTCCATTCATTCCTTCCAAGGTCAGAACAACTGGCCCTGAGAACTGACTTGCTAAATAGTGGCAGCATCTTTAGACTTGACATGGGAAGATTTCAATTTTTTTTTTTAAATTTGAGTGAAAAACCAATATACATGACCATCTTACCTAACTACTGAAATTGTCATTTGTCTCCTGTCTCTCCCTTCATCGCGGTTAGATTTCTTCCTGGAGCAAAAGGGTAGTAAAGAGTCTGATTCCATTTTTTAAGTATTTGACCTCTGACATTTTTACACCCTACTTCTCATTCTTCCTCTCTTGCCCCACATCTGGGTAAATCAGTAAGAAGGCCCCAGCACTCTTTCCCTGGGTGGGGGTAGGTAGGGTGGGGGGCAGGGAGGGAGTTCAACCCAAACAAACTCGGGGAATCCTCACCCTGGCCCCACCCCTTAACTGCAATAAAAATCAGATACTCTCTGCCTAAGCCATTCTAGACCAGTTTTGATGTCTGCTCCCTCTAGAAAGTCCCATTAAGTAAGTAATAAAGCTTTTCATACTTATTTGGGATGTGTGTATGGTGTCATCAATCTTAAAATCCAAACCAGTTTAGGGTGGGGAGGTTAATCCCAGCCTCAATGGGGCAACCAAAAACAGCTGGAGAAGCAAGCAGTGTTGCATAGTTGATGACCACATGACCACCTTTGCAAGGGGTCTTCCTTCTCTTGCTCTTGGCTTATGCACGGACTCTGATGCAAGCTGGGGAACATGCACTTGGAATCACACTGTTGCCTATTGTCAAGCTTGTGGTTTGAGTTGTGCTGTGGCAGTGCTGCATCTGCTGAGTCCTAGAGTTTCTGTTTAAGGAGTTATCTAAATTGAAGTTTCAAAAATTGGAGCTTAGGTACAGGATTATGGGACTGGAGGAGGGGTGTCACAGATCTCAAGTGGTCCTAGGTCATGTGTCCTGGCCCAGACTTATCAGTATGTCTTGGACTGAATCATGTGTCTCAATTCCAGCATAAGCTATGACCTACACTAGGCTCTGGGGGATAGGACCTACACTAGGCTCCTGTGACCATTGGTTGTATAGACCCCACTCTAGAGTGCTCACGAGAAAGAGTGATACTCTATACAATATACAAACCCATCATGTGGCCACTTGTGTAAGGGAGAATCTTTACTCTGAGTCATGCCAGACTCCATGTTCCTAAAAGCAGATGGTTCACTAGGACCCTTTGCCTAAAATGTCTCTGGTTCTACTGCTATCCATGGTTCTGTCACCAAAAAAGATCCGGATCATCAGGGCTATAAAGAAAAATACACATGGCATTCCCATAAGGCACAGAATATTATGAAAAGCAGACTCCTAAAGGAAAAGAGGATGCCATTATCCTACTGGATAACTGTAAAATGGACTCACAATTACTCTAGGTTCCATTGAATACAGAGATTTATCAGCATGCCAAAGAGTTATTTCAAAACTGACTTAGGCCCAGACTCCCTAACATGTAGAAAGCAACAATTACATGGGAGAGTTTCCTAACCCTGACAATACTGAGTAGGGACTCTTTATAAGAAGAAACATAAATAGGAGCAGAGTAAAGAGAACACCTCAAAAGTATATCCAGTGGCCACCTACAGGAGGTAGAACAGACCAATAGAGGGAAAGGAATCAAAAACTGAAATAGTGTTTGGCAATTTGACCCAATTATAAATCCAAGCTATATTAAAATAATTTATATAACAGTATACAGGCTTTTGTACTTCTACAACATAAATTCTAAATTAATCAGCTAAGATACACCAATGGGCCTTTATGACCTTGATCAATACTGGTGTTCAACTTACAATTATAGAGAGGAGTCCAATAAATTTAAATAAGGCACTTCCCATACTCTTATAGGAGTTACCAACAAATAGGGATGCCTCACCTTCACCACCAGAACTACTGTCTTTCCTAAATTTCCTATAGTCATAGGGCCCATTGACTAAAATAGCCCATGGTGGGCATGGATGCTTTAACCCAACAAGTAATAAACTGAAATAAAATTAGATCTTAAGAACTTACAATTTGCCTAACAAAATGGGATTTCATGGACCTTCCCCTACAGCTAAAATGGTTAATATAGCCCAATATAGATTAAAACAAGACCTCTAGGAATTGTGACTCACCACATAAGACCTACAAAAGGAGACATTATCCCTTCTGCTTTCCTCTTAGTTGTTCAATTTGGACAATGCTCAAACCTGATAAAAAATGAATGGTATCTAACAGTGGATTATTACAACCTTAATGCCATGGTATCAGCAATTAAGAACCTTATACTTAATATCATTGAAATCCCTGACTCTGTCCAATCAATAACTGGAAAATACTTTGCTATTTTTACATTTGGCAAATATGTTCTATTAAGTTTCTATTTCAACAGCCTCTCAGCCACAATTTGCCTTCACCTTTGATGGGGCACGATGCACTTTTACCGGCTGTCCATATGGTATCTCAACAGCCTTGTCCTCCCACACAATCTCTGCAGGCAAGATCTCCATCACATCCACCTTCCAGGAACACAGGTATGATCTTACACTGATGACATCTTCCTCTTCTGAGATTCATTTGACACATTCATTGAAGATATACAAATAGTAACAAAGGAACTCTCCAAAAGGGATGCATCATTGAGCTACAAAAAGTGTCTCAGTTAAATTCCTAGGAATTATGTTGTCAGTCAAGGCTGTTCCATCCCTAACACTGAGAAAATAATCAATGACCCTCTCAGCATCCATAATTTTAAACAAACCCAATACCTTTTCAGATTTTTTGGATTCTAGAGGCAACGTATTCCTCATTTACAAATTTTACTGCAGTTAATTTATGCTGTTACTTACAAACTGGCCTGCCTTGAATAGGGTCCCTTCCAACAAAAGGCTCTAGAATCTGTCCAAAGTACATCATAACAGGCCCTCCCATTTTTTTTTTTTTTTTTTTAGGCCCTCCCATTAATGCTTTCCAGAGACTCCTTTACTTGGAGGCTTTAGCAACCTCCTCTCATGCCTCCTAGAGTCTCTGGCCCACCTATGATGACAGTAAGTTGCCCATGTGCCTCTCATATTTTTTTTTTAAGATTTTATTTATTTATTCATGAGAGACACACAGAGAGAGGCAGAGACATAGGCAGAGGGAAGAGCAGGCTCCATGCAGGGAGCCTGATGTGTGAGACTCGATCCTGGAACTCCAGGATCATGCCCTGAGCCCAAGGCAGACGCTTAACCACTGAACCACCCAGGTGTCCCGAGCCTCTCATATTAGAAGCTGACCCCCTTACCTCTAGGCTGCACAGCATTTGAACATCAACTGGTGGCTGCATATTGTGTTTTTCTGGAAACAAAGGCCCTCAATTCATGACTCGCCACACCCAGGTACTCCTTATGCCTTGGATCACTGAGGCAGCACCCAGCAGACTGGGCGCAGTCACAGAGGCCTCCTTATTAAAATGGAAGTGGTAGAGCCAAACCTTGGCTTTCTGTAGGAGGAAGTAGCTTATCTGGACCTTAGTCCCTTGCCAAATGTAACGGTGCTAGAGGAAGTCATTCTCCCCCCCTAGACCCACTGGCCACCAGGAGAGAATATGCGTGTGTTTGATTGAAACTCAGGATGAGCTGAGTAATCAAAAAAAACAAAACAAAACAAAACAAAACAAAAAAACGGGGGAGTTCATTTACTTTACCTATGGTAAGATCACTGTAATGTGTCATGGAACCCTCTAGCAAGCTGCTTCTATCCATCCTCCAAGCAGGACAATCTTGATTAAGGACAAGACCCAACGGTCAGCACAATTGGCCAAACATGTAGTCATCTTAGCAGTAGAAGATGCTTGACTAAAAATTGGTCCAACATGTTTTTTTTTGTTTTTTTTTTTACAGAATCTTGGAAAATTGCCAATTATCTGGCCATTTAGTTTGACCAATGGCAAAAACAATCCCTGATCTGAGGTTACCTCCTTTGGGCTAAAAAATCCATGGGAATTTCTTGCCTCGGATACCCAAATTAAGAATCAAGGTCATGCATGCCTGTCCATACTAAAGCCAAAAAAAAAAAAAAAAAGGCTTCATCTTATCCCTTCTGGAGTTTCAGACATTATTGATGTTCTTCTACCAAGGCATGTATTACTCTTCTCAAAGTACACACTGCAGACTCCTCAATAAGATATCCCATGAAACTTCAATAAACCTTAATGGTTGCATGCTCTAAGCCTCGTAGAGGGTCATCATGGCTTACTTAAATAAGTTCAAAATCAATTAAATGAGCTGTAGTACCTTCAGTCATCCATCAAACATCAGTAGTGAATTAAATAATTGAGTCTGACTCCATCTGTGATGTCTGAATACTGACAACTTTCAAACCCCATTTTTGCTGTTCCCATTTTTTGCCCCACATATGGACAAGCCCATAAAAATACTTATGAGTTTCATCCCTTGGTATGAAACTCATCTGCTAGTTGTAACCATAAGGACCCAGAACCCTCACTCTGGCCCCACCCCCTAATCACTATGAAAAGAAAGCCAAGCCCTGCTCTCCCAGAAAATCCCATTATGGGAGTAATAAACCTTTTTATACCCTCTTGATGCATGTGTGATCATCGGTCTTAATGTTCAAACGAATTTGAGGTGGACGTATTTTCTTACCCTCTGGAGGACAACCACAGTTGTGTGAATCACCCTCCTGCTAATCGACCTTCAAAAGCTCCCCCACTGCCCACTAAATTAAATAGAAACTGTTTATCATAGCTACAGATTTATCTTTCTAGTCTCACTTTCCATCATACTCCTTATAAACATAATGCTTTAAATGTTATTGTGGCTAGGCACACTAGGTCTTTAATTGCCTCCATTCTCCTTGCTTATGCTGTTCCCTCTGTCTTCTGTTTTCCCTTCCATTCACCATGCTCCTTCTTCAAGATCACCTTAAAAGTGAATCCTTCCATAAACCCTTTTCTGAGTCTCCTAACCAGATAAACTCTCTTCCTGCTTTGAACTTTGTACCTTACTGTTCGAATCTCTGATAGTGCTTTATCATGTTCTACCCTATAACATAGTCCTTCACATCTTGCTTGCTCCTAAAGCTCTTGGGTTGAGACCATGGGCCCTGGAAACAGACCTGAATGAATGAATGAATGAATGAATGAATATTCCACATCTGATTCTTGCTACCTATTCGCCAGTGGGAAAGTCACCTCTCCTCACTAAGCCTCAAGTACCTCCCAGATGAGAAGAAATAAAATCTTACATGTGAAAAAAAAATCTTACATGTGAAGGGTTTTGCTGTCTGTTTTATACTCAACACTCAATAAAATGTTAGCTATTATCATACTTATTCTCTACTGGATCCAAAACAATTTTATGTCAGAAACTCATTTTTCAATCCAATGCAACAATAGTGCCTGGTGTATAGAAAGCATTTCACAAATATCTATTGAATGATATGAATAAATGGTTTATAGAACCTCATTGAAATTTTAAAGCAAATTAACAATAAGGACAATTGAATCAGATGCATGGAATCTAAGTCAATTCTAAGTATGCACACACAAATCATCTAAAAAGAGTAAATTCAAGCAAAGACACAGGTTTGTCTTGAAAACTGCTTGCTAACTTGTAACTAGCTAAATTAATTTCCCAGATGTTCCTCCACACCTCACACCACCTCTCCCAGCCCTGTAACCTACAAGTGTGTGTAGAGACACACACATACCACTTTAACTGCCTTATGGGCTTAGCTATTCCCTAATTTTGTTACTTTAACAAAAAGTAGACATTTGTGGATTAAAAACAGTGACAAGTTAAATGGCAACTTAAGGTTTCTTTCTGTTCAAAATCCTGTTCACAGATCATTCAACACTCTGTAAAAAGTATGATGTTAGATTTAAAATATATAGTGAACTCTGCTAGTTGTGTGTTTAATATTCCTAATTTAAACAGACATCAAAAATATTTTTAGGGGTTAGAAAAAGGATTATGGCTTTTTAAAAAAAAGATTTTATTTATATATTAATGAGAGAGAGAAAGACAGAGAGAGAGAGGCAGAGACACAGGCAGGGGGAGAGTAGGCTCCATGCAGGGAGCCCGATGTGGGACTCGATCCCAGGTCTCCAGGATCAGGCCCTGGGCCAAAGGCAGCACTAAACCGCTGAGCCACCCGGGCAGCCCAGATTATGGTTTTTGATGCAGTAATTCTCCTTCAAGGATCTACTTTAAGGGAAAAATGAAAGATGTAGAAACACAGAGAGGTACAATAGTACTTGTGAGAACATTAGTTTAAATTGCAAGAAACATCCTATATGTGTAAAATATGTGATTGCCTGTGTAGCTTAAAACCAGATATAAGGGTACCTGGGTGGCTCAATGGTTAAGTGTCTGCCTTGAGCTCAGGTCGTGATCCCGGGGTCCTGGGATCGAGTCCTGCATCAGGCTCCCCGTAGGGAGCCTGCTTCTCCCTCTGCCTATGTCTCTGCCTCTCTCTCTGTACCTCTCATGAATAAAAACATAAAATCTTAAAACCAGATATAAAATTGTTTTTAATGATACTGTGGAATGTTCATAACATCGTAAGTGAAAAGGCAAGCTACAACGTGGCAGAAACAAATGGCAGTTTACTCAATCTTGAATTTTTTCTGTAGTGATAGGATAACTCATGATGTTTCCCTCCTGCATAAATAATATACAAGAAACATGCATGAGTAAATCTTAAAATGTCTTTTAAATGTTTAATAGCCATGTATTTGCCTTGATCTGTAAGAACAACCACAGGATGTCTAAGTGAAAGATAAAGTCCTCTTTAAAAACAGTTCACTGACTGTATTTTAAAACTTGGAGAAACTCGCATACAGAGAAATGTGTATTTGCAAATTGATCCACCTAATCTTTCAGTCAGTGCAATTCTCCTGGATGCAAATAGTCACCTTGAAATGTTGTGTATCATGGTTCTCCCTGGAGAAGACACAGAAGTAGGAATAGGACCGCAGGGGTAGAGAAGTAGGGAAATTTTTAAAATTCCATTTTCTCAAAAAGGCCATCTTGATAACATCCTCAGGTTCTTTAAAATATATTATTAAATATTTACTTTTCACCAAAAAGTATTATAGTTAGTCATATTTTAAGGCTCTACTTCCTTAAAAACTGCATCCCTACGCTGACCACATTAAACTGTGAATCACAAATAAATCCCATTATTATAAAGTGTCAGCTAAACATAAACTGCATTTTTTTATAAACTTTTACATACAAGTTTATAACAATCACAATCCTGAACCTTAAACCATATTTTTATTTTCAATAGCAAAGCAAATCTTAATTACCCATGTGATACATTATGAGGCACTCGTGATAGATTTCTCTTAAAATTCACATAAGAAACCTTTTGTGATCCGTGGCATACATACTACAGTGAGGACATAGGGACTCTCATGTTTGGTCCCATGTACATGAAGACAATAAACAAACACATCAGCAGTAGGGCTGCCAGGATTTGGCCCATCAGTCCACTGGTTTTTCCTGCATGATACAGATTTGCATTGATTTAGATTCCCTGTTTGATCTAGGCCCTCAAAGCATGGGTGGTAGCATGCACCTGACGCAGGCACAGGCCAGAGGACTAGACCTGAGCATGCAAAACTAACCCTCTCTCTTGTCATGAACTTGGTCTCATTTGTTTAATGTTCTGACCAGCTGAGCTAACTCATTTTTAAAGACAGAATTATACAAGCTAGCACACAGCTTTCCAGAGTTTTATTTTTCTTTTCAAAAGAAATACCATCATTAAATTTCCAAAATATTTCCTATCATAGACCCAGAGGAGCTTTATGGTAATATGATTGCTATGAAAAAAATTATCTCAAACATATTTAAGGCATTTGGAGGAATCTAAAGCATAATTTTTAACACAATAGAAGTGAAATTTAGATCAAATCAAAACATATTGAATGAGTGAGTACAAAGCAAAAACAATAAAACTAATATATTCACAGCAATTGCCTTTTATTTTGGATGTGGGAATTCCAAAGGTCTGAAGGTAGGTAATTAGTAATACCATCAAGTGGCAAAGAGCATGAGAAGGGGAGTTGGGAACCCTGAGATCTAGTCTTGGTTGTCATTACACAGCATAATGATACATCACAATTATCAATTTCTTCATCTGTAGACTAGAAAAGTGGGCTTGACACATCTAAGAGCCCTTCCAATTTTGAAATGGTAAGAGTTTTTACTCCTGTTTAAATTATATAAATCACATATTAAATATTTTTTCATCTAGATTTAACCATGACCAAGTTAGAGCTGCTAAAATGTTTTAAGATAAAACACAAATGAAGCCAGCCTGCTTTTTGAATCATTTATAAGGATAGAACAGAAAAATAATTGTACAAAACACCCTCAAGGATCTGTTTTTCTCCATCTCAAAGAAGACAGAATCACCTGGTTTCTTAATTATTTCTAATGCAGCACTGCAATATTACTGAAAGATTTATAAAAGACACTGTCAAGGTTTTTTTTCATATATTTTCTAGAAATATAATTTCCTTCCTTCCCTCTCTTTTACTGTGAAAAATCCTCACACAAGTATAAAAGTGAAACCTGAATCTCATCTAATAAATGTCAGTCTTCACTTTATGGTGCTGCTCTTTGAAGGATGGATGACTGAATGGATTTTGGAGCAGGAAGAAAGCATATGCCAAATTGTTTTTAACCTTGTAAATCCTTATGGTTATCTCTTTTAGTGTAGTCTTCAGAGAAAAACTTAAATGGAAAGCAGAAATTATATGAAAGACTCCCAATATAGAGCTGCAAAGTCTATAATGTCCTCAAGAAGGTAAGCTCTGTATTGAAACCTTAGGCCAAAAGGGGCAGAGTAAAACAGCACCCCTAAGGAAATAATCACAGTTCATTGGGACCTTCTTCTTTTTTTTTTTTTTTTACATCTATCTTAATCAAAAAGACAGAAAACAAAAATATTATTTCTAATTAAACACTGAGCACAATCCACATTTGCTCCTACTCAAGATACTGTAAAAGAATTTACCATTTGTGACTTACTCATTTATATCAACTCACTTTCCCCACTTCTGAAAAAAAAAAAAAAAGAAAAGAAAATCATGTCTATTATTGATAGTATCAATCTACGTAGCTCCTTTTCCTTTAAAAAATTTTATTGACTGTGCTTCAAGCTCTTTTTATTTTGTCAGAAAAATCCATCAGGCAAAAGTACAAATGTGCCTTATAGGTTACCACTGAATCACAGGAGGCACCAAAATTGATGATATATGTATCAAACTGAATGGTTACATTGAAAGGGGTGGTTACAATTCAGGGTCAAATAGTGTATTATCCTAAAATCTTGCACTTTAAATAGAAACTTATTGGACATTTTAATAGCTTTTTAAATTGAGGGATTTATCAAGTGCTTAAATTTTTAAGTATTTTTCTAACTTTCTTCAAATGAAACTTGTAAAGGATAAATGATGTTTATTTTAAAAAATGAATTACTTGTAAGCTTCCAGGATTAGTAACGCATAATGATACTAAAGACCAGTGTTTAAAACACTTAAAGTTATGATACTTTTAATTTTGTTTCATTTTTCCTTTATTCCCATATGCTTATTGGATTTATATAGCACATATCTTCTAAGGAACTTAGACTGCCTTAGGAGTTTATAGACTTAAGAGTATTATGACTGCACAATAGCAATTGTTTCCAACAGTAATATCTTTTGTCCAAAGAATATTCTGTTGTTATGTATTGGAGAATAGCAAGGAGTGGTGTGACAGAAAAGAGAGCAACAACAAATTGGGCAGTTCATGCAAAGGAAGAAGGCAGTTCGTGCAGAAGTTCATGCAAGAGGACGAAAAAGTAAGAAATCGTAACTTCACAAAAGCCATCCACCTAGCAGGTGAAAACAGCTTTGCTTTATCCTGGATCCTGCTTCAGTAAGTGGATGAGAAAAACTAGACTAATGAATCTGCTGCTTTCTTGGATCTTAGATAGAGCTCAGTTTTCAACTATTAGATTATCATATAATGAAGAAGAAATAATTCTTCTAAATAGACTATAAGTATTACAATTGCTTTCCACAATATCAGCCGACTTTCTAGTGAAAGTCTATCAGTAGTTGATTTCTAAGATGGTGTGTGTGCCCTTATTTATTAGATGTTTTCACTATTTTTGGCAGGCTAATATCTTCATCATTCTTAGGAAATAATGGCAGCTAGCCAGCTTATGAATTCCTGGTGAACACTTAAAATGTTTAATGGAATATTAAGTACCATATATTTAACCTTTCCTCGGGTAATTAATTACAGGATCTGAAATATCTCCTATAAGTAATAAATACCATATTTCATAAAATGAGCCTTATGAAACTTAATATAGTTAAAACTTCATATTCTGACTACAGAGTCTAAACAAGGAAGATTCATAAATTTTTAGCCTAATTTTGAAAACTTCTCAATTTAACTCAAAGAAGGAATAGGCAAAGATCTCTAGAACCTAAAGGACTACAACCCTATATCCTTTATAAAAATATAGAAATGTACATTTTATTTCAAATATAAAACAGTATAGAACACTATCAATTTAATGAGAAATAAAGCCCGAAGACTTATTGATACAAGTTTACCTACACTGTATGTTAAACAATAATGGCTAAAGTCACTTTTTATAATAGCTTGGAGATTTATGGAATTCACTTTTAAGCTTAATTGGCAAATAACAAACTGAAAAAAAGAAAATCTTGTCTATTACTGATAGTAGCAATTGGTTAGCCACTTGCTGCTTATTTACACCTAAATGTGATTTATTCTTCACAAGGGTGTATATACTAACACAGAGCTTAGATAAAATAAAAATATTCCCAAATTCTTAAATACTGAACTGAACACAACCTATGACAAGTTGAGACACTTGTTTATGGATATAGACATCTCTTCCTCAAATTCATATCCTGTCATGACAGTTTTTTAGACATACAAGCAGGATCTCTGATAAACTACTGACCATGTATGTCCCATTTTAAATGTTTTTTTTAAAGATATTCTCAAGAAAATCTAAGTCCCAATTTATATTATCATCTTAGGAAAATTTTTTTTAATTTACACTTTTAAATCTTTTATTTTAGAATATTGTGTTTTTAAGGTACTTCATTTCAAAACATTTGCATTGTATGTTTCATATTCTACTCTAAAAACCCACAGAACAATTTCATATAGAAAGTTTTATTAAGAAATTTTGTTCCATTCTAACAACTTAGCCTAGAAAAAGCTCCAATCTGTGAGCTATCTATCATACAGAACCGTCCCCTCCTACCAACTTTATAATGCTCTTATAAAATTGTTTTCATGAATAGCATTAACTTTGGGACCAGGAGAAGTCTATTACATGAATATTCAAATTCTCTATTTAAATCCTGAAAGGATCCACCATCTCAAAACTATTTTCAAAGTCTATTTATTTGAGACACCACTCCACTTTCATTTTCAGCTATAACTAATACCTTAAATACCATCAGAACCAAGACCATTCAACATCATTGCCCCTAATCCTTTTTTTTTTTTTCAAATAGCAAACTTGAACACAACTGTAATTCTTTTAAGAATCTTTATTGAAGTTTTTCTTAACAATTTAGTCTGTTGGACCTCAATGCAGTTTATAAAAAAACTTCAGTATAGTTTCATATAAACTGCAACCAAAAAAGTAATTCACTTTGTCAAAGAAGTTATCTGAAGTTGCAAGGTATTTTTTGTAATAGGTAGAACAGTAAAATGTAAGCATGCTCTCGGATGCAGGTGCTCCTGTGTACTACGGAGTTACTTTGAAGAGCTTGCTAAGATCTGCAGGCAGTTTATGGAATGCATTTATTTTCTCCACAATTTAGGTACATGAGAATCAAACTGATATTTATGAATAAAGTATTTTTCTCAAAAAAGTTGAGGCAGCTTTTGTTGAATGCTATCTGTGTGGGTACACTGGCTACACCTCGAACTGTACTAAGAGAAACAGACAGCCAGGAGTCCATGTTCATGCTGAAACTTGAAAAATTCCTCCACAAGTGTTGAGTTCCAAGAAAAGGGAGAGGATAAAACACTATGCACAGTTTTTCATCGTCTTACGTTAACAAGACACACCAAGAAACTTCGCATAAGGAGGGAGCAAATTCCCTTCACGGCCTTCAGTCAAGGTCAGTGGTGTCCAGAGTGGAGGAGGGTGGAAGTGGAGCGAGCCTAGACGAAATAAAGCTTAAGTCTACGTCTCATGCATAGGTGCCCTTGTTCTGTCCCCGACTGTTTCTCAGACATCCGAATTGGAACTGAGGTTTGTTAACCTGGGGTCTGCATTGATTTCGTATCTGTAGTGATACCCTTCCATGTGATCCCTGCAGGCATCTCTGATGTTATGCATCCACTTCTTTATCCCCTTGCGGTTCAAATACAAAACCAGTAGGAAGATGGCGCCTATCAGGGCTAAGACAATACCTAGGAAGACATAAGAAGTCTGCAGGGATGGAGGGAGGATAGGGTCACAGTCCAGGTGGGAGCTGTTGAGTTCCAAGAGGGCCCGATTCCTCATTTTCTCCGGGAATGCACAGGTGAGCCCGGCTTTGCCCGGCACCACCTCTGTCTCCTTGAGCCAGGCCACCATGTCTGCCATGTGACAATCGCAGACCCAGGGGTTGTTGTCCAGGAAGACCCGGACGTGGGGCAGGCTCTGCAGCTCCGCCAGGGTGGCGTTGTGAAGGACCTTGAGGGCGTTGTCCTCCAGGTGGAGGCTCTCCAAGTGCGTCAGGTTGCGGAAGGACACGTAGGTGAGGCTCACCAGGGAGTTGTTGCGCAGGTCCAGGTGCCGGAGGCCGGGTAGCTGGGCCAGGACGTCGCGAGGCAAGTAGAGGAAGCGGTTGCCGGCCAGCTCCAGGCACTGCAGCCCGCGAAGCGCGCGGCCCGCTCGGAGGGCAGCCGCCACCATGCCCTCGAAGCTCCGGTTCTGCCGCCGGTCGTCGGGGGGCACGATGTGGTTCAGCATCAGCTCCACCAGGGGGCTGGGGCCCGAGCGGCTGGCGTCGCTGCCCGCGAAGGCGAAGGCGCTGAGGTTGCCCAGCGGGTTGTGGCTGAGGTCGAGCTGGCGCAGGCTGGGCAGGTGCTCGAAGGCGCCGGCGCACACCTCCCGCAGGCTGCTGCCGCTCAGGTTGAGCGCGGCCAGCTCGGCCAGCGGCGGCCGGCGGGCGAAGGCGCCGGGGGGCAGCACCGCCAGCTGGTTGCCCGTGAGGAAGAGGTTGCGCACGTAGGGGGGCAGGTCCGCGGGCACCTCGGTCAGGTTGCGGTTAACGCACTTGACCGTGCGCGCCGCCTCCGAGCACTCGCAAGGCTGGGGGCACTGGCCCGGCAGCGGGGGCGGGGCGGACGCCGCGGAGGCCGGCGGCGACGTGGAGGCGGCGGCGGAGGGCGCCCAGGAGGTGAGCGAGGACGAGGAGACCCAGCCCAGGAGCACCAGCGCCAGCCGCGCCAGCCGCAACCGCCCGTCCCCGGCGGCGGGGCCCCGGGAGCACCCCCCAGGCATCGCGGCGCGGCGCGGCGCTCCCCGGAGCTGGGCTGGGACGGCGCCCGCTCCGAAGGCTCAGGGCTGGGGCCGGAGGGCGCGCGCCGGCCCGAAGCGGCAGGAGAAAACTTTCCTCGCGTGGGAGCGCAGGAGGGAGGGACCCCGAGTCACCCGGCGCCCCCTGCCGGGGTCGGCTCCCCGCCCCTGCCCTCTCCAGAAAGTACGCACGGCGGGCGCGTCGGGGCTCTCGGCTCGGCGCTCCTCCTCCTCCCGCTCGTCTTCCAGCCGCCGCCCCGGGGCCACCTCCCGGCCTCTCTAGTTGGCGCCGCACGCTCGGTCTGCTCCGGGACCTGGGGCAGGCGGGAGAGAGGCGTGAGGCGGGAGGCGGGAGGCGCGGCGGCGGCCGCAGCTCCCCCGAGCGCGGGACCCGGGCTCTCCCAGCCAAGTCGCCCCACTCGGTCCCCGGCACCTCCCCGCGAAAGCCCGTCCGGGTCCCCCCCCCCCCCCCGGTTCCACGCACATGCTTACCCGGGAGAGGGGTGCGCGTCCCGGGGCACCCAGCGTAAAGCCTTCCTTCCGCCCAGGCCCACACTGCATATATATACACACACCCCCTTCCAGCCGCCCGCCCTCCTCCCCTCCCGAGCGGTTCGCCCCCCCCCCCCCCCGGTCTAACTTCTCGCTAAATCCCCAGCGCCTTCCCGACCAAACTTCCCACTCTCCCAGCTCCTGCCCCCGCCGCCCCCCCACCCCCGGCGACCTGCCTTCCGGGGTCTCCGCCCCCGCCCCCGCCCGGACCTCTCCTCCCCGGTCCAGGTTTGGAGGAGAGGGAAGTTTCAGGTTACAGGAGTCTTTTGATCTCTTTTGGTACCTTCCCGGATTAGCAGGAAGTGGAGGACCCAGCAGCTGTCGCCGCCCCCTCCTCCTCCCCCCTCCCTCCCCTCTCCCCCTCCCCCCTCCCCGGGCCGCGCCCCCGCTAGCCCCTCGGATCCCGGAGGGGGGTTCGAGTCCGCTCCGAGGAGGAGGGGAGACGCCGCGAACAAAGCGGCCGTGGGACCCCGGAGCTACCTACTCTCCCTGCAGAGGGCGGGGGGTGCCCGCGCCGCCCGGGGTGCGCCTCCGCCGCGGGCTCCCCGCCGCTCGCCTCCGAAGACCACGCCGTCCGCCCCGAGTCTCGGCGACTTCTCCGCTCGGCGCGGCGCTGCGGGCGCCGACTCTCCTCGCACCCCAGCCCCTGGCCCAACCTCCGCAGCTGGGAAAAACCAAGCCGGGGGGCGGGGGAGGGCCGGGCCTGCCGGAGGCGTTTCCCCCCGCGCCGCCCACCCGCCAGCGCGCAGCCCGGGGGTTGAAGGAAGGACTCTGGGGTGGAGGGGGGCACCTGGGCCGCGCGCTTCCTCCTGGTGAAAATTAACGAGGAATGTGTCGGAAAAGGTGAGGGGATCCCTCTCTCCCCCCCCTCCCCTGTATCCTTTGGTGGTTCCTCATTTTGCCTACTGTATTTACCTTGGACACGAAGAAAACCGCGGGTGAATCTCGTGGAGTTCACCCTGATTTTAGGGACCTAGGGCCGCAAGGAGATAGATTTAGGGGTGACAGCGCAACGCGAAGCCGCGACATCAAGAAAGGAGCAGAAAAGCTACAGCGGCGGCAGCAAAACGCCCAGCAAGCTGCAAGGGAGCTTCAGAAAGTCTCCCACCAAAGTGCTGCTTACATGCCTACTTGAGGTTTAGGTGTAATTATGCGGCCCCACCTGTCCCGTCCTGCCTAGCCCCCCCCCCCCCCCACTTCTTGGATAGTCACGGAACTTCAGAACGGAGAGAGCCAACTTTAAAGGGGTGGGGGAGGATGGGGGAGACAAGATTCGTTCTTGATTCATTGCCTTTTTTTCTCCCCAAATTAAAAGCAGAGGGAGAAAACAGCAGCCAAAGCATCCTAGAAAGAAAAGGCAAATAGCAATGACTTGAGTCACCCAGGAAAGCGGATGTGGCCCCGGTGTGTCAGCGCAAGTTACTTAAACTGGGAGAGCCCACGCGGCGGAATGGGGGATGGAAAGTGGCCGCTCTTAGAGGACAGAAGTGTGGTCCAGAAGTCTATCCTTCCAGGGGTGCCCGGCCAGAAGGGGGAAGTGGAGAGGATGGAGTCGGGGGAAGGGACAGATTGACTCTACCTGGAGGAGCAGATACATCGGAGGGCTTTAGGGTCCTGAAGGCTCCACCCTTGCTCTCTCAAGGACTCTGTATTCCCAGAATTTTCCTGAGAGGGTGAGAAGGTGCTGGTAGTCCCAGGTTCTTCATTTGAGAGGGAGAATGGCAATTAAAGGAAATAGTTGGGAAAATTAAGTTCTGGAAGGTAATATAAAAAGGAGCAAATAAGGAATGCTGAAGTTTGTGCCTGTGATACGTCCCTGTAGCGTGAAGAAATGCCCCAACCCTCAAGCTGATTCCTGATTACTTTTTAGAAAGAGATAGTCTGCAGAGTCAACAGCAAAAAACGGCCCAGACAAGACCTAGAGGGGTTGGAGTCTGCCGAGATTTGTACAAAAAGCCAGCCTTGCTAATTGGTATCTTCAGGGTTATCTAAGTTTTTTTTTCCCCTCTTATTTTTAAGTGTTTTGCAACAAGAATGTGAAACACTTTGAACAAAGAATCTCAAAAGCTATCTTCATGTTCTGTATCCAGACTGTAGTAGCGGTTACATAATTCTATATGGGTTAAAATTAATTAAATTTTATACACCAAAGAATTGATTTTACTGTATGATAATTTTTAAAACAAAATTAATTACTCAGGGGGGAAATTGTAGCAATGCTTTGGCGTGGTATGAACTCTGGTTCTGATCCAAAATGCAAGTACTCAAGGAGAATGAGAAGCACTTTAGAATTGGGAAAGGTAAAAAAAAAGAAAAAAAAAGAATTGGGAAAGGTAATACATATTTCTCATCTAATACTCAAATCAACTTGGCAATATCGATGTCATTAGTACTCCTGTCTTGTCTGCTTATTGATGTTGTTACTCTGTTTTACAAATGAAAAAACTGGGGTTCTAGGCCAGTAATAACTAGCATGGACTGAGTGGTATTTCCCTAGCTAAGCCTTGTGATCGCTTTAAAGAAATTATGTCTTATACTCATCGTGGCAGTATTCAGGTAGGTCCTCTTACTCCAGTTGTACAGACAAGAAAATTGAGGCAAAAATAAATTATGTAATTTGTTTGGATGAGTGGTGGATACGGGGGCCCAGAGTCGTCTGCCTCGCCTACATACCCCACATTCCAACTCTAGCAAGATTAAGGAGTTTGTGCGGTCCTGCTCAGCTACACTTTGACAGAACCAAAGCCTCACCCTGGTTCTCTTTCCCCTTTTCTCCTTATTGCTCCCTGCAGCTGGCAGTTGGCTATGGCTGCTAAATTAGGACCCAGAAACTTGGGACCATCTCTAGCTCCCTCATTGACTATTTGCCTTTGTATACCTCTGTTTCTTATTCTGTAAAATAGAACCACTAATAAAACTTTAAGGTATTTGCATTAGAATTGAGATAATATATGTAACACACTTAGCAAAATTGCCTGTTATTATTGTGCCCTCCTGAATTAGTCTCCCTCTCAGGATTTATTGTGCAACTATATATCTTTAAGTATGCTAATGACAAAAGTATAAAGATGAATAGTTTATGGTCCTCTTACAGTAGAATTGCCAGAATTAGCAAACAAAACAAATACAGGGCATCCAGTTAAATTTGAATTTCAGATAAATAATGAATAATTTTTCAGTATAAGTATGTCCTACATAGTATTTGGGATGTATTTAATAGTAAAAAAAAAAATCCATTGTTTACTTGAAATTCTAATTTAACTGGGCATACCCTTATTTGATCTGACAGCCAGGGAACTTGTACCCTGGTGGAAGAAACAGTCACAGAAACTAAAGCTTTCAATGTACAACATTGACTGCAATTTGTTGTGTATCTTTCCAGTCTCCTCTCTCTTGTATATATTTTAATTGTTTCTGCTATTTTTATATGAATGGGATCATAGTGTATGTATTATTCATAAATTTTCTTATTTTAGGACATTCATATATCATTCTATGTCCATACATATAGGTTTGCTTTCTTCTTTTTTAAAGATTGCAAAATATTCCGTGCTTTGAATTGTTATACCACATTTTTTAAATCGCCTTATTGAAAGACATTTAGATCAGTAACTGAACTGCTTTTTAAAGAAGTTTCCTTCAAGTGAGAAAAGCTTAGTATGATCCATTATATTTGGATTGTCTTAAGCATTTAATTATCTTAAATTATCATATTTGCCTTACTCCTGACAGCTTGAAAAATTTTTGTGTGAGATGCTATTTCCATGCTCTAGAGGAGGACAGAAGATTTCAGAGCACATTTGTTCCCCATTTATTCTTTCATTCCAAAATGAAATAAAAGGAGGATCTGAATGTCCTAATGGAGAAGAACCAATTTAGTGTATTTCAATAGGTCACTTTGTAGCCTCCAGGAAAATGTCTCTGTACTATCATTTATTTAGATTGTCTCTACAAGATCTACTTTTCTTCTAATGACCCAAAGGAAAGTCATTAATAAATTGCTGAAATATAGTTGTTAAGTCCTAGGAAGGCAAGGAATAATGTAGTATTAAAAAAAAAAAAAAAAAAAAGGATGATTGATTATGGCCACCCTCATGAGGCAGAGGGAAGCCAAGTAATTCAACATGGACAAACATCAACATAATTTAAGACCACTTAATTTTGGTCTCTGCTTTAAATTAGCAAAATAACTGATAAAAGTAAATAATCTCAAATCTGAAAAATAATCTAAAGCAAAATCAAGTATTGGTGAATAACATCAAGCACATATGTCATAAAACCATGAATCAATACTTTAAACCACAACAAACAACAAAGATATGGGCTTCTTGTCTAAGATATATAAAGAAGGTAAATTAAGTAAAAAATTAAACTAAAGCTAAATTAAGTAAATTATGTAAAGCTAAATAAATTAAGTAAATTATAAACTTGGGTTGGGTCAAAAAGGACATTTTTTTCATGAGTCCCTACAGTGGGGTTTGGAGCTAGTAAAAGAAAAATATAACAAAGATGTTTCCAAATGTATTGGAGTTTAAATAAATACTAAAGAAAGAACAAGGTAGAGTGCCATAGTTGGTGGAGAGGTTAAACTGGATGGAACTATGTGACTCTTCAAGGAAAAATATTGAAAGATAAATATATGGTAATCTGCAGAACTCCAAATAGCTAATATTAGAGGCTCATTCAACTCTGAAAGTGTTTAACTTAAGACTTTTCCATATGGCCTCTACCTCATTGATGTTCTTGAGGTGCAAAGGTAGAGAGCATAAAAATCCCTACTGTCAGATTAAATTCACAGTCTAGTGGCAGAGGCTGACTATCTAACAGTAAGCATGAGGAGAGATTGTCTGGAGAAAGCTTCACTGTAGAAGCAATGCTTGAATAACTTTTTGAATTATTAGTAAGAACTCAGAGACCACAGATGGGCAAGTTGGTAGAAAGACTCAGAGAACTCGTTCAGATCTAGAGAATACATGGGGAAGAGCACAGCACATGTTGGAGGGTGTACAAGGTCAAATTTGAAATACAGTGGGATCAGATTGCTGTTTTCTTTTCTAAAAAGTTTGACTTCATCCCTTATGGTTGGGGAGCCTCTGACCATATTCAGCTAGGAAATGACAGGACCAGATGTGCATTTTAGGAAGATCGCTTTTGCTATCTGTTTGAAAGGTGAAATATGGGCAGAAAAGACTAAGGACAGGGAGAGAAGTTGAGAGATCCAAGTGCTAGTTGTTGCAGAACCTAACTAAAGTAGTGGTAAAAGATTAGCAAGGCAGGAACAGGTTACATAGACCAGTGGTTCTCAACAGAGTGACACTGCCCCTGGTGGACACTTTGAATACTTGTGGAGGCATTTTTTTCTGGCTGTCCCTATGATTGACATTTAGTGTGTAGAGGCTAGGGATAATATGCAATGAAAAGTTGTTCTGCTACCTACATGGCATTCCAATATCCACCTAGACATTCTTGTAGATGAAAAACCAGATTATAATTATCTCAGCCTAGAAACAACTCCATTTTACATTGAAACTGCAAGTATTTATAGTTATATTGTTTTGTTTGGAACTTTACAAAATTTTATTTCTGACAGCTATGCCACTCATGCTATTTGAATCTCTAATACAACCTACAGTATCAGTTTGCATTTGTAGTTATTGCATCCACGGTGATCTTACTTCAAAATGTCTAATACAAAGAAAAATTATTTTCACTATTTATTTGAATATTGGTCTACTTTCTCTTAATATCAGCCTGTTTATAAATAGGTGGAAGTATATTACCACATTAGGTCTTCTAATATAGTTATGCCCAAACATTTATAGGTTAATATTATTTAATATTTAATTATTCTCCTTTATATTATATTATAGTATATACTTAAAATTTATGTGTGAAGGTAAATTTTATGTAAAGAGGGGTTTCATAAAATACTGGTTTTAAAAAGGAAATACAAGTTTTAAAAATAACCTATACAGATATTTAAGAGCTAGAATCTATAAGTTGTGGCGACTTAGTATGGAGGTAGGAATACAGACCTTTATCATTCGAAAAATTATAACATTTTAAATAATTTCAATATTTTCAGTGATGTCCAGGAGAAATCCTAATAATTCTAGAATGAAGAGTCAAATTTGGCTGTAACAAGCTGAAAAATAGCTAAAGAATAGAATAGTGAATTTTGTTTAAAGAAAAATCTACCTTATTTGGTTGAAATTATTTTTTTCAAAGGAAATTCTGATAAATATTTAAATCAGTGATATTACCTAATACTCTTTTTCTAATGTTAAGTAATTCAACTTTGAAAGTGACATTGAAGCTTTTCCATTTCTCTAGTTCTTGCCCAAACTGGGTTCTAAACCAAAACGGGAATTCAGTCAAGAAATGGGAGCAGTTGTAATTGTATCCACCATCCAAATTCAATTAATTTCAATTAAATTTAATACAGTTCAATAAATGTTTATTAATGTGCTTTTTATTGTGGTACTTACTTTGTCTTCCAAACAGAACCACCTCCAAAGTCAGAAATTCTCCTTTAAAAAATGTCAAATCCTGACACATTGACAGGCAATCTATTGCATGTCCATGGCAGAGGTTCAGCAGACAGACCTAGGCCAAAACCTGACTACAGGACCCAAGCCTCTCTAATGTATTTTATAAGTCTTACTCAGTGAGCTAAAATACATAGGTTAATAAGTTGCCTGCTAGCACTGCTTGAAATATTTGAGGCCAATAAGTGAATATGTATCAGATTCAGTTTAGATCCTGATATAAAAGCCCAAGAAGAGAGAACTAAATATATTATGTATTTTGGAATAGAGATTTATCACATCACCTTGGCAGTGAAAATAAAAATGGAAGTCAAGAGTTTAACTACCGAGACAAAATCAAACCAAGGTCAGTCATATGGCTTGAGCAGTGTGGATGATAGTAGCATAAAGGAGTTGGTACTGAGTGCATGCCAAAGGATGCCTGTACTGAACTTGAACAAAACCTTTTGGAAGGTTGTGTAGCATCATGAAGTACTTGACCCCAAGAACACTGATGTGATGACATTTATGAAGGGATGATCCTCAAAATTGTTTAGCAATCAGAATGGTGCATGCAAACATGGACTAATAAGTGTTTAATAATCAGACAGGGTGCCAATAGGACTTTGTTGGTACAAGTTGCCTGAATGTAAACGTATATAGAATATATAACTATAGGTAGGCAGGTAGGTGATAGATAGATAGATAGATGATAGATAGATAGATAGATAATAGAGTTTTCTGATAATATCAACTACACACCACGGTACGGGCTGACACTCTAAAATTGTTCCATAATTTCTAAGCTTTACCATAGGAACTGGAAGATTTTTTAAAATAAGAAAATAACCAGTTATTATGAATAAGCTGAATTTATTTGTAACTTATTAGATAAATAATTTTGAAGTGTATGATGAGTGCTTCTAGGCACTGTACTGAGAGCTAAGAATGCAATGGTGAATAAAAGAGGCAGGGGCCCTGTTTTCATGAAAACTTATTGTTTCCACAAGTTTATTAAATCAATTATCTGAAGTGTGGGAAATCTAGTTTTCTTTTTGAATTGAATGTAAATATTTTGTTATTAAATATAGAAAACACAGTATAACGAAAATCTGTGTAGTTACTGCTCAGCTTTACAAATTCTAACCTTTGGTTTCTTTTTCGATTTTTTTTTTTTTTAACATTTTATTTATTTATTCATGAGAGACACAGAGAGAGAGAGGCAGAGACACAGACAGAGGGAGAAGCAGGCTCCATGCAGGGAACCCGATGTGGGACTCAATCCCGGGTCTCTAGGATCAGGCCCTGGGCTGAAGGCGGTGCTAAACCGCTGAGCCACCAGGGCTGCCCTCTTTTTCAATTTTCTTTTGCATATAATTAAAGCACCTAACTTGGTAAGTTTTGACTTATGTGTACCCTTGAATAAAGAAAATGAACATATTTATCACCCTCAAAAGTTTCCTCATGACCTTTAATAATCACTCCATCTACATATTACCTCTACCCAAATTCATCCCCATGCAACCATTGATTTCATTTCTATCACTATAGATTAGTTTGAATTTTCTTGAATTTTATATAAATGGAATCACATAGTATGATAACATCCATGTTGTTTTGAGTATCAGTAATTCATTCTTTTTTTTTAACTGAGTAGTATTTTATGGTATGGATATAGGATATTTTGTTTATCCCTTTACTTGTTGATGGATATTAGTTTTGCTTCCAGTTTGGGGCTATCATACATAAGGCTCTGATAAACAATCATGTTCAAATCTTTGTGTGGATACATGCTTTCATTTCACCTGGGTAAATTACAAAAGATGGAATGGTTAAGTCATATGGCAAATTTATTTTTAACTTTTTCAGGAATTGCCAGACTGTTTTCCAGAGTGGTTATATTATTTTATATTACCTCTAGCAGTGAAGATTTCCAGTTGGTCCACATCTTTCTAACACTTGACGTGGCTAAACTTTTTAATTTTAGATATTCTAAAAAGTATGTAGTAGTATCTCATTTTGCTTTTCATTGGTCAGTGATAGTGAGCACCTTTTGATGTTCTTATTTGCCACCTGTGTTATCTTCGTTCATGAAGTGTCTGATCAATTCATTTGTCCATTTTCTAACTGGGGCTGTTTGTTTTCATGGAATTTTTGTTTTTAAAAAAATATTTGTTTATTTATTTATTTGAGGGAGAGAGTGCATGAGGAGGAGCAGAGGGAGAAGGAAAGAGAATCTCAAGCAGAAGTGGAACATGGAGTCAGATTGGGGCTCCATCCCATCCATGACCCTGAGATCATGATCTGAGCCAAAATCAAGAGTCCAACACTTAATTGATTAAACCACCCAGAAGCCCCATGGGACTGAGTTTTAATTAAGAGTTCTTTATATATATATTCTAGCTATTAAGAAATAATAATAAACTAGAACTATGCAACTAGACAAATACTGCTGAAACTCATAATTTAAGAGAAAAGTAAAGAATCCCAGAATCATTTAAGCAAAAAACTGGCATTTGTGAAGGAAGAAAAACTGAACTTATTTCAGAATTTTTTTCTGCTCTAACAATTGCTAGAAGAATTCAGAGCACAAGGAATACCCTGAATTTAAAAAAATAATTTATTTTATTTTTTATTTCTTTACAGATTTATTTATTTATGTATTTATTCATGAGAGACACAGGGAGAGGGAGAAGCAGGCTCCATGCAGGGAACCTGACATAGGACTTGATCCTAGGTTTCCAGGATCACACCCTGGGCCGAAGCTGGTGCTAAACTGCTGAGCCACCCGGGCTGCCCTCAATTTATTTTTTAACATACATAATTCATTTAAACAGTTGAAAATTAAAAAGTAACAAAAAGGTATACAAGGGAAATTCTCTTTCCACTCCTCCTGTCCTTCAGCTATCTGGTTAACCTTTCTATAGGCAACTAACTTTTATCAGCTTTTCTTGTGCATCCTTCTAGTCATGTGCATATTATGCAAATTTATTTTCACAAATGATTGACTACTTCACAGTGTTCTGTATTTAATTTAATTGAACCATAAGTGTCAGAGACTATTTCTTATTACTATAATATAGAACTCTTTTGTGGATAGATGGTATCCATTGCAGTGTATTAGCTATCTATAGCTGTGTAATAAACCATCTCAAAACTCAGTGCCTTGAAACAATTCTTTATGTGTATAGTGTATGCACCTGCAGGATTGTATAATCTGAGTTGGAGTTGGTTGGCAAACTCTGCTAATCTGGGTTTACTCCTGCTTCTAGAAATTGACTGATATGCCCTACTCTAGGCTGGGCCTGACTGAGACGCCTATTTGAACACAGTTCTTCTCCAAATGCCTATGACCTTCCTCCTAAGATGAATGGAGTAGCCGAGGCATGTTCTTCTCTTGACAACTATAGAAGCACAATAGAAGGGAAGCCTAAACCAGGTAAGTCCTTTTCCAAATATTGCCGGCATCACATCTGTCAACATGCTATCAGCCAAAGCAAATCATGTGCTAAGGCTAAAGAGCAGGGAACTACATCCACAGTAGAAGAGCACTACAAAATGATACAGTAAAAGGCTCGTACAGAGGAAAATCTGAAGAAATGGAGCTAGTGTGCAATTTACCACAAACCGATGTGACATAATTTATTTAAACAACCTCATATTAGAAGGTTTTCTGCTTTTTGCTATTACAAGGAGTGCAGCAATGATTAATGAGTATATATATATATACATTATCTTTCACATTTGCCAGTATATCTCTAGGGTAAATCCTTAGAATATGAATATGGGCTTTTGTGATTTTGATAGGTACTGTCAAAGCACCATTCAGAGATTATTGTAACAATTTATATCTTCACCAATAATGTTGGGACTGTGTTATCATTTTTTCATTCCTGCCAACCTTGCACATGAAAATGTAATATTTGTATAGCTCTAATTTGTATTTTTTTAATTATAAGTGAGGTTGACAATCTATATGTTTAAAAATCACAAATATTTATTTTTTAAATCTGTATGTTCATATGTTTTGCCCATTTTGTTCGGATTTTTTTCTTTTCCTAATTGATTTGTATATATTGAAGAAATTAGCACTTTATTTTTTAAATTAAGAGCCCTCAAAAACAATAGCTCCTCTTAATTAAGAACACCAAACAGAATCATAGGCCAGCTAGTTCACAGAGAGAGTCAGTGAAAGAGCAAAGAAGAAACCCAACCCCCCCAAGGTCAAAACACAGATACTGACTTCAAACACTACCCCTGCTTGAATTTGTTAATTTATGCCTTAATCATCTCAGATTGCCATAATAAAATATCATAAATTAGGTGACTTAACCAATATGAATTTATTTCTCATGGTTCTAGAGTTTGGGAAGTCTAAGATCAAGGTGTTGTCAGGGTAGGTTACATGCTGAGGCCTCATATCTTGGCTTGTAGGTAACAACCATCTCTGTATGTCCACGTGACCTTTTCTTTGTGTACAGGCAGAGAGGAAACTCTTCTTCTAAGGACATTAATATTATCATGGACATTATCATCAATGGCTCACCTCCTAATACTATCACATTGAGGCTTCAACATGTGAATTTGTTGGAGGGTGGATGCAACCCCCCATAACATTTAGTTAAAATGTTATTATATAAAGAAAAGAATTCATTTTAATTATAAAAGGTAGTATAAATGCATGTCTCTTATTTTTCTTAACTGATTTAAAACACAATTGTATAAAATACCATGTATACAATTATATGATTAGATAAGAACATATAGAAATATATTTGCCGGGATCCCTGGGTGGCGCAGCGGTTTGGTGCCTGCCTTTGGCCCAGGGCGCGATCCTGGAGACCCGGGATTGAATCACACGTCGGGCTCCCGGTGCATGGAGCCTGCTTCTCCCTCTGCCTGTGTCTCTGCCTCTCTCTCTCTCTCTCTGTGACTATCATAAATAAATAAATTAATTAATTAAAAAATATATATATTTGCCAACAATAGTACAAAGAAGGGTAATGTTAACAAAGTCTTATTGGGCTAAGAAAATGACACTTGATGGTAACTTGAATCCATGGAACATATGCAGAGAACCAAAAAGAGTAAATAAGGTTAATAAAACAAACTCTGTAAATATAAGCTTGTTTTCCTCTCTTTACTTAGCTAGATTAATAGGATAAAATTATACAAAGTAATAATTATAACAATATATTGGTGGGTTAGTAATATACATATATATGTATATATAATGTATATATATAATATGCATAACAATAATAGTCCAAAAGGGAGAGAGAATAGAGTTGTACAGAAGTGATGTTTCTGTATCACACTGTTATTAAGTTTGTATAAATCTAAAGTAGATTCTGATAAGATGTATATAGTAATCCCTAGAGTAATCACAGACAAAATAAATTTTAAAATCATGAAAAAGTAATTATAGTAATTAAAGTATAACTCAAAAAAATATTTATTTAATCCAAAAGAGAGAAATAGGAGGAATAGAAACAAAAAAGACATGAGATAATAGAAAGTAAAAATTTAGAAACTAAAATAGCGGGCATAAATACAATTATATCAATTATAACATTAAATATGAATGGGTTAAATAATCTAATCAAAAGGCAGAGATTGTCAGACCAGATAAGAATACCTGATCCAAGTATATGCTGTCTACAGAAGAAGCATTTTATATTCAAAGATACAAATAGATTGAAAGTAAAAGAATGGAAAAAGGTATATCATGTAAATAGCAACCACAGGGAATCTAGAATGGATAATATAATATAATAAAATATTATCAAACACAGTAGACTAAAATGAAAAATGTTACTAGATATGAAAAGGGCATTTTGTAATGATGAAAGGGTCAGTCTACTAGGACATTATAACAATTATATATGCACCTAACAGTGGGAGCCCCAAAATACATGAAGCAAAAACAAACAAATTGAAAGGAAAAATAGAAAACCTGACAATAGTAATTGAATAACTCAATACCCCCTTTCAATAATGAATAGAACATCTGAGCAGAATATCAACAAAACAAATAGAAACTTGAAAATATATCTAAAATAGACCTAACAGACATAGAATATTCTATGCAACAACATAGAATTCTAACAACAGCAGAATACACATTTGTCTGAGTACATGGAACATTCTCCAGGATAAACTATGTGCTAGGCTCTAAAACAAGCCTCAGTAAATATAAAAGGTTTCAAAATTTAGAAAGTATTTCTCTGATCACACTGGAGAGAAATTAAAGATTAATAACAAAAAGAAATTTGAGATATTCACAAATAATGAGGAAATTAGACTCTACATAACTAAATAACCAATGGGTAAATGAGGAAGTCAAAAGAAAAATTAGAAATTACTTTAGGATGAACAAAAATAAAGATACAACATACTAATAGTGAAAAAATGCAGTTAAAGCAATTCTTAGGAATTAATAGCTGTAAATGTGTATGTTAAAAAAAAACTCAAACGATCTGACATTTCACTTTAGATAGTAGAAAAAAAGAATAAATTAAAATCAAAGCAAGCATAAAGGAGAAAATAATCATTAGAACTCAAAGTAATGAAATAGGTAAAGAAAAATAATAAAGAAAATAAAATATACAGATGGTTCTTCAAAAAGATAAAATTGATAAAACTTTAGTTTAACCAAAAAGAAAGGCTCAAATTACTAAAATCAAGAATGAATGCAGACACATTATTACCAACCTGATAAAAATTGAAAGGATTATGAAAAAAATACTATGAACAATAGTGTTCCAACATAATTTAGATGAATGGAAAAATTCCTAGAAAGACTCAAGCTACTAAAAATGACTCAAAAAGAAATAAGACATCACTGTAATTTATGCTAATGACTTAAAAAAGAATTAATTCTTCACAAATTTTCCAAAAATAGAAGTGAATACTTCCTATTTCATTCAATGATGCCAATATTACCAAATACAGACACCAAAGATGTCACAAGAAAAAATACATGCCAAAATTTCATATGAATATAGATGCAAAAATCCTTTTAAAAAAAGTACTAGGAAACCACATCAACATTATATAAAAAGGTTTACACACTATGACCAGGCAGAATTTACATCCAGGAATACAAGGTTGGCTTAATATCTGAAAACCAATTAATGTAATACACCATATCGTAGGATCAAAAAAAAAAAGAAAAAAGAAAAAAGGACCAACTTGATTGATGCAGAAAAAGCATTTAACAAAAGTTAACACTTCTTTGTGATAAAAACACACTTTCCACTAGAAATATAAAGAACTTACTCAACCAGATGAAGGGGATCTATAAAAAATACACAGCTAGCATCACATTTAATGGTAAAAGACTGAATGGTTTCCCTCTAAAGATAGTAATAACACAAGAATATTTTCTTTCACCACTTCTATTACATCCACATATTAGCAATGAACTATCTGAAAAATGAATTAAACAGTTTGACTTAGAATAGAATCAAAATAAATAAAATATTTAGAAAGAAATTAACAAATTTGATATGCTGAAAACTACAAGGTGATATAAAAGGTGGCAAAATAAGAGTTTCCTACCATCACCCCTCCATGGAATATCGATTTTGGTAGTCATCTTTGGACAAGCACCTTTCTGGGCATCTAGCAGAGAAGTTCTAGCACACAACTGGAGCAAAGACATCCAAGAATAGATATGCTAAAGAGGGAATCAAGAGCAGTTTCACTTTTCCTGCATCAGCCCTCCCCAAGGCGGCATGATTCCATGCCAGGACAGATCCAATGGCTCATGATTTCTCCCATGGGGAAATGTGAGAGCATGTGAGAAAGTGCCCAGCTTCCCCAGACATGCGGGATGTCAAGAGGCACACTTTTTCCCATCTTACCTAAATTACTGAAGTGAGCAAGACTGAGGGTTGATAGAGGGTGGGAATAGCAGCCAGGTCTCCAAACTCATTAAAGGGATACTCACCACTTCTTCCTATTAACTGATTTGTGAACTCCTTCAGGAAACCTGCCCACAAGCCACTGGGAATATCTTGCCTATAGGCTTCCACAACTGACCCATAGATAACCACATCCCACCAATACCCTCTTACCATCCTACCCCCCAGGACCAACTCCCAGCACATGGTTCCTCAGACAGCAGAAGAGAGCCTTTGCAAACAACTAAGTGCAGAATGCCAGCCTGACTCTGTGAGATTGGGAGAATGCTCAGAAAGTTGAGCATTTCAGGGCACCACTCTAGGGAAAACAAATAGGAGACTCTCAGCACTTAATGCAGTTTTGCAGGATCAATAGAGGATAGAGAATCTTAAAAATTCCCTCAAGAGGGAACAACATGTGCGGGCACATCCATAGAAAACATCTGAGAAACCTTCAGACTCCCCTGTTGGACTGTGACCAGGTATGGGTATCTTGTTCCTGAGGCCAGTGAGTAAAGAATAGAGGAGGTGACTGCTTCTTCAAATAAGAAAACAGAAATGCAAGGACTCAAGGATCACAAAAAAGCAAGGAAACATTGCACTACCAAAGGAACACGATTATTTTCCTGTAACTGACCACACACAAAAAAAGGAAAACTGTGAATTCCCTGACCAAAAAAAAAAACAATTTTCAAAATAATTATTTTAAGGAAGCTTACCAAGCTACAAGAGAAAACAGACAACTTAATGAAATCAGGAAAACAATACATAAACAAAATAAGAGAGCCAACAGAAAGAAATCATTAAAAAAAAAGAATCAAGCAGAAATTCTGGAGATGAAGAATACAATGAAGGAAATGAAAATGCAATGGTAAGCATCAACATCAGACTTGATTAAACAGAAGAAAGAATCTATGAACTCAAATACAAGGCATCTAAAATTATACAGTCAAGTGAGAAATAGGAATGAAAAAAAGTGGTGAACACCTACATGAATTATGGGACACTATCAGAAGAAACAGTTTTCATAATATAGGAGTCCCCAAAGGAGAAGAGAGAGAAAGGGGGTAAAAAGCTCATTTAAAGAAATAAGGGCTAAAAATTCCCCAAATCTGGGCAGAGTCAAAACATCCAGGTACCTGAAGTTCATACAGGTAAAGCCCAAAGAGGAATTCACTGAGATGCTTTATAATAAACTGTCAAAAATCAAAGACAAAGAGAATTTTGAAAGCAACAAAAGAAAATAAACTCTTCTCATACACGAGAACACCCTCCAGACTATGATAGGATTTCTCAGCAGAAACCTTGCAAGGGCACCTGGGTGGCTCAGTTGGTTAAGCATCTGCCTTCGGCTCAGGTCATGATCTCAGGGTCCTGGGATTGAGCCCTGGGTCAGACTCCCTGCTCAGTGGGGAGTCTGCTTCTCTCTTTCCCTCTGCCCCTCCATCCTGCTCATGTTTTCTCTCTCTCTCAAATAAATAAATAAAATCGAAAGAAAGAAAGAAAGAAAGAAAGAAAGAAAGAAAGAAAGAAAGAAAGAAAGAAAAAGAAAGAAAGAAAAAAGAAAAGAGAAAAATCTTTCAGGCCAGGAGAGAATAGGATGATATATGCAAAGTGCCAGCATGAATATTGTGAATACTTTGCAAAGCTGTCCTTCAGAAATGAAGAATTAAAGACTTTCCCAGACAAGCTAAAGCTGAGAGAGTCATCACCACTAGCGCTGCCTTATAAGAAATGCTAAAAGGATTTCTTAAGCTGAAATAAAAGGACACTAATTCATAACATAAAAACATATGAAAATGTAAAACTCATTAGTAAATGTAAATATGGTCAAATTCAAAGTACTCTAATACTATACTGATGGTGCAGAATTTGCTTTACTCCAATATAAAAATAAGATAAAGGTATTAAAAATAACTATTGGTATAATAATTTTAATTGGTGTACAATATAAAAAGATACAAATTATATCATCAAAAATATATAATGGGAAGAGGAATAAAAAGGTAGAGTTTTTGTATGTGATTAAATTTAAATTGTTATCAGCTTAAAGCAGATTGTTGTAAGTTTAAGATATTTGGGGGTGGGGTGGAAAAAAAAAAGTTTAAGATATTTTATGTAAGCCTCATAGTTACCACAAAGCAAAAGTCTATAGTAGATTCAGAAAAGTTAAAAAGAAAGGAATTAAAGTATACCACTTCAGAAAATCATCACATCACAAGAAAGATAGCAAGAGAGGAAGAAAAGAACAAAGGAACTGCAAAACATTCCCCATTCAAAATATTAACAAGATGGCAAAAGTAAGTCCCTAATTGTCAATAATTAACTGTAAATGAATTAAATTTCCCAAAGGACAGAGTCATTGAATGGATAAAATAAAAATGAGAACCAACTATGTGATTCCTACAAGAGACTCACTTCAGGTTTATAAACACATAAGCTGAAGCTGAAAGGTGAAGAAAGATATTCCATGCAAATGCAAATACAAATGAATAAAGCTAAACTCCTATCAGAAAAAAAAATAGACTTTAAGTAAAAAACTCTAACAAGAGGAAAAGAAGATTATTATATAATAATAAAGGGGTCAATTCATCAATAGAATATAATATATATGCAGCCTCATTGGAGCACCTAACTAGATTAAGCAAATTTTAACAGATTGGAAGGCAGAAATAGACAATGCAATAACAGTTGAACACTTCAGTGCCCTACTTTTAACAATGTATGGATCATCCAGAGAGAAAATATAATAAGGAAACATTGGTCTTGAACTATACTTTTGACCAAATGGACCTACCAGACATATACAAAATATTCCATCCAACAGCAACAGAATACATTTTCTTCTCAAGCACATATGGGATATTCTCTGGAGTAGCTTCTATGTTAGGCCACAAAACAAGTCTTAACAAATTTAAGACTGAAATCATACCAGGTATTTTTTCCAAACACAATGATATGAAATGAGAAATCAGTAACAGAAGAAAGCTGGAAATTTTATAAATACATGTGGAAATTAAACAATTCACTTCTGAACAACAAATGGATCAAAGAAGAAATCAAAAGAAAAAAAAATATTCAAACAAATGAAAATGGAAATACACCATTAGCAAACTGCATCAAAAGCAATTCTTTTTTTTTTTTCTTTTTTTTCTTTTTTTTTTAGGATGATACCAGGATGTTTTTACAAAATTGCTGCAGGAAAACATCATTAGCAGCTAGCATCCTCTGGCCTACTATGCTAAGCAAGCAGCTCCAGCACCAACTTCTCAGAGAATTTTACAGATGGAGAGTATAGCGGAGGTCTTTTTTGCCAGATGGGAGCACCTCGGTAAAGACTCCTTTAGGGAAATTTTTTGGTTATGTCTTTAGAGATGATTGGAAGGCCCATCACTCTGTCTTCATTCCTCCAATTAGCCAGGGTGTCAACTGTCTTTTCCAATGTCAGCTTGAAAGAAATAACTACTTTGAGAATTTCATCAAAGTTTCTGCCAGTGGTAGCTAAATAGAGGATGACAGCTTCAATTTCTTATCAGGACCAAAAATAAACATCACACAAGCTGTCATAGGAATGCCCTGTATATTCTTCTCTGCTGTGCCCAGAATGCCCAACAAGATTGTAAACTCTTGATTCTTATCATCAATGATTAGAAAAGGTAACATTTCTGTGGACTTCTCACCATTGTAAGCAGTGATACCCTTACTCCAGGAGGATGGTCTTCAGCATGGTCTATTAAAAGAGCAATCATCTTTTACATTCCTCTTGCTAAATTGTAGTGCTAGATTTGCTGCTCTACCAAGCTTTGCAATACACACTGTGGTAAGGGATCCCTGGGTGGCGCAGCGGTTTGGCGCCTGCCTTTGGCCCAGGGCGCAGTCCTGGATATCCGGGATCGAATCCCACATCAGGCTCCTGGTGCATGGAGCCTGCTTCTCCCTCTGCCTGTGTCTCTGCCTCTCTCTCTCTCTCACTGTGTGCCTATCATAAATAAATAAAAGTTAAAAAAAAAAAAATACACACTGTGGTAAGATCTCAAGCATGGGACAAAAGAATGCCCCATGTGACCTCTCAAAAAGTCATAGAGATGGATATGGCCAATGATAGTATTGGCCTCAAAGTTGGGATATTTATTCCCAATAAGGAGACATCCAGTCATAGCAGCAGCAGTGATGTGGGAGGATGAGGAGGTATAACATCAGGAGTTACCAGGAAGCTGGTTCTTGTGATGGAGGTCCAAAGCATTCTAAAAGGGCAAAAATAGGCAATAAATTCCTAATTAAGAAAAAGGAAATATTTCAAATGGCAATCTAAATTTATACCTCAAGGAACTAAAAAAGCAGAACTAAGCCCAAAGCTAGCAAAAGTAAGGAAATAACAAAGATCAAAGGAAAAAACTAGTGAATTAGAAACTAGAAAACCAATAGAAAAGATCAATGAAATGAAAAGTTGTTTTCTTCAAAACATAAACAAAATTGACAAGCCTTTAGCTAGACTAAGAAAAAAAAGAAAAAACATCAGAAATGAAAGGGAGACATCCAACAAAAGAATATAACAATTATAAACATCTATGTACCCAACATTGGAGCACCTATATACATAAAGCAAATATTAGTGAACATAAAGAGAGAAACTGATGATAATACAATAATAGTAGGAAACTTAAATACCCCCACTTACATCAGTGAATAGATAATCCATATAGAAAATCAATAAGGAAACTATGTCCCAACAAAGGAATAGATAGATGGCTTCACTGATGAATTCTACTGAACACTTAAAAAAAATTAATGCTAATTCTCCTCAAATTCTGTTTAAAAACTGAAGAGGGGTAAACATTCTAAATCATTTTATGAGGCATCATTGCACTGATACCAAAGCCAGAAAAGGACACATGGAAAGAGAATTCTATATCCATGATGAACATAGGTGAAAAAATACTAACTGAATTTAACAGAACATTAAAATGATTATACATCATGATCGAGGTAGGTTTATCCCTGGGATGCAAGGATGGTTCAATATACACAAATCAGTAGATTAACAAAGTGAAGGATAAAAATTCTGTGATCGGGGGATCCTTGGGTGGCTCGGTGGTTTGGTGCCTGCCTTTGGCCCAGGGCGCGATCCTGGGGTCCCGGGATCAAGTCCCACATCGGGCTCCTGGCATGGAGCCTGCTTCTCCCTCCTCCTGTGTCTCTGCCTCTCCCTCTCTCTCTCTCTGTCTCTCTCTCTCTGTGTCCATCATAATAAATAAATGAATAAATAAATAAATAAAGCTTTAAAAAAATTGTGTGATCATCTCAATAGATGCAGAAAAGCATTAGACAAAATTCAACATGATTTCATGATAAAAAGTCTCAAAATATTAGGTAGAGAAAGAACATACCTCAACATAATAAAGACCAGATATGACAAGTCCATAGCTAACATACTCAACAGTGAAAATCCAAAGGCTTTTCCTCCAAGATCAGTAATAAGACAGATGCTCGCCTTTATTCACCATATTCTATTCACTGTATTAGTGGAAGTCCTTGCCAGAGCAACTAGGCAAGAAAAGAAAGATATCCAAATCAAGAAAGAAGTAAAAATGTTCCTATTATAGATGGCATGATCTGAAACATAGAAGCCCCTAAAGACTCCACCAAAAAATTGTTAGAGTGGGTAAATTTAGTAAATAGGATACAAAATCAACATACAAAAATCATTTGTGTTTCTATTTACTAACAATGAGCTATACAAAAAAGATGTTAAGAAAACAATCGCACTTACAATAGCATTGAAAAAAACTTAAGCAAATATTAACAAATTTAATTAAGTATTAACAAACTTAACCAAGGAGGTGAAAAACCCAAACTTGAACAATGAAAACTATAGATTTGAAGGTAGAAATTGAGGAAGACATAAATAAATGGATTGGAAGAATTAGTATAGTTAAAATGTCCATAGTACCCAAAGTGATCTACAACTTCAATGCAATCTCTATAAATATTCCATTGACATTTTTCACAGAAATAGAATAAACAATCCTAAGATCCATAAGAAACCATCTGAAGATCCTTAGGGAGCTATAATTGTGTTGGATGTGTTCTAATAAAATTGTGAAAAATAGGCAATAATAATAGCTAAGATTTTTTTAGTACTTTCTATGTATCAGGCATTTTAAACAAGCTTTCTCTTATTTAATCTTTGTAATCCCATCCTTAGGGAGGCACTATCATTATTGTTGTTTTATGGATAAGGAAAATAGGTTGCAGAAAGATAAACTGTCTAACATCAGACAGTAAATGGTGGAGTACCTATGCTCCTGCAGACTGATACAAGAAACCATGCATTTAATCACTATTTAAAGAGTCTAATCTAATCATAGTAGAGTTGCGTTCATTCAAAAATAAGCTGAAGACCAGAAATAAACCTTCAAATATATGGCCAAAGAACCTTTGACAAGGACATCAAGAAAACTCAATGAAGGAAAAGAGTGTTTTCAACAAATGGTGCTGAGAAACTGGATATCCACATGGAAATGATCCTGGATCCCTAGATTACACCACTAACAAAAATTACTTGAAATAAATTAAAGACTTAAATATAAAACCTAAAACTATAAAATTCTTAACAGAAAAAAAGGGAAAAGCTCCTTGACATTAGTTTTGACAATGATTTTTTTGGATATGACACCAAAAGTATAGGCAACAAAAGCAAAAATAGACAAGTGGGACAACAGCAAATGAAAACACTTTAGCACAACAAAGGAAACCATCAATAAAATGCAAAGGCAATCCTTGGAATGGGAGAAAATGTTGGCAAACCATATATGAGAAATGAGATTAATATCCAAAATATATAAGGAACTCATACAACTCAATAGCAAAAAAAAAAAAAAAAAAAAGGAAAAAAGGGGAAAAAAGATTAAATAGTTGACAAGAGACCTGAATAGACATTTCTGTAAAGAAAGCAAAGATGAAAATTGAAGAAGAAGAAGAAGAAGAAGAAGAAGAAGAAGAAGAAGAAAAAGAAGAAGAAAAAGAAGAAGAAGACAACATACAAATGACCAATAGATACATGAAAAGGTGTTCAACATCACTGATCATCAGGGACATGCAAATCAAAACCACTATGAGACATCACCTCACACCAGTTAGAATTGCTTTTACTTAGAAAAACAAGAAATAACAAGTACTGGCAAAGATGTGTAGAAGTGTAGAAACAAGAACTCTCGTACACTGTTGATAGGAAGGTAAATAATGCACTATGGAAAACAATTTGGAAGTTCCTCAAAACATTAAAAATGGAACTGCCATGTGATCCCTCAATCATACTTCTGGGTATAACAAAATCAGTATCTCAAAGAACTATCTGCACTCCCATGTTCATTGCTATATTACACATAGTAGCCAACATATGGATATAGCCTAACAGTCTATTGATGGATAGATGGATAAAGAAAATGTGTCACATATACAGGAATATTATTCAGCCATAGAAAAGAAGGAAATCTTGCCATTTGTGACAACCTGAATGAATTCGGAGGGTATTATGTTAAGTGAAATAAGCCAGAGGAAGACAGATAATGTAGGTATCACTTATATGTGAAAAAAAAGTTAAACTCATTGACACAGAAAGTAGAATGGTGGTTTCCAGGGGCTAAAGATGGGGGAAATGAGGAGATGTTGGTTACAAGGCACAAACTTTCTATTACAAGATGAATAAATTATGAGGATCTAATGCATAGCATGGTGACTATTGTTTATAATATTATATTGTCTACTTGAAATTTGCTATGTGAGTAGATCTTACACATTCTCATTGCAAAAATAAAAAAATAGTAACTATGTGAGGCAATGGTTTATCACATTACAACTTTAAATATATATAATTTTGGGCAACCCGGGTGGCTCAGCGGTTTAGTGCCGCCTTTAGCCCAGGGCATGATCCTGGAAACCTGGGATTGAGTCCCATGTAGGGCTCCCTGCATGGAGCCTGCTTCTCCCTCTGCCTGTGTCTCTGCCTCTCTCTGTGTGTGTCTCTCATGAATAAATAAATAAAATCTTAAAAATAAATATATATATATATATATAATTTTATTTTGCAATTATACCTCAGTAAAGCAGGGAGGAAAACTATAAAACTTTGCTGAAAGATGTTAAGAAGACGTAAATAAATGGATAGACATCTCTTGTTCATGTATTATAAGACTTTAATATTGAGATGACAATATTCACAAATTGGTCTATAGATCCAATACAATCCATATTAAATTCTCAGTTGAGTTTTTTACAGAAGTTGATAAATTGATCCTAAAATTCATAAAGAAATGCATGGGACCCAAAGTGGCCAAAATCATATTGAAAGTTAACAAAGTTGGAGGATTCACACTTGATGACTTCAAAACATATATTACATAGCTGCAGCAATCAAGAGAATGTTGTGCTGGCATAAGGACAGTCTAATAGATCAATGGAATAAAGCTGAAGGTTTAGATATAAACTCTCACCTTTGTATTCATTTAGTTTTTGAGAAAAGTGCCAAGACCATTTAAAAGAAAGATTACCTTCAACAAATGGTGCTGAGACAATGAGATGTCCACATGCAAAAAAAAAAAAAAAAAAAAAAGAACTTGGACATCTCCCTTCTAAAAAAATGAACTCTAAATGAATCATAGACCTAAAAGTAAGAACTAAAACTATAAAGCTTTTAGAAAAAATATAAATAAATCTTCATGACCTTGGGTTAAAGAAAGCCTTTTTAGATATAACAAGAACACAAACAGTAACAATAAATATATTAATTGGATTTCATCAAAGCCAAAAACTTTTATGCTTCAAAGGACACCATCAAGAAAATGAAAGATAACCCACAAAATGGGAGAAAACATTTATAAATCATATATCTGATAACAGATTTGTATCTAGAATATATAAGGAATTCTTACAACTCAGTAATAAAAAACAAACCAATTTTTTAAATGGACAGAGAAACTGAATTGACATTTCTGTTGGCAAGGATGTTCTTGCACTGTTAGTGGGAATGCAGACTGGTGCAACTATTTTGGAGAACAGTATGGAGGTTCCTCAAAAAGTAAAAGATATACAATAGCCAATAAGACCATGAAAAGATAATATCTTTAGTGATTAGGAAAATGCAAATCAAAACTACAATGAGAAAAAAAAAACTACAATGAGATAATCCACAACTACATGGTGAACTAATATTCAATAAACCAAGAAAGAATATCCAATGAAAAAAAGAGTTTCCTCAACAATTGGTGTTGGGAAAACTGGACAGCCACATGCAAAAGAATGAAACCAGACCACCTTCTTACATCATAAGCAAAAATAAATTAAGAATGGGTGAAAGACCTAAATTTGAGACAGAAAATGATCAAAATCCTAGAGGAGAACACAGGAGGCAACCTCTTCAACCTACAGCAACTTCTTACTAGATATGTCTCTGGAGGCAAGGGAAACAAAAGCAAAAGTAAACTATTGGGACTTTATCGAGATAAAAATCTTCTGCGCAGTGAAGGAAACAATCAGAAAAACTAAAAGGCAGCCTCTGAAATGGGAGAAGATATTTGCAAATGACATATCTGATAAAGCGTTTGTATCCAAAATCTATAAAGAACTTATCAAACTCAACACCCGAAAAACAAGTCACCCAGATAAAAAATAGGTAGAAGACATGAACAGACACTTTTCCAAAGAAGACATCCAGATGGCTAATAGACACATAAAAAGACGCTCAACATCACTCATCATCAGGGAAATACAAATGAAAACCACAATAAAATATCACCTCACACCTGTCAGAATGGCTAAAATTAACGACACGGAAACAACAGGTAGAGAAAGGGGAATACTCCTTACATTGTTGGTGGGAATGAAACTGGTGCAGCCACTCTGGAGAACAGCATGGAGGTTCCTTAAAAAACAAAAATAGAACTATCCTATGATCCAGCAATTGAATTACTGGATACTTACCCAAAGGATACAAAAATACAAATATGAAGGGGTATATGCACTGCAATGTTTATACCAGCATTATCAACAATAACCAAACTATGGTGAGAGCTCAAATGTCCATCAATTGACGAATGGATAAAGAAGCTATGGTATGTATATACAATGGAATATTACTCAGCCATCAGAAAGAATGAAGTCTTGCCATTTGCAATGATGCTGATGGAGCTAGAATATATTACACTAAGCGAAATGAGTCAATCAGAAAGACAAATACTATATAATTTCATTCATATGTGGAATTTAAGAAACAAAACAGTTGGACACATGGGAAAGGGGAATGAGAGAAACAAACCATAATAGACTCTTAATGATAGAGAACAAGCTGAGGGTTGAGGGAGGGAAGTGGGTAGGGGATGGCCTAGATGGGTGACGGATATTAAAGAGGGCACTTGTGATGAGCACTGGGTATTGTATGTAAGTGATGAATCACTGAATTCTACTTCTGAAACCAATATTGCACATATGTTAACTAAAATTTAAGTAAAAATAAACTACAATGAGATAACACTTTACTCCCACGAGGATGGCTACAACCAAAACAAATAATAACAAGTGTTGGTGAGTATGTGGAGAAATTAGAATCCTCATACACTGTGAGTGGGAATGTTAAATGGTGCAGCTACTTAGGAAAACAGTTTGGCAACTCCTTAAAATGTTAAATGAAAGGTTACCACATAATTCAGCAGTTACATCCCTTGGTATGTATTCAAGAGAAATAAAAACACATCCCTATCAAAATCTGTAAATGAGTATTAATAGCAGCATTATTCATACTAGCCAAAAAAATGTTTCCACATTTTGGACATTGTTTAAACGGTATTTGGACATTGTTCCCAAATGTCCATCAATTGGTGGATGGATGAATAAACAAATGTGGTATATTTATACAATGGCATATTATTTGTCGATAAAAAGGAATGAAGTACTAATACATGCTATGACATAAATGAATCTTAAAAACATTATGGTATATGAAAAAAGCCAAAGGAGGCCACATATTATATGACTCTGTATGAAATATCAAGAATAGGCAAATTTGTAACAATAGAAAGTAGATTAATAATTGCTTAGAACTGGAATTGGTAGTGGGTGAAATGGGAACTGTCTGCTAATGAACATGGATTCTTTTGGGGCTGATTGAAATGTTCTAAAATTGATTATGGCTATGGTTTCATAACTGAATATACTAGAGAACTGTTGAATTGTATACTTTAAATGGATGAATAATTTGATATGTAACCTATATCTCAATAAAACAGTTAAAAGTAATAATCAAAATTTTTGAATTAAAAGAAAATTGGATGAGGCACCTGGGTGGCTCAGTCAGTTAAGTGTCTGCCTTTGGCTCAAGTCATCATCACAGGGTCCTGGGAATTGAGTTCTGCACCCGGCTCCCTGCTCAGCAGAGAGCCTGCTTCTCCCTCTCCCACTGCTGCTCTACCTGCTTGTTCTCTCTCTCTCTGTTAAATAAATAAAATATTTTTTAAAAAAATCAGACAAGTGAATTTTAAACATAATCATGACCATAATTAAGAAAGTCCCAGGAGAGCTCATTTCTAATGCATTCTCCATACTGTAATGGAGACATCTTTTTAAAGACAAAATTCTGAGCTGTTCACTCTCTGCTCAAAGCCTTAATGATACCTTATCACCTCCAGCATGAGGCCCAGACCCTTTAGTGTAACCTTCATGCCCTGCACATCCCTTGCCTCAATTACTCCTTGTATCCCACTCTCCCACGATACCGATAAATTTGTGGATGCCTTTACATGTTATATTTTTTTCTTTCATTGATTTTGAACATTCAACACTACTCAGAGGACTTTTCACACAGATACTTTCTTTACCTGCCTGGTAAACTCATGTTCATTCTCTAATACTCACCTTAGCATCACCTTTTTGAAATGTTATAGCCTCAGAGAGTATGCACTGCTCCATTCTATGCATTACCCATGTGAATTATGATACCTCATGTATGGTAATTATTTGTTTACATCATTGACTTTTACATCAGATTATCATCCTTTCTTCTTTTTATTCCCACTGCCAAGGAAAGCACCTATTGAAGGACTACATGGATAGATAGATGGGTTACAAAGTATCTCAATCATTTACTTTAATCCTAGTGCAATTTGAAATACTTAAATAATCAATCTGATACCTTAATAGCTAATAGGATTTTAGAATAATCTTTAACTTCCAGAAAAAAAATTAGAAATTATAGCATTTTTAAGGGAATAGACCTTTCTTTTACTCTCTTTCCTAAAGGAAAAAGATGATTCACTCCATCTGAAAAAAAAAAAAAGTTAAAAAAATAATACACTTTTCATGATGTAGATTCAATGGTGGAATATTCACTGCACCAAACAACAAGATTTAGGTTGGTACTTCAGCAGCTTGGTGTTATGAGAAGTTTTGTAATTTCACCAAAGCTTATCAGAGCTCACATAAAGAAAATAAATGTAAATAGTAATTTGGAGGTAGTGACTGAAGTGTTTTTAAAGAGTTATCTAAATAGCCAAAACAATCTTGAGAAAGAACAAAGCTAGAAGTATCACAATGCCAGATTTCAAGGTATACTACAAGGCTATAGTAATCAAAACAGTATAGCATTGGCACAAAAACAGATACATAGATCAATGGCACAGAATGAAAATAAATCCATGCCTATATGGTCAATTAATCTACAGTAAAGAAGGCAAGAGTATACAATCAGGAAAAGACAGACTCTTCAATAAATGGTGTTGCAAAAACTGAGCAGCTACGTGGAAAAGAATGAAACTAGACCACTTTCTAACACCATACACAAAAATAAACTCAAAATGGATTAAAGACCTAAATGTGAGACCTAAAACCATAAAACTCTGAAAAGGAAATAGGCAATAATCTCTTGTACAGCAGCGTTAGCAACATATCTTTGGATTTGTCTCCTCAGGCAAGGGAAATAAAAGCAAAATTAAACTATTGGGACTACACCAAAATAAAAAGATTTTGCACAGCGAAGGAAGCCATAAACAAAACAAAAAGGCAACTTCCTGAATGAACAAGATATTTGTAAATGATATATCTGATAAAGGGCTAATACCTAAAATATGTGAAGAATTGATACAACTCAATACACACATACATACAATATGATTAAAAAATGGACAGAGGACTTTAGTAAACATTTTTCCAAATAGTACATACAGATGGCCAACAAACACATGAAAGTATGCTCAACATCACTAATCATCAAAGAAATGCAAATCAAAACCAAAATGAGATAGCACCTCATATCAGTCAGAATGACTAATACTAAAAAGGAAAGAAATAACAAATTTTGGTGAGGATATGAAGAAAAGGGAAACATCATACAGTGTTGGTGGGAATGTAAATGGGTGTGACCACTGTGGAAAACAGTAGGGAGGGTCCTCAAAAAATTAAAAATAGAAATATCATATGATCCAGTGGTTCCACTCCTAGGTATTTACTCAAAGAAAACAAAAACACAAATTCAAAAAAATATACACCCCTGTGTTTATTGCAGCATTATCTACAGGAGCCAAAATTAGGAAGCAATCCAAGTGATCATGAATAGATAAATGAATAAAGAAGATGTGGTGTGTGTATATATAATGGTATCTTATGCAGTCATAAAAAACGATGAGATCTTGCCATTTGCAACAACATAGGTGGGTCTAGAGGGTATTATGATAAGGGAAGTAAGTTAGATGGAGAAAGACAAATACCATATGATTTCACTTACACATGAAATCTAAAAAAGCAGAAAAAGGAACAAAGAAAAACAGAGACAGAATCATAAATACAGAGAACAAACTGGTGGTTGCCAGAGGGCTGGGGGGATGGGTGAAATAGGTCACAAGGATAAAAAGGAATATAGTCAATGATATTGACTATAAAATAACTAGTTATAAAATAAATAGGTCACAAGGATAAAAAGGAATATAGTCAATGATATTGTAATAACACTTTATGGTGACAACACTTACCCTGGTGAGTATTGAATAATGGATAGAATAGTCAAAACACTATGTTGTATACCTGAGACTAATAATATTGTGTGTCAACTATATTTCAATAAGTTTAATACTAATAACAAATAAATTAAAAGTTATCAAATATATGTGTATATAGCTAATGTGACAAATACATTTTATTGTAAGCAATTTATTATAACATTTTTTAGTCTTTGGACAGAATGCAAAAATGTACTTATTTGATCTCAAGTTGTACCTAATAAAAGTATAGAATTCTTACTTATTTGAGCATGAAATATTTTTTATTATATTTCTAAAAAACTTTATTAGGTTTCCTATTAAAATATCTGCTATAAATTCTTTCGTGTGTATAATCTCATTATAAATTGATTTCTGGCTGAGAAAAAAGACACCTAACATATCAGGTTCCATTTTATGATAAAACTTTTATTGAGAATATTTTCATGCTCAAGAAGGCTGCAACAGTATATCGTCAGTACAAATATTGCATGGTTTGTTCTATTGCTTAGTTTTGTATTCTTAAAAGTTTGTGACTTAAAAAGAGACAACAAAACATTAGATTTTCTTTTTATAACTAAGAGAGAAGTATTCTGCTTTGTCTCTTTAGTATTTTGGAGTGTTTTTGTTTTTTTTTAGAGCCCAGTGTAGTTATCACTGAGTTAAAGGCCCATCTCAGATTTCTCTGTCTTTTTTTTTTTTTTAAAGATTTTACTTATTTATTCATGAGAGACACAGAGAGAGAGGCAGAGACACAGGCAGAGGGAGAAGCAGGCTCCATGCAGGGAGCCCAACGTGGGACTCAATCCTGGGTCTCCAGGATCACACCCTGGGCTGCAGGCGGTGCTAAACCGCTGCACCACTGTGGCTGCCCAATTTCTGTCTTTTATAAGCCCAAGGCTGCTTACTACTAAACTTCAACTGGTGAACTTACTAGTGGAACATGTTTAAAGAAATTTCTAAGGCATGGAATTTGGGCTAAGCTTAGCCATTATCACAAGAAATAATGAATTGCTTGGTGCAGAAATAATTTTTTTAGATTATTCACAGCCCTTAATATTTTTCTTACGCATCTTATTTCTTTCCACATTGCTTTATGGTTGCTTATATGCAATGCTCATTCTGCCTCCTATATTGTAAGTAGGAGACTGAGTTTTACCGATATTTTTAGAACTCCTGCTCCTTTTCACAGGGATTTAGCATACAGGAATTACCTAATCGATGTCATTCAAATGCCAAATTGTTCAATTAATTCACCTAACATCATGTATAGAATTGTGATAATGCCAAAGGTATATTTAGAGAAAATGATAAACATCAATGATACGACAATTAAACTTTGCTCTATAGATCAGCTTAAATGCAGATAGAGGTCATTTTCATCCTCCTTCTAGTTAGTTTTCTTGAATAGGCAGTCACTCCTTGCAGTACTTCCTGTAAGAGGGCTCTGATGTTTTAGCACTCTCCAGAGGATTCCAGGGTATTTCGGCACTTGTCCTTGGAGGATGTGCAGGTGTGCTGCTAGCAGAAGCCCAGAATTTTGCATTAGAGGGATAAAGGTTGCCAGGACCTGCTACACCTGGCATGTCTTCCTGAGACTGAAGCAGCTTTTTCAGAAAGTATATCTCAGCAGCTTAAGGAACCTAGCATTTGGGTCACTCACACTAGAGCTGATCATAAGTAAGAGATGCAAGCCCCTAAGAGATATGCAAGATGACCTTCAAAATGTGGAAAGAAAATATTACAGCATCCACTTACATATTTTGCCCAAAAATGTAGAAAATATACTTTATTACTGTGTTTAATATACAGATTGTCAAAATATGGAACTCAATATTCCCCTGAGGAAAGAAGGGGGATGGTAGATAGATGTCAGTGCTGTTCTTTCTTTGTTTACTTCAATTTATCACTATTTACTAATCTTAACCTTAATCCTAATCCTCACCATCACCAGGTGTAGCAGACACTGTAGATACCATGGGCCATACTTGCTGAGCCCACCTGAATTGACCTTAGGGGCAGTAAACAGTTTGCAGCACACTAAAAGCCTTCCACCACTAACACCGGTATCTCTCTTCTGTGCCTGATTCTCCAGCACCAAGGGAGTTTGGAGTTCACTCTGCCAAAGAAGGATGTAACCCAGAAGTGAAAGGGAATTAAAGCCACTGGAAACAACCATCAATCAATGGGGAATGAAAGTTGGTGGATAAATGCCCCAGCTGCCCTGGTCATCCAGGAAAGGATGATTCTGAGGTATATCCAACATGACTTGAGAGGTCGCTATTGGGAGTGAGCCCACAGCAGCAACGTGCTCCATAACACACCCTATATATCACTGTGCCCTTGAGCTTGTGAAGATCACCTCCCAAGAAAACGACCTGCATTTAGTCCTTCCCTCGGGAGCTACTATCGTGGGAATCCAAAGTCAGGTGAGATGGACTTATGTACTGTAATCTAGTTAACTGAATGAATACTTACATAACGGAAACATGTTTTTTAAAAATTCTTTCAAAGAAACTTCATAATAAGATAATACTGATATGCAAGAGTGAGTGAACAAGAAACTGACAATCCTGACACTTATCTAAATCCAAGAAAGGTGTCAGGCAAACTGCAATATAAAAGTAACAAAAATCTAATCAGATCTAACAAGAAGTGGGCAAAAATCAAAATTTTCTAGGAATATTTTAAATAGGCATTTATATCCATTATAATGATAAACCTCATTGTATCCTGTGCTTTGAGATACTAGTTAATGATTATATGATACATCACAGTTGATAAAACATGTATAAATAACCATATTATTTAATCCTTATCGTATGTTTCCATTTTTTTTTAAAGATTTTATTTATTTACTCATGACAGATACAGAGAGAGAGAGGCAGAGACACAGGCAGAGGGAGAAGCAGACCCCATGCAGGGAGCCTGACGTGGGACTCGATCCGGGTCTCCAGGATCACACCCTGGGCCGAAGGCGGCGCTAAACCTCTGAGCCACCGGGGCTGCCCTCTGTTTCCATTTCTATGTTTCATAACATACTTAATGTATTAGTAAAGTAGTATTTGTACAGATTAATACATTTATGAATAATTTACAAATTTGTCCATCTGGCACTTTCCTAAATGGGGGTACTTGCTCAGATTTCTTTGCTATTAAGAGTCCACAATCAAAAATCATTAGGACCATTGTGTAAAGGATATTAGACTTTGTAACTATATAATTATCGGAGATTACCATGTTGAACTTTGTTTTTACAGAGGCACCTGGGTGGTTCAGTCAGTTAAATGTCCCACTTTTGATTTAGGCTCAGGTCATGATCGCAGGGTCATGAGATAAAGCTCATCCAACTCTGCACTCAGTGCAGAGTAGAATTGAGAGCCTCTCCCTCTGCCCCTCCCCCTGCTCACATGCTCTCTATCTCTAAGATAAATAAAACTTTTTAAAAATTGATTTTACAGATGAGAAAGGTGAGTTCTAGATAGTTTAGTGGCTTTTCAAGGATTGCACTTCTAAATGATCATAGAATCAAGTCTTCTGCTTTCCAGTTCAAAAATCTACTGCAGAATGTAAGACATCTGAAGTGACTTTACCCTCATTTTGAAGGTATTCTTGTCTCTGGCACACATTCTCTTTTGCTGTCTGCTCTCTGCTCTCTCACCCATGACCCATTTTGGCTCTCAGTTTCTTTGTATTCTTGACTCCTTTACATTTATTGACATTAATCCATTCCTCCATGTGGACTGCTCTTTTACTTTCACTCATTCTATAGCATCTACTCACTTTGTCCTGAATGGCAGCTCCATACTATGTTTTGTCCCGTCTTATAGCCTTATCTTCTCAACTCAGTGCTACCCATTGTCCAACGTGACAAGAGCTAATACTCACCAAGATATCCAGACATAGCTCCTGGGGTCTAATGTTGCTTGGGTTACAGGAACCGTGCTGGTTGTTTGTAACTCTACTTGTTATTAGGCCAATGGACCCTATTTTCATCTCCAGTTTTCCTTTAAATTCTGAACTAACTTGGTTTTGAATTATTCTAGGATTAGTTGAGGGGTTGGAGGAACCTGAAAATAGGAATTTACTTCCAGATCTATATCTGTAAATTTGTTAATTGAGAACTATTGTATCTCATAGCTATAACGGAAAAATAATTAGGATCTCAATGTAATACACAGAAGCAGAGCAAAGGAACTGTAAGGAAGTGCAGTGATTGAGAGCACGGATTTAAAATGAAACAGTGATCTAATTCTGGCTGTCACTTATCAGCTGTATAGACTTTTTTTTTTTAATTTTTTTTTAATTTTTATTTATTTATGATAGTCACAGAGAGAGAGAGAGGCAGAGGGAGAAGCAGGCTCCATGCACCGGGAGCCCGATGTGGGATTCGATCCCGGGTCTCCAGGATCACGCCCTAGGCCAAAGGCAGGCGCTAAACCGCTGCGCCACCCAGGGATCCCCAGCTGTATAGACTTGGATAAGTCAGTTCACTTCTCTTTGTCTGTCTCCCCATCTATAAAATGGGAATAATAATTATACCTACCTCAGAAGAAATGTGTAAATACTAAGTAAGGTAATATAGCTAACACATTTAGAGTAATGTCTGGTGAATAACAAGTGCTGTGTTAGTATTAGATGGTAATCTTTATGAAATAAAAGTGTTAGGTATATATTCATTTATTAACAAATGTCTGATAGTCTATTTTTGTATACAAAATTGGGCTACGGAATTTTAATGTAGGGAATATAATAAAGTACAATACATAACACTTAACCTCGAAGGAAATGAGATAGGGTGAGGATCTGGGCTAACACAGTAGAAATGGTAATGGAGATAGATGAATGGACAAACTTTTAAATTTAAAAATGAGAATACACATGGTATACACATGGTTATACTTGGTAACCAATTAAATACAGGAAAAAAAGAAGAAGAGATTTTAAAAATGCACTTTTTACCCATACTCAGGGTTGAGGATATATATAAACTATGTCTTAGATTGAGGGAGGGATTGCAGAAAGAGGAATAGGCTTTGGGTAAAAGATAATGTAATTGATTTAGATATTTCCAGTTTGTGGTGCCTATCAGTAGAAATGAAACTGAAGCTCAGGAGAAAGGGAGTTGAGGTGATTATTGAGGACATAAGAGTCACTCAGACCACCCAGTGAAGACATTTAAAGGAAGAAAAAAATTCAGATTAGCCCAATATTTTGAAAAGAACAGCAATGTCAAAAAAAAAGTTAGAAATGTGAAAGTACTAACAGTATAATATGGTAGAAACAAAGGATAGAGAAAGGTCTAAAAGTCCAACATTGACCACTGCTGTGGGAGACTGAATAGGATAAAATTGAAAATAAACCTTTGAGTATGATGAGTAGGCAACAATTGGTTACAGTGAATTGGTGCAGACAGTACACATGTGGATAATAGCAATGACATAGACAGCACCTATAGGATGAAACTGGAGTTTATGCTGCCACCTACTCACTGTTGGATTTGCTGAGCAATCTACTAACACTGGCTAAGCCCATCTGTATAAAGAAGACTACTATTGATACCCATACTTCATTCAGTCCTTGGAAGATAAAAATGAGATAATATGTGTAAGCTATACACTGCCTGGCACACATTATTCACTCAAAAAATATTACCTATTAATAATAATAATAATATCATCAGTTAATGAGCAAATGGGAGGTTAGGACATGGAGACGTCTCAAGAAGTCTGTAAAAAAGAGGAAAGGCATGAAGCATTTACTTGAGTAGTAAACTCTCCAAGAAGGGATTTTTTAAAATTCTAGGATGAAGAAAGGCTTGAGCATGTTTTTAGGCAGAGGAGAAAGAGCCAGTAATAGAATAAAAATACTATTATAAGAATTGGGGAGTTCTACATTTAGTGAAAATTTTCTCATAACAGATAAATTTCATAAAGAGATAATATGACAAGTTCAATAAATCAATAACAGAGAACAATATTTGAGTTGAAACATCTATGGATGAATCTAATTTATGAAACCACCTACAATTTGTTGGCTGTTTCTTCTGTAGAGCATTTTCAATTTACAATTCTTTACTGCTTCTGAAATTAATGTGAATTCCTAAAAGAAGTGGCTAAGAGTCTGAACAGCTTTATTGAGATGAGATATCATCTCTTTCCAAAATGATAGAGAGAGAGAGAGAGAAAAGAAAGTATCCCAACTAACCAGGCATTCAATTCCCCAAGCAGATCTCATGGTATAGGGATTAGCTTCAGTGGGTAGGATGCATGAAGAATATTGAGTAGACTTTGTTAGCCATAAATATTCAGCAAAGAAGTAAAAAAGTTGGGGAACCCCGAGTTTAGCTCAGTGATTTAGCGCCGCCTTCAACCCAGGGCATGCTCCTGGAGACCCGGGATCAAGTCCTGCTTCCGGCTCCCTGCTTGGAGCCTGCTTCTCCCTCTGCCTCTCTCTCTCTCTCTCTCTGTCTCTCATGAATAAATAAATAAAATCTTTAAGAAAAAAAGTCAAAAAGTTTTTTCCAAAATGGGTGGAGATCAGTGACTCCACAATAGTCACAGAAATGAAAAAGGGAAGACAGGAATACAGAATATTTTCATCTTAGTAAGTAGTTTGGTTCAAAGAATAAGTGTTAAATACTATGTGTTAAAGAAGTGATAAACCATTTTGACTGCCAGATACCATTTTGAATTTTTCCAGAATCATATCAATACTTGTCATACTTAAAGTTTAGAAAGGCTTAACAGCCACTTCTTCACAATGTTGCCTAGAGTTGCCTCTTCAGGCAAGTGAAGAAGATCCCTTTAGCTCAGTTCTCTAGATGGCTTCAATCCAAGTACACCCTCCCTCCAAAGGAGCTTTGGTTTCCTAGTCAGTGAAAACAGTGATGGGAGATAAGTACCTCTCCAGATTTTTCTCTCAGGGAGTTGCAACAAACAACTCACTTCAGTAAAAACTTCTCTGTTGAATTCTCACTTTCTTCTTGGCCATCTATTGTTATCAGGAAAAGAATCTAATAGACCAATTCACGCTGAGTTGCTGATGACTGATAATGGTTTATTATGATATCCCTTCAGGCTACTTACATTTGAGCAAAAGAAAGCATTAACTCTGAAGGTAGGAATTTTAAGTGCTTTGGAATGCTCTAGGGGAGATGTATGAAGACTTCAGGCTCTTCCTAGCACTTCGCCAATTATATCATATAAACAACAGCCTGCTATTAGCTCTGACTATTCTTGGCAGGCTACAAGGCTGAGGATACTAAGAACAATAACCACGTGACCAGGGTCTCAATCCTAAACCCTGCCTAGAAAGAAAAGTCTTCATGATTTAGGAAGACAGGTGAAATTACCTCCTTCCTTTGTGTATGGTTTAGCTGTAACAATTAAATATATCTTGTACTGTTTGTTTTTACTCCATTGGTTACAAAATATATCCTCAACAGTTTTTCTAATGTGGGAAAAGAAGAAAAGGAAAGAATGTAGTTCAAAGAAACTGTATTCTAGAAAAAGGAAATCCTCAAGCTACCTTCAGGAAGTAAAGAATTTTCATTGATGAAAAATTTAGCATGCAGAAGCACTGAATATATATTTATTAGTCAGGTAGTAACATTTGTAGGGAAGACAGTATATTAGTGGTTGTAACATATAAGAGACAGTAAGAAACTACTAAATACATGAAAACAAATGTAAGAAACAGAGATATAACCCAGAACAACTGTGCATGCCTCTGTGTGTGTGTATGTGTGTGTGTGTGTAATGTGGATGAAGAACATAATAAAGTTATCAAACATTGCTTTAAGGCAAAGACAACGGCAATCCTCGTCTTTATGTAGGGCAATTGCTTTCACAATTTTTTTCATTTGATCCTCACAGCCACCCTAAGAGCTTAAGTATTAAGACACTAAAAACTTAAGTATAGCAGAGATCCAGAGAAAAGAAGGGAGGTTTGTTTAAAAGGCCATGCAGCAGGTGGACAATTAGGAGAAGGGATGAAAAAGGAGTCAAGACAAAGTTCTGCCACTTGGCATCATTATTGACTTGAGCATAATTTTATTATATATTCTGTTTATGGAAACTTAAGGTTACTCAAGTTATAATTCTCACCATTCATGTATAAAACATCTTATTTCAATTAAAGTATTCACCACTCCCATATATTTAGCCCGAAATAATCTGACACAGATATGAAATGACAAATATGAGGCTATTCATTTTACATTGTTTTTAATGGCAAATGTTTGAAAACAATTTAAATATCCATCAGTAGAGGGCCAAGTAAATAACTTATGCTTCAGTCACACAATAGAATATCAAATAGAATGAAGCAGCTCTCTATTAATATGGAAAGATCTCTGTATTAGTTTCCTAGAATTGCCCCCCCAAAATGCCATAAACTGTATGACTTAAACCAACAAAAATGTATCACAGTTCTGGAGACTAGAAGTCCAAAATCAAGGTGTTGGCATAGTCAGGTCCCCTCTGAAACTTATAGGGGACAGTCCTTTCCTGCGTCTTCCTGGATTCTGGTGATTTGCCAGCAAGCCTTGGCATTCTGTGGCTGGCAGCAACATCATGCCAATGTCTGCCTCTGTTGTCTGTTGTCACATAACAGTCTCACTGTATGTCTCTGAGTCTTCTTGTAAGGACACCAGTCACATTGGATGAAGGATCCTATTCCAGTGTGATCTCATCTTAACTATTCTACAATGACCTGGGTGGCTCAGTGGTTGAGTATCTGCTTTTGGCACAGGTCATGATCCTGGAGTCCTAGGACTGAGTCCTGCATCAGGCTCCCTACAGGGAGCTGCTTCTCCCTCTGCCCATGTCTCTTCCTGTCTCTCTGTATCTCTCATGAATAAATAAATAATCTTTTTTAAATGAATTTCTTTTCAAATAATGCTACCTTCTGAGACTCTAGAGGTTAAGACCTCAACATATTTTGGAGGGAGGCACAATTCAATCTATAAAAATCTCCAAATTAGGTGAAAAAAGCAAGGAGCAGAACAGGATATATTGCATGATATCTCCATGTAAAAGAAATATGCACATACAGATTACATAAATGTTTATAAATGTAGTAGCATATCTCTAGAAGCACTCATAAAATATTAGTGGCTTTCAAATAGAACTACATAGCTGGTAGAAGTAGGACAGAAAAATTATACTTTTTAGTTATTGCTTTTTTGTACTTTTTGAATTCTCTGTTAATTTTTTAATCCTCTTCCACAACTATTCTTCAGTTACCTTGAATCTATTTAACATTTAATTTCCTCAAATATTAGGAGAAGGTATTCAGAGCTTTTAAGCTGCTCTGGCAAGATTAATCCTAGAGAGAATTCACTCCATTTAATGCCTGCCCAAAATATTAAGTAGAGAGAGACAAAGAAATCAGAACCAGGATGAGAGACTGAGCTCAGCAATTACACAATCAGAATCTGAAGCAAAGAAGAGGCACATGGCAGAAAGTGAGTTAAGATTCTCCAACAGGATTATCATCAATTTGAAAGCAATGTGGATGTCATGGTCAGAGTGGCCAGGCAAGCCCCAAAGTTGTGGTACAAAGTGCTATATTTCCTAAACCCACCAGTCCTAAGAATCACCTTTTTCTTACATGCAGATTCCTAGGTCCCTCTCCTGGGAGTCTGATTCAGTCAGTTTGAGGCTGTGGCCATAAAATGTGCCTGTTTAATACACACAGAAAGGAAGTTTGGCAAACACTAAAGAGCAGAGCAGAGAATATTCAGTGTTTCTTTCTCTACCTAACTCTGCTTAAAATTGACCCTGATCCTAAAGCATAAGCATGACACTCAGTTCAGGACTACTTGATAGCCTATCTTGTGCCATACTATCCTGTTGTTATCCTTTATTCATATCTGCATTTAGCCAGTAACTCAAATATAAAAAGTTCTCTGATACAGGTTTTTATTTCACCCTGGATCATTTAGACCCCATGGGAACATAGTTGACCTGATATTCCAGAGTTTCAAGATAGAGCAATCCTGAGAAATCAAGATCCAGCATGCAATTGGATCAAGATCTAGAATGAAAACTCCTGGGGATGAAAATGACATCTTTTATAATACAGATTTAGGAAATCTATTGTTGATAAAAAGAAAAGTGCTTCAAACCATATTTTGAAGTAACTTGCTTTGTCAGGAATAAATAGTAAGCTACTTAAAACAGGTTTGGTAGTAAATAAATTTGAGAAAAACAAAAAATAATTTCCTTCTTAAAGATTCACAATGCATATTACCATAGTGGAGGCTCTGGGAAGTCCTTGATGTAAAGAAATTTATTTAATTTTGTTGAACACAGAATTTATAAAGTATATTTGGTTACAGATGATTTTCTTAGATTTTACTTATTATTCTTACAGATCTGAGATTCCAGGGAGCAGTTTGGGAAACACTACTGTAAATGCTTTTATATCATTTGCCAAGAGTTTGGAGCGCAGTTTGGGAAAGGAAATATTTTCATAGAAATGAAGTCAGCTGAGAAGATGAGATAGGACTACTTATAGGAGCATTTATTTATTTAATAAACATGTATTGAATACCATCTAGGAGAATAAATCATACAAAATATTTTTTCACAGCATTTTTCAGTAAGCATAGAAACAAAGGGAATTTTTAAATAAATTCCTTTATTAACATATATTACTTTGCAATTTTGTTTTAAAAAATTGTAGGCATTTTCTGACATAGTCTCCTTCCCAGAATATTCACACCTTGATTAATAGGAGAGCACACTAGCTTGCTGGGCCAACAAATATTTATTTATTGGCTCAAAAATAAAAATTCCAGACAATAAGAACATTGGAGTATTTATTTTTCAAATATGGAGTACAGCAAATGTTTTGGTTTATAATGAAGTTATTTAAATGGCAATAAAATATTAGAGTTAATGACAGACGTAAAAATATTTAATGATAGAATGAGGCTTCCAATTAAACATGGCAGTTGAACATGGTTGCTTATTTTTATACTCTCCTAAACCTTCACACAAATGGCAGCAAAGCCATTGTTAAAAGGAATAAACCCATTATAACAAAGTGAACAGGGTGGGTAATAACAGCAGCTTAGAGATATCTTAAAGATTTTAGAAAATGGGGAGTGAGTGAATGAGTGGTAAAAGACCACTCAGCAGAGCAAGTGAAGTCCAACTGCCTGGGATGAGAGATGCTCCAACAACAAGTATACCCATTGAACTATAAATGCCGAAAAGGCTCAGGGTTTGAAGATACTGGTTATTCCTGAAGAACCAGGCTATAGAGTAGGATGAAAAAGAAGAGAATTAACCAAAAGATTATAAACAATAGTTAGACCTCCCAGATGCCCTCTTCAGCCAATAAAGTCAGGTACCCCTTTCAGCTCCAGGTAGAAGGCAGAATGAAGAGTCAGATTTACCATAAAGCTAATGGAACTGAGGCCTTAGGCTCCTCATTTCCACAGATCCCTCCTAAGGTCCTGCATTGAGTTTTGCTTCATAATTTTATATACATATTTTTTGTCTGGAAGAGGACCCCTCAAATTCTATAAGATTTAGGTCCCAACCAACCGAGATATACCTTACACAGGGTGGAGAAGTTGAGCCAGGGGACAGCATACTAAAAATAAGGGGATTGGGCAGCTTGGGTGGCTCAGCGGTTTAGCGCTGCCTTCAGCCCTCGGCGTGATCCTGGAGACCTGGAATCGAGTCCCACGTCAGGCTCCCTGCATGGAGTTTTCTTCTCTCTCTCTCTCTCTCTCTCTCTCTCTCTGTGTGTGTGTGTGTGTGTGTGTGTCTCATAAATACATAAATAAAATATTTTTTAAAAATAAAAATAAAAATAAGGGGATTGTGTGAGTCTATATGAAAAACAGTTCTTCTACCCCTTTCACAGCTCAGTTCCCAAAGCTCCAGTGGCCAGGCTTATACTCCCAGGCAAAATATTAGAAAAAAAAAAAGGGGGGGAGGCGGGGGGATCCCTGGGTGGCGCAGTGGTTTAGCGCCTGCCTTTGGCCCAGGGCGCCATCCTGGAGACCCGGGATCGAATCCCACGTCGGGCTCCCGGTGCATGGAGCCTGCTTCTCCCTCTGCCTGTGTCTCTGCCTCTCTCTCTCTCTCTCTCTGTGTGTGACTATCATAAAAAAAAAAAAAAAAAAAAAAAAAATTAAAAAAAAAGAAAAAAAAAAAGACCAGCTCAAAGTAAAAAGTCTACAGAAACTGACATTTACAGGAGCCTATCTGTCTCTTCAGGGGATCCCTACCCCAACCCAATCTCTCTACAGCAAAGCTCACTAGTTGGCAAATTCTGAAGTTGAACGGCCTCAGTTTTAAGTATAAACAGACAGCCAAGAATCACCAGGGAAAAGCTTTTAATAAAATAGAAAAAAGCAGAGGAAGCCCTGAACAACAAAAACAAATGTTAAACAAATATCATCAGAAAGGAAAGAGAAAACGTTGCATTCACTTAAAAAAGTTTATATACACATATATAAATATACACGTACACACATTCAAAAAAAACAAAAATATTGGATATTTAAAATAGGATAGCAGATGGATTGAAATATAACACTGAGGGAATTGGATTAATAACAAAGATTCCAAAAATGAAGTATAGAAATAAGGTGAAGAAATTATCAAAAAAATATCAGAAACAGATGTCCCAGCTGTGAAAATCTGAGTTTCTAAATTGAGTCAATTAATATCCAGCTCAATAAATCTGTAATAATAACAGTAACAGCCAATGTTTATATAAGTTTTGTTATGCACCTAGCACTGTTTTAAACATTTTGAAGTGTTATTACTATCCTTCCCAAGACCCAATGCTGTGGGCACTAGTATTATCTTCATTTTCAGCCAAAAGAGGCACAAAGAAGTTGAGGAAACTGCCCAAAGTTATGGAGTTAGTTAAGAGACTCAGCAGTCCTGCCCTAGAACCTGTGCTCCTAATCACTACACTTTTTGCCTTTCCAGAAAAAAAACAAAAACAAAACCAGATCTTGTGAAAGCCAGATGTTTGAAATTTTAGAAACCTAAGGCTCCCAGTGGGGGGGAAGGGGGGGGAACATGTCACTTACCACGGCCTGAGAACAAGAATAGCATCAGAATTCTCAGTAGCACTACTGAAAACCAGAAGGCAATGGAGCAATGCCTCCAAATTTCTGGGGAAAAATCATTTTCAAACTAGAATTCTATACCTAGACTCTCCATCAAGAGTGAGAGTGGAATAAAAACATTCTCAATCATGTGAGGTTGCAGAAATTTACTTCCCGTGCCACCCTCTCAAGAAGCTACTGGAGGACTAAATCAAGAAAGAAAGATAGGAGTATCCAGGAAAGGACCTCCACCAAAGAGAGAGTCAGAGGGAAATCCTGAAAGACAATAAAGGGAGGCCAGGGTATCAGCTGTGCCTTAGACCCAGAAACCTACCAGACAAGACTGGAGCAAGAAGGCAGAGGTCTCTAGAAGGAATGACGAAAGAGCAAAAAAAGAAGAGGAGTAAGAAGAAAACCTGGGAGATTAACTGTAGTGTTTGTGTTTGAACATATCGAGAGAAGTTGTATAGTTCTGGCAGCATGTTTAGGAATGAATTAGTTCTCAGTAAATGGAAAATGAAACAAATGCAAATTTGTTTCTCAGATTCAGAGAAAACAAGTGGTTGTACAATAAATGAAAGGTAATCATAGTACAAGTTTTGCCTCAGTGTTGTGTAGTATTTGTCTAGTTATGCCAATGAAAACATCAAAAATGTTGGTATAACTGCACTGGGTGTATGGAGGAAGGGGGCATGTATCTTTTCCTCTTGTTCTTCTTTTTTTTTTTCGTATCATAGATCACTTTCTGGAATTACTAGATTATTTGGCTACTTGTCTATTATTTACCATTTTACAGCAGTATGTAAGTTCATAAATATGGGGACTTTGTCTTATTTAGTGGTATATTCCCTATTATTTGCAGAAAGGCAGAGGACAGGGAGTGTATATCTGAAATAGAAAACCCTTTAGATCCTTTAGAGTAGAAAATCAGTAGGCAACATCAGTATTGAAAAGTCTGGGGAGCAGAAATTTGGAGTGTGAAGGGAAAAAGCAGGAGAGAGCTGTGTTCTATTATAAGCCTTATTGTATTTTCTGATTCTTAAATTATGCACATGTATTACTTTGGCAAACAAATGATAATCAAACTTTGAAAGGAGAAAACATATAAATGTATATTATAAGTTTATGTATAGCAAAGTGAAGTTTCATTGTACATTTAAAGCAATTAGTGTTTTAGATTTACTGATTCCACAATATGTCGAATTAATTGAATGAAGTAAGAGATTCAAAGAAAGAAAGAAAATCAGAAAGGAGACTGAGATGATTAAGCTAATAGGTGCTGAGACCCTGAACTAGATGGGTATTCCTAAAATTGTAGTAGTGACATATATTTTGGAATATATTTTGGAAGTTAAAAGTATTTAAAAAGATATCCAGCAATGACCACATCTTCCATAGCCATCATTCACAATCATTCTCAAGTAATTTTTCAGGACTTTTAGAAATAGTGAGTGCAATCCTATAACTTAAACACTTAATTTTAAGGAAATCAAAGGTTATCCTTATTTAGCAATATTCCTTTCAGGATGTTATAGTTCTACTGTCCACGAAGAGCTAAAGTCTTTACAATTTTTTGGCACATAGGGTAACTTTCAAAGCGTGAGATGGAATTGCAGTATCTATGTCACATTATTATCTACAGTTCCACAGGTTCAGAAACTAGCTTTTAGAAGTCAACATCCTCTGATTTTTAGGAATTTTCTGCCATGTTCCTGATAAAGACCTTCAGTTATTTCTCAGCCCTTTGAAATAGCCAAACACCTTATTTTTCCTGCCTTATAGCTTTTGCCTTATTTTGCCTTGTATAATTCTGAGTTATTTTTAACCTTCTTATGCATCAATAAGGCCACTTGGGCCAGGATTTGTACCATAAAGGTGCTCAGTAAAGATTTTTTGCATTAAATTGAGTATTCATATTTGTAGATGCTTGTAGTAATTTAATAATTTACTCCATTCAAGAGGAGAGTTCAGTGTGCTCGTTGAATAAGGAATTAAGCTAGATTAATTGTTCTTAACCCTGACTGCACATTAGAAATGTTAGGGGGACTTTAAGTATTTTGATGTCTGGCTCAATAAAATACCTGAGTAATTAAAAAAATATATCCTGTTGATTCTAACAGAGATTCAGAACTGCTGAATTAGATGATCTACAGCTTTGATTCCCAAACTTGGTTAGGTATCAGAATCACCTAAAAAGCTTTCCAAAAATGTATCCCTTTCAGCTCCAAGCTCTGTGATTATGACAAAATAGCACTCAGGCCACTGCTGTTGATTTTTCTAATTTAGTAAATTAAATGTGACAAATTATTGAGGCAAATAACTTATTGGAGTTGTTCCACTTAGAAACAATCTTAAGGGGAAGCCCCGGTAGACCAGGGCATGATCCTGGGGACCTGGGATCGAGTCCACGTCAGGCTCCCTGCATGGAGCCTGCTTCTCCCTCTGCCTGTGTCTCTGCCTCTCCCTCTCTGTCTCTCATGAATAAATAAGTAAAATCTTTAAAAAAAAAAAAAAAGAAACAATCTTAAGTTTGGACTTGGGTACAAGGAATTGATGAACTAGCAGGGAGAGTGTAAATGTCTTTATCCCTACTCAGGTTCCCCTTCCTTGCAGATGTCTCTCTCTTCTTTCTACTTGGCTTAATTCCTACCTAGAAAGGAATTTGGGGGTTGGAGCAAATCAGCACCTACAAGCTGGTTCCAAGACCCAAGGGAGTCTGAATGACATTACTGAAATGCTTTATGTAATGCTATGCTTGCAAAAGACTGTGTGGCTCTTTTACCAGAAATAGGTATTATCTAATAATAAATATTGTCACCATTTCCTCCTAATACCACATGATACAATATTCTTAACACTATTTTCACAGCAAATAAACATATCAGTTACTAAATAACAGTATCTTATTTATTTAATCACTTCACAGTTATAAGCTCTAGAAGCTTCATGACATTCTGTCAGCTTGAGATATCCTCACTCTGCACATGAGCAAACTGAAGTTGAATCTTGTTATAGCAGTCAAGCCAGATTTCTGTCACCTGGTTCCAGCTCTAGTGCTCTTTCTATTCAAGTATGTTTACTGTCTCTTTTGTGGAGAGACTGGAAACTTTTCTCTTTTAAAGAATGTCAGATTTCAAGTTTCAAATGTGCAGCTTATTTCCCAGTGCATACTTCCCTTTGAAGAAGAGAATGTTTGGGGTGGTGGACATTCAAGCAATCAGGCCAATACAGTTTTATACAGTAATTTTATACATTGCTCATATTTGTCATTTTTCTACATGGAAATCACTGGCCATGTTAAAGGCTATAAACTTCCTACAAAACTGCTAGCAGTATGACTTTGAAGTTGATTTTAATCCTATAATAATGGAGAAGAATGTGAGATGTGAGTGTCAAAGGATTGGTCTTCCATGTTGGTGTAGTGGGTACTTAATACCTGGTTCTTAAAAATAATAACCACGCATGTTAGTCTTCATGATGCATGCACCTTGCTCAACATGCATGCATCAACAAGACACAATTTGACCTTGCTGTGCAGAAAAAAAAGAAAGTATGTATGTTGAAAAGCCAAAAGGAGACCGAAGTGTTTATATAGAGGGGTCTAATTACAAGTATTTAAAACATAAAATCGTGGTTTAGAATACTTCACATAGAAAAGCTTGTCTCTACCAGCTGTATTTTTCCACATTCTTTTCTGCTTTTGTGGCAATCAGCTCCTTTGTTACCCTTCCGAAATGTTTAAATAGAATGGAGCTATATTTTGAGAGACAATTAGAAACTCTTGAGCCCTACAAAAGGTTAAAGAAACAAAGAGAACTTTTCTAATTAATCCTCTTAGTTTTACTTCATTTTAGAATGTAAAATGAGGGGAAGAAAACCTGAATGGGGCATTGAGACCTTATTTCTGGTCCTGCTTCTGCCACAAATTTATTATAACCCTTGGGCATATCACCTAACTACTCAGAACCTGTATTTTTTCTTCATCTGTGAAATGAAGGCACTAGACTAGAATGATCTTTTTTCCTAGCCAGAAAGTTCCATAATGCAACATTTTTACAGTTCTTAAATTTAATCCTCATTCTACACTGAACATATCTTAAATACAAAATTTTAGTAGATCTTCTCTTAAGAAATTAGTTTGCTGTCACTAACACTGTTTTTCAAATTGTGGTCCTTAAACTGCCATATAACAGAATCACCAAGAATGCTTATTTAAATGCAGACTCTTAAAAAAAATAAAAATAAAAAAATAAAAGGCAGACTCTTTTGTGGTCTCATACAAATTTTAAGAATGACGTTCTGAAAAAAGCTGTTTTGTATTTTGATGGGGATTGCATTAAATCTGTAGATTGCTTTGGGTACTATAGACATTTTAACAATATTTGATCTTCCAATCCATGAGCATGGAATGTCCTTCTATTTCTTTGTGTTGTCTCAAATTTCCTTCTTCAATGTTTTATAGTTTTCAGAGTTACAGGTCTTTTACCTCTTTGGTTAATTATTCCTAGATATTTTATTGCTTTCAGTGCAATCGTAAATGGGATTGTTTTCTTAATTCCACTTTCTGCTGTTTCATTATTAATGGATACGGATGCAACAGATTTCTGTACATTGATTTTGTATCCTGTGACTTTACTGAATTCATTCATTCTACTAGCTTTTGGTGGAGTCTGTAGGGTTTTTAGATACAGCATCATGTCATCTATAGATAGATTTTTACTTCTTCCTAACCAAGTTGGATGCCTTTTCTTTCTTTCTGTTGTCTTATTGCTTTGACTAAGGATTTCCAGCACTATGTTGAATAAAACTGGTGAGTGGACGTCCTTGTCTTGTTCCTAACCTTACGGGGAAAACCCTCAGGTTCTCACCATTGAGTATAATGTTGGCAATGGGTTTTTCATATAAGGCCTTTATTATGTTAAGGTATGTTCCCTTTAGACTTACTTGGCAGAGGGTTTTTATCATGAAAATGTTAAAATGTTGTACTTTCTAGAATGCTTTTTCTTTATCTTTTGAAATGATCATATGGTTTTTATCCTTTCTGTTATTGATGTGACATGTAACATTGATTGTTTTGCAAATATTGAGCCAACCTTGCATCCCAGGAATAGCCAAAACACTCTTGAAAAAGAAAACAAAACTGGAGGCATCACAATTCTAGATTTCAAGTTATATTTCAAAGCAGTAGTAATCAAAACAGTATAGTACTGGCATAAAAATAGACACAAAGATCAATGGAATAGAACAGAAAATGCAAAAATAAACCCACAATTACATGATCAATTGATCTTTGACAAAAGAGGAATTAATATAAAATGGGGAAAAGACCAGTCTCTTCAACAAATGGTACTCAGAAAACTGGACAGCAACATGCAAAAGAAGGAAACTGGACTATATTCTCTTACCAAAGACAAAAATAAACTGAGTTAAAGACCAAATGTGAGGCCTGAAACCATAAAAATCCATAGAGAGAGCACAGGTAGAAATCTCTCTCACACTGGCTATAGCAAGGTTTTTCTAGATCTGTCTTCTGAGGCAAAGGAAATAAAACAGAAATAAACTATCGAGACTACATCAAAATAAAAAGCTTCTGCATAGTAAAGAAAACAACAAAACTAAAAGGCAACCTACTGAATAGAAGACATTTGCAAATGATGTATCCAAAAAAGGATTAGTATCCAAAATATATAAAGAATTTATAAAACTCAACACCCAAGAAACATATAATCTAATTTAAAAATGAACAAAAGACAGGGCAGCCCCGGTGGCTCAGCGGTTTAGTGCCGCCTTCAGCCCAGGGTATGATCCTGGAGACCCGGGATTGAGTCCTATGTCAGGCTCCCTGAATGGAGCCTGCTTCTCCCTCTGCCTGTGTCTCTGCTTCTTACTCTCTGTGTCTCTTATGAATAAGTAAATAAATAAAATTTTTAAAAAATGAACAAAAGACATAAACAGACATTTCTCCAGAGAAAACATTCAAGTGGCCAACAGACACATGAAAAGATGCTCAACATCACTCATCATCAGGAAAATGCAAATCAAAACTACAATGAAATATTACCTCACAGCTGTCAGAATGGCTAAAATAAAAAACACAAGAAACACGTGTTGGTAAGGATGTGGAGAAAGTGGAACCTTATTGCATTGCTGGTGGGAATGCAAAGTGATGCAGCCACTGTCAAAAACAGTATGGAGCTTTCTCAAAGAGTTAAAAATAGAACTACCCTGCAATCCACTAATCACACTACTCTGTATTTACCTCCAAAATGCAAAATACTATTTTTATATCTGTGTTATTTACAATAGCCAAGATGTGGAAGCAGCCCAAGTGTCCATCGATTGATGAATGGGTAAAGAGGAAGTGGTATGTATATATACAATGGAATATTATTCAGCCATAAAAAGGAATGAAATCTTGCCATTGCAACAACAGGGGTAGAGCTAGAGAACATAATGTTTAGTGAAATAAGTCAGAGAAATACAAATACCACATGATCTCACTCATATGTGGAATTTAAGAAACAAAGCAAATGAACAAAGGAAATAGAGACAAACCAAGAAACAGACTCTTAACTGTAGAGGACAAACTGATGGTTACCAGGGAGGATAGGTGAAATAGTTGATAAGGATTAAAGAGTACACTTATTATTAAAAATAATAATAATAATAAAAGAAATAAAAAATAAAAGCAGATTCTTGGACCCTGATTCAAGCCTACTAAATAGAAAATTATAGGATGAGATCTAATGTCCAGCAGGGTGACTATAGTTAACAATACTGTATTGTATACTTAAAACTTCCTAGGAAAGATCAGGTCTACTGACCCTGAAAATTCTAAGCACACACATACAAAATGGCAATACTATGTGATAATAGATGTGTTAACTAACCTTATTGTGGCATTTTATAATATATACACAGATCAAATCATCATTTTACACAACTTAAACTTGCATAATGTTATATGTCAAATATATCTTAGCAAAGCTGGCAGAAACATTTTAAAAATAAAATAATGTTCCTAAGAACTCATAGTATGGGAGGAGGGATTTAAGACTGTATGTGTCTAAAGAAATATGGGCTTATCAAAAAAAGAAAAGAAATATGGGCTTATCCATATTTCCTCTAAAGTCTGAGAACAATTGAGAATCCAGGAATAAACAGGAGAAGGGAGGGAAGGGTGACAGTGAAAGAGTGATAATTACTACCTAACTTTGGATGAGGAAGAAACAGGTGTAGGGGAAAAGGGGGAGTGATCTGAGTGGCAAGGGTATCCCTGGAGAATGCATTTCTTTATTGCTCACACTGGTTTCATGTTTGAACAGACGGAAATCAGGCACTAACCCTGAGAACGGGTCAAGTGGAAATGCCCATATCCATAACATCAACTGATACAGTAGGTCTCTAGCTTTTGTGTTCCATGATATTCAAAACCAAAGAGGTCATAGTTATGTTTTATGAATGAGAAAATGACCTTCCTCAAGAAGCAGAGAGAAAACTGAGGTAAATAATGACCGTATAGGATTTCCAAAGATTTTTTAAAGAGTGGAAATAAACCCTTTAGGGAATTAAAATATATTCTTTTCATGCTTGGGGATTTTGTTCAAATTTTGTTTATCCTCTTTTGAGGACCATCTGTTATTCTGGAATGTTTTTCCTGTTTTGTTTGTTTTGTTTTGTTCTAAGTAGGTTCCTCACTGGGCATGGAGCCTAATGTGAGGCTTGAACTCACAACCCTGGGATCAAGACCTGAACTGAGATCAAAAGTCAGATGCTCAACCAACTGAGCCACCCAGGTGCCCCTGTTTTGAAGTGTTTAGGGTAGATCATTTATGAGACCTTGTGAAAAAAACACATGCTTTATCAGCATGATTTCACACCATGACTGTATACTTCCATAGTGAGCGCATATGTAGGTTCTGTGACAGTGTTGCCTTTTTAGCACAAACACACTATATATACAAAACAGAGAAAGAAGGGAGAGTCTCATCTAGTGTCTTAGCTTCAGACAAATTCAAGATCAAGCCTCAGGGAATCCAACTCATCTCTTGACAAGTCAAATGCCCTGTGTGAAAGGACACTGAATTGCACAAGGCATTTGGTGAAGTTCAAATAAATCTACCCTTGACTTTCATGGAGAGAAGATCAGGTGCAGGAGCTGCTCTGGCTTAGAAGGCTCTTTCAAGAACCATAGACACATGGGTAGACCCCAGCGGAAGAAAGGAAGTCCCTGCAACCTTAAAAGGACTTTGAGGAGTAACAACAATATAATAGCAATACTTCTGTTTTGCATTGGTGGAAGAGTGAATTTCTAAAATCATGGCAAGCAGGTTCCTGTGGCCATCTAGCTCCCAGTCATGCTTCATCTTAATGAAAAGGAGAATAGAAATAAAGGGGAAATGGTAAGCACGGTATTTCATTTCACTTCTCCAAGGCTTCCAAAATAAATGAACAACTATTTAAGGAGGCTTTCTTTGACTATTCATCCTGCTTCTCCACTTTTTTTCATAATATTTATGCCTTATTTTGTTTATTGCCTGTATCTACTTGACTGGAATCTATGCTCCATGAAGGCATTGATTTCTGTCTACTCTGTTCATAGCTATTTCCCCAGTGCCTAGAGAGTTTCTGACACTTAGTAGCTACTCACTAAATACTTGTTGAAAGAATGAGTAAGTTCCTACTAGATTATTGCCTTCCCATGTTTAGTGATAATTAGTATGATAATTTTAGGCAGTTTTGGAAATATGTCCCCAAATATGTCAATAATTTGTTTAGGGAGATGGACTGAAGAGGAATGTTTACCAGCCTGCTTATTTCAGGCTTTAAATGAGGTAACTTAGTTATTGAGAGCTGTGGCTCTGGAATTGAACTATCTAGGTTTGAATCCTGACTCTGCTGTTAACTGGCTGTCAGATCTCCATCAAGTTAATTCTCCATCCCTCAATTTCCTCCTCTGTGCAATGAGATAATACAGTAGCTCTGAGTATCAAATGTATCCAAATGGGGCCTTGCACATAGTACAGAAGAATAACATTTATTGTGGTGGCTTTCCTATGAGTATCCTGAGTTATTTCTTCCATTGATGATGCTTTCTATAGACCATGAACACACGCTTACATTTGTATTCTTGACTTAAATCTGCATTTCTTGGAATATGTAGCTGCATGACCCTTACGAACATTAGAACTTACAATTTGAATGCAGGAAAAAAGGAGGGGCATCTTTGGACAAAGAAGCCCATGTTACTATTTGATTGTTGTTATTTTACAACAATCAAATAGTAACTGTTATCTTTTTAGTATTTTAAATCTATCTATTCACCCTTCTACCTATCTACCCATCCATCTGTCTATCTACCTATCCTACCCTAATTGTATGACCTTATCACTTAAGAAGTTATTTATTTATGGATGTTTCCCATTTGAAAAAATAAAACGCCAAACACACATACAGCAATTATTTTGTGCCAGGTACCATTCTAAACACTTAGAGAAATTTTCCCATTTGTCAGTGTAAACATCCATGTATTTGCTCACTACTTTAGAAATTCTTTCTAAAAATTTCAAACTTAGAACACACTTTCATGTATAGTTAATGTTATTGTTCTTGTTTGTTCTGATTGAGTCATACAGGCTTTATGTGATTATATTCCTGCCCTCTGGAGTTAACAGTAGAGGTCTGTCACCATGGTCTTCAGCACTAATTAGATAATAATATGTAGACACAACCCAACATCTCTGAGGATTTTTAACAGACTCACAATTTTCCTTAAGGTTCCTAATTGCCTGCTTCTCCACATGTACTTCCTCCTAACATCCTTCTCCAAGGATGTGTGTACGAGCCCCATTCTCTCTGAAGGGCTCCACCTGGGACCTTAATCTGTCTTCTTTCATGCCCCCTAGAGCACTAATTTTTACAGAGCTGTTACTTGTAGCTGACTTTTATTGATGTTTAGAGGGAAGAATGGCATGGTGGGAGAAGATAGGGTAAAAGGAACAGGATGATAGTAATTTCAACATAGAACACAAAATAATCTTCAACAAGTACAGACATCACTAATCCTACCCTTATGGACCATTTCCCAACGCTGACAATTTCTCACTGCCTGTCTCCTGCCATATCTTGAGGTTCCTTTCTTCCACGACCTGTTTTGCTTTTGTTTCTCCCTGTGTTCCATGACCTTTACTCATTTACTCCTCTCTTCAGAGTTTCCCCTAGAAATATAAATATGTTCTCACTCCCAACCTCACCTCAGGAAATGACAAGGGGGACTTTCTTAACCAAGATAATCATGTCATTATGATCTTTTCCTTTAAAAAACTATTTGATACAGAGTAAGAGCGAGAGATCACAGAGGGAGAGGGAGAGAGAGAGGGAGAAGCAGACTTACCAATGAGCAGGGAACCTGATGCAGGATTTGATCCCAGGACCCTGAGATCATGACTTGAACTGAAGGCAGATGCCTAACCAACTGAGCCACCCAAGCACCCCCCATTATGATCTTTTCTTAAAAGAACCATCTAACCCAGGATTGAATTGTGATATTCCTTATGACAGTTCCAGAAATTTCTATGTAGAAGGGGCTTTGTAGGGATAGTCTAAATGAAAGGGAATTAAGAAAATATATCTTGAAATTGCACTCGCATAGCAATCAAACTATTTTAACTTAATCATGTAGCATTCAAAACCCTGACAGAAATCAAAATTTTATTTAATAGGGTTTAACTAAAGAGACTTTAATTAAGGGAGTGTCTCCAGAAGTGTGGGCAGGTTAGAGAAACCAAAAAGGAACACTGAGGCACCCAGGGATAGCAACAGTAGGAAGCCATTACACCCCTAGGCCTGAAGAACAGGAAAGGAAATGGTGTCTTTAAGTGTGGAGCTCTCCACAGCTGGAGGTGTGGAAGAGCCGGTAGGAACTGTTATCACAGGGGTTATAGGCACCAAAGCAGGGGGGATTAGGGGAGGAAATACTCTGATCCCCCATTCGTCTTACTCTCTAGGCTCCTGCAGTTGCTTCTCATGGGCTGAACCCAACGAGAAGCCAGATGGCAGGGCAGCCCTGGGGAAGTCATTTGCCAGATTCCCTATCCATGGACGAGAGCAAGTGGCGTGGGATCGAGTGATGGAGAATAACTGGAGCAAATTATGTATTTATTTGGGAGTAACTTTGAAAGCAGAAACTGAGGAAGATTAAGGTAGGTTCAACCACTGCTAGCCTCTTCCTAATAAAGAGAGAGAGAGAGGGAAGCAAACCATAAGAGACTATTGACTATAGAGAACAAAGTGAAGGCTGATGGAGGGAAGTGAGCGAGGATGAGAGAAATTGGTGATGAGTATTAAGGAGGTGCTTGTGATGAGCCCTGAGTGTTATATGTAAGTGATGAATCACTAAATTCTATACCTGAAACCAATTTTACCATATATGTTAACTAAATAGAATTTAAATAAAAACTTGAAATAAAAAACAACATAAATAAAAGGCAGAAACAAATGCAGTTAAGCTTTGTTTCACACTGAAATTTTCTCCTCCTAATACACTAGAAGGCTGCTGGGGAGACAAGTAAGGCTTCCCCCCTTTCCCCACTTCTGGGAAAAGCTCTGAGTTACAAGCAGAGCAAGGTGCAAGGGAAGTATTCAAGCACTGTTCACCTTGTCTTATCATCTTGGTACCTCTCCTCCTTTGTACCACAGGTTAGCTTGAAACACTCTAGTATTATAAGGAATAGAAGAAAGATAACTATTATGTGCTTTCACTCATATGTAGAATATAAGAAATAGTGAAAGAGACCATAAGGGAAGGGGATAAACTGAGTGGGGAAAAATTAGAGAGAAAGACAAACCATGAGAGACTCCTAATTCTGGGAAACAAAGGGTTGAAGAAGGGGAATGGGGATAGGGTAACTGGTGATGGGCATTAAGGAGGGCACTTGATGAGATGAGCACTGGGTGTTATACTATATGTTGGCAAATTGAATTTAAATAAAATTTTTAAAAAATAAATAGAAAAGCAATTTTTGAGGCATAAAGCTAACCTGTAACAACCAATCTAGAGCTCAAGCTAGGCAGCTGGAGAAGCTAACACAATTGAGGATGTACATCTTTGAACTCTGAATTCTTTTTTATTGTTTCTAAACGCAAGTTCTCAACCAACCATGAAAAGAGTTTACATTACTCTTTGAAATCAGTGAGGCAAGAACAAATTACCAAAATGGATAAAGATTAGACAAAAGATTTATTCTTTCCTCAGGGCTGAATACTAATATGAGGGATGTCTTTGTTTCTTGGCAGAGAATGGATGCTGCAATATAAACCCTAGGTGCTTCCAGACAGTTTGGTTGCCTGCCTGGCTTTCCTTCTTCTGGTTGTGTCTGCAATTGCCAAGGGAGTGGTGGAAGACTTTCTGGAAGACACTTAGGTTCAACCAGACTCCTTAGATGGGTTAGTGACTACCTCAACTCCTAGGATCAATGATAGCATGTAGATATGGCTCTGACCTACATGTACCTGGGGTGTACTATGAATGTCTAAGAGAGTGTCATGAAACTTCTACTATGAAAATACTGTCTTCTGGAAGCTCTGACATGACTTGAGGAATAAAAGAGAGAAATATCCTTTGACATACATGTTGCCCAGGCCTCTCCTTCACATTTTTGGTGTCCAGGATAGCCTGTAGAAGAGGTGGTAAGCTAAGTTCTTTACCTTAATCACCTCAAAATAAATCTGAGAGGTGCATATTAAAATATCCGTATTTTAAAGAGAAAATGGGTGTAAGGAAATCATTGGTTTGCTTAAAGACACATAAACTTTTGCAAGGTAGAGCTGATATTAAAACCCAGTAATATGTTCAAAGCTTTGCCCCTAACATGACACCATACTGAATGAATATGTCAGGGAGTTTGGAAGGAGGATACTAAGATGGTATTTCAAAAGTTGTTTCCAGAACTATGCATCTACAATATTATTATTTATAAGAAATATATATTCGATCATTCAGATAACCAAATTTTTTACTCACATATATTTAGTCTTCATCCACAGTTCCTGGCTCACAGCTTCTAAAACCCCTATAATTTCTTCTAAGTATTGAAAGTGATCAAGATGTCTTTTGCTATTTTAATGAGATAAATTTTGGAAACACCTAAGGATGGGGGCGGGTTACCAGGAGAACTAACTTTCAGTCCCACCTTCTGACTTCTGGGGACAAGAGTGGGGTTGGATGTTGGATCAATCCCAATGGTCAACAATGTAATCAGTCATGCCTAGGTAATATGACCTCCATAAACTCAAAAGGTCAGGGTTCGGGGTGAACGTTTAGAGGTGCTGGGAGAGTGACTGCTCAGAGAGAGGGTGGAAGCTCCAAGCCCTTTCCCCTTACCTCAACCTATATGTCTCTCCTGTTTCTGAGTTGTATCCTTTTATAGTAAACTGATAACCTAGTAAATAAAACATTTCTCTGAGTTCTGTGAATTGCTCTAGCAAATTAGTCAAATCTGAGGAGGATGTCTTGGGAATCTCTGATTATATAGCCAGTCAGTCAGAAGTACAAATTATAATCTGGACTTGTGACCATCATCTGAAGTAGGTGGAGGATTAGGGGGGAGTCTTATAGGACTGAATCCTTAACCCATGGAATCTAATGCTATCTTTTGGTAAATACCATTAAATTCTCAGAAATTCTCAGAAACTGCTGATGTCCAAGAATTTCTTGGTGTTTTGTGAAGTTCACTTCTCCCATATAATGCAGATGTTGGAATTGATCCAAGAACCCCCAAATTGTACAAGAATAAATTTAATTAGCCAGTACTCTTGGTTGGAAGTAACAGAAACTCAATTCAAGCCAATTTAAGCCAGAAAAAAAATTGGTTTCTTTAACCCAAAAGCCCAAGGGGTAATAACTTCCAGAATAGAACTAGGTACTTAAATTGAAGTTTCCAGGAATCATTTTATGCATGTATTAATTTACTAATATTGCTTTTTTTGTGTGTTGGTTTTAATTTGTAGGCTGGCTGTGTCTACATAATGGAGAAGATGAGTATTGATGGCACCAGATTTACACAGTCCTTGTAGTTCATAACCTCAAATGAATAAACAGCCTTCTCTCTTTGCTTATTCATAGCAATCCTTAAAAACGTTCTGTCTTCCTTTTATCACTTGCCCATCCTTAGACCAATCACTGTGTTTGAGGAGGAATACAATACTCTTGTTAGCCAGCCTGAGTCGCAGGTTCACTCTTAGTGGGACAGGTGAGGCCATGTGTTCCACAGCTCTGATTCTAAAAGTTACCCAAACAGGAGTCTGGGCAGATAAAGAAAGGTAAGAAAATAAATATGGTTACAAAAATTACTAAATACATAGGGAAGTCTCTGCTGTGGGTGCCTAAATGAAAGATGTGAGCAACCCAAAGCATATGAGAAAACATTGCTTGCTAACTCATTGAACAAGAGATACAATATGTCCAAAATAGCTCCCTTGAAGAGAGTACACTTCTTGGACAAAAGAAATGTTTTCCTTCTTTTTTTTTTTAATATTTACTTATTTATTCATTCAGAGAGAGAGGCAGAGACACAGGAAGAGGGAGAAGCAGGCTCCATGCAGGAAGCCCAACTCGGGACTCAATCCCGGGTCTCCAGGGTCACACCCTGGGCTGCAGGCGGTGCCAAACCGCTGCGCCACCAGGGCTGCCCGTTTTCCTTATTCTTAACATGTAAACCTATACTACTAAAATAATGATAACTCCCATCCCTGAGACATTAACTCACCTCATTACTCTGAAAACAAAAATCAGTTTAGGAGTAAGAGCTATGGGATGCTGGGTGACTCAGCAGTTGAGTGTCTGTCTTTGGCTCAGGGCATGATCCTGGGTCCCGGAATGGAGTCCCTCATCGGGCTCCCCATGGGGAGCCTGCTTCTCCCTCTGCCTATGACCCTGCCTCTCTCTGTGTGTCTCTCATGAATAAGTAAATAAAATCTTTTTTTTTAAAGGAGTAAGAACTATTATAATTATTTTATAGAGGGAAAAAAATGAGAGAAAAATGTCTTCATCCAAAGTCATTGCCTGATAGACTGAATGAATACAGGCAACCTTTATTTTAGAAACTCTCCTGACAGAGTAGCATCTGAGTGCCTACATCTGGATTCTGTCAAGTTCAGCATCCCCTCAGAGCTGTGTTTTTGGAAGACGATCTTAGCTTTCACCCTTTGAATTCTTCTCTCCAGCCTCTCCTTTCTGACTGGTCAGTGCTCAAGGGATCTTGGACTAAGAGCTTGTGGTTAGTGCTACAGGTGAACTAGGCCAGGGAGTCCTTTCTTGTCTCCATCCCATTCCCCTGCTTCCTCCAACCACATGAGGCACTAACCTCTAGACACTGCTCAACCAGCATCTCTTTTGTGCATTCTTCTATCACAGAATTTTTCTTATTTTTGTCCTATTTGTTTATATGCACATCCTTCACCATTTTCTCTCAGCCCCCCATTATTGACAAGATTAATGTTTATTCATTCTTATTTCTATAGCAGTTTTTACACTGCCTGACATATAGTAGGTACTTAACAAATGTTGGTTGAGTGAGAACTTGACCATTGTTTGTAAAGTAGTGATTCTCTGGTTAAGAGACAGGAGAGAATTCAGGGAATTTTTCTTTTGCAGAACTCAAAGTACTACAGATATCCTAAAGTTAATTAAATAGCTAAATGGATAATTTTATACTAAATTGAGTTTCATACTTGTTTTTATTATGGAAAAGTAGAAACAATATCAAAGGTTTCAATATTAAGGAAAGCCATAAGATTAAGATGAGAATGGGGGCCAAAAAACCTAGGTTCTATTATTGGCTGTTCTGGTGTCATTAATTAATAATGAATTACTTCAACTCTAACATAACAACCTAGTAGTTCTCACTTGGAATCACTCATGCATTTGCAGTTAAATATAGGGCTGTAGGCATCTGAGAGCTTGCCTCTGCTAGAAATTTAAATGGTTTACTTAATGACCGACAGTTGATGCTGAGCTGATGACCAGAGTGTCTGTCTGTGGCTTCTCCAGCATGGAAGTCTCAGGATGGTCAGATTTCTTACCTGCCAGTTGGCTTCTACCAGAACAAGCAGCACAACAGAGCCAGGTAGAAGCTGCATGAACTTTTCTGACCTAGTCTCAGGGATCACAAAATGTCACTATTGGATTCTGTTGATCATAAGTGAGTCACTAATGCTGGCCTAGATTCAAGGGAAGGGGACAGAGAGTCTGAGAGAAATGTAGAAGAATTTGAGGACATGTTTAAATCTACCACATTAGCTCTACCACCTAGTATTTGAGCAGTGTGTGGGAAAATTAGTCATTTGTGGTTTTTTCTATATAAAATAGGATCGTTATGAAGATTAAATAAGATGATGTAGGGACACCTGGGTGGCTCAGTGGTTGAGCATCTGCCTTTGGCTCAGGGTGTGATCCCAGGTCTGGGGATCCAGTCCTGCATCAGGCTCCTTGTGAGGAGCCTGCTTCTCCCTCTGGCTATGTCTCTGCCTCTCTCTGTGTGTGTTTCTCATGAATAAATAAATTAAAAATCTTTTAAAAAATAAGATGATTTATGCTAAACACCTAGATCATAGTAAACTCTCAGATGTTCTTTTATTGTTGGGAGAAAACTTTTTTTTTTTGGGGGGGGGACTCTTAAAACCAAGAAAATATCCAATAATTGTATTACCCTGAAAACTGGGAAAAGACCATTAGTCTCTTGTAGTTTTCTGTAAAAACTCCTTGTGGAGTACCATTGTCTAATTTTAACATAGCTTTAAAAGCACTAAATTCTAGCAATATTTTTGATTATCTAATCATTCCAAATTCTGATCAGCTGATCTAAATGTGAAACTTTTGAAACCCAACTCATTTGTACTTGCAAAAGTGGTTTCCATATGTGTGCATGTATATCCATATGTGTGTATGTATTTATTGTGCTAATAATACATAACCTTACTATCCCACCAAAGAGATTAAAAAAAAAAAAGTTTACCAGAAAAAATCTGTTAGTCATCGGCTGATACGACTTTGCATTACGCTAAAAAATACTAGAAGAGAGACGGATGGTTGATCTTCATTTAACACAAAAACAAGACTTTAAAGACTATCAGAGTTTTTGCTGAACTATCACATTGATTCAATAGCTAGACACATGATTAGTAAAGAATAGGAAAATCATGGGTGAAGATAATCATCCTTGTAATCAATCTTTTATAAATTCCCTGTACATAATTAATTTCAGACAATACTAGCCAGTGTTGTAATTTTCTCCCTGTTCTTTCCTTCCCCCAAGCCTAGAAATACTTGAAATTCAATACAAGAACTCTTGCCACAGAATTATATTAAAAAATTTAATTAATGGGAAATTCTGCATAGCATATATATCAACTACAAGAGAATTATTCTCTACAGAGATCCCATGGATTCCTGAGCAACCTCTGCTTATAGAGCCCATTCACCTAAATGACAATCTCTGACACATTGTCTTCCAGAGAAGCTGTGGCAAGACGTTGGTATGCAATTACTTTTATATTCAACTTCCCAGGACTTTCTGGAACTCTTCATGCAATGAATCTTGAAGCAATTGAGAATTTCCTCTTGGCTGTTGGCCTGGGGAGTCATCATCTCTCCACTCTAGTAGCCCTCACTCCATTTTTCTGGCTGTTACCTATTCACTCAACACCTTCTGGGAAGCCACTAAACAAGATAAACAATTGGCTCTAGAACCTGGAGAGGTATGAGAACTCTCTTTGCTATTGCTAAAGGAAAAGGAACTTAAACTCTTTGCTAATGATCACCATCTTGTTTCTCTCTATGATGACTTTCTTATCTTGGGCAGAGTAATGTCCTCTCCCCACTGGGTCTTCCAATGGCCTTACTACCTTTCTCATTCTTCCAATGCTCCCTTATAATACATTCTTTCAAAATAGTCTCATTTGAGGAGATATACTAGAGCATGCACAAATGGAAGAGAAAAAACTAGCTCCAATAATAATGATATCAGTGATGAAGTAATACAATCTAACCAATATTGAATATTAATGAGGCATAAATGAATTGACCAACAACCAAACTCTATTCTCAGCTCTCCTGGAAAGATTCCTGTCTTTACTGTCTTCCTTTAATCCTCAAATATTGGTTTCTTCTTTTTCTTTCTCTTTTCAATGCTGCTTCGCTTCATTAACCTACTATTTCTTTTATTGACTGAGAATCATTGAGAAGGCTCTCAATGATTTGGAGGACAAACACTCTTCCTTCCTGTCCCCTTCCTATACAAAACATTTTCTTCAATAGGATATTTACTTCATCAGAGTTAGTTTTATTGTTTGAGAATATCCTTACAGATATGCGTGTGTGTGTGTCCTTGTAATATATATGAATTAAAGAATCAGATATTGGGATCCCTGGGTGGTGCAGCAGTTTGGCGCCTGCCTTTGGCCCAGGGCGCGATCCTGGAGACCCGGGATCGAATCCCACGTCGGGCTCCCAGTGCATGGAGCCTGCTTCTCCCTCTGCCTATGTCTCTGCCTCTCTCTCTCTCTCTGTGTGTGACTATCATAAATAAATAAATAAATTTATAAAAAATAAAAATAAAAATAAATTTAAAAAAAGAATCAGATATTATTTCGATGAGACAGTATGCTAAAAGAATTGGTTTATTTTATAAATCCAGACTACTTATTATTTGGAAAATTGTTAGATGATGGGCTCAGAAGATTTGAGACACTGAATATGACAACACATAGGATCGGTAGCTCATAAAATGTTCTGGAGATCATGGATACTGGTGACTTTAGAGAAAGGTTCTACAGAGAGATAGGAACTGTTGCATCCAATGTGGAAAACATTATGAATATGTGTGGAAAACATTATGAATATAAGTTGACAGGACTTTTCTACTGATATTTGCTCACCAGGATTGCACTAAGATTATGAAAAAAGATGGCTGAGTATAATTTTTCTTCCTTTATTCCTTCTGTATTTGAAGTGTAAAAGTTCCCAATTAATCATAGTTCTTACAGAGGTATCAGTTACTGCAATTTTCAGACCCCAAAGTCTTGATAATGAGGGACATTTTACAACCATATATATATATTTTAAATTTGATGCTAATTGCAGCCATTAATTCTTCCTCACATTTAAATAACATTTTGTGGGTTAATAATAAGCACTTGTTTTCTTTCTTTTCAGGTTAATGGAAACTTTTAAGGTATAGGGAACAATCTATATGTGTATAAAACTATTTTTTTCAAAAAAAAACACAGCAGAGCAGAAATATACCTTAAAAATAATAGAAGTGTTCATGTGCATCTTTCAGCTAGTTACTGTCTCCAGTTTATTTGCTTATTTTTAATGTTTAATTGTGGTAAAAACATAAAGTTTACCATCTTAACCATTTCTAACTGTACAGTTCAGTAGTGTTAACTGTAGTCACAGTGTTCTGCAACAGATTTTCAGAATTTTTTCATATTGCAAAACTGAAATTCTAAACCAACAACATTCCTTATTTCTCCTTTCCAAGTCCCTGGTAATCACTATACTACTTTCTGTTTCTATGAATTTGACTACTCTAGATACTTCATATAAGTGGAATCATTCCACATTTGTCATTTTGTGACTGGCTTATTTCACTTAGCACAATGTCCTCAAAATTCATCTATTCTGCAGCATGTGACAAGATTTCTTTCCTTTTTAAGGCTAAATAATATTTCTTTGTATGCATATACCACATTGATCATTGATGGATCTTTAGTTTGCTTTTACTTCTTGACTATTGTGAATAGTTCTCCAAATGGACATGGGTGTGCAAATATCTCTTTGTGATCCTGCTTTCAATCCTTTTGGAGTTTTTTTGGATATATTGCTGGATTATACAGTAGTTCCATGGGATTACTGGGTCATATGATAGTTCTATGTTTACCATACTGTTTTTTGCCATAGCAGCTACTCCATTAATTTTTAATTTTTAAATTTTTTCTCCCAAGATTTTATTTAAATCCAACTTAATGTGTAGTATAGTATTGATTGCAGAAGTAGAATTTAGTGGTTCATTACTTACATAAAACACCCAATGCTCATCACAACATATGCCCTCCTTAGTGCCCATCACCCACCTCCCCTACAGAAACTCTTAATTCTCTATAGTTAATGGTCACTTATAATTTGCCTCCCTCTCTGATTTTATCTTATTTTTTCCTTTCCCCAATATTCATCTGTTTTGTTTCTTAAATTCCACATATGAATGAAATCATATGGTATTTGTCTTTTTCTGACTGACTTATTTTGATTGGCATAATACAATCTAGTTCCAGCCACATAATTGCAAATGGCAAGATTTCATTATTTATGATGGCTGAATAATATTCCATTTACATATAAACCACATCTTCTGTATCCATTCATCTGTTGATGGACATTTGGACTCTTTCCATAATTTGGCTATTGCTGATGTGATGTGATGAACATTGGGGTGCATATACCCCTTCAAATCTGTGTTTTTATATCCTTTGCACAAACACCTAGTAGTGCAATTGCTGGGTCATAGGGATGTTATATTTTTAACTTTTAGAAGAAATTCCATCTGTTCTCCAGGATGGTTGCACTAATTTCATTCCCATCAACAGTGTAAGAGGTTCCCCTTTCTCCACATCCTTACCAATAAGTTGTTTCCTAAGTTGTTAATTTTAGCTGTTAAGTGTGAGGTGGTATCTCATTGTGGTTTTGATTTGTATTTCCCTGATGATGAGTGATGTTGAGCATTTTTTCATGTGTCTGTTAGCCATTTGTATGTCTTCTTTGGAGAAATATCTGTTCATGTCTTCTGACCATTTTTTAACTGGATTATTTATTTTGGAGGTGAGTTTGATAAGTTCTTTTTTTTTTTAAGATTATTTATTTATTCATTCATGACAGACACAGAGAGAGAGAGAGGCAGAGACACAGGCAGAGGGAGAAGCAGGTTCCACGCAGGGAGCCCGATGTGGGACTCCATCCCGGGACCCCGGGACCACGCCCCAGGCCGAAGGCAGGCACCAAACCGCGGAGTCACCCAGGGATCCCCTGATAAGTTCTTTATAGATTTTGGGTACTAGTCCTTTATGTGATACATCATTTGCAAATATCTTCTCCCATTCCGTAGACTGCTTTTGAGTTTTACTGATTGTTTCCTTCATTGTGCTGAGCTTTTTATCTTGATGAAGTCCCAATAGTTCATTTTTGCTTTTATTTCCCTTGCCTCCAGAGACATGTCTAGTAAGGAGTTGCTAGGGCCAAGGGGTCAAAGAGGTTGCTGCCTGTGTTTTCCTTTAGGATTTTGATAGTTTCCTGTCTCACATTTAGGTCCTTCATCCATTCAGAATTTATTTTTGTGTATGGTGTAAGAAGATGGTCTGATTTCATTATTTTGCATGTGGCTGTCCAGTGTTCTCAACATCATTTGTTGAAGAGACTCTCCTTTTTCCATTGCATATTCTTTCCCGTTTTGTCAAAGATTAGTTATGGGTCCATTTCTGGGTTCTCTATTCTGTTCCAATGATCTATGTGTCTATTTTTGTGCCAGTACCATACTGTTTTGATGATTACAGCTTTATAATACAAGCTTGAAGTCCAGAATTGTGATGCCTCCAGCTTTAGCTTCCTTTTTCAACATTACTTTGGCTATTCAGGGTCTTTTCTGGGTTCATACAAATTTTAGAATTATTTGTTCTAGCTCCGTGAAAAATACTAGTGGTATTTTGATAGGGATGGCATTGAATGTGTACATTGCTTTGGGGAAGTGTAGACATTTTAACAGTATTTGTTCTTCCAATACATGAGCACGGAATGTTTTTCCATTTCTTTGTATCTTCTTCAGTTGCTTTCATAAGAATTCTATAGTTTTTACCTCTTTGGTTAGGTTTATTCCTAGGTATCTTATGGGTTTTGGAGCAATTGTAAATGGGATTGATTCCTTAATTTCTCTTTCTGCTGCTTCATTACTGATGTATAGAAATGCAACAGATTTCTCGATGTTGATTTTATATCTTGTGACTGCTGAATTCATATATCAGTTCTACCAATTTTTGGTGAAGTCTTTGGGGTTTCTACATAGAGCATCATGTCATCTGTGAAGAGTGAAAGTTTGACTTCTTTGTTGATTTGGATACCTTTTTTTGTTGTCTGGCTGCTGTGGCTAGGACTTCTAGTACTCTGTTGAACAACAGTAGTGAGAGTGTACATCCCTGTCATGTTCCTGACCTCAGTGGAAAAGCTCTCAATTTTTACCCACTGAGGATGATATTAGCTGTGGGTCTTTTGTATATGAGCTTTATGATGTATATGGCCTTCTGTCCCTACTTTCTTGAGGGTTTTTATCGAGAAAAGATGCTGTATTTTTTCAAATGCTTTTTCTGCATCTATTGAGAGGATCATATGGTTCATATCATTTCTTTTATTAATGTGGTATATCACATTGATTGATTTGATATCGAACCACCACCCCTGCACCCCAGGAATAAATCCCACTTGATCATGGTGCATAATCCTTTTAATGTACTGTTGGATTTGATTAGCTAGCATCTTTTTGAGAACTTTTATGACCATGTTCATCAGGGATATTTGTCTGTAATTCTCTTTTTTTAGTGGGGTCTTTGTTTGGTTTTGGAATCAAGCTAATGCTGGCCTCATAGAATGAGTTTAGAAGTTTTCCTTCTATTTTTATTTCATGGAACAGCTTCAGAAGAATAGGCATTAATTCTTTGAAAGTCTGTTAGGGGAGGCACCTGGGTGATTCAGTCAGTTAAGTGTTTGCCTTCAGCTCACGTGAGGCTCAATCCCAGGACCCTGGGACTCCCTTCTCAGATGGGAGTCTGCTTCTCTCTCTCTCTCCTTCTCTCTCTCTCTCTCCCTCTCCTGTCCGCATGTGATCTCTCTCTCTCAAATAAATGAATAAATAAAATCTCAAAAAATAAAAAAGATAAGTCTGGTGGAACTCCCCTGAGAAGCCATTCTCAGAGAATGAGACCCTAGACCCTAGACTCTCATTTTTTGGGAGATCTTTGATTATTGATTCAACTTCTTTGCTGGTTATAGGTCTGTTCAAATTATCTATTTCTTCCTGTTTCAGTTTTGATAGTTTATATGTTTCTAGGAATTTATCCACTTCTTCCAGATTGCCCAATTTTTGGCATATAATTGCTCATAATATTCTTTTATAATTGTGTGTATTTCTGCTGTTGTCGGTTGTGATCTCTCCACTTTTATTCATGATTTTATTCATTTGGGTTCTCTCTTTTTGATAAGTCTGGGTAGGAGTTTATCAATTTTATTGATTCTTTTTTTTATTTCTTTTTATTGGAGTTCAATTTGCCAACATATAGCATAACACCCAGTGTTCATGCCATCAAGTGCCCCCCTCAGTGCCCGTCACCCAGTCACCTCAACCCCCCGCCCACCTCCCTTTACACCACCCCTTGTTCGTTTCCCAGAGATAGGAGTCTCTCATGTTCTGTCTCCCTTTCTGATATTTCCCACTCAGTTTTTCTCCTTTCCCCTTTATTCCCTTTCACTATTTTTTATATTCCCCAAATGAATGAGACCATATAATGTTTGTCCTTCTCCGATTGACTTATTTCACTCAGCATAATACCCTCCAGTTCCATCCACATCGAAGCAAATGGTGGATATTTGTCGTTTCTAATGGCTGAGTAATATTCCATTGTATACATAGACCACATCTTCTTTATCCATTCATCTTTCGATGGACACTGAGGCTCCTTCCACAGTTTGGCTATTGTGGACATTGCTGCTATAAGCATCGGGGTGCAGGTGTCCCAGCGTTTCACTGCATCTGTATCTTTGGGGTAAATCTCCAGCAGTGCAATTGCTGGGTCGTAGGGCAGGTCTATTTTTAACTCTTTGAGGAACCTCCACAAAGTTTTCCAGAGTAGCTGTACCAGTTCACATTCCCACCAACAGTGCAGGAGGGTTCCCCTTTCTCCACATCTTCTCCAACACTTGTTGTTTCCTGTCTTGTTAATTTTCCCCATTCTCACTGGTGTGAGGTGGTATCTCATTGTGGTTTTGATTTGTATTTCCCTGATGGCCAGTGATGCGGAGTATTTTCTCATGTGCATGTTGGCCATGTCTATGTCTTCCTCTGTGAAATTTCTGTTCATGTCTTTTGCCCATTTCATGATTGGATTGTTTGTTTCTTTGCTGTTGAGTTTAATAAGTTCTTTATAGATCTTGGATACTAGCCCTTTATCTGATAGGTCATTTGCAAATATCTTCTCCCATTTTGTAGGTTGTCTTGTAGTTTTGTTGACTGTTTCTTTTGCTGTGCAGAAGCTTTTGATCTTGATGAAGTCCCAATAATTCATTTTTGCTTTTGTTTCTCTTGCCTTCATGGATGTATCTTGCAAGAAGTTGCTGTGGCCAAGTTCAAAAAGGGTGTTGCCTGTGTTCTCTTCTAGGATTTTGATGGAATCTTGTCTCATATTTAGATCTTTTATCCATTTTGAGTTTACCTTTGTGTATGGTGTAAGAGAATGGTCCCTCAACTTTATGGTCAACTAATATTTGACAAAGCAGGAAAGACTATCCACTGGAAAAAAGTCTCTTCAATAAATGGTGCTAAGAAAATTGGACATCCACATGCAGAAGAATGAATTTTATTGATTCTTTCAAAGAACTAGCTCCTAGTTTCATTGATCTGTTCTTTTTTTTGCTTTTTTTTTTCATTTCTATATCACTTATTTCTGCTCTAATCCTCTTCCCCTTCTGCTCATTTTAGGCTCTTTTGCTGTTCCTTTTCTAGCTCCTTTGTGTGAAGGTTAGGTTGTATATTTGAGACTTTTCTTGCTTCTTGAGGAAGGCCTGTATTGCTATATACTTCCCTCTTATGACTGCCTTTGCTACATCCCAAAGGTTTTGGACTGTCGTGTTTTCATTTTCATTAATTTATATATATATTTTTATTTCTTCTTTAATTTCCTGATTAACCCATTCATTTTTCAGTCTGATGTTCTTTAATCTCCATTTATTTGTGGACTTTCCAAATGTCTTCTTGTGATTCACTTCAAGTTTCATAGTGCTGTGGTCTGAAAATATGCATGGTATGATATCAGTCTTTTTGTACTGGTTGAGGTCTGCTTTGTGACCCCGTGTGTGATCCATTCTGAGAATGTTCCATGTACATTCGAAAAGAGTGCTGCTTTAGGAGGAAATGCTCTGAATATATCTGTTAAGTTCATCAGATCCAGTGTGTCATCCAAAGCCATTATTTATTTGTTGATCTTCCTCTTAGATGATCTGTCTGGTGCTGTGAGTATTAAAGCCCTCTACTATTAGTGCATTATTATTAATGAGCTTTAAGTTTGTTATTAATTGATTTATATTTGACTGCTCCCAAGTTGGGGCATAAGTATTTACAATTGTTAGGTCAACTTGTTGGATAAACCTCTTTATGGTGATATAATGCCCTTCTTCATCTCTTATTACAGTCTTTGGTTTAAAATCTAGTTTGTCTAATACAAGTATGGCTACACCGGCTTGTAGATTATCTTTGTTCCTTTCTAGTCTTTGTTGCTTTTAGTCTCTCTTTCCTGCGCCAAGGGTCCCCTTTAATTTTTCTTCCAGAGGAGATTTAGTGTTCATGAACTCCTTTAGTTTTTGCTTGTCTTGGAAACTCTATCTCTCCTTCTATTCTGAATAACAGCCTTGCTGGATTTAGTATTCTTGGCTGTATATTTTCCCCATTTAGCATGTTGAGTATATCATGCCACTTTTTTTCTGGCTTGTCAAGTTTCTGTGGACAGGTCTGCTGCTAACCTTATGTGTCTACCCTTGTAGGTTAAAGAATCTTGTAGGATCTTTTGTCCCTAGCTGCTTTCCAGAATTTTCTCTTTGTATTTTGCATGTTTCATTATAATATGTCTTGGTGTCAACCTGTTTTTTGTTGATTTTCAGAGTTCTCTATGACTCTTAGACTTGAATGCCTATTTCCTTCTGAAGATTAGGGAAGTTCTCAGCTATAACTTGTTCAATTAAACCTTCCACCCCTATTTCCCCACTTTTCTTCTTGGACTCCTATGATACAGATATTATTGCACTTTGTGGAATCACTGGGTTCCCTAAGACTATATTTGTGATCTAATAGCATTCTTTCAGTTTTCTTCCCAGCTTCATTATTTTCCATAATTATATCTTCTTTTAGAAAGATTATGGATTTTTGTTCCTCTACTTCTTCCATACTCATGGTGATTACATCCAGTCAGTTTTACATTTCTGTTATAACATTTTTTTGTTTCAGCCTGACTAGTTTTTAGGTCTTTTTATCTCTGCAGCAAGGGTTTCTCTGGTGTTTTCTCTGCTTCATTCAAGTCCAGTTAGTATTCTCATGACTATTGTTCTAAATTCTTGTTCAGATATATTGCTTTTATCTCTTTTGAGCAAATCTCTGGCTGTGATTTCTTCTTGATCTTTCCTCAGGGGAGAATTTCTCTGTCTTATCATTATATCTAGGTTTCTGTCTTTTACATGCTATGATAGCTTGCTATATTTACTGTTCCTGAGAGAAATACTATATTAGGAAGTGGTCATGCACTGTCCAGGACCTGGAACCTCAGGAAATGTTTTTGGTATATGCTGGCAGCTACACCATTTTAAAATATCACCACCAGTGCACAATGTTCCAATCCCTTTGTATCCTCACCAACACTGATTATTTTCTGTTTTTTTTTTTCAATAGTTGGCATCTGAATAGGTCTGAAGTGATACCTCATTGTGGTTTTGATTTACATTTCTCTAATTATTAGTGATGTTGAACATCTTTTCATATGTTTGTTGGCCATTTTTATATTGTCCTTATAGAAAGACCTATTCAACTCTTTTGTCTTTTTTAAAATTGAGATTATTTTTTGTCTGTTGTTGTTATTCTTTCTAGTTATAGGAGTTCTCTGTGTATTCTAGATATTAATCTCTTTTCTGATATCTGATTTGCAAAGATTTTCTCACATTCTGTGGATTGCCTTTTTACTCTGCTATTTGTGTCCTTGAATGCTCAGCAGATTTAAAGTTCCATTTGCCTATTTTTGCTTTTGTTTCCTGTTCTTTTTGTATATCCAGGAAATTATGGCCAAATTCATTGTCATGAAACTTTTCTCTTATACTTTCTTATAAGAGTTTTATGATCTTGGGTCTTACATTTAGACCTTTAATCCATTTTGAGTAATTTTTGTATATGGTATAAAATAAAGGTTCAGTTTCATTCTTTTGCATATGGATATCCAGTTTTCTTATCACCATTTGTTGAAGAGACTATTTCCCATTGAGTGCTCTTGATATCTTTGTCAAAAATCATTTGACTGTATATGCGAGGATTCATTTCTATACTCCAGTTTGTTTCTAAATGAATTCAAATCTACCACAGTTAGGCAACTCTTTGTATATAGATAAAACGCACAGCCTCTTGTATCAGTCTGCATGAGTGTAAGTACCCCAGCATTTATTAACTATATGACATTACATAATTTATCTTTCTGTGCCTCACTTTCTTTATTTGTAAAACAGAAATAATGATAGTACCTCCTGCACAATGGGATTATAGAGATTAAATAAGTTAAACTTGTTAGAAAAGTCCTGATACATAGAAAGTACTCAAAAAATCTTAGCTATTATTTTTGCTTAAATTTGCCTTCCTTGGGCAGCCCTGGTGGCTCAGTGGTTTAGCGCCACCTTCAGCCCAGGGCTTGATCCTGGAGACCCGGATGGAGTCCCGCGTTAGGCTCCCAGCATGGAGCCTGCTTCTCCCTCTGCCTGTGTCTCTGCCTCTCTCTCTCTCTCTCTCTCTGTCTTTCATGAATAAAAACAAACAAACAAAAAATTTGCCTTCTTCATAATTTTAATAGGCACATCCAGTACAATTATAGCTCCCTAAAGATCTTCAGACCATAGCAATTCTCTCAATTCTAGATGCCAACACTATTCATACCTACTGTGCATTCTCTATTGGTGTTCCAACACCAGGGGTTTATTTTTTATCTTAACCTCATAAAACCACTTACTTGTAACCCTTCTATGCATCTCACACTTTCCCTGAATATAGGAAATAAAGAAAGATCAATATTAGGAAAATACAAAAGAAGGTAAAGGTCTCTGTAGTTTCTCAAAGTTGGTATTCAGTATATATTGATCTGTGAACCTGAAATAGGTTTGAAAAAGATCAGAGACTTTCCCCCCCTTTTCTGTAGTCCATTGTGAAATGACTAAGGTCAGATGGAGAATGTGAGGGGATAGAGGAAAACTAAAGTCTTATAGGACAGCTTAATTTGAAATTCACAGGCAGCTACCACAAAAATGTCCCTGGTTTTTTAGAGAGCTGCACTGTTTAAATCCTCATCTGATTGGTACCACTGCTTGCATAAGGAGAGAACAAGCTTATGTGAAATTAAAAGGAGTATATTCAACAACTATGTTGTATACCTAACACTAATGTAACATCATGTATCAACTCTAAAAAACAAACAAACAAATATGAGTGTATTAACTATACTAGCAGCAGAACAATTCAGAATAAGTAAAATCATAGTAAATCTAAGGAAAATTGTATAAATCTAAGCAAAAGTAAGTGTTAACATTGGTGCCATACAATGTAGTCTGGTGCAGCTGGGGTTAGCCGTATCTCTGTACTTTTGGTTCTTTCAGATTAATTCTTTCTGTTAGAACTTATGTTCTTTTCATTACCTTTTGATCTCTTTCCCTTTCTATAATAAAAGACCTCTGGAAAACCAGAAGTATAAACGTTGTTTATAAAAATTTTTCTTGTTCCAATATTAATGCAAATTAACTAACTATGCCTGAGAGATCAGTGTCCAACTGATCTCAATATTAAAAAAAAACTCAGCCATATTGCAGTTTTAATTAAATTGATAGCTATCTTTAGTTCACATTATTTTATCCTGGAAAAGACAAAAATGTTTAAAGTGGATATTAAATATTAAGAAAGCTTTTATTCTTAATATACTTAATACAGTATTTATCAGCATGTAATTATCAAATATGGAAGGTTAATAATTTTTTAAAACCTTGGAACATAATGATTTCATTGTCAGGAAAAACTTCCATGGATATTTTTAAAAGCAGGGATCCCTGGGTGGCGCAGCGGTTTGGCGCCTGCCTTTGGCCCAGGGCGCGATCCTGGAGACCCGGGATCGAATCCCACGTCAGGCTCCCGGTGCATGGAGCCTGCTTCTCCCTCTGCCTGTGTCTCTGCCTCTCTCTCTCTCTCTGTGTGACTATCATAAAAAAAAAAAAAAAAATTTAAAAAAAAAGCAAAGACTATAATTGAATATTGTTTTTGAAAAGAGAAAAACTTGCAGAATTATTCGAAAGACTAGCAAGATACTTCATTCATCTTTCAAAAGTTTCTCTGATAGAAATAAAGAGCATGTATTCTACAGTTTGACTCAAAACCTGTAGACTCATTTATAGGCTTCTATTGTTTCTGTGAGTAAAATAAACTCAGAAGTGGGAAAGTCGCATGTTATTTCAAATCACATCTTGTATCACATCTTGTATGTGTATGTATCACATGCATGCATGTGAGGAATCATAACTTACTTTTGGTGCCCTCCCCCCTTTTCTCAATCTAATTCTTGTTTATATAGTCAGCCAGATGCACGGGAAGCACATCTAAGGGACACATTAAATATTTAAATAAGTGAGTTGTTTTCTTCCCTTTTGTTTTCTGGGGAAAAAAGTTTTCAACCATTTTTTTCTGTTAAGATTGGATTTAGAAAGGATCTAGAAAAGATGTCATATAGTCATTGATCCAAGTTTATCAATTTTAAAGGTTTATTTCTATATGTAAAAAGAATAATATTGTGCTGCAACTTGGTCCTCAGTTATTCCTGTTTCCAGATTATGACAGGGCTCCCACATTAAGAGCTGTATGTACTTGGCAGACCCAAATCAAGTGTTTCTTTCAAGGGGTGGAGAGGACAGTTCATCCACAATTAAGGTTGTGCCACTGGGCTTAGTGCTATGGGGAAAAAGAAGACTATGATGTAGAGGTCTCTTCCAGGGAGGAAGAAAAGAAAAAAGTCTCTCCTCTTCCAAAGAAAGATAGTTAGAGGTTGGATATTCAACTCCTGGAGTGCCTCTTTGAGACAAGATGCAGATGGGAATAGCTAGAATGTCACAATGGACTTTCCAGTTACATTTCACTACATACTAATCAGAGACCACTTCAGACCATCCACCAGGTGGCAAAGACCATTAGAAAATAATTAGTAAATGCCAAAGGGCCACATTGCTAAGAGTACTTTCCCCTACAGACGTTATCTTGAGTTTTTCTACTCAAGGAACATTCCTAGTAGAGAGCTGATCTTTGAATCAACAATATGTATATATATATATTTTAAGATTTTATTTATTCATTCATGAGAGACACAGAGTCAGAGACATAGGCAGTGGGAGAGACAGACTCTCTGTGGGGAGCCCGACATGGGACTCGATGCAGGGACTCCAGGATCAGGCCCTGAGCTGTAGGCAGACACTCAACCAGTGAGCCACCCAGGTGCCCCTGAATAGACAAAATATTTACCTGAACACGACTATTTCATCTGGAAGTTCTTTTAATTGGCAAGTTAAAGGGTCTCTTGTTCTGCCACTGTACACCTAAAAATGGTTGTATTTTACCATAATCTTTAAAAATTCAAACTTAAATTTTTGAAGTGTCTGTTGTTCTTTCACCTACTTCCCAACCCAGTCATAGGATATAAAGGAATTTTCCTTCTTCACATACATAATAATACAACTATAACCTTGAATACCCCCCTCACTCAGAGATATACACATGTACCTTCTATTAAAATTTATAAGGCTTTTCCATCCTAGGACCCTTTACAAACTATCCTTTCTTTTAAGGGTTCCTATTGTAAGTGAAATATCTCCAGGATTTGAGTTCACACCTGAAATGTGATCTGGTACTGGATTTGTTTCTTCTGAGTCCCTCACAGTCACATAATTATATTTACTCACATTTCACTAATAAATATAAAAACATAATTGAGCCCAGGCCTGTACTCTGACTTGTCCTCCCTACAAATCCCCAAATCTAGAGTCTCTGGGGAAGTGTACATATCACATTCCAAAGGAACTTGTAAGATGGTTGGTTCCACAAACTGTTTTAATAATTATATAAACTTTTCTCACTATTTCTCCATCCCTAATATATACTGGTAGCCAGTTCCCCAAATTCCTGCTTTTTTCACATATGTAACTATTACCAACCATGTCAAAAACCTCTATCTCTTGGGATGCCTGAATGCTTCAGTGGGTTAAGCATCTGCCTTCGCTCAGGTCCTGATCTCAGGGTCCTGGAATTGAGCCACACATGTAATTCTTCCTCTGCCCTGCCCACCACTCATGTCCTCTCTCTCTCTCTCTCTGAAATAAATAAATAAAATCTTTTTTTTTTTTTTTTATTCATGATAGTCATAGAGAGAGGAGAGAGAGGCAGAGACACAGGCAGAGGGAGAAGCAGGCTCCATGCCAGGAGCCCGACGTGGGACTCGATCCCAGGACTCCGGGATCGCGCCCTGGGCCAAAGGCAGGCGCCAAACCGCTGAGCCACCCAGGGATCCCAATAAATAAAATCTTAAAACAAAAACAAAAACAACCCTCTATCCCTACATAAAAGCAAGTAAATTGAACTGAATGTGAAGCCAGATTAGACTGTACCATTCATGAACTATGTGACTGGGCAATTACTTATCTCTTTGATTTTTAATTTTTTCCTCCATAAAATGAGGATAATTTAAATTCTTGAGGCTTATTGTGAGGATGAAATAAAATAATGAATACAGAGTACTTAGTCATTATATTTTGCTATTGTATCTCCTTAGCCCCTCTCATTTCTATTTCTTTTTTTTTTTTTAAGATTTTATCTATTTACTCATGAGAGACAGAGAGAGAGAGAGAGGCAGAGACACAGGCAGAGGGAGAAGCAGGCCCCACGCAGGGAGCCCAACGCGGGACCCAACCCCGGGACCCCAGGATCACTGGGGATCACCCTGAGCTAAAGGCCGCACTAAACCTCTGAGCCACCAGGGCTGCCCCCTCTCATTTCTATTTCTGATATGATATAATTGTAAATAAATTTCACTGTACTTTCAACATTTTCTTCTGGTCTTTTCCAGAGTACCTACTATGGACCAGATAAAATGCTAACTTCTAGTGATCTGAAAATGAGTAAGACACAGATAGCTCAAGACGTTTTGGGTAGCAGAAAAAACAAACAAGTGTTCCAAAAGCCCAAAATGAGGAACAACTGAATCTTCCCAGAGTGGGAGGAGGGTGGAGGAAGACTTTTTAAGAGAAAACATTTGAGTTGTGCAAAGGGGAGAGTACAGGCAGCTTATGGTGTGCTCCTTGGGCCTCTTCCTTATGAAGAGGGTGCCAAAGGTATCCATGAATCTCTGGACTGCAGGTGAAAACCTGCTTTCTTTAGATGGAGGATGAAACACAGGATGTTTCTCCTCCTCATGGGGAAATAAAGTTGTTGTTGTTCCCTTATTCATGCGTGTTTCTCCTTTCTTTTATTTATTCAATGTGACAGATACTAGGGATAGAGAGAGAAAAAAAACTCAGTCTAGTAAAAGAGACAAGAAAACAAAATGAGACCTCTAACAGAAATTCTTAAGGGGACTTGGGGAGCAGTGTTAGGGTGACCAACTTTTCCAGTTCACCTTCTATCCCTGATTTAGCAATGAAAAAGAAATCCCTCAGTCCTGTTCAAACTGGGATAGTTAGTCCCCTGCTTCCAGGCCAGAATGGACTCCCCTCATGCAGCCTGGGGTAGGGCGTGGGAGTATGGTCATATTAGAATGATGTCCAGCATAAATTTAATGAAATACTGGATGGATGAGAACATTCAAAACCTTTGTTAAGTGAATTAATTTAGCACATGGGAACAACATTACATTGAGTGTTTAGGAAAATTCCGGTGCTCACAGTTCCCAGAACTGTATGAAGATTAGGTGATTTAAATACTTCTGAGCACCTGTCGTCTGAAAAGATCATTCTGACAAAGTCATTACCTACAATAAGCTTATAGTTCAATAAAAGATAAAGCTGTGTATAAAAATCGTGATAGCATAAGGTAGAGACAACCTGAAAGCTTATCTGGGTTTCAGATAAGGAGTAGCTTTGGAGACCGAGGGACGAGGGACGACTGCCTGGAATGAGTGTGGGAGAACAAAGGAGAATAGAGAGAGGATGGGAAAGAAGGCTCTCGGGTGGAGAAGCAAGAACAACTCCACAGAAACAAAGCAAAAAAGTCACCTGGCACCATGGGCCCCAGTACAACTGAAGTGTGGGATGGAGAAACTCTGTCCATAACTGTCCATACTCTCCTACACGCTTAACTTTGTCTCCCTCAAAATCTCTCACTCCTGCAAAAAGTTTCCCAGGAACTATGAAAATGTGCTCATTTGGAGTTGGTTGGACTATGGTTATGCTTTTTGTGTAGAGTCAATATACTAGGGTGTTTGTGGCCTGAAGCTTTCTTTGCAGTGCTGACAGGGGTTGAGTTGAGCAGGTTGTGGATGCATTAGTAACTATCACCAATGTGTTGTTTATTAACCACTTTCTTTTTCAAGCTGATTCTGAATGATAATTGGTAGCAAAATCCAAGTTTCTGCATTTCTTTTTTTCCAGTTGGTAGTGCTGTGAACTCCCATAAACTCAACCACACCATTCACTGTTGCTTCTCCCTTGGCTCCCCTCCTCCAACGTTTGCTACCACAAAATATAGTTAGTGTTCATGTCTCATTTCTCAGCAAAATTATGAGCTGTGTAGAGTGAATTCACATTAATAATATTTTAGCAAACAACACTTTGAAGAGTCTACAGACCATTTACCAAGGAAACTAAATTATTGCAAATACTTGTGTCAAAATAAATGAACCAAGGCTTTTCTGATGTAATAGCCCAACATTTTATTATGGGTATAACAACTCTCTGATCTCTAAAATTCAGCAATCCTCATTAGATTCTTTCTTCATTAGAGAAAGTAAAAAATGTTCCCCTATAGATTTTTCCATAACTGTTAATAGTAGAATAGGGCATTTTTTTCCTAAAGTAATTCAAACTAATATGAAATCCTTTTCTAATACAAAATTGTCTTTAGAACACCTTAGAATTATTGTAAACCATAAGTAGAATTTATTAAGGTTATGAATCAAAGAGAAATGTTGTGTGTTCTTGTTGCCATTAAAAAAAATTTAGAGGTTAATCTTTTCCCCATTTTTTGGCTTAGCCATGACTCTGGCTTTTTTTCTCTCCTAATAGGTTCTCTTTGGTTCCAAGGCATTCCCAGCTGCTGACACAGTCACAAATTCTGTCTGAATAGGAGGGTGACCTTTTCAGAGAGGAGTCAATGTTTGTAAGCTAAAATACAAAGGAAGGGGGAAAAAAAGTTCACTGAGCGACTGTGCACTGGAGGAAGAAAGCTTGTTCCAAACAACCCCTCTCCGTCCCTACTCCAACTGGCACGCAAGTGTCCCACGTCCATCCCCATTCCTCCCTGACCTTACTGGCCAGGTAGATCTGTCTGCTGCAGACACAGTCTGCGCAGGCTCTTTGATGTCTGAAATTCTGCCTCCGTGTCTGCTTGTCTCTTGCAGGGAAGAAGCAGCATCTGGCACCTCGGCTCTGTGAAACATCAATGACTGCTCCTGGGAAGGGGAATCAAGAAGCAGCCGACCTGCCTTAGGAAGGCAAGTGACCTGGGTTACTCCTACCCACTGCCAGTCACATCGATTTTTCTGCATATGACCAGATGTCCTCAATTCCCCAGGCCTGAATACACTTAACCTTCCTTCTCCAAACTGCTTTATATTCCTTACCCACCTCCTTCTCCCTCCATTCTCAGCTCTTAAAAAAAAAAAAAAAAAAAAAAAATCACAGACACTGCAGTTGTCACACATCTTCTGACTTTTCATCAGAGCTTTGCATACCCCTTTCAAATATTATTCTCTTCCTTTCTCTCTCTCTTTATTTAACTTCACAATTTTGCTTTCTGGCAACCGACCAAAGATTTCTCTGTGCAACTTAAAAGAAATATTACAAGACCAACCCTCTCCTGGTACAAGAGCTACAAAATTATTTGCATATGTAATCTCATCCTGTACCTCCTGCTAGCCTGGGACTCTTCATCTCCAATCCTCATGGTGTAACAAAAGAATAAATTATGGTACTACTGATAGAACATTAAACTGACAATCTTCTGAGGCACTGGCAGTTTTAATGGAAACCAAAGAAAATTCAAGATTATACATTTTCTTGTAAATGTATTTCTTTCTCCTGTCTGCCTTCTCACATATTATCAGTTTTCTTGCCTTCTTATTATTCAGTTTCCTCTGAAACAGGAAGCAACAAATCTAAAGCTGCCTTTGAGCCAATCTCTCATCAATTGAACTATATTTGCTGATAGGGAATTAAGGTATGGCAAATCTGTTACAAGTCATTTAGGCTTATGATTTAAAGATTTAGTTAAATTAATAAGCTGTAGCAATTTTTAAAACACTAAATGGATTACTTTACCTAGTGTTTTGCCTCCTTCCTGGCTACTTTGGAAAGATGGGTAAAGTGAAAATAAAGGTGTTTCTATACTGCCATCTAGTGGAGACATCCAAAAATCTCTGTTTCTTCTCCGAATTGTTTAAAGGAACCTAGAAAACATTTGCTACTATTAGGATCTGGTCCAGGTTTAATTCTAGTTTTGTTTCACCTCCTCTGAGGATAATGCAATCCTGGGGGCTCCTTTTGGTGTCACTGAGAGTTTTAAGCTTTAAGCTGGTTTTGGAGAGCTAAAAAAGATGAAAAAATCTGAGTACTTAACCGTCCTAGTATTTTAACTTTAAACTCCTTGCTGTTCCACCTCTGTCTTGCTAAAACAAAACACTGACTCTGCTAAGAACAGGAAATGGTAACAATCTAAGAAAACTGCAGTGATCACCCTACTTAAAATAGAATTCTGCTCCCCTCTTCTCTCATATCTATGACTCTAAAATTTTATTTTAAAGATTTTATTTATTTATTCATGATAGACATGGAGAGAGAGAGAGAGAGACAGAGACAGAGACACAGGCAGAGGGAGAAGCAGGCTCCATGCAGGGAGCCCGATGCGGGACTCGATCCCAGGACTCCAGGATCATGCCCTGGGCCAAAGGCAGGCGCTGAACCACTGAGCCACCCAGGGATCCCTTATGGCTCCAAAATTTTAAATATTATGAATATGAAGAAGCAAATTAGAAAAACAATAAATAGCCCAATAGGAAACTACTGTCTAATTTATTTGTTTCCCAGAATCATTTTTGTCCTATCTCTAACTTGTAGTTCCTTTGACTGTGAGATACTTCCAGCACCAAATCTCTCTCCTGCCCCACACTTACCAGCTGCTGTTTCCAACACATTTCCACCTCTCCTCAAGTCTGCCTGTGGCAATCATCCCCTGCTCCCCAAATGGCAACCAAGGTGGATTCTTGGCATGTTTACCTCAGAGACTTTGAGTATCTTAGAACCTCTTCCTGTTTTTGTATTCTTTCATTCTGTCATAAGTGTGTGGATAAATTGTGAATTTGAATTGAAATATAAAACATGCTGAGCAAATCTAAAATGGTAGGAGGTAGTTAAACAGATGATGCTCAGACATCATATGATGTTGGCTGAGATATTGTTATATCTGCTGAGTCAAGGGGCTAAATCTGTAATTTCCCAATACGACCCATCATCTGGAAATTTCTCCTTAAATAAATTTGATCTTCCTCTTACAGTTCCCTGACACTTATGAAAGGGTGTCTTTGTCCTTATTTTTTTCTTCGTTAAGATACTCATAACTGTGAAAATGAACATCATTTTTCAGGATGGCAGATTAAAGCATGCTATACTTTTACCATGTTAATTATAACGAGAGTAACTAAATGCAGTATGTCTGTCTAAAGCAGTTTTAACTCAATTCAAAAACTCAAGACCTCTCTTATTAATTTCAGCTACACTAACCATAGAATTTTCCTTTCAGAAACAAGATAGTGACCTCTTGATCTCTATGGTTTCAGTAGTCCCAAAGCCCTCAATTCAAAGGATCCTGTTTTATTGATGGCATTAGCAATGATTTTATAATTGGTACTTAGAATTGATATACAGTGAAATTTAAATGGTTGTTGAGATCTTTGTTGATTAAAGATTTTTAAATTAAATACCAGTGTAGTATCTGGTGTTATTTGAAAGGGCCAATCTTCCACAGCAGGAATTTTAGTGGAAGAATGCCAAGCAATGTTCACTTTATGTCTCACTTCCAACCCTCTCTAGTGGTGCCAAGTTTATTATAGGTTAGAAACTGAACAGGATCTAGCAACCCACTTCTAAAATGTAATCATTTAATTTTCATATAATTTCATGAAGGCGGTTTAATTATTTTATAATTACATATCCAGACATGATGTGATGCGAGGTCATGATGAATATACTATCTTACAACCTTAAATATGGCAAAAAAAGTAATCAAGTCACATACAGAGATTCAGTTAAAGTAATACATAATCTGTAGTAGCATCTCTTTCTTTTTTCAGATCATGCAGTAAGAAAAGCATTCCTTCTGTGTTATTATGATTTCTCTTAGTTCTTGAACTTTCTAATCACCAATGCAACACTATTTTGTGCTGCCCTTCAAGGTAGAATAATGAAACCCAATAGTAGGATAGAATAACAACCCGACTTGAGAAGACCCTCCTCAGAATGTGTCTGCTTATCTCTTCTCCACTCTTGTTAATGACATGCTCTGTGCCCTTACACGACTTCAAAAAAAAAAGCATATCTGTGGAGTCCAAATAATATTTCTAAAATATATTGATTTCCATTAAAATTTAATGGATTTTTATGGACATAATTCATGGATTTTATGGACATGTCTCACCTTATGAGACAACCTCAGAGAACTCTAAGGTGACCATGATTCCTCATTTTTCAGTTCTCATTATTTTTAGAGGAATTTGTAATGCTTCAGGTACTAAAGAGAAAGTGACATGGAGATGAACATAAGCAGATATTTGTCTCTTCACAGTCTAGAATCCACGGTCTATAGTTACATTGTTTCAGGAGACAATATAACTCTATGTTTAAAAACAAAATGATTCCTGTGTGGTAGGGACAGAAGTGAGAGGAAGGTACATGGCAGGAACTGGAAGAGTAGATATTATGGGCTCCACAGCTAAAGAGACTGGAACCTATTTGGACACTATGCTCTACAGGAAGAGACCTCAGTGAGAGAGGCTGTGAAAGTGTTGCTGACAATCTAGGTGCTAGGACTTGGTACCAGGACTCTACATGAGCTCTCTGGACTGACATAGGTAATGGGGAGGGACTACCTGCCAGAAGACAGATTTATATATCTATGAACAGAAGTCATCTGCATTGCGTCTGATTATCTGCAAGTTATAGAATGGTAAAATAGCTCAAGGGCAATGAAAGGCCCAGGGACCCTATAGAAACAGCTGATTCACCTAGTTTTCTTTCTTTTTTCTTTTCTTTTCTTTTCTCTTTTTTAAATTTTTCTTTATTCATGAGAGACACAGAGAGAAGGCAGAGACACAAGCAGAGGGAGAAGCAGGAGCCCGATGTGGGACTTGATCCTGGCACCCCAGGATCACAGCCTGAGCTGACTGCAGAAGCTCAACCACTCAACCGCTGAGCCATCCAGGCATCCCTCCACCTTGTTTTCCACTGAAGTCATCCAGGAATCTTTTTGGTCCATTTCAGAGTCTTCTATAATTTTTCCCTGCACTGGCAAATATGGCAACAAGACATTGCTTTCAGATGCTCTACAAAATCCTATTCATCCCCAAATTTCTCCATAGATAACATTAGGAGTTTTTTCTGATCCCCCCAACTGATCCCTTTATAGCTTCACAATGCCTTGTCTCCCTTTCATGGTAGTATTTCATTTTACCACCAGTGATAATATGTATCTATCTAATCCCCATGTTGGATTCTAAGTTGCTTTTTAAAAGTCCTCTGCAGTTGCTATCAGAGTGCTGAAATATGTCATGTGCTCGATATGTTTCATTGAATTTAATGTAATTCTTATATCCATTCAGCTAGTCCTCATTGGCTCTTTTATAGGTAGAGATTGCAGCTTGCTGCAACGTAAGATCATAGAAGCTGAACTTTATATAGAATCATCTTCCACAGCTTTAATATGAATTGAATAACTCCGGGCCATGCTTGCTTTAGAACCAGTTTATTCCCAAATCTCTCTCTCAAACTACTATGAGTGCCTAAAAACACTCCCATTTTTGGATTTACTAGGGAATTTGGTGAATTAAGACATCTTGAAAAGGCTATATCAGTACTGAAAACCCCACTAGCCATTGGCTCCCACTAATAGATCAGCACAAAATAGTTTGTTAATTTGATAGGTCTCAACAGAATGGTAAAGAAAAGGAAAGTTTCTCACCCCTCCCCCCTTTCTTTTAAATAGTAAGTGAGGAAATAGAACACCTATGGTTCAGGATACATACGCTAGATCTGCAATAATTGAAGATGAACAAAAGTCCTTCATAGTCAACCTTATGACAACTTACTATTTTGTACAGTGAAATTAGAAGTCCTGAAAAGTATTTCCATGGGAAGTGTGAATGAAAAATTTTAAAAACATTCTTAAGGATGCCACTTATTTTTTGAAGTATGAATTAGGCTATGATCACCAACTAATATTTATAGATTGGTTTTACATTGAAATCTTCTTTATGATATTGGGTATGTGAACAGATTGAAGGAATTTAAAATAACCTTCAAAACTAGAAGTGATTTCATTGGGACCCAGAAACAGTTGGCATCTGTGCACAAATGACACTTGGTACCAATTATTTATGCACTAAATAGGTCTCGAATTCTAGATTAAATTATCCACAGTTTTGATTCAATTAGCTTTTGATTCAGTGCCTATGTCTTTAATGACAAAGTTATTCCAGGAAAAGTTGAGCCCTGGAAAAGTTTTACCTAGCTAAGATTCCCCTGAAGGGAGGATGTGAGTCACACAGTACTTACATTGGCAAATAAAACCACAGTGCATGTCCGCTCCCTGCGGATTTTAATTTGCAGCAACAATAAACTGCAAGTAATGGGCCTCAGGTTAAATGGTTAAATATAAAGTTCAAATCAGAATTAAGAGGTCTGGTCTTGCAAAGATGAGGTAAATGTTGTAGGCCAAATGATCTGAGAAGCCTTACAGAAATGCCTCTAGTCTCACATCTAGATAGTCTCCTACCTCACATATCTTCATATGAATCTTTTTACTTTAATTAGTTCTTTCAACTCAGGTTGCACTTTGTGCTCATAACCCTAGGGGAAAGGGACCATAATTATGACCAGAAGAAAATTTTAAGTTGTCAAAGTATGAATTTCCCAGTCAATACCTTCCCTTGGGGTATACTTACAGTGCTCAGGCTGCTTTTCTCCATCTTCATTTGTTCCATAATTTATTCCTTTATTTTTACATCATTCATGTTTATTTATTCATTCCTTCAATAAACAAACACCTACTGAGAATGTGGTGTTTCTTAATGGAGATGATATAGACATTTTGGGTGAAACAATCCTTGGAGATAATCCTTTGTACAGGATTGCCCAGTATATTGCAAAACATTTATTATCTTTGGGCCATATCCACAAAACAGGTCTCAATCCTGAGCAGCCTAACCATACTCCCCCCTTCTATTTCCAAACATCATAAGAGATGAATCCTGGGTATGACCCACTACCAGAGAATATCAGGATGAATAAAATAAGGTTGTGGATCTCAAGAAGTTGTTTGTCTTGTGGGGAAAACAAGTAAACACATACAGTACAGTATGATACACGCTTTGAGAGAAAAACACAATAATGACACTCAGGAATGTTCAAGACGTTTTCTCAGAGAAGAAAATGCTTGAGCCAGGTCTTTCTTTCTTTCTTTCTTTCTTTCTTTCTTTCTTTCTTTCTTTCTTTCTTTCTTTCTATTTATTTATGATAGGCACACAGAGGGAGAGAGAGGCAGAGACACAGGCAGAGGGAGAGGCAGGCTCCATGCAGCGGGAGCCCACGTGGGATTCGATCCCAGATCTCCAGGATCCGCCCTGGGCCAAAGGCAGGCGCTAAACCGCAGCGCCACCCAGGGATCCCGAGCCAGGTCTTTAAGTACAAGCAAAAATTAACTGGATGAAGAAGTTTTCTAAGCATCAGAAGAGGTCCAAAGGCCATGCCAGCATTTAGCAAAATGCTTTAGGAGAACTGCAAGCAAATTTACCAAAGACCATTGCATGGAACTGGAGTTGGGGAGGTAGTGACTAATTGGACAGGAGGTGAGATTGTAAGGAGAGTGTCACAGTCCAGGCTAAAATATTTAGACTTTATTGTTAGGAATATGGGGAAATGGAAGTGACATGATCATATTTGAGGATCAGAAAGATCACCCTGGAAAGGACTCTAGAATGTTAGAGGAAATGAGATGGGGGACAGGGGAAAACCATTCTGAGAATGTTGAAGTAATTCAGAAGGAAATGAAGGATGTTTCAATGGACTCCAATGGATTCAGTAAGGACTGCCAACATCTTCCAGCCACAGACCACCAGAAAACACCTTTAGTTGACCACCTTGATTTTATTACTAAGTGCAAAAGGGGAGAGCACTCACCAAGAGAAACGGAGAGGTATTTCAGTAAGAGAGTGTTAGAACCCCATTTATCAGATTTGAGCCATAGTGGGATAATTTTGGGGAGAGCCTAAGAAAGTGGGGATTTACTCACTATCAAAAAGGGCAATTCTATGATTAGGTATATCAATAAATCTTACCTTACCTGCCTTAAGGGAAGGCAGCCTAAATGGAGGATTGGTAAAAAAAAAAAAAAAAAAGTAGCAGTCATTCATGTTGCCTGGGAGAGGGAGGGTGTTAGATATTTTGTGGGTTTCAGTGGCCTTCTTTTTGTTTCACTTCATTATGTTTTACATGACTTCATATACTTGGTTGTGACAGGAGGTAATCAAGGTAGTAGTTAAGTCTGATTGGTTTGAGTGAGTTTTATTCTTTTTTGTGAAGAGAGATGCTTGATCAAGTTAAACTATTTTCCTTTTTCCAGTAACTACTAATTCCCACTGGGAACCCATATGATCCCAGGAAAATGGATTCCTTTCTAGCTCTAATATGAGACACAGAACTGAGTTTAAACTTTTCAGTCGGGACCCCTGGGTGGCGCAGCTGTTTGGCGCCTGCCTTTGGCCCAGGATGCGATCCTGGAGACCCGGGATCGAATCCCACGTCGGGCTCCCGGTGCATGGAGCCTGCTTCTCCCTCGGCCTGTGTCTCTGCCTCTCTCTCTCTCTGTGACTATCATAAAAAAAAAATAAAAAATAAAAAAAAACTTTTCAGTCTATTCAGTTTACCTGGCTGGAGTGATTGGTTCAATGCTTGATACCTAATCTAGGTCTTTACTGTGAATACTGGGACACGTATTTGCTTTTCCTTGCTGGATATGATTGAAGAAGGATTCTTTGAAATTTTAGAACTCTAAGTCTCCCAGTGGGGGAAAAATAGGTCACATACCAAGAATTGGAAACAAAAAATGGGATCAGAATTCTCAATAGCCCTACTGAAAACCAGAAGGCAATAGAGCAATGCCTGGCCTGAGCACGAAGCCAACTCTGAGGAAGACACAGCAAAAAGACAAAAAGAAACTTGGTCTTGTTCACATCATTTGAGCTGCGAGATCAATCCTCATTTGAAGGCAATTTAACCCCAACTTTTCCATCCAAACACCCTTTATTATTTAAGCAAGTGTATGTTAATCGTTCTATTCCTTGTAACCTTGTCCCTAGCCTCACCAAAGTAAAGAGTGAAGAAAGCGGATTTGTAGGTTGATCCAGGGTTATGACTGAGGTGAGCTTGGGCAACTAGGTCAAGGGAATTAAATGTCTTGGCAAAAGAATGATTAGACTGATCATTCAGTGATTGACTCCATAGCCGTGAAAGTACCTGGTTGACCTCCACTAAAATTATCCTTTTCTCTACTTTACTTTCCTAGGGCAAAGTCTGTATTTTCCAAGCTATTCTCTAATCTAATTAAGTTCAAATAAAAAGTTATAGGCATCGCATGGTGCTAAATTTTGTGAGAATACAAAAGGCTAGGTTCTTTTTTCTAATATTTATACTATTTAAGTTAGGGAGTTACACACACACACACACACACACACACACACACACACACACACACACCCTATCCATCTATACATTTATTCAACTCTTAAAAGCAAGGCAAGGCAAAAAATATGAAGAGATCAAGTAAATTTTACAGATGGCGAGTGCAATGGGATTTGAGAGGAAGTAGGAGGCAATCTGTGCTTTTCAGCTAATGTGGGGTGATTAGAGGAAATTCCCTAGGGCTCTCTTTTCTCTAATTTAAAACCTTAGCATTAGAAAAGGCAGCAGGTTTATTGTTTCTGATGTGAGTGATGAGGGATCTTTTTACTAGCTCTGTAACCTTGAGAAAGTCAACCCTTTTGAGCATCGACTTTTTCACTTTAAACCCTTTGATAATTGTTTAAGTCCCTACTTCTTTCTCAGGATTGTTGTAGAAAAGCAAAATCATAATGGGAAATAAACAATGTCAAGATACTTTCTAAACTGGAAAGCACCGAAGAAAAGTAGGCAGTAATAATGATTAATGGTGGCCCTTAGCAGACTCCGGTTTTTTATTTTGTTTTGTTTTGTTTTAATAATGAATGGTAGAAATTTTAGAAGACATAAAAGGAATAGTGACAAAGCTATGAAGAAGATATTGTTATGCATGTCATAGCATGTGTACCTCTGAGATGATCCTATCATCTCCATTTAGGGGAACTCCATTGGACAATTACATTAAATTTTATAAAGTGTTTATGTGGCTACATTTTACCCACAAATGTAAAACTGAGATCAAGAGACAGATGTAAAATAAACCTGGATGTTTCTGTTTGGGGCCAGGTAAAAATTCCATTCAAATTAAGTTGTTTGGGTGGTTCTGCTTTTGTAAACTTTATAAATTGACTTCTTCACATTATAACCTAAATAAATTAGACACAAAGTTCCAACACCAGCAAAGATCCAAACCTACATACACATTTGATACAAAGCAATAGAAAGGGGAATTGTGACCATGAGGTGTTGTGCCCAAGATTGCCAATCTGAGAAACCACCAAGGAGCCGACACCGATGCAAACACACGAGGGTTTATTTACAAGCTCGAGCTTGGGTCCAAGTATACCCGACACAGCAGAGCAGGAACTTGGACCCCTAAGTGGGTTACAGCTTGGTTTTTTATAGGCTGGTCTAGGGGACCTCCAGGAGAGGGGGGAGGAATTTCTCAAGTTCTGTTGACATTCTGATATGGGGCTTAAGGGCATTGAGCTCTGTTCTCATTCTAATATGGGACTTTCTACCAGGGGCGTGGGCTCTGTTGTCTTTCTGATACGGGATTCTCTGCCGAGGGCAATTCTGAGCTCTGTTGTCTTTCTGATATGGGATTCCCTGCGAGGACATTGAGGACATTCTGCAGTTTTTCCTATTAAGTTCAGCTCTTATTCACAGGGGCCTAAGATGGCTGTACTTGTGCTAATGCTAAACTTTAGGTGGGATGGCCTTAACTTTTCTCGCTCTGACTCTCTTCCTCCTCCTCCTTTTACTTAGGCCAGGACTATTTCGGTCACTCTCTCCTTTTCTCAGAACTCCATTTCTCATTCTTTCCCCTTGCTCTCTTCTCTGGTCCTTTGCCTGGTCTTTTGTCCATTCCTTAACCACTTATAGTATATGGTAATTTTAAAGCCTCAACATCCCCCTTGCAGAGCCCTCAATTTAAGACGCACTTAAAGCAGAAGGGTTTTCCAGACAGAATTCCCTCCATTTAATAACCAGTATGAGCCACTCTTAGGGAGTTTAAAGGGCCAGTGCTGCATATCATCAGTGACGTACAGAAGAAAGATCCATATTCTGGACACAGAAGTACACGCAAGAGTTCTGGTTCCTTAGGGATTTCAGGACAACTAAAAACCTCAGAAAGAGAGGATCATGAATAATTGCAAGGCAATAATAATAATAATAATAATAATTGCAAGGCAACTTAGACTCCAGTTCTCTCTTTCTAAGATAAGCATCTATAATCAGGCTCGTAACAAAGAAATTCTTGAAGAGTATCATATATCCATTTATTAATGTTTAGCTTGATAATGATTTCTCCGTGGGCTCAGTGTGTAGAGATACATTTTAACTTTATTTATTACTCTTTAAAATGCCTCAGAAAATTCAGATGCAATTAAAGTGATTAGAATAAAAATCAACCAGTGTTTAAAACTGTAAACAACAGAGCCCATATTGTCTAGTTTAAGCAGAAAAGGAATGTATTAAGATGTTGGATACCTTACCAATCTGCTAGAGGGCCGTATAATCAGGTTTACAAGCTACATGGCCTGCAATAATTAGGCTACTGGGCTTTCCAGTGAAGGCTCTGTGCCTCCTGCTTTATGGATGAAGGAAGGAATCTTAGACTTTTTGCATTCTCAACACTGGATATGGGACTCAACTGTTAGTGCCTTCATCCTAGCTACCTTTGAAACATGGATGCAAGGAGTGCCTGGCTGGCTCAGTTGGTAGAGCATCTGACCCTTAATCTGGGGGGTGTGAGTTTGAGCCTCACACTGCCTATAGAGGTCACTTAAAAAAAATCTACATGTCTTCTTTTAGAATTTTATTTCCTGGGACACCTGGGTGGCTCATGGGATGCCTGCGTGGCTCAGTGGTTGAGTATCTGCCTTTGACTCAGGGCCTGATTGCAGGGTCCAGGATCGAGTCCCACATCAGGCTCCTGCAGAGAGCCTTCTTCTCCCTCTGCCTATGTCTCTGCCTCTTTCTCTCATGAATAAATAAGTAAAATCTTAAGAAAAAATAAAAATAAAACTTAATTTCCATTTCTTTTCTTTTTAGAAAACCTTTATATTTTGTGATAGAGATTCCCAGATGCGAAAATAGTTTAGAGAGGTCTCTTGTACCTTTTACCCAGTTTCCCTTAACAGTTACATTTTACTTTAACTATAGCACAAATTCAAAACAAGGAAATTGATATTGGTACCATCCACAGAACTTTTTTTTTTTTTTAATTTTTATTTATTTATGATAGTCACAGAGAGAGAGAGAGAGAAAGAGAGAGAGAGAGAGAAAGAGGCAGAGACATAGGCAGAGGGAGAAGCAGGCTCCATGCACTGGGAGCCTGATGTGGGATTCGATCCCGGGTCTCCAGGATCGCGCCCTGGGCCAAAGGCAGGCGCCAAACTCCTGCGCCACCCAGGGATCCCCCATCCACAGAACTTATCGAGATTTTGCAAATTTTACATGAACTTCATTGCATATATGTGCGTATATGTCTGTGTGTACCGGTCTCTGAGAATATTTGGATTCATGTAACCACCACCACCATCCAGATATAAAACTGGTCCATCATCACAAAGATCTTTCTGCTACCCTTTTATAGTTTTACCTACATCTTCCTGTCCTTGACCCCTGGCAACAATTAATCTATCTCTGTCTCTATACTTTGTGATTTCAAGAATGTTGTATAAATGGAAGCATATGTGATCTTCTGAGATTAGCATTTTAAACTCAGCATATTGCCCTCAGATCCATTCAGGTTATTATGTGTTAGCAATAGTTAGTTCCTTTTCATTGTCAGATAGTATTCCCCCAATGTATAAATAAGTTATAGCTTGTTTAACTGTTCACTCATTAAAAGACATTCTGGTTGCTTCTAGTTTGGGGCTATTATAAATAAGGTTGCTATGAATATTCTAGTGTAGATTCTCTGGTCAACATTTAAACCAGTATCTTGGGATCCCTGGGTGGCGCAGGGGTTTGGTGCCTGCCTTTGGCCCAGGGCGCGATCCTGGAGACCCAGGATCGAATCCCACATCGGGCTCCCGGTGCATGGAGCCTGCTTCTCCCTCTGCCTGTGTCTCTGCGCCTCTCTCTCTCTCTCTGTGACTATCATAAATAAATAAAAATTACAAAAAAAAAAAAAACAGTTTAATTAAAAAATAATAATAATAAAATAAACCAGTATCTTCTTCAGGTGAGTCTGCTTGATAAGCCCAGGTCAGAGTTTGTGTTCTAGCCTCTCAGCAGATCTCTCTTACCATCATTAATCCCTACAGGTCATTTTCAGTACAATATCTAAAATTTACAAAGTAGACAGTAGTACATAATGAATACCTATGTCAATCACTGAGTTGCAGCGATTATCAGCATTCTGCCATTATTTTCATCCCTACCTCCACCTACTCTTCCTACCAACACTTGACTATTTTGAAACAAATCCCAGATAATGCCATTTTGTCTGTGAATATTTTAATATGTATCTCGAAAAATTAAGAACTCTTTTTAAAAAATGGGATGCCTGGGTGGCTCAGGGGTTGAATGTCTGCCTTTGGCTCAGGGTGTGATCCCAGAGTCCCAGGATCGAGTCCCACATCGGGCTCCCTGCATGGAGCCTGCTTCTCCTTCTGCCTATGTCTTTGCCTCTCTCTCTCTCTGTGTGTGTCTCTCATGAATAAATAAATAAAATCTTAAAAAAAAAAAAAACTCTTTTAAAAAAACAACGAAAGTGCCCTTAACCCTATGTCTTACTGTGGGTTCCTCCAAAAGCTGATACTGAAACAAAAGCTTGAAGGCTAACATTCTATTTCAGAGGGGGGAGACATCAATAGGGAAGTGAGAGAGAGAAAAGGGAAGGTTGTAAGTTAGGTGTGGACAGAAGGCTGCTCTGGAAAGCATGAATCCCTCAGCACTAGCAGGTAGCCACATAGCAGGCAGAGAAAGTCCTCAGGCAAAGACATGCAGGTGCTGGTACCTGAATTCTGTGTATCATCCACCAAAGTGGTAAGGGTGAGGGACTATGGGGCCTAGGAACTCACAGCATACCCTACATAGGCCTAAAAATAATGAACAAGTAAACAGTCAGTGACCACATTTCCCTAGTTTCTCATATTTTACAGCTTATGTGTCCAAATCATGATCCAAATAAAGTCCAAACAGCGTAATTGATTTATATGTGTTTAAGTCTCTTACCTCCAACTTTTAGTTTGAAATTTTTAAAAAATGTAACAAATTTGGAAGAATTTTACTGTGAACAACTATATATCCATCAAGATTAAAGCATCAACATTTTAAATATACTTCCTTTATCACTTATCTACCATCTATTCACCTTTTTTTCCAAATAATATTCTTGATGCATTTTGTAGTAAATTGGAGCTATCAATTGACATTTAAACCCTTCAGCATAAAAATTATTGCCAAAGTTCATATTATGTATTTTTTTTTCTTTTGAGGTAAATTTTACAAATGCACTGATTTTAAGTGTATAATTGTTTTGATAATGCATACACCTGTGTAACACATCCCTCTCAAAATACAGAATATTTTTACCACCTCAGAAAGTCCTCTCATATTCTTTCCCAGTCAATTCCTACCCCAACTCTTCAAAGACAACCCACTGCTCTGAATTTTTAACTTAATATTGTTTACATTATTCTCTTATTTTTCCTTCTAATGTCCATAGGATCTATAATGATGACACTTAAAACATTTTTTAATTTTATGTTTTAATTTTAATTCCAGTTAGTTAACATACATTGTTATATCAGTTCCAGGTATATAGTAGAGTAATTCAACACTTCCATACATCACCCCCAGTGTTCATCATAACAAGTACACTCCTTCATCCCCATCACCTTTTTCACCTACCTTCCCCCCTTTCCCTCTGGTAACCATCAGTTGGTTCTCTATAGTTAAGAGTTTCTTTCTTGATTTGTGTGTTTTTTTTTCCTTTGCTTGTTTGCTTAGTTTCTTAAATTCCACATATGAGTGAAACCATATGATATATGTCTTTCTCTGACTGATGAATTTCACTTAGCATTATACTTTCTAGCTCCATCCATGTCATTACAAATGGCAAGATTTCATTCTTTTTTATGACTGAATAATATTCCATGGTATATACTTACCACTTTTTTTATCCATTTGTCAATTGTAGATACTTGGGCTGCTTCCATATCTTGGCTATTGTATACTGCTATCAACATTAGGGTGCATGTATCCCTCTGAATTCAGGTTCCTTTGTTTTGGGTAAATACCTAGTAGTTCATTTGCTGGGTCATAAGGTAGTTCTATTTTTAACTTTTTGAGAACTCTATACTGTCTTCCACAATATCAGTACCAGTTTGTATTGCCACCAACAGAGCAAGAGGGTTCTCTTTCCACCACGTCCTTGCCAACACCTGTTGTTTCTTGTGTTTTTTATTTTATCCATTCTGACAAGTGTGGGGTGATATCTTATTAGAGTTTTTATTTGAATTTCCCTGGTAAGTGATAATGAGTATCTTTTCATGTGTTTGTTATCCAACTGTATGTCATCTTTGGAGAAATATCTGTTTATGTCTTCTGCCAATTTTTTTTTTATTAGATTGTTCTTTGGGTCTTGAGTTGTAGCAGTTCTTTATATATTTTGGATATCAACCCTTTATTAGATATGTCATTTGCAGATATCTCTTCCCATTCAATTAGTTGCCTTTTAGTTTTGTTGAGTTTTTCCTTCATTGTGCAGAAGCTTATTATTTTGATGTAGTCAATAGTTTATTTTTACTTTTATTTCCTTTGCCTTGGGAGATATCTAAAAGAAGTTGCTACAGCTGATGTCAAAGAAGTTATCACCTGTGTTCTCTTCTAAGATTTTTATAGTTTCAGGTCTCACAATTTGGTCTTTAATCCACTTTGAGTTTATTTTTGTGTATCATGAGAGAAAGTGGTCCAGGTTTCCTTCTTTTTGCATGTTGCTGTCCAGTTTCCCAAAACTGTTGAAGAGACTGTCTTTTTCCATTGTATATTTGTTCCTCTTTCCTCAAAGATAAATTGACCTCATAATTGTGGGTTTATTTTCTATTCTGTCCAATTGATATATGTCTATTTTTGCTCCAGTACCATAGTGTTTTGATCACTACTGCTTTGTAATATAACTTGAAGTCTGAAATTGTGATGCCTCCAGCTTTGCTTTGCTTTTTCAATGTGGTGACTTCTTTTATTACTGATACTAGTGATTGAAGTTCTTTTTGAGAGACAACTACTCATGGGTCTCTTTACATTTCTGCACATTTTGTGAGCTCAATCACTGACAACTTTGTCCTTGACTATCTTCTCAAGGATGTTGTTCCAACAAAGAGCCTTGGTAAATAGTGATAGTGGCTTCCTCCAGAGCAGAGGATAGGTTTGTTTCAAGGAAACTTAACATTTTAAAATAGACTGCAAACAAGCTTGCTTATCTTTTACCTCTGAGGTAGAAATTATCTTTTTTATATTGGACAATAAACCTCGAAATTCTTGACAGTTCCGAATTTTCATTTTTTTCTTGACAACTACTCTAGCAAGGAATTTATGAATTTTATTGATCTTTCCAAAGAACAACTTTTGGCTTTGCTGATTTTCTCTATTTTTTTAATATTCAATTTTTTAAATTTTTTTTAATATTCAATTTAATTGATTTTCATTCTTTAATTTTCTCTTCTTTCTGCCCACTTTGAGTTTATTTTGCTCTTTGGATTATTTTGCTCTTTATTTGGTTCTGCATATGCCCCTGAATGACTGTGAAAGTACTGTGAATAATGATTTGGAAGTTATCCATAAATTTTAGCAAGTGGACAAATTCACAAATATGGAATCTATGAATATAGCTATATCTCATTTTATTGCACTTTGTTTTACTGCACTTTGTAGATGTTGTGTTTTTTTACAAATTGAAGGTTTGTGGCACCCCTGCCTTGAGCAGTCTATTGGCACCATTTTTTTCGCTTTGTTTATCAGTGTCACATTTTGGTAATTCGAGCAATATTTCAAATCTTTATTTATTTATTATTATTATTATTGTAATGATTACAATTGTAATCACAATTGTTATGGTGATCTGTAATCAGTTTGGTGATCTATGATGTTATTCTGGTAGTTGTTTTTGGACGCCATTCATATAAAATGGTGAAGTTAATTGGTAAATATCATGTGTTCTGACATACTCACCAGCTGGTCATTCCCTCTAAACTCTACTTCTCCTCAGGCCTCCCATTCCTGGAGACACAGATTATTTAAATGGGTCCTATTAAGAACTCTGCAATGTCCCCTAAGTGCTTAAGTGAAAGGAAGAATTGAATGTCTCTCACTTTAAATCAAAAGCTAAAAATGATTAAGGAAAAGTTCTTGAAGGAAATGGAAATGGAAGGAAATGCTTCTCCAGTGAACACACAAATGGTAAGAAAGTGAAACAGCCTTATTACCGGCATGGAAAAAGTTTTAGTGATCTCAATATAAGATCAAACCAGACATAACATTCTCATCAGCCACAGCCTAATCCAGAGCAAGGCCCTTAACTCTCTTCAATTCTGTGAAGGCTAGGAGAGGCGAGGAAGTTGCAGAAGAAAATTTGAAGCTAGCAGAGGTTGGTGGGTCCATGAAGTTTAAGGAAAGAAGTCTCAGTAACATCAAAGTGCAAGGTAAAGCAGCAGATGCTGATGTAGATGCCCCAGCAAGTTATCCCAAAGATCCAGCTAAGACAATGCAGGCTGCTGCACTAAACAACAGATTTTCAATGTGGACAGACAGCTTTCTATTGGGAGAGGTCAGTGAGTGGCTTCAAAGCTTCAAAGGACAGGCTGATTGTTTTGTTAGGGGCTAATGCAGCTGGTGAAGCCAGTGTTCACTTAACAATACTAAAAATCCTAGGGTTTTTTTTTTTTTTAAGATTTTATTTATTTATTCATGAGAGACACACAGAGAGAGAGAGAGAGAGAGAGAGAGAGAGAGAGGCAGAGACACAGGCAGAGGGAGAAGCAGGCTCCATGCAGGGAGCCTGACGTGGGACTTAATCCCAGGTCTCCAGGATCACGCCCTGGGCTGAAGGCAGAACTAAACTGCTGAGCCATCCAGGCTGCCCAAATCCTAGGGTTCTTAAGAATAATGCTAAATGTCTTCTGCTTGTGCTCTAAAACTAGAACAGAGCCTGGTTGATAGCATATCTGTTTACTGCGTGGTTTACTGAATATATGTCTTAAGCCCACTGTTGGGACCTACTACTCAGAAAGAAAAAAAGATTCTTTCTAAGCATTACTGCTCATTGATGATGGACCTCGTCACCTGGGAGCTCTGATGGAGATGTACAATGTGATTGATGTTTTCTTGCCTGCTAACGCAACATTCATTCTGTGGCCCATGGATCAAGGAGTCATTTTTGACTTTCAAGTCTTATTTAAGAAGCACATTTCACATGGCTATAGTTGCCATAGATAGTGATTCCTCTTATGGGTCTGGGCAAAGTAAACAGAAAATCTTCTGGAAAAGATTCACCGTTCCAGATGCCATGAACATTTGTGATTCACGGAAAGATGTCAAAATATCCACATCACAGGAGTTTAGAAGAAATTTGATTCTAGCCCTCATGGATGACTTTGAGGGGTTCAGGTCTTCACTGAGGAAAGTAAGTGCAGATGTGGTAGAAATAGCAAGAGAACTAGAATTAGAAGTGGAGCCTGAAGATGGGACTGCATTGTTGCCATCTCATGATCAAACTTGACGGGTTGAGGAGCTGCTTCTCATGGATGAGCAAAGGGGGTGGTGTCGTGAGATGCATTCTACTCCTGGCGAAGATGCTGTAAAGACTGTTCAAATGACAATAAAGGATTTAGAGGGCAGCCCGGGTGGCTCAGCGGTTTAGCGCCACCTTCAGTCCAGGGTCTGATCCTGGAGTTCCAGGATCCAGTCCCACATTGGGCTCCCTGAATGGAGTCAGCTTCCTCCTCTGCCTCTTCTCTCTTTCTCTCTGCATCTCTCATTAATGAATAAATAAAATCTTTAAAAAAATTAAAAATAAAGGATTTAGAATATTATATAAACTTAATTGATAAAGCAGTGGCAGGGTTTGAGAGATTGACCTCAGTTTTTAAAGAAATTCTACTGTGGGTAAAATGCTATCAAATAGCATTGCATGCTAGAGAGAAAACATTCATGAAAGGATGAGTCTGTTGATTTGGTTAACTTCACTATTGAATTGTTTTAAGAAATTGCCATAGTCTTCCCCACTTTCAGCAACCACCACCTTGATCAGTCAGCAGCCATCAGCACTGAGGCAAGACCATCCACCAGCAAAAAGGTTATGACTTGCTGAACATCTGATGATGGTTAGCATTTTTTTTTAAGCAATAACACATTTTTAATTTTTTTATTTTTTAAAGGAATGTCTAGGCCCAACATGAGGCTTGAACTCATACCTTGAGATCAAGATAGCATGCTTTATCAACTGACAGGCACCCCACTAAAATATTTTTTTAAATTAAGGTATGTACATCGTTTGTTTTTTTTAAGACATACTTTCATAGTTAATAGACTATTGTAGAGTGTAAAGATAACTTTTATGTAGCTTTGGAAACCAAAAACATTTATTTGACTCACTTTATTGTGATATTTGCTTTACTACAGTAGTGAAGTGCAAGATCTCTGAGGTGGGCACGTAACAGAGATTGACTTTATTTCATCAAGTGTCTTCCATTTCTCATGTTCATTCTTCTGTCCTGAAATTTTGAGTTTCCTTCTGTAGCTTTCCCCTCAGGCTGAAGAACTTTCTTTAGAATTTCTGGTGAGGGCAGTTCTAATGGCTACTATTTCTCTTAATTTTTGCTTCTCTGAAAATATCTTCATTTGCCTTCATTATTGTGGAAAATTTTCTGGGTTGACAATTTCTTTCTTTTGCTCTTTAAAAGTATTGATCTAAAGTCATCTTCATAGTTCCTATGTGAAATCTAGTATTTTAAATCATTCTTCTTTTACATAGTATTCTATTTTTCTCTGAATGCTTTCAGATGTCAGATATTTGGTTTTCAACAATTTGATCGTGATGTGTCTGGGCACATAGTTATATATTCTGCCTGGGGTTTCTGTCTCTCAGGATGTTTGTTAGGTTTCCTCAAATATTTGGTGATTCTTGCTTTTGTGTTTATCTGTGTACTTGGGATTCTTTTCTTGTTTTATTTTGGGAGGAGGTTGTGCTTGTTACACACTAACTCTATGGGGAAGATTAAGACCTATGGCCATGGCCTAAATACCTGCCTTTTCTTTAGATGTATGAGGAAGGGGTGGAGGATACTGCCGAAAAGGAAGAACTAAGAGCTGGTGTTCTGGGTTCAAGAGCATCCTGATTGTTCCAGGTTTCACCAGCATATGGAAGGTGGCCTATCTATTAAACTGAAGGTCTTGTATTCTACCTATGGATAGATACCCCTGTTGCCATCAGGGGATGGGGGATGGGGAACTTCAATTGGCTTACTTGCTCCTGCTGTGGGACTCCAGTTACTTTGTGGTTTAGTCTGGACTCCTTCCTGTTCCTGATGGTCACCTCTAGATGTTGAACATTTTTGGTCCTGCTATTACCTTTTGTAGCAGTTCTGTCTTGTTGTTTGGGGCTGTTACTTCTTTCTTCTGTCCAATCCAGCTTCCTATCCACTTTTCAGGGAATTCTCATAAGTTCTGGACCATCAACAGCTAACCTTCAACCTTCTTGTTTTCCAATTCATTAAAGTCCAATTTAATGAATTTAATTTTTAAAAATATGTATTTTGTGCCAGGTCTAGGGTTTTGTGGCATGAAAAGAAGGTTGCATCATGTGCCCACTCTGCCATTTTATTTATTTATTTATTTATTTATTTATTTATTTATTTATTTATAGATATATTTTTTATTGGTATTCAATTTACTCTGCCATTTTAAATCAAACTTACTTTTCTCCTTTTTAAAAGAGGAAGTAGTGGTGTTAATAGTCTGACTTAATTATGTAGTTAGGTAAAGAAGGAACACAGCAATTTCAAGCAGGGAACTCTATAAATTTTTAGCTATTTTAAAGGGGAGAGAGAGTTTAGACAGTTCACATTGCTATGAAATGATGCTAAGATTGCCAAATTCATAGGTTTGCTTTTTCACAGGTTTGCTTGTTTCATGAAGGCTTTGAATTTGCCTTGGATTGTCCTAAAGTTTTAGATTCATTGCTGGACTCTGCTTTCAAGCTTATACAATTCTAAAGTTATATTCAAACACTGCCATCTTGTGGGTCATTCCTTTTGTCTCCCCTTACCACCCCTCAAATGCTCCCTCACACAAATATAACCAGAAGAGTTGAGCTATGTCAAGATTTGTTAGTGCTAAGAGCTCTACTGAGAGCTTTACCGATACCTCATTTAAACTTCACAAGAACTTTATGCATCAACTATTATTAATTAAATGTTAGAGATGAGGAAACTGAGGCCTACATGGGTTATGTAATTTGCATAAGGTCTCACAACTCATAAGAAGATGAGTAAAATTTATATTCAGGTGGTATGCCTCTGGAGCCCCTGCTTTTACAGCGTCCACATGTAAAATAATAAATTTAAGAATACTACAGTGTGACACAATTATATGAGTAAGTTATAGAAGTTAAAGAGGAGGAGATAGCTTTTAGGAAGGGGCACCAGGCACAGATTTTTAAGGAGGTACTCTCCTCTATGAGAGGATTTGAAGGATAATCATTGCATAGGAAGAGTGTAGCTGAGACCATATCTCCTGGATCTAATTGTATAGAAACACCCTATTGTCTATTATTTTGCCTTCCCTGTTCCCTGCCTTCTTGGGAGAACTACTACTACTTTGCTTCAAACATATGATTCTCATAGTTTAATATGAGTTTAAGAAATCCTAAGGATTATACCTTTGACTCCTCACCTAATCTGAGCCAACATGTACCCATCAGGGGTCCTGGAATTTTTGTGCTTAGGCAGGGGACACAGCACTGTGTTCTTTAATGGAAAAGCTGAGGTGTGTGTCAGAAAGCTGCAGCCAGCCAAGTGTTCTCACATGGAGAATGGTCTGGAGCGGAAGAGAATAGGGCCAAACCATAAGGTTCCAGTCTCTAGGCCAGCTGCACTGCTGGCTTTTCTATAGTAATAACTATTCTTGCAGAACCTAATCAGGTTTGGGTTTTGATCCACTGCAACCATACAAGTTCTAACATTCTTGATGTTACTAGCTGAAGTAGGGGCAACACTGCCTATATGCAACTTGACTGACAGCACAATACATCTTGATTATGAAGAATAGCACTGTTAATTTAATTTGGAAGAATGGAATTTAGGAAGTGTTGCAAATGCTATGTTGCTTAAGAATATTTCTGCAGTGCTCTATTCTGGCTTAATTTCATAATCCATTCCTGATGCCTGGATTATTCTCCTACTTTTCCCCAACTACATCACTGCAATCTTCTAAAGCCCTTTCTGGATTTATTTCTTGCTTTAAGTTTACTTCAGAAATTCTTTTTTTTTTTTTAAGATTCTATTTATTTATTCATGAGAGACGCAGAGAGAGAGAGAGAGAGAGAGAGAGAGGCAGAGACACAGGCAGAGGGAGAGCAGGCTCCATGCAGGGAGCCGGAGGTGGGACTCCATAAGGGTCCCCAGGATCACGCCCTGGACTGAAGGTGGCGCTAAACTGCTGAGCCACCGGGGCTGCCCTACTTCAGAAATTCTAGTCAATTTTTTTAAAACAACATTTAATTTATTTAATTAATTATTTAATTTAATTAATTAATTTAATTTATTTAAATAATTATTGATTATTTAATAATTAATTTAATTATTTAATTTATTAATTTATTTATTAGAAAAATAAATTATAAAATTATAATTAATTATAAATTAATTATAAAATTAATTATAAATTATAAAATTCAAAGAGATCGAAATTAAGAATCACCCCAATTTCACCACACTGAGATAACCAGTAGTATATAACCAGTATAACCAGTAGTATATTGCTATATTTTCTTTCTTATATATAAACACAAACATGTTTGAAAAGCCTCACAAAATGGCTAATTTTGATCTCATCCTCCCCTAAAAACAGCTGCAATGCATTTTTCATTTAATTGTATTTTATTTGCATTAATTCGTAATCATTTCAATATTTCTTGCAAATAACCAATATATTTGAAGGCATTTAGTTTTCTAGGGAAATGAGGACCAATTCCACATCGTTTGGACTGGAATATTCTTTCTTCCTTGCTTCATCTAGTTATTGTCTACTCATTCCTACGATCATAGTTCAAGTGTCACTTCTCTGGAAAGTTAGATTAAATTGGTAATATTCTTTGTAGTTCTTTTGAAGGTTGCAATCTAGTCTTATGTTTGGAATTATCTGGGTCTATTTGTGTTTCCACTCACTACTGGATCCTCAGTGCTTACCACACATGACTGGCACTTGGCAGTTGTTACAAGGAATGAATGACTGCTTGGAATAATTCTGTTGTTATGGAAATACTTTTTTTTTTTTTTTAAGATTTTATTTTTAACTAATATCTACACCCAGAGTGGGGCTTGAACTCACAACCCTTAGATCAAAAGTCACACACTTTTCTGATGGAGCCAGTCAGATGCCACTGGAAATACCTTTTGATTTATCAACGTTAAGACTTATTATTATTCATGAAGTGCTAGGCGCTCGTGTGCTGTATAAATATATAATTAATTACATTTTTCACAAATGTAAATGCATTTTTGCTTCTAAAATACATTATTGCTCCTAGTTTACGAATGAGAAAATAAGTCTTCAAGAAAGCTATTTAGGACAGCCCGGGTGGCTCGGCGGTTTAGCGCCGCCTTCGGCCCAGGGCGTGATCCTGGAGACCCAGAATCGAGTCCCCCGTCGAGCTCCCTGCATGGAGCCTGCTTCTCCCTCTGCCTGTCTTTCATTAATAAATAAATAAAATCTTAAAAAAAAAAAAGAAGCTATTTAACTTGCCCAGATAGAAGACATCAAAAAATATTTGAACCCAGGCCTACGCATTTATTTACATTATTATCCTAATTTGCCATTATTGGGGTCTTTGTTCATCAATATATGTCATCATATATAGCTCCTTTTCAAAATCACTTAATTTTTACATTACAAACTGTTTTTTTGTTCTGTCAAATTGGGAAATAGGGCACTTTGAATGCGGGGCAAAGAAACAGACCATTGTATTGGGAAGGGCAGCAGGGGAGCTATTCTCCCGGTCCCCAGCACTAACCAGCTGTATGTCTTTGCACTTCCATAAGAAAGGCTATATAAAAAGACAGGAGAGCTGACCTGGCTGCCCTTAAGAAGAAATGTAGTCCAACGCCTCCGTTTTATAGATGAGAGAGCTTGTATAATTGACAACGTGGCCGAGCTGGACAGGCAACTCCTAACTGCTAATGCTGTTTGTTCTGAGTCAACCTACCCCTCCTTGAACATTTACTGGATGCCTAGTGTATGAGGCATTTGGCAGGAGAGGTTCCGGCTTGGTAGGCCACTACTGACTTCCTCCTTCTCCTAATGCTGCTACTTTCTTACCCGCCCACCCCCGCCCCCTCCGCGCTTTCCCCCCCCCCCTTTTTCTCCACTGCATTACTTATTTTATTTATTTTATTTTATTTTATTTATTTTATTTTATTTATTTTATTTTATTTATTTTATTTTATTATTTTATTTTTTTTATTTTATTTTATTTTTTTTATTTTTTTATTTTTTTATTTATTTTATTTTATTTATTTTATTTTATTTATTTATTTTATTTTATTTATTTTATTTTATTTATTTTATTTTATTTTATTTTATTTATTTTATTTTATTTATTTTATTTTATTTATTTTATTTATTTTATTTATTTTATTTTATTTTATTTTATTTTATTTTATTTTATTTTATTATTTTATTTTATTGCATTACTTTTAAAACCGGCCTTGGATGCTGAGTTAAATGGGGAAAAGCGTAGTGCAAGCCCGGCGTCAGTGACGGGACCCTGGTGGGCAGCAGGTCCCAGGAGCAATCTAGAAAGGCAGTGACGCCTTCGGACCAAAGGAGTGACTCTCCTACAATCCGGGTGTACGAGGTGGAAGGGAAGGGCGATGCTGCGTCTCTGCAAGGCAACGCCTTTGGCTTTTCAGTGACCCCACCGGTAGGGCAACGGGAGAACTCTCCTGTGCAAGATGCCTACGCATTTGGCTTCTGCAGCAGGGTGACTGGCTGCCCAGGGCATTCGGCCAGGTCTCCGGGGCTCTCTCCCCACCGGGTTTATCCTGAATTCCAAGTCTGCAGCTGACGTTCCTACCTAGGCCGCCACGGCTGACCCTGAAAGGGACCTTTCCACCACCGTTGTTGGCTGACAGCCCTCAGCGGCCGCGCGGCCCCGCCCCGCCACGGCCTGCGCCGGGGGCCAGAGGCCGGCAGGGGTCAAGTTCCCTCAGGGGTCCCGGGAAAGGCCACAGCTGAGGGGCTGCCACGCGAGGCCTTCTGGGCGGACCGCAGCCAATCCTCAGGAGGCACACACGAGCCGCAGCCAATCAACGCCCGTCTTATTCCTGGGTCCCGCCCGCCCCGGCCTTTTCTCCCTGCCCCCCCCTTCCCCGTGCCTGTAGTCGCGGCTGAAGCTGCAGCCGCCTCCACAGCTGGCCGGGGTCTGAGGATCGGCCTCCTCCTGGCACCGTTGGGTTTCTCCAGTTGTCTTCACTGAGGATGTGTCCCTGCGCCGCTGTGTGCCCGTCTCGCGGAGACCACCGGCGCACTGTCATCTAGCGACTGGTGAGGGAGCGCTGTGCGCGGCCTCCGCGTGCGGAGCGGGCTGAGGCGCCGGCGCTCTTCAGCCGGGGGGCGGTGGCACAGTATTCACTTTCCCGAGGGTGCGGGTGACCGGGGACGCCAGTGGCGCGGGTGGGCCGCGGGGAGGGAAGCCAGTGGCTCGGAGGCACGGAGCGGGCCGAGTGGCCGGGCTCCCTGCCTCCGCCTTCCCGCAGCCTCGCGCAGCGTATGAATGGTCTGTTGTGCGACGTGCTACGTTGCCGTCTTGCCCGACACGCCCTCCAGCGTTGTTGCCTTGCTAGTCTCAAGACAGTTGTCCGCGTCGCTTCCCTTCAAGCCTGGGACTCGAATCCGTTCTTTGAAGCGTTGCCCCTTCGTAGGGCCACCTATTTTTATTCCACTATGGTGACACTGACTCTGAAATTCTGCGTCAGTCGACCATTACGTGAAAAGGGACCGGTTCTTTATTGGGGGTGGGGGAGACAGGACAGAGGCTTTTTATTGTGATCATGCTTCCTGGTTCTAAAAAGTTGTAGTTCAGCAGCAAAATCGGTGAGCACGGACATTCTTGACGACTGTTCTCCAGCCTAGTTAATAAAACTTAAAGATATTTTTCAGGAAGCAGAAATTGATGTAGCTGCCCCCTCCCCCCTCCCATGCTTCCAAGCAGGGCGTTTGAAATTCGAAATTTATCAGAATTACTGAAAGAATGTGACTTCTGTGAGTGTGTTTCTCTACCCAGGATGTACCGATTCACATCCTTGCATAGCCGCTTCTTGATCTTCTCACTCCTTTCTCTGTTTTGAATTCCTTGATTTTTATTGGTTTTGGAAACAAAGATGAGGACAGAAAGGTCTGCTTTCTTTTTTTTTTTAAGATTTTATTTATTCATGATTGAGAGAGAGAGAGGGAGAGAGAGAGAGGCAGACACAGGCAGAGGGAGAAGCAGGCTCCATGCAGGGAGCCCGACGTGGGACTCGATCCTGTGTCTCCAAGGTCAGGCCCTGGGCTGAAGGTGGCGCCAAACCTCTGAGCCACCCAGGCTGCCCAAGGTCTGTTTTCTAAAAAGAATTTGTTACAGATACTTGCGGAAACTTAAGAGTTTACTTCAAGAAGTTTTTTAAAAAATGGCTGTTCCATGATTTAAAAAAAAAACCCCAAACCCCAAAGAAACTTGTATTGAGGGTTCTTAGTATACTAAATTTTATGAAGGAACTTACTAAATTCTTTTACACTCATTATACTTTTGGACCGTATAAAGTTCACTAGACCATAAGTGAATTTACCTATTACATAAAGGAGCTCCGTATTACTTGGTTTATTATTATAAGTAATATCAAAGTCAGTTTACTGTTATCAATAGGTCAATAATTTATTGCTACATGTAGAGATGTGCTTGCCCCCTAAAACTTGGGAGAATTTTTCTGTTGTGAAACTGAGTATTGCTCTGATAAAGCATTGAAGTTTCTGTTTTGTACCAAGAAAATATTTGGGAAAACGTTAGACTAAAATAATATTGATGAAGCAAAATTACTAATTTCCTAAGGAAGGAAGTGCTTGTGTTTTAAAATTGTTATGTGAATTATTTTCAAGGCTTATAGAAGGAATTAAAAAAAATTAAACTCTTTAATTTTGAGTTACAATTTGTAGCTTTGTAACAGTTAATATAGATACAAGTTTAAAAGAAAGATATTTTGGTATTAGTGCTTTTACAAATCTACTTACTGATTATATATATATATAGAGTGAGACATAGGGAGAAATAGGATATCCAAGAACTTAAAACCTTTGTGTACATAAGGGACATACTAACAGGGCAAGTTATTATCATCAACTTTGCAGATGGAGAAATAGGACTAGGGAGATTAAGTTATTTGTCCAAGGTTTTAGATAGTAGGAACCTAATTCTTATGACTACAAATAACGATAACTTTTTTCATACTACACTATTCTATTTCTCACTAAAGATTTCCTAACTGCATTTTGAGAGAGCAATATGAGTAGAGTAGAATAGATAGAATCTAGAGTAAACTTTTCTGTATTTGTGATTTTGGATAGGCTACTTAAACTTTCACGTAAATTTCCTTTCTGTAAAATGAAGGTTCTCACATATAAAGGGGCAATATGAGTCTGAAATTTGAGTAAAGCCTGTGGTTGTCTGTATCATAGTTCAGAAGATGGTCGATATCTGTTTTGTAACTCATGGGCACGTTGGCAGTCATGTAAGGGTTTGAGTGAAAAGCATTCCAAGCAGAAAGGACTCTAATATAAAGTAATGCCATTTTGTGACCTGTATACTAATATGTCCTCTTCCCCCTACCCACCATTCTTTTTTTGAAACATTTGTTGGGTGCTTACATATGAATAAATGGTCTCATTTATTTTTCAGAACAACTCAGGAGATAAATAGTTGTTCCCCACTTTTTGCAAGTGAGAGAATTGAAGCTTAGGAAATTATAATGTGTCTAGGATTATTATTATTTTTTTTTAATTATTATTATTATTATTTTTTTTTATCATGGTCACAGAGAGAGAGAGAGAGAGGCAGAGACATAGGCAGAGGGAGAAGCAGGCTCCATGCACCGGGAGCCCGTCGTGGGATTCGATCCCAGGTCTCCAGGATCGCGCCCCGGGCCAAAGGCAGGCGCCAAACCGCTGCGCCACCCAGGGATCCCTGTCTAGGATTATTTAGTCAGTGGTGTACTAATGGGTTTCTAGCTCCGGTGTTCTGAATTTAGATCTGAATTTTACATGCTACATGATCTTCAGGCCTAATTGATATCCTCTTCCTGAGATCACAAGACTAACCTTAACACATAAAACATAGATATTGGGCTTAGATTTGTCAGAGAATGGCATGATGAGATTTGTGTTTTAGGAAGATACCTAAACTCCTAACCAAGGATAAGTGCAACAATTATGAGGTCTCTACTTCTACTGGCTAACACCTTTGTGGTGGCCCAGTGCTCAAGGCTGAACAAAATTGCCTGTAGCTAGCTAGCTATACTGCTCCAACTCCGTTTCCCATCAGCATTTTTATATTCACATATAAAACAATTTTTCACCTTTAATTTTTATTTGTTGGTTTTTAAAAGTTTGTTTTGTTTTTCTAATTTCCAAAGTATTTAACCCTTACTCTACTTCTTGGCTGTTCTATCTATAATCAGGCTAGAAACTTGGGAGTTCACCACATCTTGTCAGTTCAAGAGCTTAAATATATCTAAGTGTGTCTCTGAATCGCTCACTTTCTTTAGACCTAAAGAAAGGCACAGAAAGCTGTCTATAATCTGACTCATCTGTGTGTATATATTAGGCCTTTTCTGTCTTCTGAATTACTTGGAATTTTCAGAATAGACCAAAATGATTCTAATGCTTTCATTTATATTTATTGTTCCCTCTGCCTTGAATGCCTACCCACCCTAAATTTATCAGGCAAACATGTACATCCTGATGTGGGAAATATCTCTTTCTTGTCAACTCCCTATTTCTATGAGTCACTTGCTTTATCTTTATTATAAGTTTATAATCATGTTTTTATTGTTTAAATAAAATCAGTCTCCTTTATCAAATTGTGATCCTTTGATGGTAGATTATAATAGGTAATAAATTTTGTTCATTGAATGCAGATGTTAAATGAGCTGTAGTTTCACTTAAGTATTATCCATGAACTTGTATTTTTTTCATGTTATCTAAAATATTTGTATTTATTTTGCATTTCCAGTACCTTGTGACCTGCTGTGGATTCATTGGAGAGGCAGTAGTGTAGTAGAAATAGCGTGGACTTTGCTGTTAAACAGATCTATGCTTAAATTCTAACTCCTCTTTTATTGGTGCTATGATTTGGGTGGCTTAAACCTCTCTGATATGTAAGATATCCAGTATGTATCAGGTGCTTAATAAATATTTATTTTCATTGCTTTCTTTGCCTTCAGTAAGCATTTGCTGAATGCATAAATAACATTTACACTGGTAATTGGAAATACGGGCCTGGAGTTTAGGAAAGATGTGAGGGTAGAAGACATATTTGGGGGTTATGAGCATATCAGTTACAGTTAAAAGCTAGAAAGAGATTGAAATTACCCAGGGAGAATATGAAGTAGAGGGGAAAAGAAGATTGAGGATGAAACATTGAGAGAAGCCCAAAATTTGAAGGTAAGGGGTAGAGATAACGTCTTTGGAAGATGTGGTGAGATGGAGTCCATGCTTAAATGCTTCAGGTATCCCTTCCTAAATACCTTAGGAGAATGCCAGATTAATGACCAAAAGCAGGTAAGTAAAATAAAATAAGAACTGAAAGTAGTGGAGTGCCTGGGTGGCTCAGTGAGTTAAACGTCTACCTCCAGCTCAGGTCATGATCTCAAGGTTCTGGGATCCAAAGCCATGTGGGCCTCCCTGCTCAGTGGGGAGTTGGCTTCTCTCCCTCTGCCCCTCCCCCTGCATGTGTATATTCTTTCTCTCTCTCTCAAATAAATAAATAAAAATCTTTAAAAAACCAACAACTGTGAGTAGCTAAAAGTATCTGGCAGTTTGGAGGTGATTTTGGTAATCTTAGTGTATGTAGTTTAATTGGAGAAGTATAGAAGTATTAGGGAAACCAGGTTGCAGAGAAGGTGAAACTCAAACATGAATTTTGAGATTAAATTTGTTACCCTTTTGTTACAGAAGTAATATTAGTAATAAAAGATATTATTTGTTGATTGCCTGTTTTGTTCTAGGTACTAGACTAAGCAATTTCATTTACAGTAACCCTGTGAGGTTGGTGACATTGTCTTTGTTTTCAGATGAAGAAATGAGAGATTATGTAATTTTTAGTTATGTAACCAATAACAGCTGGCATTACTATATTTGAATCCAAATATGTAAGACTCTAAGAAACTCTAGCTCTTAGTCACTTCCATATTTATGTTCATAGTATTCTATATGTTTCTCTATATATTGTAGTATGCTATGATTTTTACATTTAATATTCCCTTTTTTCCCATTTAAATTGTCTATATAGTAACAGTTATGGAATTTTCTGTAGTTATACCTTAATTCTTTCATGTAATGTCTGAGTTATTTGCCAATAAGTAGTTCTTCTCAGGTATTATGAATACACTAAAACTACAAAGGTGGGAAGATATTTAGAGTCTCCAAAGAATGAAATTAACTACAGTTGACTATTTTGCCATGTATCTCATTTTCCAGTTTTCACATTTTAAACTACTTGAAGCTTTGGTACCTTTTTGTTTTTGATACCAATCAACAGTTGGGATGAATGTTATAAGGCTTATATCAAGTTATAAAACATACAGACTAGTAGAAACAACTGAGGCTAAAGAGGATTGGGAGTCCTCTAATTCTGTGCTGTCACTTCCAGATGGGAAAGTCAGGAAGGGAAGAACTAGTTAAATTTAGGACTTTTGATTCTTAATGTGGTTTGAAATGGGAGTTAAAAGTGCAGATTTGCACTATCTGTGATGCACAGGAGGTTTCCCTATACATACAGTAAACTCATCATATGTCCCCCCCCCCCCTTTTTTTTTTTGGTCCCTCTAAATAACTGCCTCATAAGTGTTTTTCTGGTCACTCAGTGTGTATTTAAAAAATTAAAATGAGGGGTCCCTGGGTGGCTCAGTCATGTAAGTGTCTGCCTTCATCTCGCATCATGATCCCATGGCCCTGGGATGGAGCCCCGGGTCAGGTTTCCTGCTTGGCAGGGAGCCTGCTTCTCCCTCCCTGTTTCCTGCTCCCCTTGCTTGTGCGTGGGCTCTTTGTTTGTCAAATAAATAAATCATCTTTAAAAAATTAAAATGAATAAAGTATTTTGGGGAATTTAAGTTTTATTTTTAAAATTCATTCAGTTTATTTCAAACAAAAAAAAGCCAGTTGAACTAGTTCACCATTTCTGCACCCCTACCCCCATCTTAGAAATATCAATCTGTTCTCTTTGTGAGCTTGTTTTGTTTTTTAAAAATACCACATATAAGAGTCATAAGCTATTTTCTTTCTTCTGACTTATTTCACTTAGCATAATGCCCTTGAGGTCCATCCAAGTTGTTGCAAATGGCAAGATTTCATTCTTTTTAATGGCCGAATAATATTCCATTGTGTGTGTGTGTGCGTGTGTATGTATAACTTCTTTATCCATTTATCCATTGATGGACGCTTAGGTTCTTTCCATATCTTGGCTATTATAAATAATGCTACAGTGAACATGGGGAATCCATCTATCTTTTCAAGTTAGTGTTCTGTTTTCTTTGGATAAATATCCGGAAACGGACTTGCTGGATCATATGGTAGTTCTGTTTTTAATTTTGGGGGGAGCCTTCATACTATTTTCCACAGTGGTTGTATCAATTTACATTCCCATGAATAGTGTAAAAGGGTTCCTTTTTCTTTACATCTTTGCCAACAGTAATTATTTATTTATTTTTATAATAGCCATTCTGAAGGAGTGAGGTAATATCTCATTGTGATTTTGATTTGCATTTTCGTGATGATTAGTAATGTTGAGCATTTTTTATGTACCACTGGGCATATTTGGAAAATTGTCTATTTAGATCTTTTGCCCATTTTTTTTTAATCAGATGGTTTGTTTTTTTGCTCTTGAATTGTATGAGTTCTTTGAATATTTTAGATTGATTAGCCCTTTGTGAGATGTATGACTTGCAAAAATTTTTCTCCCATTCAGTAGGTTGGTTTTTCATTTTGTTGATGGTTTCCTTTGCTGTGCAGGAGCTTTTTAATTTGATGTGGTGCCACTTGTTTATTTTTGCTTTTGTGACTTTTGCTCTTGGTGTCAGATTAAAAAAATAATATCCAAGACCGATGTCAGGGAGCTTACTCCCTGTTTTCTTTTGGGAGTTTTATGGTTTCAGGTCTTATAAGTGTTTAAAACCATTTGAGTTAATTTTTGCATATGATTTAAGATAGGGAGCCAGTTTCATTTTGCCTGTGGCTGTCCAATTTTTCAACACCCATCTATTGAAGAGATTGTCCTCTTGCCATTGTGTATTTTTGTTTCCTTTGTTGTAAATCATGTATGCATGGATTTCTTTTCCATTGATCTGTGTGTTTCTTTGTATGCCAATATCCTACTGTTTTAATTACGAGTTTGTAATATAGTTTGAAATCACAGGTTGTGCTGCTACCAGCCTTGTTTTTCTTTCTCAAGGTTGCTTTGGCTACTTGGAGTCTTTTTTGGTTTTAAGATTGTTCTGTTAAGTATTTATGATCAGTTCCTTGGAGAAGAGAATTTATATAGAATTTCTGTTATAAAAGTTTTAAAATCTAACCATTATGAAATGGATTGACTGGTTATTTAAAATACGGAGGACTGGGGTGGGCGCCTGGGTGGCTCAGTCGGTTAACCGTCTGCTTTTTTTTTTTTTTTTTTAATAAAATAATTTTTATTGGTGTTCAATTTACCAACATACAGAATAACACCCAGTGCTCATCCCGTCAAGTGTCCCCCTCAGTGCCCGTCACCCACTCACCCCCACCCCCCGCCCTCCTCCCCTTCCACCACCCCCAGTTCATTTCCCAGAGTTAGGAGTCTTTATGTTCTGTCTCCCTTTCTGATATTTCCCACACATTTCTTCTCCCTTCCCCTATATTCCCTTTCACTATTATTTATATTCCCCAAATGAATGAGAACATACAATGTTTGTCCTTGACTCAGATCATGACCTCAGGGTCTTGGGATCAAGTTCCACAATAGGTTTCCTGCTCAGTGGGGTGTCTGCTTCTCCCTCTCCCCTCCCCGTTCCTGCTCTCTCTCGCTCTCAAATAAATAAATAAAATCTTAAAAAAAATCCAGAGGACTAAAATAAAATAAAATCCAGAGTACAAAAATATTGAAAGAAAAATAATTAGGAGATAATAAATAAAAAGATGATAGAGACTGGAGGGTATTATGCTGAGTGAAATAAGTCAATCTGAGAAGGACAAACATTATATGTTCTCATTCATTTGGGGAATATAAATAATAGTGAAAGGGAATAGAAGGGAAGGGAGAAGAAATGTGTGGGAAATATCAGAAAGGGAGACAGAACGTAAAGACTGCTAACTCTGGGAAACGAACTAGGGGTGGTTGAAGGGGAGGAGGGCGGGGGGTGGGAGTGATTGGGTGACGGGCACTGGGGGTTATTCTGTATGTTGGTAAATTGAACACCAATAAAAAATAAATTAAAAATAAATAAAAGCAAAAAAAAAAGATGGAGAAATGTTGAATGGAAAGTAGTTCACTCTAGATATAAAATTTCTAATATATAGGTGGTTAGTTTTCTAACAGGAAGTAAAGAAACTGAAGAATAGTAATTTATCATATTATATAGTTGACATTGTATTTCATTTCTCCAGATCTGATCAGGGGAAAGCAGACAGTGTAGCATACTGGAAAAAAGGAAATAAAGGCTCTTATATGGTGGCTGAGTTTTCTAGATTTTCCTACAGTCTGTCTAATCAATATATTAGTATTTCTATTTTTTGGATGTTTATTTTTGAATAGATATTCATGCTCATGGTAAAGCATTCAAAATTGGGTCATCGTAAAATATAAGTAAGTGTGCCTTCCATTTCTGTCTCCAGCTAGTGGTGCTCTTCTCCATAGGAACTATTGTTAACCATTTTCCTGTGTATTCTTCGAGACATCTTTTGTACATATTCATGCATAATCATGTAAATACATATACATTTTTTCCAGAAAGAGTATTAATTTACATCTCATTTTAAAGAACATTGTACAGTGTATCTTAGAGATTATTTCATATAAAAAATACATAGTTGCTTCATTCTTTTTGATGCATGAATAATACTCTTTTGCATGGATATACTTTTAGCTATTTAGGGTTTTTCCATGCTTTACTATTTCAAACAATGACTCAGGGAATATTCTTGTACTTATGCCATTTCACACATAATGTAAGGTTTTACAAGATAAATTCCTAGAAGTAAAATTGTTTGGGTCAGAAAAAATGTGTATTTTACATTTTCATAACTATACTAAATTGCTCTCCAAAGAGATTGTGTGAGTGTATATGTTTACTGGCAATGGAGTAGGTATGTATTTTCTTACAATCTTGTCAGTACATAATATCAACCTTTTGATCTTTGTATCTTGTTAGATTAAAAAGTGGTATCTTATTATAGTTTTTTCTTAAGTTTTTATTTAAATTCCAGTTAGTTAACAGTGTTATATTAGTTTCATGGATACAATGTAGTGATTCAACAATTCCATGAATCACCCTTTGTTCGTCACTGACAAGTGCACTCCTTAATCTCCATCGCCTATATAACCCTCCCCCCACCTCTCCTCTGGTAACCATCAGTTTGTTCTCTGTAATTAAGGCTCTGTTTCTTGAGTTTTCTCTTTTTTCCCTTTGCTCATTTGTTTTGTTTCTTAAATTTCACATTTGAATGAAATCATATGGTATTTGTCTTTCTCCGACTGACTTTGCTTAAGCATTATACTCTCTAGCTCCATTCATGTTGTTGTATGGTATCTCCTTATAGTTTTAATTTACATATCTTTTGAGTGAGATGAGTCTATTAAAAAAAATCTGTTTAAATTACCCCCCCCTTTTTTTTTTTGAAAATATCATATTCTTTGAGTTTTATTCTGTTGGTCTCTAATTTGTAGAGACTATATGGTAAGGTAGATTTTCTCCTTTTTTGTCTTAATTTTTTTTTAATGTAGGCTTTAAACTGATTAAATTTTTATAATTTTTATAATTCTCAAATTTCAGATTATGCTTTAAAAGTCCTCTTGTACTTTGAAATTGTAAAAAGGAATCTCCCATGCTTCTCGTGTTTTTATGGTATTATTTTTGTTTATCATTGCCCCATCTGGAATTTATATTGGTATAAGGTATAAATAAGTATCTAAAAGTTTTTTTTTCAGGTTGATACCTAGTTGTTTTGATACCTGATATTTAATTATCATCTGCTCGTATGGTGAAGGACTTTCCAGGCACAGAGAACATTATGACAGTGTCTAGCCCTTAATAAAAACTGAATGATGAGAGAGAGGATTGGCTTTTGTGGTGGTGATGGGTGGTGTTGGATGGTGATGGTGGTGAAATAATTTTAGGGGGTAAAGTTTTGAGATGGGATTGTTACAAAGATGGTAGAATTAAGTGTGCTTATAATTTGTGGGGACATAGCTAGTAGAGTGTAAAAATACAGGGGAGAAGGAATGAAGCTTTTGGAAAGAAAGCGATGGACTCCAAAGTACAGATACAGGGGTTGACCCCAAACAGGAGACTGGACAAAAGGTGGTAAAGCTGATTGATATAGTTCTAGAATTCTGTGGATGTGAAGTATGAAGGTGAAAAGGTGATACATTTTTATTTATTTATGTGTTTGAAATAGGAATTGGGGGCACTTATTTTTTTAGGGGGCACTTAAATATAGAGGTAGTTGTAAAGCACTTGAGAGTGAGGGGTAAATTTTGTATTTTTTACTTTTTCTTTCTCTTTCTTTTATAGGTCACCCTTGCAATTATGGATATTTAAAAGGATCACACAGTGTGGAGGGGGAGTTCCCCTCCTCACTCCCCCTTGGTGCTTGATTCCAGGAATAATTTATAAACTGTGGAAAGTTTTTTTTTAATAAAGAATTTGCATTTGATATAAACTTTATAGAACTATTTATAATTTTTTGATTTAAGTGCCAAAATAAATTGTATAAAGATATATAGTTTTATACTATTGCCATTGAGGATTTAAATTATAATCCTGTACAAGTCATTTATTCTCTATAAATCTTACTGAATAGCACCTTTTTGTTCTGGCTTTTTTATTTTTAAAAATTAGTCTTAACTATTTTGAAGAACTACTAAGCAGTAAAAATAAAACAATTAGGATGAATTCTTCCATCCCTGACTGCACATCAAAGTGTCGATCCCTGAAGCATGCTTTGGATGTCCTTTCTGTCGTAACAAAGGGGAATGAAAACCAGATTAAGGCCTTTCTCTCCAGTTATTGTTACAATGCTGCAACTATCAAAGATGCCTTTGGCAGAAACGCCCTCCACCTTGTTTCCTCCTGTGGAAAGAAAGGAGTATTAGATTGGCTTATTGAGAAAGGAGTGGATCTGCTGGTGAAAGACAAGGAATCAGGATGGACAGCTTTGCACAGAAGCATTTTTTATGGACATATTGATTGTGTTTGGTCTCTCTTGAAGGTAAGTATCATTTGTTTACTTAAAACTGTTTGGTGTGGTATATGTTTTTCTTAGTCTGTTTGAAACACCCCATTTATTTTCTAGAGATTTGAGTTTGTTCTTATCAATTGTTTGTTATCTTTTACTATTGTAACTGACTCATCTTTAGAATTCAAATCCCATATATATTTTTATTTAGACTTTTTATGATGTAGATTTTAAGCATATACCAAAGTTCTAATACATAGTAGACTGTTGGCTAGTTATGTTATACATGTCCCTCCTGTCTTATCTCCTACTATTTTGAAGTAAATCCCACACATTTTATCATTTCATCAGTATTATGTATCTTATAGTATATTTTTAAAAAATATTTTAATTATTTATTCATGAGAGACACAGAGAGGCAGGGGGAGAAGCAGGCTCCATGTAGGAAGCCTGACGTGGGACTCAATCCCGGGTCTCCAGGATCACATCCTGGGCTCAAGGCAGGCGCTAAACCACTGAGCCACCCAGGCTGCCCATCTTTTAGTATTTTTTTTTTTTTTTTTTTGTCTTTTAGTATTCTTAAGAAAAATGATATACTTTTCTGTAACTGTTATTAGCTTTAAAAGGGCACTACTTATTGAAATATAACATTTAAGGACTGTTTTTGGGTACTATGTTTCTTCTTGTTTGGCTAGGATATAGTTTATAGTTGTAAAAAAAAAATAGAGTCAGTTTAATTGAATTGAAATTTCCAGTAAGTAAATTAAATCTAGGTTTGTTGTACTGTATAGTCAAATAATGAAGTTTTCTGAGATGTATCCCAATGTCATTTCACTGATGAATGCACATTAACAGTCAAAAGTCATGAGTTTTAAATGGAAAAGTTTTTTTTGTACAGGCATTTTGTCATGTTTGTAGAGGATACAGAGAAGAGCAAAACACTTCCTGTCCTCAAGGAATTTATGGTCACATTAGGGAGTTTATCTTCAGTGTCTTCATCTATTTGTGATTTTAAAAAAAGTTTACTAATAGTACTGGTAATTCCTCTTATATCTAAAACATTTGAATATTGGTTCAATTTCCTTACTTTATTTTATACAGAAAGCTAGGTTGGTAAGAGTTAACACATCTTAACCAGATCTACTCTTATCCTCTCCCACCTCTAAAACCTCACCTTTTTAACAGTTTCTGCTAGAAAGTTGGATGACTCCTAGTCCTATCAGGCTTATGAGCATCCTTGGATTTTCTCTTGTCATAGGAGTTGCCATTCAGGTGTCAAGATTTGGGGCTTCAGTTTGAAATAGGGCCTGGTCTGAATTTTGAACCTTCCTTCCCTTTGAAGTTTCATTTCCCTTTAGAAATCCTCATTCTTTCCTCCTTGGCTAAGAGAAGCCAGAAAATTGTGCCTTTGGCCACCTTGTGCTTGGCTTGATTGTCGTTTGTCATCATCAAAGCCCAACTGATCAATGATAGATATCTAAGAGTGGATACATTGCACTAATAAAATTTTCCCACAGAAACCTTTTCCTATCCATTTAGTATTCATGTCTCAACATAGCATATCCTTTTTTCCTTTGATCTTTTAACATCATTTAATTGGAAGGGCCGCAGTGATTGGGGTGTGCATGTCACTTCTATTTCTGGACAACTGTAGCATTTAAAGTATTACGACAACTATAGCCCTTAAGGTATTATGGTTGGCAGAGAGAGACTATACACAAGTACACATTTTAAATAAATTGCATTTGATAACAAGTTTATAGCTATAAGACTTTTTAATTACCAAAACAAATTGTACAATAAATATACACCTGTACTACCAGTTCCTGATTGCCAAAGAGAAGAGAAACCTCAGCAGAAACTACTTGTCTACCAAAAACTGGAATAGAGACAGCCTATCTTATACATATCTTCTTTGACTCCTTGATTTCATGACAAGATGAGTGGCTGTCAAAGACTCTTTATGCTTGTAGGGTCCTGTTGTATGTTATTGGTATATCATTGTTTTTTCATACTAATAGTTTACTTACATTTCTATTCTGGAAAAACTTGCTTTATTTTTATTTTTATTTTTTTAGAGAGTTTATTTATTTTATTCATGAGAGACACAGAAAGGCAGAGACACAAGCAGAGGGAGAAGCAAGCTCCTCAAGGGGAGCCTGATGTAGGACTCAATCCCAGGACCCTGGAGATCACTACCTGAGCCAAAGGCAGATGCTCAACAACTGAGCAACCCAGGTGTCCCAAAACTGCTTTAATTTTCTTCATTTGTAAATAGAACTAACCTAATCATAAGGTTGTATGGATTAAATGCTCTGCTATTTGTAAAGTATTTGGAACAAAAATTTTCTTTTTTTTTTTTTTGAGTGCCTGATGTGTTCCACTGATCTAGGCACTGATCTAGATCATAGGGATATGTAATGAACACAATAGGTTAAAATAGAGATAAATCTAATTGTTGAATGTCTTAATAAACTGTCAGCAAGTACCAAAAGTTCTTTTTTTCCCCAAAGATTATTCTCAAAAAGAACATTTTATATTTAAAAAACTGTAGTGAAGTAACAACAATATCAGTTGAACATTACTATCTGTCCCCCCTACTCCTCTTCTATTATATTTTAAAAGATAGAAAAGTATGGTGTTAGGGATAGGGTGTGCTAACTAACTGCCTTATATAAGTGGGACAGAAAATGTTCTCTTTCATGTTTGATTTTGAACTGTGAAGATATAAAAATTACTTTAAATTCATCCTTAAAACACATAGACACATTCTCAGATTTTTTTATTAGGATTTATAAGAAGCTACAATTAAACATTGCTTTAAAGTTTGAATACAAAGATGAAAACCTGTATCACACTAATAGAAATAAAGGAATAGAATTGTCTTAAATGTAAATAACAGATGTAACAAAATTCAAGGCAGGAAGAGATGCAGCCTAGATGATGACATCATATTTATAAACAGTAAATTCTGATATCAATATTGTCCTGCCATTACTTGAAGTCTTTATAGCTCTTAACTAGACGTGGAGCATGGCTCTTTTTTTTTTTTTTTAATTTTTTATTTATTTATGATAGGCACACAGTGAGAGAGAGTGAGACACAGGCAGAGGGAGAAGCAGGCTCCATGCATCGGGAGCCCGACGTGGGATTCGATCCCGGGTCTCCAAGATCGTGCCCTGGGCCAAAGGCAGGCGCTAAACTGCTGCGCCACCCAGGGATCCCAGCATGGCTCTTTACATACATAAAGTATATGTGTGCAAGCACGGGCACATACAGAGAGACCCAGAGCTAGGGCAGCCAGACTTGCCTAACTGTAGAAAATTTTCATGTCTAGTTCATTTTGATTTTAAATGTTACTTATTTGTTCATGTTTTCTAGTTCTTATTTTAAGAATTAGATTTTTTTTAAAGATTTATTTATTTATTATGATAGAGATAGACACAGAGAGAGAGAGAGAGAGAGAGGCAGAGACACAGGAGGAGGGAGAAGCAGGCTCCATGCTGGGAGCCTGATGTGGGAATCGATCCAGGGACTCCAGGATCACGCCCTGGGCCAAAGGCAAGCGCTAAACCGCAGAGCCACCCAGGGATCCCAAGAATTAGATTTTTGATTTTTTTTTTTTTTTTGGTTCTCTTCTGTGTGTGAAAAAATGTGGGTGGGCATAGGAGGTAACATATTTATATATTTATCTCTCTCTCTCTTTTTTTTTTTAGCATGGTGTTAGTCTGTATATTCAAGACAAAGAAGGCTTGTCAGCTTTGGATCTTGTAATGAAGGACAGACCAACTCATGTAGTATTCAAAACTACTGGTAAGAAAATTCCGCAAATATATTTCATGAAGATACAGCTGAGAAAATTTTAGTGAAACTTTGTTCATTTTAAAATACATGAGAAAATTTATTTGTGTGTGGATATCTGCAAAGAACTTTTATCTTGGTGTATGATGGCTGATTATTTTGGGTTTTTATTCAGAACACTGATTTATTTTGTATTTTCAGTTTTAATCTATATTATGTCTGTGAGAATAAAAACATAGCCAAGTGGGAAGACAATTAGAATTGTAACTACTGTAAAGTAATTAATGTGCATCCAGAAAGCAACATCAATACTTGAGGTAGAAGGGAAAAGGAAGTGATTCTTCTACTTTCATATCTTTTTGATTTTGCTTATTTCTTTAATTTGTGTGCCTTTGAACTTTGGAAATGGGAATTGGTGGAAAAGGAGAAGAGGTTTACATGAGTCCACTCTATAATTTGCATTTAAATAGTGAGCAAGCTAAATAAGGACACATTCTTTTTTCATTTTTATTTCTATCCTTGATACTGTATTGCAAGTTATAGTTATAATTCCATTCAAGAACGGTATGTTATATGCCTTCCAAAATAAAAATTAAGACTTAGATCATAAACTTAGCGGTGATTTTTTTTTTATTCCACTTTAATAGGTATCACTAGTGTGATTTTTACATCTATCAAGAGCAAACTATTGAAGTTAATATTTCTCTAAGAAAAGTAACTTAATGATACATTTGCTTCTTTTAGAACCTTTATATGTGTATATGTAACATATAAATAATATATATATGTATTAGTAACATTCTGTATTTAATTAATTATTTTCATGGAAACTAAGTGGATACAGCAGGTGGTATTTTATTCATTTGGCAATTAAACTAGCTGCTAACAAAACCAGGAACAAATATTAGATTCCTAACATTGAGACAGACTTGTGCTGATTTAGATTTTCTGGTTTCTATTTCTAAAATTAGATAATATGTTAATAGTTTCATAATGTAAGAGATAAAGTTGACAGCGTCTTTCTAAATATGCTGGTTAAATTAGTTAGAGTCTGTGTTTGAGGTAAACTGATTAGTAGGGTATATAACTCAACTGTATTTGTTTTAAAATATTAAAGTATAAAAATTAATTTACATTTTAGATCCTACAGATGTCTACACCTGGGGAGATAATACAAATTTCACCCTGGGTCATGGAAGCCAGAATAGCAAACACCATCCAGAGTTGGTGGATCTGTTCTCCAGGAGTGGGGTTTATATCAAGCAGGTATTTTGAAGTACAATGAGAACTTTCAGAGATTAAAAATAACTTTTGTGTTTGATAGTTTATTTTTTATTTGGATTATGTTAACTTTGTGGAAGGGATAGTAACATTTTAATGAAGAAATCAATCAACAGAACTTCACTAATTCTATTTTAGATTTTGTTAGCTTTAATATTATTTAGATTGTGTTAAATACCATAAAACTGAGATGTTTGTGCAAACAGTATTAGAAATTAGAAGGCAGTATATAGATACTACTTTAAAAGGTAAGAGCTTCTATTGATTTTCTAGCATTTGTTTTCATTTCACAAAAATTATAGTTCTTCACATTGTTTCTCAAGTGAATTTGTTGTTGAAACTCACTGTTAGTTTCAGGTGAGCAAACCTGAGTTCTTAAATATGGGTAATTATAAAATTTTAGTTGATATAATTGTACAGTTTTGGTCTTTGGTCTTCATTTTGCTGAATCATGTTTTCCACCTCCGTGGATTTTGTTACTCTTGACATACTCAATTTATTCCATAATGCAGTGTGTGTGTGTGTGTGTGTGTGTGTGTGTGCGCGCGCGCGCGCGCGCGCGCACGTGCATCTGAGCTTACTAGGTCCTCATAATTCTTAAAATGCTATTCCACCCATTAGCAGCCACTAATGATTGATCACAGGGCACTTAGAAAAGATACCTCTTTTCCTTTTCTGAGATAATCCATGGTGTAGTTACCTTGTATGAGCTGAGATTTTTCAGGAGCAAGGATTTTTAAACAAGAGTAAAACAATAAATGGTAGCGTTAGGAAACCAGATACTGGTTATACCTTCAGGTCCTAAGATACATGTGTTATGGAAGAAATGAGCATATTTATCCTTTGTTAGGATGAAATAGTACACTTAAGAAGAAAGCTATACTTAAGGCAAGGAAGTGAGAATATTTTGTGAAGAGATTAAGGATGTAAGGAATTTGATTTACCACAGAATGAGATTGAAGCAAGCACTGGATAGGTTATGAAGGAAAGCACTGTAAATTACAGTCAGAAAAGAGAAGACAAGTTTTATGGGAATATTTACTGAGCACCAGTTATACGGAGAGCCCCATTAGTAGTAATTGAAATTGACTGATTCTATACTCTAGAACTAAATGAATTAATATCATGGGGCAGATAGTATTAATCTCAGCACAGTATATTCCAGAGAATTAAGATGAAAGGGATAATCAGTTATCTCCTTAAAAAAATTTGGAGGTTTGGGCAGCCCGGGTGGCTCAGCGGTTAGCGCTGCCTTCAGCCTAGGGTGTGATCCCGGAGACCCGGGATTGAGTCCCACGTCGGGCTTCCTGGATGGAGCCTGCTTCTCCCTCTGCCTCTGTGTCTGTCCCCCTCCCCCCGTGTCTCTCATAAATAAATAAATAAAATCTTAAAAAAAAATTTAGGGGTTTTAAGGTTGGAAGACTTTTTTTTTTTTAAGATTTTATTTATTCATGAGAGACACAGAGAGAGAGAGAGAGGCAGAAACACAGGCAGAGGGAGAAGCAGGCTCCATGCAGGGAGCCCGACGTGGGACTCGATACTGGGACTCTGGGATCACACCCTGAGCCAAAGGCAGATGCTCAACCGCTGAGCCACCCAGGCGTCCCAAGGTTGGAAGACTTAAACTCTGGTATTGGTTGTTTAATATAAGTCAGAAATAGAATGGCATTCTAATATTGAATATAAAACCAAGCAAAATGTATTATTTCTGGTTTAAAAAAATGATTTTTCCTTTACAAATTCTAAATTTGTGTTACAAATATGAATATAATGTTGGGTTTTATTTTTAGACTTTTTGGGTATTTGCGGTATAATTAAATGAATTAATGACTTTTTTATTACTTAGATAAATATACGTATTCACAGAACTTACCAAGTAATTAAAAGATATATGTGAATAGAGCTTGTAAGTCGGCTTCTAACTTTCTTATTTTCCATAAGAACCTGATTTTCTGGAAAATAATTCTCCGATTGCTTTATTTTGTAATAATTTTTTATATCCAAAGTTAGAAATATTATAGGTGACATAAGAAATGTAAAAGCACATATTTTTTAAAAAGAAAAAATGATTTTTAAATGGTATTAAGGTAAAACTAATATACTGATATTAGATGGTTTGCAAAATAACAGAGTGTGGTGTAGGGGTTAAGTATGTATGTACATAAACAGGCATACTTTGTGTTATTGCACTATGCTTTATTGGACTTCATAAACACTGGATTTTTTACAAATTGAAGGTTTATGGCAGTTTTGCATTGAGTAAGTCTTTGCCATTTTTCCAATAGCATTTCTTTACTTCATGTCTCTGTGTCACATTTTGTTAATTCTCTCAATAATATCAAACTTCTTCATTAGTATTATACAGTTGACCCTTGAAGAACATGGAGGTCAGGACACTTGAACCCCTCCATTCAATCAAAAATCCATGCATAACTTCTGACTCACCAAAAACTTAACTGCTGTTGATTAGGAGTCTTACTGAGAACATAGTCAATTAGCACATACTTATATGCATTAAACACTGTATTCTTACAGTAAGGTAAGGTGGGGAAAAGAAAATGTTATTAAGAAAGTCATAGGGAAAGAGAATACATTTAAAGTATTGTACTATATTTCCTGGAAAAATATCTGCTTATAAGTAGATACACACTGAAGTTCAAACCGGTGTTGTTCAGAAGTCATTTGTATTTGTTCTGGTGATCTGTGATCAGTGATCTTTGATATTACTATTGTAATTGGTTTTGGGTACCACAAACTGCATCCATATAAGATGGTGAACTTAAATGATAAATGTATGTGTTCTCACTGCTCCACTGGCCATTGTTCCCTATTTCTCTACCTTTTCTTGGGCCTCCTTAATTCTCTGAGACACAGATTATTGAAATTAGTTCTGTTAAGAACTCTGCAATGTCCTCTAAGTGTTTAAGTGAAAGGAAGAATTGAATGTCTCTCACTTTAAATCAAAAGCTAAAAATGATTAAGCTTAGAGAGTAAAGTGTGTCAAAAACTGAGATAGGTGGAAAAGTAGGCCTTCTGAACAAGCAAGTTGGCCAAGTTGTGAATTCAAAGAAAAAGTTCTTGAAAGAAAAGAAAAGTGCTACTCCAGTGAACACACAAATGGTAAGAAAGTGAAACAGCCTTATTACCGATATGGAGAAAGTTTTAGTGACCTTAGTATAAGATCAAACCAGACACAAAATTCCCTTCAGCCAAAGCCTAATCCAGAGCAAGGCCTTTAACTGTCTTCAATTCTGTGAAGGCTAGGAGAGGCGAGGAAGTTGGAGAAGAAAATTTGAAGCTGGGAGAGTTTAGTGGGTTCATGAAGTTTAAGGAAAGAAGCCGTCTCGCTAACATCAAAGTGCAAGGTGAAGCAGCAGGTGCTGATGTAGATGCCCCAGCAAGTTATCCCAAAGATCCAGCCAAGACAATGCAGGCTGCTGCACTAAACAACAGATTTTCAATGTGGACAGACAGCTTTCTATTGGGAGAGGTCAGTGAGTGGCTTCAAAGGACAGGCTGATTGTCTTGTTGGGGGCTAATGCAGCTGGTGAAGCCAGTGTTCACTTAACAATACTAAAAATCCTAGGGATCTTAAGAATAATAATGCTAAATGTCTTCTGCTTGTGCTCTAAAACTAGAACAGAGCCTGGTTGATAGCATATCTGTTTACTGCATGGTCTACTGAATATATGTCTTAAGCCCACTGCTGAGACCTGCTCAGAAAAAAAGATTCTTTCAAAACATTACTGCTCATTGATGATGCACCTTGTCACCCGGGAGCTCTGATGGAGATGTACAATGTGATTGATGTTGTTTTCGTGCCTGCTAACGCAACATTCATTCTGTGGCCCATGGATCAAGGAGTCAATTTTGACTTTCAAGTCTTATTATTTAAGAAGCATGTTTCATATGGCTAAAGTTGCCATAGATAGTGATTCTTCTTAAGGGTCTGGGCAAAGTAAACAGAAAATCTTCTGGAAAAAAACCAGAAAAACGTTCCAGATGCCATGAACATTTGTGATTCACGGAAAGATGTCAAAATATCCACATCACAGGAGTTTAGAAGAAATTTGATTCTAGCCCTCATGGACGACTTTGAGGGGTTCAGATCTTCACTGGGGAAAGTAAGTGCAGATGTGGTAGAAATAGCAAGAGAACTAGAATTAGAAGTGGAGCCTGAAGATGGGACTGCATCGTTGCCATCTCATGATCAAATTGACGGGTTGAGGAGCTGCTTCTTATGGATGAGCAAAAGGTGTGGTGTCATGAGATGCATTCTACTCCTGGTGAAGATGCTGTGAAGACTGTTCAAATGACACTAAGGATTTAGAATATGATATAAACTTAGTTGATAAAGCAGTGTCAGGGTTTGAGAGGATTGACTGAAGTTTTTAAAGAAGTTCTACTGTGGGTAAAATGCTATCAAATAGCATTGCATGCTAGAGAGAAAACATTCATGAAAGGATGAGTCTGTTGATTTGGTTAACTTCATTGTTGAATTGTTTTAAGAAATTGCCATAGTCTTCCCCACTTTCAGCAACCACCACCTTGATCAGTCAGCAGCCATCAACACTGAGGCAAGACCATCCACCAGTAAAAAGATTATGACTTGCTGAAACATCTGATGATTGTTTAGTACTTTCTAGTACTAAAGTATTTTTAAAATTAAGATATGTGCATTATTTTTTTAAAGACCCAGTACTATTGCTTACTTAACAGACTACAGTATAAAAGAAACATAACTTTTATATGCTCTTGGAAACCAAAAATTAATTTGACTCACTTTACCAAGAAATTTTCCCTATTGTGGTAATCTGGAACCAAATCCACAATATCTACGAGATATGCCTGTAATTAAAACTGCTATTGGTTTCGTATTATTGCCTTCCATGAAGTTTAGTCCTTTAATTAGCCTTCTGATAAGGGTATGTGAATATATAATTGCGTGTCAGTAGGGCAAGGAGGGTTTGGAAAGATGGCAGGTAGAAAAGGAAATGGGGAAGAGGGTAAAACTTGAAAATAAGTTTTATTTAAAGCCATGTAATGATATTAAAGATATATTAGACAGAAACAGATATTAAAAGGACATACTATTGAACCACCAAACCCTGTATAGGCGATACCTTTTTAAAAATATTCTTAAGCCATATGTACTGTTTTCTTTAATACCATATTAGTATTTTTGATGTTTGTGCTTCATGTTGTACTGCTTCGTTCTTGTTTGTGATTTTATAGTTGGGAAACAGCTGACTACTGCTTTTCCTAGTTGAACGCTTGAGATTTGCATTATCCTTTGTTTAGTGTCTTTTGTGGGTAATATATACTTAATTTCTTTTTTCCTTTTCCCATTTATCAGCATTTGTAGATATAGTTTTAAAATTGTATTTTTAGGGGATCCCTGGGTGGCGCAGCGGTTTGGCGCCTGCCTTTGGCCCAGGGCGCGATCCTGGAGACCCGGGATCGAATCCCACATCGGGCTCCCGGTGCATGGAGCCTGCTTCTCACTCTGCCTGTGTCTCTGCCTCTCTCTCTCTCTCTCTCTCTCTCTCTGTGTGACTATCATAAATAAATAAAAATTAAAAAAAAATAAAATTGTATTTTTAATATTTATTATAGAACTATATATTATAGTACATACATATATATACAAAATAGAGAGAATATATAATGAATCCCCACATACATGTCATCCAGCTTAAATAGCAGTATTCTGTAATTTATTCTTTTTATAAAAGTTATTTTATTCAGAGAAATTTAATCATATTCTTTTGTTTTCTCCTAGGTGGTGCTTTGTAAATTTCATTCAGTGTTTCTTTCTCAGAAAGGGCAGGTTTATACCTGTGGTCATGGTCCTGGAGGACGTTTAGGCCATGGAGATGAACAGACATGCTTGGTAATTGAAATGTCATTACCCATCTTAGGTAACTTCAGTAAAATTTCCCTAAAATGGAAGCTTCAGTTAACTAAAGAGACATTGTTTTTAACCTACTATAAGCAGAGAGTAATATAACAGTTGATTATAGAGTTAAAAAATTAGTTGTGGCGCCTGGGTGGCTCAGTTAATCCTCTGATTCTTGGTTTCAGCTCAGGTTGTGCTTTCTGGGTCTTGGGACAGAGCCTTGAGTTGGGCTCACTGCTCAGCAGGGAGTTTTCTTCCCTTTTACCCCTAATCCCCGCTTTTGCACAATCTCTCTCTCTGAAATAAATAAATCTTAAAAATTGTTTAAAAAAAGATCATTTAGTTTCCTTGCATATCATGTTTAAAGCATTTAGATAGAGTTTTTTTTTTTAATTTTTTAAAGATAATATTTTATTTATTCATGAGAGACACAGAGAGAGAGGCAGAGACATAGGCAGAGGGAGAAGCAGGCTCCACATTGGAAATCTGATGTGGGACTCAATCCTGGAACTCCGGGATCACGCCCTGAGCCAAAGGCAGACGTTCAACTGCTGAGCCACCCAGGTGTTCTGAAGCATCAAAGAAAAATTATATTTTGCATATAGCAAATAATAAGACAGGAGAGCATATAAATAAGTTTTAAAATATTTCCATATTTGAAATTTTAAAAGTCAGACTAATTGTAAAGCCCTTTTCTTGAAGTAGTCCTGGTTTTTATTTATTTACTTTTTAGTTCTCATCAAAGTATTTGTGGCCTACCAGTTGAGTTGGGGCCTTTGGGTGGCTCATTTGGTTGAGCCTCCAAATCTTGGTTTCAGCTCAGGTCATGATCTCATGGATTGTGAGATTCAGCTTTGGGTAGGGCTTTTTACTCAGGGGGACGTCTGCTTGAAGATTCTTTCCCTTTTTCCTTCTCTCCTCTTATGTTCATGTGCTCTCTCTCTAAAATAAATCAGTCTTTAAACAAAAATAAAAGTTGAGCCTGTGTTTTCATTGTATAATCAAAGATTGACTCTTACGCTACTGAAACTGTTAATTGGAAGAAACCTAAATAATTATTGCATTAAAAAATTGCCTGGGGATCCCTGGGTGGCGCAGCGGTTTGGTGCCTGCCTTTGGCCCAGGGCGCGATCCTGGAGACCCGGTATCGAATCCCACGTCGGGTTCCTGGTGCATGGAGCCTGCTTCTCCCTCTGCCTGTGTCTCTGCCTCTCTCTCTCTCGCTGTGTGGGACTATCATAAATAAATAAAAAAAAATTAAAAAAAAAGAAAATTAAAAAAAAATTGCCTAGTAGATTATTTTTAAGGTAAAATTTTTTGACAGGATTACTGCTATATTTATCTATTAAAGGGTGCTTTGAAAAGAAGAGAGAACTATAATAACAGCTTCCAATTTTCGTGGGTTTATTATGTTCTAGGCATCAGTGATGCTTTTCGTACGGTATCATTGACTTAAGCCTCACAAACAACCCTGTGAGATTACAGATATTATTGTCTTCATTTTATGCAATGTCAGAGACTTGTTTTTTATACTTACCAAATCATTTACTCTTCACACCTGTATTTTCCTGTATTTTTATTTATTTATTTTTTCAATACATCAGTGAATACCTTAGCTGAAGACTTCTTTTATTTATACCAAACAAATTTATACTTGGTGTATGATAAGGGCTCAAAAATCATTTGTTGGATTGAATTATTTTACTGAAATGTCTTACTGGGTTTTGCATTTTACTCATAAACCAATGTCCATATCCTGTTAAACTTTTTTTTTTTTTTTTAAGATTTTATTTATTTATTCATGAGAGACATAGAGAGAGGCAGAGACACAGGCAGAGGGAAAAGCAGGCTCCGCGCAGGGAGCCCGATGTGGGACTCGATCCTGGGATTCCAAGACCACACCCTGGGCTGAAGGCAGGCGCTAAACCGCTAAGCCACTCAGGCATCCCCCCTAAACTTTTTTTAAAAAAACTATTTATTTTTTTAAGATTTTATTATTTATTCATGAGAGACACAGAGAGGCAGAGACACAGGCAGAGGGAGAAGCAGGTTCCATGCAGGGAGCCTGATGTGGGACTTGATCCCAGGTCTCCAGGATCACACCTTGGGCTGAAGGCAGCACTAAACCGCTAGGCCACCGGGGCTGCCCCATATCCTATTAAACTTATCCCTTGCTAAATTGTAGAGTTTACCTATGATATGTCAGCCATTTATTAGTTATGTCATTTTGGAAATGGGATCACCAGATTCTGTTTGCATTTTGGTATAAATGGTTAATATATACTAAAGATACTTTTATTTTGTAGATTCCTAGGCTTGTGGAAGGACTGAGTGGTCATACTTGTTCCCAAGTGGCAGCCGCTAAGGATCATACTGTTGTACTGACTGAAGATGGATGTGTTTATACATTTGGTCTGAATATTTTTCATCAATTAGGAATTATTCCTCCACCTTCCAGTTGTAATGTACCCAGACAGGTAAGCTTCCTTTTTTAAAACAAGGTGACTATTTGCTATAAAACCTGTATGGACAAAAAGATGGAAGATACTGACATGTAACTTATTTTACTTATATTTAATGGTATATACTTTATTTTTCACAGGAGATACTAAGCAGAGTATAATTCAGCATTTGTTTGGAGTAAGAGAGAAGGCGTTTGGGAAACTAGGCCCAAAAGTTCTTTAGTTTAAACTTTTTTATTTATAAGCAGAGGGGGATCCACATTTTGCGGGTTTAAAACAAATAATTTTGAGGCCCTCCTTAAGAAAACATGAAATTTATGGGGGCTTCTGGGTGGTTTAGTGGTTGAGTGTCTGCCTTGAGCTCAGGGCATGATGATTCTGGGTCCTGAGATCAAGTCTCGTATCGGGTACCCTGCATGGAGCCTGCTTCTCCCTCTGCTTCTGTCTCTGCCTCTGTCTCTCTGTGTCTCTCATGAATAAGTAATTGAAGTCTTTAAAAAAGAATAATAAACGCAAAATGTGCCGTGTAAGTGAGTTATCCAGAAGTCCAAGCTTATTGGGCTAGGACTGGTGCTTTAAATTAATATGTTGCTAGAATCATCGCTCAATAACAAATGTGTTTCCAATTTGTAAATTTTGTATTTCAGAGATTAAATTTCTTTACTGGTTTAATCCTTTGGATTTAAAATTATTATTAGATACACAGTTTTTATTAATAAGCTTTTAAATCTAATGCTTTTCCATTCTGGATGACTAATGAATTGATAGGAATTACTGAGAAATAGTTAGAGGTAGCCTCCAATCTGTGGTACTTTTTGGTTGGAGGATCCATTTTCTATAATCATGAAATTTGTGGATATTAATCATTTTGTAAATTTCTTTATAAATGGTAGATTTTATTCTTGTTTTTATTCTTAGTGTTATGTGGCTATCTTGGAGCTTTAGGTTGACATGGACATATCTAGTATTCTCAATTTTGCATCCCTAGGAGCCATTTGGCAATGTACAGAGATATTTTTAGTTGTCACAGCTGGGGGTGGGGTTGGGAGTAGTGCTACTGACATCTAGTAGGTAGAGTTCAGGGTTGCTGCTAAACCTGTAGTTTATAAGGTAGTCCCCCACAGCAAAGATTCATCTGACTGAAAAATGTCAGTAGTGCCACTGTTGGGGGACCCTGAATATGTCCAATAGTTTTTCTTTAATTTATTTTCATTTTCTTCTATTTTTTTTTCAACATAGGAAGTGTACTCTTTAATCTCCATCACCTGTGTCACTCATTCCCCCAGGCACCTCCCCTCTGTTGACCATCAGTTTGTTGTCTATAGATAAGAGTCCTCGTCTTGATTTGTCTTTCTCTCTCTCCTTTTTCTTTGCTCATTTTTTTTCCCTTAAATTCCATGTGAGTGAGATCATGGTATTTGTCTTTCCCTGACTAACTTTCTTTTGCTCAGCATTGTACTCTATCCCTGTTGTTACAAATGGCAAGATTTCATTCTTTTTTTTATGGCTGAATAGTATTCCATTGTGTATATACACACCACATCTTTATGCATTCATTTATTGAGGGACACTTGGCTGTTTCCATAGTTTGGCTATTGAAAATAATGCTGTAGTAAACATAGGGGTGCATGTATCCCTTTAAATTAGTGTTTTTTTTTTTTTCTTTTTTTTTTAATTAGTGTTTCTGTATTCTCTGGTTAAATACCCAGTTGTATGATTCCTGGATCATAGGGTAGTTTTATTTTTAATTTTTTGAGGAACCTTCATATTGTTCTACATAATGGCTGCAATAGTTTGCATTCCCACCAACAGTGCAAGAGGGTTCCCTTTTTTCCACATCCTTGCCAGTGCTTGTTACTTGTGTTTTTTATTTTAGCCATTCTGACAGGTGTGAGGTGATAACCTCATTGTATTTTTGATTTGTATTTCCTTGATGATGAGCATTGTTTTATTGTCTTTCGGCCATCTATGTATGTCTTCTTTGGAGAAATGTCTATTCGTGTCTTCTGCCCATTTTTTATTTTTTTATTTTATTTTTTTCTGCCCATTTTTTAATTGGATTATTTGTTTTTTGAGTATTGAGTTGTAGGAGTTCTTTATATATTTTGGATACTAAACCTTTATTGAATATGTCATTTGCAAATATCTTCTTTCATTCCATAGGTTGCTTTTTAGTTTTTGTTGATTGTTTCCTTTGTTGTGTAGAAACTTTTTATTTTGATGTGGTCTCAGTAGTTTCTTTTTTTTTTAATTTTTTATTTATTTATGATAGTCACACAGAGAGAGAGAGAGAGAGAGAGAGGCAGAGACACAGGCAGAGGGAGAAGCAGGCTCCATGCACCGGGAGCCCGACATGGGATTCGATCCCGGGTCTCCAGGATTGCGCCCTGGGCCAAAGGCAGGCGCTAAACCGCTGCACCACCCAGGGATCCCCAGTAGTTTATTTCTGCTTTTGTTTCCCTTACCTCAGGAGACATATCTAGAAAAAAGTTGCTACAGCCAGTGTCAGAGACTTATTGCCTGTGTTCTCTTCAAGGATCTTTGTGGTTTCAGGTCTCACATTTAGGTCTTTAATACATTTTGAGTTTATTTTTGTATATGGTGAGAGAAAGTGGTCCAGTTTCATTCTTTGCGTGTTTCTCTCCAGTTTTCTCAGTAAGATTTGTACGAAAAAGACAAAACAATTGTCTTTTTCCCCATTGTAAACATTCATTCTTCCTTTGTTGAGGATTAATTGGCCACATAATTGTGGGTTTATTTCTGAATTTTCTGTTCTTTTCCATCGATGTATGTGTCTCTTTTTATGCTAATATCATGCTGTTATAGTTACTGTTGTTTTGTAATATAACTTGAAATCTGGAATTGTGATACCTCCAGTTTTGGTTTTCTTTTTTGAGATTGCTTTGGCTATTCCTGGGATGCAAGTGTGATTCAGTATTCATACAAGAATCATTGTGATAATACATCACATTAGTAAGAGTCATCTGGCTGTAAAATCAATAGTGCCACTGTTGAATATGTCACATTTAAAAGTGTTGAATTTTCTGATAGAATGAGAATCCCTGTTTTGCATGTTGCTTGTTGAAAAGTTGAATGATTTGGTTTTTATACTGTTAATTTTTTATATATTAAAACTGCTGACTTAAAGTTGCTGCATCAAAATATCTTGTGTTCTGAGAAGGGTTGGAGTCTCAGTGCTGAGATCTTCAGTGAATTCTGGCATTAGAACTTGAGGGGGCACTGGTAGTGGGTATGTCATATATTTGCTACTCTGGTCTACTGGATCTTTAAAAAATTATTCTAGTACTTGGTAATATAATAAACTGCTGTCTTACTTATCTTTTTGAATAGATGCAGGCAAAATATCTGAAAGGAAGGACAATCATTGGAGTAGCGGCAGGCAGGTTTCATACAGTGCTGTGGACTAGAGAAGCTGTTTACACTATGGGACTAAATGGTGGACAACTGGGTAAGAAATCTTGATGACAATATCTGAAAAGTAAATTGAATTTTTTTTTATTTTATTTTTTTTTTTTGAATTTTTAAAACAATAAAAAATTTAAAATTTTTTAAAAAATAAATTGTTTTTTATTTATTTGTCTGATTTTTTAGGTTATTTGCCAGATCCCAATGGAGAAAAGTATGTAACTGCTCCTCGTCAAGTCTCTGCCCTTCATCATAAGGATATCACTTTGTCTTTAGTTGCTGCAAGTGATGGGGCCACAGTCTGTGTTACCACAAGGGGAGATATTTACTTACTTGCAGACTATCAGTGCAAGAAGATGGCTTCTAAGTATGTTATGTGTATTTTTGTAAAGAAATATAATTTTAATAATAATAATTCTTCCAGCAAGACTTAGAATATAAGCTTTATGTGCTATGTTCTAGAGTGTCAGATGAAGAAAACTGAATGGAGAAAATTTAAAACTGAAAGGGAAAATCAAGAGTTTTTACCTTTGAGCTTAGTCTTTGAGAAGCATCCAGGGAGCATATGTAGAAGTTCTCTGTAAATTGTTAAACAGTATTTCAGAACTATATTTAACATATGGTTAAATGTGACCTATAAATTTCTTTTTTTTTTTATGCTTCAGGTACATAGTACTAGATTAATTATAATTCTTGGTTTGTGACACAATCATCATTGGTTCATGTGTGGCTTTCTTATGTTATGCATTTATTTATTTTTTAAAAATAGCTAATTATTTATCATGGATTCTCAGTCCATGTGTTTATAATTAACTGGTATATTTTTTATCTTTATATTTGTGTAGCCTTTTGTTACCTGAGAGTAGGATATAGTATGATATATCCTATAGTAGGATATAGTAGCATGCAGTAAAAACTAGCAGTTGGTTAGCTCATCAAAAAAGCCAGGTAAAGCAGGGAATCATAAAACTAAGGTGTAAGCATGGATGTGTCCGCCAATTGGAGTTCCTTAGCTTTTGAGCATAAACCTACCCATAATGTATCATCTGTGATTTCATTTTGAACACTTTAAGGAGGAAGCTCTTAAAAACAATTGTGAGGTAAATTAATATGGTTAGAGTCCTTTACTTTTCATATATTTCAATCTTTTATAGTTGATTAATCCATTTCTGATTTGACAGCAGTATTTTGCTATGCATTTTAATGTGTCATTCCAAAGTATTCAACTTTTTTTTTCTTCAAGATTTTATTTATTTATTCATGAGAGACACAGAGAGACAGGCAGAGAGAGAAGCAGGCTCCATGCAGTGAGCCCAATGTGGGACTCGATCCTGGGACTCCAGGATCACGCCCTGAGCCGAAGGCAGAAGCTCAACCTCTGAGCCACCCAGGCGTCCCCAAAATTAAATTAGTGATGATTTTCCTGGTAGCTATTAGCTATTTAGGGTTGTTCATATTTGAAATTAAAGATTTGTTTCATTTTGAGGTTTTAAGTTTTTCTGGTCTGTTAGGAGCTTTTAGTCTTATCAGTTAATTAAAGTAGAGTGAAGGGATCCCTGGGTGGCGCAGCAGTTTAGTGCCTGCCTTTGGCCCAGGGCACGATCCTGGAGACCCGGGATCGAACCCCACGTCGGGCTCCCGGTGCATGGAGCCTGCTTCTCCCTCTGCCTGTGTCTCTGCTCTTTCTCTCTGTGTGTGTGACTATCATAAATAAAAAAAAAAAAAAAAAAAAAAAAAAAGTAGAGTGAATGTGTGCATTCACAAGTGGGACTTTAGATTTCAGAGGTGTGTGTGTGTGTGTAGGTACAGGCATTTGGGAGGGAAGGACTTGCTATAAAAAGAAACTGCCATAATGTAGGGGAAACTTAAAGAGAAAGGAGGGACTAAGGATACCAAAGGCCAAATTGTCTTACTTCACGTGTCACAATAATCACTGTAGATTATTGTTTGAATAGTAATTTCTTAAAAATTGAGCCATGTATATTTTAGAGAACATATTTTTTTTAATTTTTTTTTTTTTTTTTAGAGAACATATTAATGGAGAGTTTTCTTTTTCACCTAGACAACTAAACTTGAAAAAAGTTCTTGTTTCTGGGGGACGTATGGAATACAAGGTTGATCCTGAAAATTTAAAGGAAAATGGGGGTCAAAAAATTTGCATTCTTGCCATGGATGGAGCTGGAAGGGTAAGTGTATATTTATGCAAAAGTGTAGTAAAGAAATTTTGTTCTCAATTGATAGCTGTAACGGACCTGATAATGTGAACATGTATTATTATGATGATGATGATTCCCATTGACTTTTTTCTCTACTTACTTTTGACATCAGTAGTAATTAGTATGGAGCTGATATTTCAAAGAAAGTTTGATGACAATTAATGTTGCACAGTACAGCTTTGTTAAACTGTAGCTTAAAATTTCATTTACTGTGCTTAAAATGGAAATAAGGAATTTTGATGGATTATTTGATATGTAAACTGAGTATGGATGAAGATATCAAATCGCATAGATATATTTTATATAACAGCTCCTTAAAAAAAGTAAAAGCTGAACAGGCAAAATTAAAAATTTTGTAATTAGTAAATTTCCCCAGATTTAGTTTTAAGGAAATGTACACATAATGTATATTTTCAGAGATTATAACTGTCATATATAAAAGATAATGCATTCCTAGATCACTATAGGAAGAATCTCTAATCTCTTTACATTTAAGTAGACTTCAATTTCAGTGCCCTGTGCAAATATATCAGTACATTTCTCTAAGGAAATTGTTAAATTAAGCATATATTCATACATTTTAGTAACACAAAGAATTTTACACTGGCTAGAAAAACACAGATTGCCTTCTGCTTTTTGTTTATAAAATAGAAACATATAATGAGAATGTTTTCTGAATCTTACAAAGTGCTATAAAATTTGACATTTGGAAATTGAAGAATTAATCATAAAGCTCTACCTACTGGGACTTAACAGATATAAGTTTGTAGTTGATAATTTTAATATAGAGGACTATATTAGAACTCTAATTTTATACTATGGGAGGAAGCAGTGGCATGGGATTACATAAAATAGTCTAAAAAGCATTTGACTCTAGGATATATTTTATTTATATTAATATGGATCTAGTTTATACTTCTGTATCTTTAATTTCTGCAAAATAGAATCTTACTATGAAAACCAATCTCTGAAGGACTCAATCAGTATAGTCTTTTTTTTTTACATAAATTTTAAAATTTTGGCAGATACCATTTTGTGTTAGTTTTCTTAAATATGAGGGGATCAAACTTTTAAAAATCAGCAGCATTAATTTTTCAAATGTAATTTTTCTTGGAATGCAAATATATGAAGCAGATAAGAGTTACTGTTCTGGATGAAGCTGGATTGGAAAACTCAATACCATACCTCTCCTTATTCTCTCCATCCCTAACTAGTAGGTTCCAAGCCATTTCTCAGAAACATTAAAGCTTGCAGAACCGCTTGGAAGCCATTGAACTCTGATTTTTCTACCTGTAAGATTTAGTTCTATAATTGGGTTATTCATGTCCTTTTTTTCTTGAGAGCTAAAGTTTGGATTTTCATAGGGTGATTTTCATTCTTCTTGCAAATAGATGGTACTACAAGTCTAATATCTAAGTTTTAGTTTTCATATTTTTGCTTTTCTTTACTATTGTAGCAGATCAATTTACCAAAAACGAGTAATACTGAAAATTACATCTTCTTAAGGGGAGTGTCTTTGAAGTATTTTTAGTGCTTCATATTTGCTTGATGTACTTTTTCTGAAAGACACAATGAATTGATTTTTATAGTTTCTTTTTCTGTGAAAGAGTGAACATGGAAACATATTAATTAGAGATATAATCCTTTGATACCAGTTTTTGGTTGTTCAGGTGCTATATGGGAATATATTTTTATTCCAGTGTAATTTGGATTTATTTTAGGTATTTTGCTGGAGATCAGTCAGCAGTTCTCTAAAGCAGTGTCGATGGGCTTATCCACGCCAGGTCTTCATTTCTGATATTGCTTTAAATAGAAAAGACATTTTATTTGTCACACAAGATGGAGAAGGATTTAGAGGGAAATGGTTTGAAGAAAAAAAAAGGAATTCTGAAAAGAAAGGTCAGTTCATATATGTGTCATATATGTGAATAGAGCATAAAGTATCTTTCAATTAACCTTTAATTTCACAAGTGTTTATCATTAGGTTTGACAAGGGTTATTAGGTTTTACCCTTAAGTATTGTCTTTTGATTTTGGTTTATGTGTATGTAGGTAAATAGTTAATTCACTTAACTCTGGTTTTCTTTTTTATTTTTTAAATATTTTTTTTTTTAATTTTTATTTATTTATGATAGTCACAGAGAGAGAAAGAGAGGCAGAGACACAGGCAGAGAGAAGCAGGCTCCATGTACCGGGAGCCCGACGTGGGAATCGATCCTGGGTCTCCAGGATCGTGCCCTAGGCCAAAGGCAGGCGCCAAACCGCTGCGCCACCCAGGGATCCCTTAACTCTGGTTTTCAACCTTTTATCTGTCTCAGTATATCCTGAGGTCATGGTGCATTCCTATCACTAATAGTAGATCACTGCTTGGCTCTAGGGACAGGGAAGTGTAAAGTTTAAAGAAAAAACTCCCCAGATGCTTTTGAACCATCTTCCAAGCTCCATTTTTTTATCTTCTTCCCTAAATTGAGAAGTGACTGGCTTATAGTGTGTGTGTGTGTATATATATATATATATATATATATATATATATATATTTTTTTTTTTTTTTACATTTTATGTATTGTCTTTTTATATACTTGTATATGTAAAATTAAAATTTTTTAAACACACATTTCATGGCTTAAAGGAAAATAATAGGAAGAATAAATTTTTATATTGAGAATTTAAAAAAATAGTTGTATTAAATAGTTGTTGGGTAGAGATAAATTTTATTTCATTCCTTGATGAATAGAAAGGATAGCTTTAAGATGCTACCATTGAAAACAGAAATTATTCATTATATAGTTCATTCTTAATTTTATCTGATTATAAATTTATAAATTTATGATTACTTGCATCGTTTTTTAACTTAAGTTGCCAAATTTTTCTTTCATCCATAATTATTTGTTGATTTTTTTCTGGAAAAACTAAAATTCATTTACCTCTTCACAGTTAATGGGTCCCACTGTATCCCAAATCATATGGACTACTGCAAAAAATATATTTTCCTAAAAAAAAAAAAAAAAAAATTTTCCTTATTCGTACTCTTATTTCTTTTTATCTGTTCTTAACTATTAGAGTGATCTTATTTTAATATTTGATCTGATTTTAATATTCCTGTATTTAAAAACTCTTTAATGTTTCCTCACTTCCTAAACATCGTCCCAAAAGCTCCTTCTCTGACCTTTGTCTGTGTACCTGAACTGCTTTCATTTATCATTCTTCAGTCACATCCATCTTCAGGTTTTCAATTTTGTTCAGTAGTCCCAGGACTTTCTCTAATTTTTCACATCTCAGATTCATTTATGCTTCATCAGAAATGTTTTCACAGATCCCTCAATCTAAATTGAAGTACCCTGTTTCACTTTTCATATTCCCTTTGGATTTTCATGATGCAACTTGTCTCTACTTGTTTTTATGTATTTATATTTTTTTTTTTTAAGTTTTTATCTATTTATGAGAGAGACAGAGACAGAGATGCAGGCAGAGGGAAAAGCAGGCCCCATGCAGGAAGCCTGATGTCTGGAATCACGCCCTGAGCCAAAAGCAGATGCTCAACCACTGAGCCACCCAGGCATCCCTGTATTTATCTTTGTGATTAGTTTTTTTAATGCTTGTCTCCTATCAGGCTATAAGATGGCAAGGACCTTGACTATTGCACTGGGTCCTTGGCATTCAGCATATTTCCTGACACATAGTAGTCCCTCATTAAGATCTGTTGAATGAATATGCTAAGACACATATAATGAACGTTTATAATTAATTCAGAAAATTATAAACATAGTTTTCAAAATCAAAGACACAGTGGAGTGATTAGAGGTTTGTTGTATTTCTTTTATTTCTTTATAGATTATATAAGTCTGTAAACATTTAAATTAGATTTACTGTGTGTCACATATAGAGCTATGCTTTATTGATAACATATATGTTGATAACAGGGCCCCTGTTCTCAGACACTCATAAGTTTGTAGGGACAATAGATACATGTTAATATTTACAGTTTACAAATGCTAATATGCATATGTTAGGTTTTTTGAGAGTAGAAATTGCAATAACTGAGTGTGTGGGAAAAATTAGCAAAGGCCTGTAAGACTGAAATAGAGTGAATTTGAGAGAGTAACCAAAATGCAGGTTTGACTGCATATAAATGTTGGAAGTCTTAGAATTGTATCTTAGTCACATTTAGTAATCTGAATTCATGATCTCATGCTTCCACATTTGCTTTTTAATGTTTTATATCTAAGTAAATGGTTGTCTTTGACACCTCACATCCCGCCACCCCTATATCCGATCAGTCACTAAATTTTGTCACTTTTGTCTCAAATATTTCTGAAATCTTTCCACTTTTCTCCACTTTTATTGCTACAACTTCAATGTATATTATTTATTCTTTGGATTCTTTCTTATTAGTTTCCTAAATGATCTCTGTCTTTATTTTTAATTACTTTCAGTATTCTTCCTACTGAAGAATAATTTCTTTGCATGCACATTTCATACTTTTCTTTCATAGCCTTAATTTGACTCGTAATGGATATAATCATTTGTTTTAATGTCTGTCTTCTCTGCTAGATTGTGCACTCCAGAATGGCAGGGACATGCCTATCTTGTTCACTACTGTATCTTTAGGGACAGATTGATGATCACTGCATCACAGTAGCACAGTATGGTCACTCAGATATTTGGGACCAAATAACAAACTATAGGGATCCTAAGTTTATATATTTTTAATGCAAGCTGAGGAGTTTTAGAAGGTGGTGTAACACTAGATTTGCTTCTTAGAAAGTTAACTTTGGTGCAGTGTGGAGGATGTTTTTGTTGAAAGGGACAAAATCATGGGTAATTGAGAATTGACCAAACAAAATTTCCTTTATAGTACCTATACTATACATAGGGTGCAAATTGTGTTGGGGGGCGGGGGATTATAATTCTTCAAAAGGACTTATATATGAAAGATACTTTCATATTTTATTTTTCTATTTTCTTTTCTCCTAAAGCATTTTAATAGTTTCAATAAAGCCTCCATTAATAGAAGTTTGTTTATTTTTCTTTTTAGCAGAGATTTTATCAAATCTTCATAATTCCTCATCAGATGTGTCTTGTGTCTCTGATATAAATAGTGTATACGAAAGAATTCGACTTGAGAAACTTACTTTTGCCCATAGAGCTGTTAGTGTCAGCACAGATCCAAGTGGATGCAACTTTGCAATCCTGCAGTCAGATCCTAAAACAAGGTACACTTGTATATATTAAATTTCATTTTTAGAAGGAATAATCACTGAGTTTTCCTTTTTTTTTTTTTTTTTTTTTTCAGTAGCTCCTGGAGGAAATTTAATTGAAATGCTTTTGCCAAGACTTGTAGAAGCTTTAGACATAAAATCATGTTATCTGGAAAACTCAGAGGTGGAATTTGTTATAGTGGGAATGATAAGTATTTCTTTTAGTTTGTAAACTGGTATTTATTGAAAATCTTGAAAATACATATGTGCATGCACAAAATTTATAACTACTTTTTGATGTACTCTGGGTTCTCAAATTCTGAGAAATATAAATATTACACAGTTTGCAAAAATCTCTAATACTTGAATATGATAATTAACAAAAGAAGAGGTGGTATAGTCATCTGTAGGGTAGTGTGAATCTCAGTGCAAATATTCTCTAAGTTACATTAGTAGAGAGATGACAGGTTAAGATAAATGTCCAGGGTACTGTTGGAAAGAAGTCCTGGAAGTAGGGTGAACTTCATTCTGGTTTGCCTAGGCCTGCCTGTCCCATATTTAGCACCAAAACTCTCATCTCCTGGGAAAGCACTCAATCCAGGGCAAACCAGGAGGATTGTTTCCCCTACCTGAAAGGGTGAAATGTGGATAGGGAAGGTGTGATAACATTTTTACAGTGCTAAAGAACCAGAGTTATGGACTGATTGTGTATCTGTGTGTATATTTATTTTTCCTCCCTGAATTTCTGGCCTATTCTGGGATTTGACCTGAAGTATTTGCTCAGTTCTTTGTATATTTGGTTTTCTTCACTTAAAAGGATAAAGGATAAAAGAAAAGGATATCAAAGAAAAGGTTGAGAACTGTACTCTTTTCTGGATATTTTTAGTTTTATAGTCATTTGTGTTTAGTTATAGTCATTTAAAAAATTTCTATGGAAATACTCATTTACATTCTAGCATTTCCTAGTAGAAATAGAAAACTCTGCTTTTGAAGGAAAACTTGAATCTTGTCAGTTTAGTAAAAAAATATAAAAAGGAGTCACATTTTAAAATGTGATACAGTATCTAAGACTTTGCAGTATTCTTATATTTTCAGAAATGCCAGATTTAAAATTTTAGAAGTTTAATAGCTAAAAAATAAATTGTACTTTAAAGGAGAATTGGCTAGGGATGGGATGCTTTTTTTTTCATTTTCTTGAAAGTAAAAATTATTTTTGTTTCATTTCTAGCCTTTATGAAATTCCAGCCGTATCCTCATCATCCTTTTTTGAAGAGTTTGGCAAACTCTTAAGGGAAACAGATGAAACGGACAATATTCATGATGTGACATTTCAAGTTGGCAATAGAATTTTCCCTGCACATAAATATATTTTGGCAGTGCGTTCTGACTTTTTTCAGAAATTGTTTCTTTCAGATGGGACTACTTTAGATTTTATAGATGTTTACCGGAAAGATGAAGATTCTGCAGGATGCCATCTCTTTGTCATAGAGAAGGTTCATCCTGACTTGTTCGAGTACCTTTTACAATTTATATACACAGATACTTGTGACTTTTTAATTCATGGCTTCACACCAAGAATAAACTTAAACAAAAAGCCAGAAGAATATCAGGGCACTATGAATTCACATTCAAATAAAATGCATTGCCATGAAGATAATCAGAAGTCAGCATTTGAAGTTTACAGAAGTAATCAAGCACACACAGTTAATGAAAAGCAAAAAAGCAAATCAAAGGCTTCCAATAAAGGGAAAAGTATTGGGGAAGATGATCCTGTAAGAATGTTGCAAAATGTTGCAAAGAAATTTGGTTTCAGTAATTTGAGTAGTAGGTATGGCTTCTTAATATCTGTCCTTGAACCTTATTATGAGCTCCTTTTAAAAATTCTTTTTCTTTGCTACTCGTCTTTTCCTGTCCCTCAGTTCTACCCCCATGTGCCTTTTTGTATGTGTTCTTTCTTCATTTTCTGCTAAAGCTATCTCTGTAGGACCCCCTGGATTAAAACTTTGGAGGCTGTTAGTGGGTGTGAACTCTATGTTGTTTGTGTAACAGGGATCTGGAATGGTAGGCGGTGTGGTATGCTGGAAAAAATACTATCTCTGGAGTTAGGCCTGTATTTATTTGCCTTTTGGCTCTACTAGTGACTAGCTGAGGCAGATTTGTTAGTTTCTTTGAACTTCAGTTTCTCAGTATTTAGAAGGGAGGGATAATAGTGGTTCAATTTGTTGGTATAGTTCTGTCCTACAGTATGTGTAAACTGCCTAAGAGAGATTTGTCATATAAACCATATTCTTTGGAATTCTTTTTTTTAAGATATGTATGTTGCTTGTGATAGTGTAATCTTATGTGTGGGGTAGGAGCAGAGAAGGAGCATTTATCAGGTTTCCTATTTAAAAACACTGAAGGGTTTAGTGCTATGGTTTTGGTATGTTTTTTTGTCAGTAACCATATTTAATATGCATTTGACCCTTGAAAAACATGGGTTTGAACTGTGCAGATCCACTTGTATTCAGATTTTTTATGATAAATTCAGTATGGTACCATTAAACCATATTGGACATTTTCCTTAGGATTGTCTTAACAATTTCTTTTCTCTAGCTTTCTCTATTGTAAGAATACAATATATAATGCAAATAATATACAAACTACAAACATACAAGTCTACTGTATAAGTTATTGGGAAGGCTTCCAGTCAACATTGAGGTACTAGTAGTTAAGTTTTGGGGTAGTCAAAATTATATGCAGATTTCAACTCAGGTAGGGGGCATGGTGACTTTAATTTCTGCATTGTTCAAGGATTAACTGTACTTTGAATTCTAAGTAAAACTGAAGGAGAATAAACGATACTTCTTTATCACAGAGTTGAGTTTATTGAGATACTTTTTTAGGTGATATAAATTATATAATTATGTCCAGATGTAAATTGTTGGATTTTTGCTGTTGTTTTGGTCCATCAACTTAATTTTTATCTATTTTTGATAGGTTAGATGGAGTCAGATTTGAAAATGGAAAAATTAATGTTATTGAGAAGAAAACTGGTAATAAATCAAAGCTAAATCAGAAAAAATGGTAAGTTAGGAAATGAAGATAAACTTTCATCTGTAGATTTTGAGACCTAACTGTGAAAACAGCTCTTGTTACTGACCATACAAAGCAAAATATTTGAGTAGGTACCCTCACCTTTAGTAGTCTTCATTTCTAGAAGTGTTGGAGAGCTGTTGAGATAAATGGATAAAATGTTAACTATTCAATAAGACATTGAAACAGTTCATTTTTAAATTGGTTTTTAAGGAAGAAATTTTTAATTTTCCTTGCCCAAATTTTATATTATTCAATATGTAGGAAATGTTAGCCCAAAACCAAACTAATTGTCCCTCTTCATCATTATGATTATTTTCTTTAGTGTAAGTTTTTTAAGTAATAAATATACTATTCTCAATATGTTAGTTATTAAAAAGTTTTTGTTTTTAGGTATTTGTACTTTGTAGGGGAAAAGTTTTGGAGAAAGAGAAACTAGAGATATCTAGACTATTTCAGCAAAGAATATGTTGTAAAAAGAGGTGAATTAAAGACCTTTGACTATGATGTCACTTACTATTACATTATTAACACCTGGTCTGTAATGCAAAAGGAAAATTAGAAGACTTTTTTGAATACTTATCTGTATTCGGTTCCATTTACTATCTTTATTATAAGGTCCTTATTATCTTTACTCAAGTGGAAGGAGATAAAGAACTTTATTTGTATGTGTACCCTCAAGTTTGTTCTCTGCTGTCTTTAAGAGAAAATCAACTGAAGCCAAATCCTATAATAAATTTTCTGTTGGCTAAATATGTAAAGAAATCACTCACTTCAATTAAAAAAATTGTTTTTTCAGTTCCTTTCTATGTGATGTGACCATGAAATCAGTGGATGGAAAGGAATTTCCTTGTCATAAGTGTGTTCTTTGTGCTAGACTTGGTAGGTATACTTTTTATTAGTTGCTGATTTATTTGTTTTATTATTGTTTCACTGTCTAATGAATTATACTTTTTCTTTTCCCAGAATATTTTCATAGTATGCTGAGTAGCTCATGGATTGAGGTAAGATTTAAATTCAAACCACGTGGCTGGCAATCACACTTCTTTTTATTTTTGGGAAATTATGTACAAAGAAATTCAGAATGGGAACCTGATATTTTAACTCCATTTTAATTTTGTTCTAAACTTTATGCTGAAGCCTGCTGGAAAACAGCAATATTTAGAATTAAAAATTGTTACAGAAAAACTTCTTACAGTCAGAGTATCACCTTTTATTATTTGGCCATGTGTTTGGAATACCAGTGTGATTGGTTTTTGTTTCAATTTTTTTTCATATTCTCCATGTTACAAGGCATTTTAAAATTAAATGTATGTCATTGTAGATTTGTGTTTTATAAATGTTACTTTCTTTTGCATTTGACATGATTCCCAATTCAAAGTTTTCTGTACCAGTCAGAATATGGTAGTTTTTCATAATTTAAAATTAATTATTTTACTTTATTTTATTTAGGCTTCTACTTGTACGGCTCTGGAAATGCCAATACATTCTGACATACTGGAAGTTATTTTGGACTACCTCTATACTGATGAAGCTGTGGTGATAAAAGGTATTAATAAGAGGATGTTTTAGATATTTTAAGGTAAAATTGAATACGGCAAAGTCAACATGAATCTTAATTTCTACTCTAATTGAAGTAAACCGTCAACAGGGGCTTAATTTAGAATGAGCAATAGGGATGATTACTAATAGTAAAGGAATAGAAAAAGAAAAATTTTATTAACCTATGTGAAAATGAACTCTATAAGGATTATGTATAATGGTTGAGATTAGATTTAAGTTTCATGCCAGCTACTTCTGTGATTGAGATGAGAAACTGTCAATAGGGAATAGTTTTGACATATTTGACAAAAGTTTTTAAGTGTTTGTTTTTCCCCTGGTGATAATATCTCTGAAGTAAAAGAAATAGAATTGAATCAAAATTTAAGGAGAGATTGCATTTATATACTTTTTAAAGCACTACACCAATGTTTTAGTTACAGTGTCTTCAGTCATAGGCATGGTGAACTACTGTGTTCAATTGTATGTATATACCACATTTTGTTTTAATCCTTTCATCTGTCAATGGACATTTAGACTGTTGTATATCCTCACTGTTGTTAATTTTGCTTCAGTGAACATGAAAGGGCAGATATGTCTTCAAGACCCTGATTTCAGTTCCTTTGGCTAAATATCCAGGAGTGGGATTGCTATATCATGGTAGTTCTATTTTAATTTTTGGAGGAACCTCCATATTGTTTTCCATAGTGGCTGTATCATTTTATAGTCCTACCAAGAGTGCACACAAGTGTTCCCTTGTCTCCACATCCTTGCCAACACTTGTTATTTTTTGTTTTATTGATAATAGCCATCTTAACAGGTGTTAAGGTAACATCTCATTATAATACTGATTTGCATTTTCCTGATAATTAGTGACATTGAGCACCTTTTCATGTATCTGTTGGCTATCCCTTGTGTCTTTTTTGGAGAAACGTCCTTTGCCCATTTTTTAGTTACTTTGTTTTTTTTGCTGTTGAGTTATAAGAATTCCTTATATATTTTGGATATTAATCCCTTATGAAATGTGGTTTGCAAATATTTTCTCCCATTCTGAAGGTTGCCTTTCATTTTGTTGATTTTTTCCCCCTTTGCTTTGTAGAAACTTTGTAGTTTCATGTAATTCCATTTGCTTATTTTTGCTTTTGTTGCATGTGGTTTTGATGTCCTATTCAGTATAAACCATTGGCAAGACTAGGATCTTTTACCATTTTCTTCTAGGAATTTTATATTTTCAGGTCTTTTTTTTACATCTTTAATCCATTTTGAGGTGACTTTAGTGTATAGTGTGGGTCCAGTTTCATTCTCTTGCATATGGATATTTAGTTTTCCTAGAACTCTTTATTGAAGAGACTATTCTTTCCTCCATTTTGTATTCTTTATGCCCTTGTTGAAGATTAATTGACTGTAAAATGAGGGTTTGTTTCTGGGCTTTCTATTCTATTCCATTGGTATATATGTCTGCTTTTTATGGCAGTACATTAATTTTTGATTACTGTAGCTTTGTAACATATTTTGAAGTCATGAAGTATAATGCTTCTAGCCACCTTCTTTCTCAAGATTACTTTGGCTGATCAGGGTTTTTGTGGTTCCATATACATTTTAGGATTGCTTTTTTCTTTTCTTTTCTTTTTTTTTTTTAAGAAAAGATTTTATTTTTTATTTATTCATGAGAGACACAGATTGAGAGAGAGAGGCAGAGATACAGGCAGAGGGAGAAGCAGGCTCCATGCAGGGAGCCTGACGTGGGACTTGATCCCAGGTCTCCAGGATCAGGCCCTGGGTAGAAGGCAATGCTAAATTGCTGAGCCACCTGGGTTGCCCAGGATTGCTTTTTCTATTCCTGTGTAAAATGTCACTGGAATTTTGATAGGATTTTGTTGAATCTGTAGATTGTTTTGGGTAGAATAGACATTTAATTACTTTTTTGGATAGTTCATTGTGCATAGAAAAGCAACTGATTTTTGTGTTGATTTTTGTATCCTGCAACTTCACTGAGTTTATTACTTCTAATAGATTTTTGATGGTATATTTAGGGTTTTCTAGATATAAGACCTTGTTATCTGCAGAGATAGTTTTACTTCTTCCTTTTCTATTGGATGATTATTTCATTTTTTTGCCTCATTACTCTTGCTAGGATTTCCAGTACTGTGTTGAGTAGGAGTGTCATGAGTGGGCATCCCTGTCTTGTTCCTGATCTTAGACAAATAGCTTTCAGATTTTTACTGTTGAGTATGGTGTCAGCTGTGGACTTGTCATAGGTGGCCTAATTTATTATGTTGAGGCACAGTCCTTCTCTACCTAACTTGTTGAGTTTTAATCATGAATGGATGTTGAATTTTGTCTTATGCATATTCTGCATGTACCGAATTGATCATATGATTTTTGTTCTTTATTCTGTTAAGATAGTATCACATTCATTGATTTGCATGTATTGACCATCCTTGCATCCAGACATAAATTGTACTTGATCATGGTGTATGGTCTTTTTTAACATGCTATTGAATTTGATTTATTAGTATTTTATTAAGGATTTTTGCACATATGTTCATCAGTGATACTATACTGTGATTTTCTTCTCTGGTGGTGTCCTTGACTCCTTTTGGTATCAGGATAATCCTGGCCTCATAAAATAAATGTAGAAGTGTTCCCTCTTCTTCAGTTTTTTTTTTTTTTTTTTTTTTTGGGACAATTTTGAGAAATATTGTTTTTAATTCTTCTTTAAATGTTTGGTAGAATTCATTCACAAAGCCATCTGGCCTAGGGCTTTTCTTTTTGGGGGAGATTTTTGATTACAGATTCAGTCTCCTTACTCTGTTTTTAGTCTATTTAGATTCTGTTTCCTCATGATTCAGTCTTCATAGATCATGTGTTTCTAGGAATTCATCTATTCTAGGTTATGCAATGTGTTCGCTTATAATTGTTGATATTAGTCTCTGATAATTTGCATTTCTGTTATATCACTTGTAATGTCTTCTCTTTCATTTAGAATTTTATTTTGGGGGATCCTTTTTCTTAGGCTACTTAAGGGCTTGTTAATTTTATCTTTTCAAATAACCTTAGTTTCATTGACCTTGTTTTTATGCTGCCTCTAGGTCATTTATTTCTGCTCAGTTTTTTTTTTTCTTTTAAGATTTTATTTATTAGAGAGAGAGAGAGAGCATGAGGGCAGGAGAGAGGCAAAGAGAGAGGCAGACTAACAGACTCCCTGCTGAGCACAGATTCCCAATCCCAGTGCCTCCCAGGACCCTGAGACAAAGTTAGATGTTTACCGACTGAGTCACCCAGGCACCCCTCTGCTCAGTCTTTATTATTTTCTTCCTTCTGCTGACTTGGGCTTTGTTTCTTCTTTTTGTAGTCCTTATTGTGTAAAAACCCTAAGGTGGTTTTTTCAAGATCTTTCTTTTTCATTAAGGCATTTATCAGTATTAATGTCCTTGTTAGAACTTCTTTTACTGCATCCTGTAAGTTTTGGTATGTTGTATCTCCACTTTCATTTGTCTCAAGATATTTTTTGCTTTCTCTTTGATTTTGTCTTTGATTTTGTTAATTTTCACATATCTACACATTTCCCCTATACCCTCTTGTTATTCTAGTTTGATGCCACTGTAGTTGGAGAGGATAGTGGTATCATTACAATTTTCTTAAATTGTTAAGGCTTGTTTTGTGGCCCAATATATGATGCACTCTGAAGAATGTTTTATGTGTGCCAAGAAGGATTTGTGTTTTTTTTGTGAATGGAATGTTCTGTATACATCTGTTAGGTTCATTTGGTCTGTAGTATTGGTCAGGTTTGATGTTTCCTGGTTGATTTTCTTTTTCCATGATCTATCCATATTTGAACATGAATATCTATATTCAAGTTCTTTTATTGCTGTACTGATGACTATTTCTGCCTTCTTGTTATGTCTTCACATGGCCTTTCCTGTGTGTGTGTGTGTGTGTGTGTGTGTGTGTGTGTGTGTGTGTGTGTGTTTAGGGAGTGGAAGAGGGAGGGAGGTAAATAGATACCTCTTTGATACCTCTTTCCTTAGAAGGACCCTAATCCTATTGGACCAGGGCCCTACCCTTATAACTTCATTTATCCTTAATTATTTCCTGTGAGGCCCCATCTCCAAATATAACCTCACTGGAAATTAGGGCTTCAACATGTGAATTTTCAGGGGACACAAACATCCAGTCATAACAATATCTCTTTTCTAACTTAAAAACCTTTTTTGATCTGCTTCTTGTTTGCTCTCTTGTCATTGTCTCAGTCAGCTTCAATGTTAAACAATTGCTACTGATTCTTTTTAGTAAATGCCCTGAGAGAAGAGGCTGTTCAGACCAGCAAAGCTTTAAGTCAGAGCAACCTTCCAGTGGGGATTTCCAGGGAACTGTCAGACATGTCAAATAATGAGAATTCTTTGATAATGTTTCTTTATAACTCTTCTACCTCCTTTAATGGTGGTTCTTTTCCACTATGATTGCAGGGTTATTGGTTTTTAAGACTACTGTGGAGGAGGGGAAAGGAGGATTTAAATAGAAAAAGCTACAGTGTCCCACCACTTACTGTTTTTACCAAGATTCAGCCATTTTTCTTGAGTCAACACTCCCCAGGTCATTGCAAGCCTTTGGCTAATTTCTAGAATTTTGAAAAAGTTGATTTTGACAATTTTCATAGTATCTTCATTGCTTTTGTGGAGAAGAGGAGTTCTAGAAGTAGTCCTTAGTTTGCCATTCAGTGACTTCACCTCTTCCTCCTTTGTGAAAAATGATTTTTCTACATTTTTTCTTCTTAGTCTTTTTTTTTCCCTTTCTATTGTGGCTTTGTTTTGTTTTTGTATTTATGTTGCTATTCTGGCAGTGGCTCAGGGTTATTACTTAGGGCCATTAGTAATGCTCAGAAACAAGAAGTTTATTTTAAATTAAAGAGCATCCTATGGATTAAGAAGACAATGTACTTTTAGGCTTTTTTATTTAAAACAAAAATGATCATCTAAGAGTATTATTCACCCCTTTCTCTCTATATTTTCTTAACATATATGCTATATGTATTTAACATATACCTACATAATAAACTTGATGCTGAGATTTGAATTTTCCCTGTATTTATTAGATTGAGAAATACTTATCTAACAACATGGGAGATTTTAAATAGGCAGGCATTCTAGTAGCCTTCTAGGCTAAAAAGATCAATTAAAGTTGCCCATTTTATGTTGTGGTGTGAACCAGGGCATTTTGGTGTATTTCTCTTCAGCTTTCTACTTACAAGGTAGAAAATTCTCACATTATTGCTGTTTATCATATTGGCATTGCAACATTTAGAAAATAGTCATAATCTTCTTTGTGTCTTAATGAATTGAAACTTTTTTCATAAATGTAATGTTTACAAAATAATAGTTCTGTTTATTTTCTTTTTTTAGAATCTCAAAATGTGGATTTTGTTTGTAGTGTTCTTGTGGTGGCTGATCAGCTTCTTATAACTCGATTGAAAGGGATTTGTGAAGTAGCATTAACTGAGAAACGTGAGTATTTTTGATTTTTTTTTTTTTTTTTTTTTTTTTTTTAGTATTTTTGAATTTGACTGTTAACCGTGTTTTCAGGTCGATAAAGGATTATTCATTGACTTTATGATGCCATTTGTGGAAAACTGCGTCATTATTTTTTTGAATCATGAAAACTGTTAAAACATTTAAACTATTTTGTGTCATTGTAAGTAAGCACGTTCTTATTTCAGATGCATTAATATGTGAAAATAAGTACATCTTATAATTGAATGTTAAGTTTTTTAAAACTGTCATAAAACCTTGAATCATGAAGATGATAGGAACTTTATTTTGAAATTTCAAAGATGAGCATTTGAAAGGAATTTTTTCCTTTTGCCCTGGTCTTAGCTGTAGGTCTGTGTTTAGCTACCTCTTTCTTACTAGTCACTGGAATTTTTATATAATGGTCTCATTTATATATTTGATCAAAACACATCTCTTTTGTTTTAAACTCTTTATTTCTTTCTTTGTTATTTCATTTAATAAATACTTCATTATTTCAGTAAATTTCGTTGCTGTCTTTTTGAACATTTGAACATTAAACTTTTGAAACCCAGAGCTATTTTTTGTTTTGTTCTTTACATCCAAATTTTTTCATTTGACAGAACTGCTGCATCTTAATTATATTTATTGATCACATTTCCCCCACCTTTTTATTCTGTCACTCTGCTAGCTGAGATCACTTATCCATCCCTTCTGTGTAGGGTCACAGTAATCTTTTAAGTCCTTTTTCTTTCTACTTCTCTCTTTTTTAATCTTCCTGTTGGAAGTAATTATGTCTTCCTCTCTTTAGATATTTTTAATTGCTTACTCTAGGTTACAAAAGATTATAATTTTATCTTTGTTCATTTTCATTGTCACACTGCCACATGAAGGGATTTCCTGTCAGAATTTTCTAATTTGTAATTGCTGATAGTTTGTCTTAGCTCTGGTGTCTTATTTACTTACTTTTCTTGAGCTTTATGGAATATCTTCTCCTTGGTTATCAAAAAGAACAATAGTTCTAGTGTTTTAAGCTAGAAAATGGAAATGTTTGTTGCATTCTTTATTTTAGTATAACAGGAATAAAGTATACATATTGGAGATATTTTCAGTTGTTCAAATGACTTTCCTGGCACTGCTTGTATTCTTTTTTGGCCCATGCTGCACAACTGTCTTACCAGTGAATATCTTGATTTTCCTAGAACCTAGTAAGGGAAGGGTTCAACAGAGGTGTGGCCTTTTAGTATTGGGCAGTCCTTGTTCCTAGCTGAACAACTCTAGAGTTTTTATATGATCCATTTTTATTTTTGCGAAAGGGGAGACTTTGGGTTCATGATTAGTTGAAATTTTAGGTTTGGTTAGGAGTGGAGCAGACTATTATGGATTGTAGTTATACCTTTTGACAGAGTTACAAGGAAGAAAAAAGCATGTGGAGTAAGCCAGGTGTAGAAAACAGGTGTGTTCTTCTGTTCATTAGAACTCACAGTAAATAAAGAATGGAGGGGTTTGAGAAATCCAAGTTACATGCTAGGTAGATAGAATATTCTTAGATGGCCTCTAGCAAAATAGGACACTTCATATATAAAGTACTAAGATTGTAATCAAATCAAGAATCTTTGGTACAGTGTACCAGATTCTGCACTGGCATGAATAATGAATACATGGCATGAATACAGTGTTATTTAAATGTAATTATTTTTCAAATATATAGTGTGTATATGTGTTTATGTAAATACACCCATACAAATTCTGATGGATTACTCAGTGTAAATATATTTTATAGGCTGATTTCATCAGTGTATCTTAGTCTTCTTTTGTACATTACCCTTAACGTGACCCCTGGCTTTTTTTAATTTTACTTTTTATTTTAAAATATATTTTTAAAAAAATTGAAAGTAATATCTGTGCCCAAAATGAGGCTCAGACTCCCCTCAACATCAGGAGTTGCAGGCTCTACTGACTGAGCCAGCCATATTCCTAGATTCTCTTAGTCTTAAGATCTTTTTAGTTTCATAGGAGAATAACTATTCTGTGCTATATAAATGAAAAGGAAAGTTGTTTATCTGTGAAAGTTAAAACTACTGTAAAAATGTTAGGTGGAAGATGGTCAGTTGTAATGTGTGTTTGCTTTTAGGTGACACTGTAACATGTCATTTTTATTTTCTTTTGGTGTGCTTATTTCTCCTCATAACCAGTCATTTAAAATTGGTTTGGCACATTGGGATGGAAAACCGCATTCTATATTTGCTCTAGTATACATTATTATTTTTTTTTTTTTTGGATTTTCTCTCTGTGATTTAATTTATTTATTTATTTTTTTTAAATTTATTTTTTTATTGGTGTTCAATTTACTAACATACAGAATAACACCCAGTGCCCGTCACCCATTCACTCCCACCCCCTGCCCTCCTCCCCTTCTACCACCCCTAGTTCGTTTCCCAGAGTTAGCAGTCTTTACGTTCTGTCTCCCTTTCTGATATTTCCCACACATTTCTTCTCCCTTCCCTTATTTTCCCTTTCACTATTATTTATATTCCCCAAATGAATGAGAACATATAATGTTTGTCCTTCTCCGACTGACTTACTTCACTCAGCATAATACCCTCCAGTTCCATCCACGTTGAAGCAAATGGTGGGTATTTGTCATTTCTAATGGCTGAGTAATATTCCATTGTATACATAAACCACATCTTCTTTATCAATTCATCTTTCGTTGGACACCGAGGCTCCTTCCACAGTTTGGCTATCGTGGCCATTGCTGCTAGAAACATCGGGGTGCAGGTGTCCCGGCGTTTCATTGCATTTGTATCTTTGGGGTAAATCCCCAACAGTGCAATTGCTGGGTCGTAGGGCAGGTCTATTTTTAACTCTTTGAGGAACCTCCACACAGTTTTTCAGAGTGGCTGCACCAGTTCACATTCCCACCAACAGTGTAAGAGGGTTCCCTTTTCTCCGCATCCTCTCCAACATTTGTTGTTTCCTGCCTTGTTAATTTTCCCCATTCTCACTGGTGTGAGGTGGTATCTCATTGTAGTTTTGATTTGTATTTCCCTGATGGCAAGTGATGCAGAGCATTTTCTCATGTGCATGTTGGCCATGTCTATGTCTTCCTCTGTGAGATTTCTGTTCATGTCTTTTGCCCATTTCATGATTGGATTGTTTGTTTCTTTGGTGTTGAGTTTAATAAGTTCTTTATAGATCTTGGAAACTAGCCCTTTATCTGATATGTCATTTGCAAATATCTTCTCCCATTCTGTAGGTTGTCTTTGAGTTTTGTTGACTGTATCCTTTGCTGTGCAAAAGCTTCTTATCTTGATGAAGTCCCAATAGTTCATTTTTGCTTTTGTTTCTTTTGCCTTCGTGGATGTATCTTGCAAGAAGTTACTATGGCCGAGTTCAAAAAGGGTGTTGCCTGTGTTCTTCTCTAAGATTTTGATGGAATCTTGTCTCACATTTAGATCTTTCATCCATTTTGAGTTTATCTTTGTGTATGGTGAAAGAGAGTGGTCTAGTTTCATTCTTCTGCATGTGGATGTCCAATTTTCCCAGCACCATTTATTGAAGAGACTGTCTTTCTTCCAATGGATAGTCTTTCCTCCTTTATCGAATATTAGTTGCCCATAAAGTTCAGGGTCCACTTCTGGATTCTCTATTCTGTTCCACTGATCTATGTGTCTGTTTTTGTGCCAGTACCACACTGTCTTGATGACCACAGCTTTGTAGTACAACCTGAAATCTGGCATTGTGATGCCCCCAGATATGGTTTTCTTTTTTAAAATTCCCCTGGCTATTCGGGGTCTTTTCTGATTCCACACAAATCTTAAAATAATTTGTTCTAACTCTCTGAAGAAAGTCCATGGTATTTTGATAGGGATTGCATTAAACGTGTATATTGCCCTGGGTAACATTGACATTTTCACAATATTAATTCTGCCAATCCATGAGCATGGAATATTTTTCCATCTCTTTGTGTCTTCCTCAATTTCTTTCAGAAGTGTTCTATAGTTTTGAGGGAGTATACATTATTTTTTAGCAAGAAACTACTTCCTTGTTCCTAATGTTCAAACCTGACAACTTTAAAAAAATAAGTATATTGTATTTGTTTTAGTAATATGGCTTTTATCTCATTTTGACTCTTTTTGTAGTTACCCTTAAGAATGCTACTATGGTACTGGAGTTTGCAGCAATGTATAATGCTGAACAATTGAAACTGTCTTGTTTGCAGTTTATAGGACTGAATATGGCCGCTTTACTTGAAGCAAGGTAGGTTGGGTGCATACATTATATGACCATTGTGAAAGCAATTATTTATATATTATAGCTGATATGTTACTAATTTAAAAAGGCATAATGATAAATTGCAGATTTGTAGAAAATAAAAATTTTGAGGATTCAGTCATTCCATCAATATTTAAGTGCCTCATATATGCCAGCTACTGCTAAGATACAACTGTCAACAAAACAGACAAAATCCTTGGACTCAGTGGAGAGCTTACAGTCTTGTTGGAAATTCATGAAAAAAATATTATTACTAGTATATTTTTTATAGTGTACATATCTCTTGTCTGGGTTGATTTACAACTGTAAAGTTGTAAAAAAAAAAGGTAGCAATGTTACTTTGGCTTTTGGAAACTATGTAATACTAAATAGGATAACATTTAATTGACATGTAAGCATGTGAAAAATTTGTTATTAGTTTATTTCCTTTTCTCCTTGTATTTTTCTCTTTGGATATTTCTTTTCTTTTTTCTTTATTTTTTTTTTTTAAGATTTTTATATATTTATTCATGAGAGACAGAGAGAGAGAGAGAGAGAGAAAGAGGCAGAGACACAGGCAGAGGGAGAAACAGGCTCCACGCAGGGAGCCTGATGTGGGACTCCATCTCCGGTCTCCAGGATCAGGCCCTGGGCTGAAGGCGGCACTAAACCGCTGAGCCACCCGGGCTGCCCCTCTCTTTGGATATTTCTTATATTACATATTGCTTCCTTAGTCAATCTTAGGCCCAGCAGATGGCCTGAAAATTTAGTTGGTTTATTTTGTTGCAAGCTTGATGAATATTCAAGTCTTTATGTTGGAATCAATGAATAATGAAATGATTCTTATAAAAAGTGACACATTTTACATAAAACAATTGGCTAAATATATACACTCTTTTTATAAGCTAGTATTTCATATTATGGATGTTTACTTGGATTAGAAAAATTTAATGCTAATAATTTAGGAGTTATTAGATTTTTTTAGAATCAGGGATCTTGGAAATTTTATCCCATGTTTTCAACTGTCTTAGTGGAATTGTTTAAGGAAATAAGTTTACAGATTTATTTAACATAAGGTCAAATTTCTATTACTACAAAGTCGGTGAGAAAAAATGTTTGGTGAACATAGAAGTTTTAGATGAGTCAATTTGCATTTTTTTCAGTTTGCATTTTTGAAGCTTTAGTATCATTTATTTATTTATTTATTTTTTTTTAATTGAGAGCGTGAGAAAGAGTATGAGTGGGGTGGGGAGCAGAGGGAGAAGCAGACTCCCCGCTTAGCATGGAGCCTGATGATGGGCTCGATCCCTGGACTTCTGGATCATGACCTAAGGCATGACACTTTTAACCCACTGAGCCACCCAGGCGCCGCCGTATTTTTCTTAGTCATAATAATGATAGCAAATACTATGTGCCAGGGAGCATTCAAAAAGTATTATGTAGATCTCATTTGATTTTCATGAAAACCTTCTGAAGAAGTAGATTCTGTTTATATCCTCTTATTACTGATGAGAAAATGCAGGAACCCTTTTTTGGCAATCAAAATCTTGATCCATTTAATTTATTATAAATGGTAACAGGTTTTTGATATCTTACCTTTCAAAGACAGGATAATCTTTAATGAAACTAATGTTAAAATATGATTGAAATAAAAGGTTCTGATTTTTAGGTGAATCACTAACAGATTCTTAATAATTGTTACATATAGTTCAATTCAGAGGAAATTCTTTTCATAGTATAATGCTTTGTTATTTTGTAGAAAATGCTTTTCAAATGCAAATTAATGTTATGGGATAACAGACAATGTGATTTTAAAATGCCAATAGTATTTTAGTATCAGAACCTGGCTAGGGTTTCGTAATAAATTTCTTTGCTGATCTTATATTAATAATTGTAATCAAAGCAGTTTTTGCTTGCCAAATTAAGCTCATTCAGTTTGTCAGATAAGAATCAACCAAAATGCAAAATAAATACCAAATCTATCTATAAATATCATATTGGAAAATGATGTGTCTCACTGCCATTGTTCAATTGTTATGTTGTGACAGGTTAGTCAGGTGAACCATTAAAAAAGACACATGTGCTGTGGTGATGTCTACTTGTGTAATTTTACATGAGTAGATATGTGTAACTCAGATTAAAACAAAGATTGTACAGATATAATTATTCCTTATCAAATATGTTTCCTAGGAGTGTAGATAAATATGTAGAGATGTTCAAAAAGGAGAGCTACACCGAAACTGATAGAACATCACAAGTTAATTATCGTTAAAATGTTAAAAACTGATATTTTACAGAATAGACAAGTTGTTTTGCACTTGTAAAAATAGTTTAAATATATTTTAAAATGTAAACTTTTTCACTGATGCTTTAAAATTATCTCTTTGGAACTTGAGAGTTCCTTGAAATCTACTTTGAATGCAACTGATCTAGTCCAAACATTATTTTATATGTCGTGAACATACTAAAGTCCAAAGAAGTGAAGTGCATTGCTCAGAGGCATTCAGGTAACTGTGAGTGATAGTTCTAGATAAAATTCAGGTATCAGGCCATTGTATTATGTCAATATAGTGTTCCTTTTGTAGTTAAAGATTGGAAGGTTGGAAAATGAATATGTGTAACCCCTGACTTTCCATGATTTGACTTAGGATTTTTCCACTTTACAGTGGTGTGAAAGTGATACACATTCAGTAGAAACTGTACTGCAAAGTTTGAATTTTGATCTTTTCTCCATGCTAGTGATAAGTAGTACGATATTCTCTGGTGATCCTGGGCTGGGAGCCACAGTTCCCAGTGACACATAGGGTCACAAGGGTGTAAACAACTGACACACTTGTTTAATATTTTCAGTACAGTAATTAATAAATTACATAAGATATTCAATATTTTGTTATGAAATAGGCTTTACATTAGATGATTTTGGCCAACTGTAAGCTAATGTATATGTTCTGAGCACATTTAAGGTAGTTTAGACTAAGCTGTGATGTCCAATAGGTAGGTATATTAAATGTATTTTTGACATAAGAGATTTTTAATTTATGATTTATTGGGATGTTGAGGAAGAACTATAGTATTTTGCTATGATATAAATGAGTGATAGAAAAATCCTTTCTAAGAGTTGTTTTATTGAAGGTACTTGTATATATATAATGTGGTTCATTTAAAATATATAACTATATATACTTCCAAAAAGAATTTGTAATAGCTGGCATATTGATTTTAAAAATAACTGTTACTTATTCAGCAATGTAAATTAAGTCCTCAAGATAGAATTTTTTATCTTATTTTTTAGGTCTCTTGATGTTTTAAGTGATGGTGTTTTGAAGGATCTTTCTGTGTTTTATAGAAAAATGGTAAGGTTTATTATTTTTTTCCAATAATATAATAAAACCAAAGTAGTACTATATTATATTAGGTCACACTTCTCAATGGAATAATTTCCTAATGAATTCTAATATATTAGGATCTTTTAAAAATGAGGACATAATTTTTTTTATAGATCCCACAGATTAGTGTGATAATCAAAAATTGAAAGTATTCAATGATAAAATTATCTATTTTAATTCCTTCCTTTTTTTTTTTTTTTTTTTTAAAGATTTTATTTATTTATTCATGAGAGACAGAGAGGCAGAGATACAGGCAGAGGGAGAAGCAGGCTTCATGCAAGGAGCCCAATGTGGTACTTGATCCTGGGACTCCAGGATCACACCCTGGGCCGAAGGCAGGCACTCAACTGCTGAGCCACCCAGGCATCCCTATTTTAATTCCTTTCTAAATGAAAGTTATTGAAAGCTTTTTGAGTCTTTCATTATTTGTTACTATACCAAAGTTTAGGATAGTACAAAAATAAGGATTCACATGATCCCTAAGAAATGAATTAATTTGTATGTGATAATAAGATGGAGCTTTTTTTTTTTTGGACAGTTTTTTGGAATAAATGAATAAATCTAACCAATTTCTTTCCATTGTTGTAAACCTTGGACTTTGGAAGTCATTAGGCATTGTAGACTTTTCCTTGTTAATGTAACCACATATCAATATAAACAAGTGGGATTTACCTATTATTTTAAAAGTCTTTACAAATCTTGTATTTAAAAAGGAACACCTTTTTCTTTTTTCTTTTTTTTTTTAAATATAAATAGATTCCAGCAATGGATAGAAGAGTCATTACACCATACCAAGATGGACCAGATATTAGCTATTTGGAAGTAGAAGATGGAGATGTCTTTTTGAAAGAAGAAATAAATATGGAACAAAATTATTCGTAAGCTCTGTTTCTCTTCTTCCCTCCTCTCCTTCCTCTCCCCCTCCTCAATCTTTGACACTCTTAACAGCTTTATACTGAAAAAGAAAAATTGGAGAATCCTGACATAAGTATATATTTATATTTATTCTTAGCCTTATTATAAGAAAGTAAGTGTATAACTGTTTACAGATGTAACAAAATTAAGTATAAATATAGAAGGAATACAGCTTTCAAATTAAAATGTCAAATTGAATAAGTGCATTTATCTTAGCTACCTTCCCAAACCCTGCTGAAATTATGATAAAGAAATAAGAAAGGCATATTGCACTAGAGCAGGGAGAACAGGAAAGGAGAAAACAGCAGTTAGGAGATGTACAGTTTTGGAAGTTGGAAAGTGGTTGCTGAGAGTGTAATGACTTAGAACAAAAAGAAAACTAAAGCAAAATTCCAGAAAGGCTTAAGAATTAGAGGTACCAGGTTTATGACAACCAGGTTAAGTGATTAGATTTGGAAAAGAGCATTTTTTGAGATTCTTTTTTTTTCTTTTTTTTAAGATTTTATTTATTTATTCATGAGAGAGAGAGGGGGGCAGAGACACAGGCAGAGGGAGAAGCAGGCTCCATATGCAGGAAGCCTGATGTGGGACTTGATCCCGGGACTCCAGAACCATGCCCTGAGCCAAAGGCAGACTCTCAGCCGCTGAGCCACCCAGGCATCCCTTGAGATTCTTTCAAAGAGCATGATCTCTTTCTGAACCCCATTCAACGAAGTGATTGCCCCTCCTGTGCCCCTTTCTTGGCAGAAATATTTGCCCTCTGGAGAGTTTGAACCTAAGAGGAGTGCATCAGCTCTCTATATAAAATTTTCTCTATAGAGAACCTTACTGGTTCAAGATAGGACCTACAGTGACTGACATTTGGAAATCCTCCAACAAAATATCCCAGGTTCTACAGTATCTCCCTATAGTGTAGCCAACCATTTGACAAGCCGAATTTAGAATTTCCAATCTGGGTGTTAGGCTCCTTTATCAACTGGTTACAGAATTACTTTCCTCTACTTGATAAATGACTTGTTAAAATCTTTAGGCATTCAAGTCACTTACTATGTATACTGTATAGCTCACTGAGAAACTGCTCTTGGGTTCCAGAGGTCTTTTTTAACCCTTTTTCTGGAGTTTGTTAGCATTTGGATTGCTTAAAGTTTCTGATAACTGATTTTACTTTTCAAATTATTTTCCTATATATGATCTTATTTTACAGAAATAGTAGAGTTAGAACAAGTTAAGAGTATCACACTGAGGTTCATTGAAACAGAGTAATTTGCTCTGGGCCACATAGATAAATGCAAATAGAGCATGCATATTTTTGTGTTCTCTGTTTGACTAAAATGCTATATATACTCAGAATTTGTAGTTCTGTTGTTAATCCGTAACTTATTTCTAAAAAATGCATTTTCTATATTTGCTCTTTTTCATAGGGAAAGTATGTTCAAGAAGGCAAAAACAAAAGCAAAAAAGAAGCCGCGTAAGCGTTCAGATAGTTCTGGAGGTTATAACCTTTCAGATGTTATTCAGAGTCCACCATCTACAGGTTAGTGAAAGTGTCTTAGGATTTATTTCCTGATCTAATCTTTCAAGTCTGTTACCTAATTCATTTAACACATATTAAATACTATTGCATGTCATTTGCCAGGCCTACTGCAATAGAAAATAGTCTTTGTCTTAGGGAGGCTACAGAAAATGATAGTTTATTTTATTTTATTTTATTTTATTTATTTTATTTTATTTTATTTTATTTTATTTTATTTTATTTTATTTTATTTTATTTTATTTTATTTTATTTTATTATTTTTATTTTTTTAAAGATTTTATTTATTTATTCATGAGAGATACACACACACAGAGGCAGAGACACAGGCAGAGAGAGAAGCAGGCTCTATGCAAGGAGCCTGACGCGGGACTCGATCCCCAGTCTCCAGGATCACGCCCTGGGCTGACGGTGGCACTAAACCGCTAAGCCACCCGGGCTGCCCTATTTTATTTTTTTGATAGTATATTTTAATAATCTGATTGAAGTTTGCTTTGGAAACACAAAAGAAGAGCCCATATTAGTCTAAGAAGATCAGGGAAGACTTCTTAGAGGAAAATGATATGTGAGTTGGATCTTGAAGAATGAGGAGTTGGCCAAGAAAAGGAGGCAGGCTGATAGACATACTAAGCAAAAGGGGCAATATGCTCCCAAGACTAGAGGCCCTAGAAAGAACTGCAAATTTCTTATGCCTATGGTTTAGCATGACTCAGCCATATGGAGTATGTGCATATAGGTGGTAGTCAAAAACTGGTCAGATATAGGAGGTATTTTATGCTAAACTAAGGAATTTGAATTTTATTCTGAAGGCTATGGGTAGTTGATGGGCTTTTTTTTTTTTTTTTTTTTTTTTTGACTGACCCAGCACAGAGCCCAATGTGGGGTTTGATTTCACAACCCTAAGATCACAACCTGAGCTGAAATGAAGAGTTGGACACTTGACCAACTGAGCCACTCAGGTGCCCCTAGTTAATGGATTTTTAAGGCATATGATGTGAGTGGTTAAAATTTTTTAGAAAAACTACCCTGTCTAGTGGCATAGAGAGTTAGAGATAGGCAAAGCATGACAGAGATACTCTTATCATATAGATCCATTTCATTTATATATCAGTGCTCCAAGCAAGATGCCCTTCATTTGCATTAGGTTATAATCCAGTGATATAATATAACACATTTCATATCTGTGCATTATGTGAGCTATTTGAAAGTAAAGGTTATGTAGTTTTTCTAAATTTTTTTTCCCAGTTTATTTTGAAAAAAATTGTATATATAACTTTCATTCAGATTGTTAGCCTCTTACCACATGTTTTCTAACAGACTTTCTGTTGCATGCTCTCTTCCCTTATCCTCCAGGCATTCTGTACATTTTTTTTAAAAGATTTTATTTACTTTTTCATGAAGACAGAGAGGCAGAGACATGGGCAGAGAGAACCAGATTCCATGCAGGGAGCCGATGTGGAACATGATCCCGGGAATCCAGGATCATGCCCTGGGCTGAAGGCAGGCGCTCAACCACTGAGCCACCCAGGCATCCCTCTATACACTTTTTTATAGATCCACTTGGAAGTTGTAGGCATGACAGTTTGATATGAATTAATACTTATATGAATCTCCTAAGAATAAGGATATTCTACATAACCACAATATTGTTTTCACATCTATAATATCATTATCACATCTAAGACAATTAACATTAATTCACTAATATTACCTAGAATTATAGTCTCTATCCAGATATCCCTAATAGTTTAAGAATACTTTTATAGCCTTTTGTGTTTTATCCTTAAAAATGACCTGGTATCTTATGAAGATAGACATTGCCTTTGCTTATTAATGTCTCTTAATTATTGCAGCACCTCTCATATCTTTCTGTTTTGTTTTCAAAAGTTCAGATCAGTGGTATAGACTATTATTCCACATTATAGATTTATCTGATTAGATCCAGATTAAACTATCTAATAGTTTCTTAATAGTTAATAGTTTCTTTAGATGAAAATATGGAAGTGTGACCATAAAATAATGAGACTACAGTATGGCTTTAAAGAATGGTATGTATGTCTATGGCAATAAGACATAAATAGGTATAATTTCTATCAGCAGTATTTTCATAGTCAGTCAGCCTGATAAGGTACTTCAAAAAATACAAGTGCATACTGTTTGTGTCCCGGTGGGGGGAAAAAAAAAGTTTCATTCAGGGCAGAGAAAGAGTATCTTTTTATGTTTAACATCGTCTACAAGTGAGGTACTTGATGTGTTTGGTAATGTTCAAAGGATAAATAATGTCAAGAATAATTGTTTCAGGTAACAAAAAGAAGATATAAAAAAAGATACTATATCTAAATTGGTTGATTGAAGCGCTGACGATAGATCTTTTGCATTCACTACATCTCATTCCTGTTTTAGGACCTTTCATGACGTAAAATTCTGTAATTTTGTGTTCTCTGTGTTACATGAGTTAACCTCTAGTCCTTAGAAGGACACATGGGTAGACACATGTAAAGATGAATAAATGGATAGACAGATAGTCATGAGACTAGTGATTTTCCAGTTACCTAAAAGACTTAGGACAAAAGCAGGTATTTGGATTTGTTTGTTTGTTTGAGAGGCCATGAGGGATGAGGGAACAAAAGAAGAGGGAAAAGGACAGACTCTGTACTGCATACAGAGCCTGATGTGGGGCCAGATCCCAGGACCCTGAGATCATGACCTGAGCGGAGATCAAGACTCTTCCAGCTTAGCTGACTAAGCCACCAAGGTGCCCCTAGTAGATTTGCTTTAAATAGTGGTATTATTAGTACGTATGCTAGAATCTTAGCATTTCAGAGCTGGGAGAGACATTAATAGTGAAAACTAATTTATGTCCCTTCCTTTAAACCTGAGGAAATAAGCTCAGAAAACTTCGGTGATTTGAAGTACAGACAGACAGAAATAGAATTTATTTTTTCAATTCCAATTCTGTATTCTTTATGCTGTACCACTCTGTGGCCAAAGTAGATAATGATTGAAAAGTCAAATTTAGTTGGGGGCCAAAAAAGTCCTGTTTGGAAGTAAATTTATTTGTGTTGATCTCTTAACGTTAGACAAAAGACATTCTGTGAAAATGTTTTATATTAAAAATAATTGTTGTCTACTTTAAAATATCCGCTTTATTCATTAGATTTATTTCTAATTGACTTTTGGGAGCATTCTGGCATTAAATATGCTCTTTAAGATAAAAAATTGCTACTGGGGCCCCTAGGTGGCTAGCACTTGACTCTTTGTTTCAGCTCAGGTCATGATCTCAGGGTTGTGAGATCTCAGGCTCCATGCTCAGTGTGGAGTCAGCCTGGAATTCTCTATCCCTTTCCCTCTGCCCCTCCTGGTTATGTTCTCTTTCTAAAATGAATAAATGAATAAATAAATCTTTTAAAAAAATTTTGCTGCTCATAAAAACATTGAAAAGATTGGGGGGGGGCGTTGCTGAACGTTGCTTTCAGACTGTTTTAGCAGTAAAAAAAGCATATATCTTGTCAAAGTGATTTACTTTATTTTTTTTTAATTTATTTTTTATTGGTGTTCAATTTACCAACATACAGAATAACCCCCAGTGCCCGTCACCCAATCACTCCCACCCCCCGCCCTCCTCCCCTTCTACCACCCCTAGTTCGTTTCCCAGAGTTAGCAGTCTTTACGTTCTGTCTCCCTTTCTGATATTTCCCACACATTTCTTCTCCCTTCCCTTCTATTCCCTTTCACTATTATTTATATTCCCCAAATGAATGAGAACATATAATGTTTGTCCTTCTCCGATTGACTTACTTCACTCAGCATAATACCCTCCAGTTCCATCCACGTTGAAGCAAATTGTGGGTATTTGTCATTTCTAATAGCTGAGTAATATTCCATTGTATACATAAACCACATCTTCTTTATCCACTCATCTTTCGATGGACACCGAGGCTCCTTCCACAGTTTGGCTATTGTGGCCATTGCTGCTATAAACATCGGGGTGCAGGTGTCCCAGCGTTTCATTGCATCTGTATCTTTGGGGTAAATCCCCAACAGTGCAATTGCTGGGTCGTAGGGCAGGTCTATTTTTAACTCTTTGAGGAACCTCCACAGTTTTCCAGAGTGGCTGTACCAGTTCACAGTTCCCTTTTCTCCGCATCCTCTCCAACATTTGTGGTTTCCTGCCTTGTTAATTTTCCCCATTCTCACTGGTGTGAGGTGGTATCTCATTGTGGTTTCGATTTGTATTTCCCTGATGGCAAGTGATGCAGAGCATTTTCTTATATGCATGTTGGCCATGTCTATGTCTTCCTCTGTGAGATTTCTGTTCATGTCTTTTGCCCATTTCATGATTGGATTGTTTGTTTCTTTGGTGTTGAGTTTAATAAGTTCTTTATAGATCTTGGAAACTAGCCCTTTATCTGATATGTCATTTGCAAATATCTTCTCCCATTCTGTAGGTTGTCTTTGAGTTTTGTCGACTGTATCCTTTGCTGTGCAAAAGCTTCTTATCTTGATGAAGTCCCAATAGTTCATTTTTGCTTTTGTTTCTTTTGCCTTCGTGGATGTATCTTGCAAGAAGTTACTGTGGCCGAGTTCAAAAAGGGTGTTGCCTGTGTTCTTCTCTAGGATTTTGATGGAATCTTGTCTCACATTTAGATCTTTCATCCATTTTGAGTTTATCTTTGTGTATGGTGAAAGAAAGTGGTCTAGTTTCATTCTTCTGCATGTGGATGTCCAATTTTCCCAGCACCATTTATTGAAGAGAATGTCTTTCTTCCAATGGATAGTCTTTCCTCCGTTATCGAATATTAGTTGGCCATAAAGTTCAGGGTCCACTTCTGGGTTCTCTGTTCCATTGATCTATGTGTCTGTTTTTGTGCCAGTACCACACTGTCTTGATGACCACAGCTTTGTAATACAACCTGAAATCTGGCATTGTGATGCCCCCAGATATGGTTTCCTTTTTTAAAATTCCCCTGGCTATTCGGGGTCTTTTCTGATTCCACACAAATCTTAAAATAATTTGTTCAAACTCTCTGAAAAAAGTCCATGATATTTTGATAGGGATTGCATTAAACGTGTATATTGCCCTGGGTAACATTGACATTTTCACAATATTAATTCTGCCAATCCACGAGCATGGCATATTTTTCCATCTCTTTGGGTCTTCCTCAATTTCTTTCAGAAGTGTTTTATAGTTTTGAGGGTATAGATCCTTTACATCTTTGGTTAGGTTTATTCCTAGGTATCTTATGCTTTTGGGTGCAATTGTAAATGGGATTGACTCCTTAATTTCTCTTTCTTCAGTCTCATTGTTAGTGTATAGAAATGCCACTGATTTCTGGGCATTGATTTTGTATCCTGCCATGCTACCGAATTGCTGTATGAGTTCTAGCAATCTTGAGGGGGAGTCTTGTGGGTTTTCTATGTAGAGTATCATGTCATCGCGAAGAGGGAGAGTTTGACTTCTTTGCCAATTTGAATGCCTTTAATGTCTTTTTTGTTACCTGATTGCTGAGGCTAGGACTTCCAGTACTATGTTGAATAGCAGTGGTGAGAGTGGACATCCCTGTCTTGTTCCTGATCTTAGGGGAAAGGCTCCCAGTGCTTCCCCATTGAGAATGATATTTGCTGTGGGCTTTTTGTAGATGGTTTTTAAGATGTTGAGGAATGTTCCCTCTATTCCTACACTCTGAAGAGTTTTGATCAGGAATGGATGCTGTATTTTGTCAAATGCTTTCTCTGCATCTAATGAGAGGATCATATGGTTCTTGGTTTTTCTCTTGCTGATATGATGAATCACATTGATTGTTTTACAGGTGTTGAACCAGCCTTGTGTCCCGGGGATAAATCCTACTTGGTCATGGTGAATAATTTTCTTAATGTACTGTTGGATCCTATTGGCCAGTATCTTGTTGAGAATTTTTGCATCCATGTTCATCAGGGATATTGGGGGGGTCTTTGTCTGGTTTTGGAATTAAGGTGGTGCTGGCCTCATAGAACGAATTTGGAAGTACTCCATCTCTTTCTGTCTTTCTATCTTTCCAAACAGCTTTAGGAGAATAGGTATGGTTTCTTCTTTAAACGTTTGATAAAATTCTCCTGGGAAGCCATCTGGCCCAGGACTCTTGTGTCTTGGGAGGTTTTTGATGACTGCTTCAATTTCCTCCCTGGTTATTGGCCTGTTAAGGTTTTCTATTTCTTCCTGTTCCAGTTTTGGTAGTTTGTGGCTTTCCAGGAATGCGTCCATTTCTTCTAGATTGCCTAATTTATTGGTGTATAGCTGTTCATAATATGTTTTTAAAATTGTTTGTATTTCCTTGGTGTTGGTAGTGATCTCTCCTTTCTCATTCATAATTTTATTAATTTGAGTCTTCTCTCTCTTCTTTTTAATAAGGCTGGCTAATGGTTTATCTATCTTATTAATTCTTTCAAAGAACCAACTCCTGGTTCTGTTGATCTGTTCCACAGTTCTTCTGGTCTCGATTTCGTTGAGTTCTGCTCGAATTTTTATTAACTCTCTTCTTCTCCTGGGTGTAGGATCTATTTGCTGTTTTTTTCTCTAGCTCCTTTATGTGTAAGGTTAGCTTTTGTATTTGAGTTCTTTCCAGTTTTTGAATGGATGCTTGTATTGCGATGTATTTCCCCCTTAGGACTGCTTTTGCTGCATCCCAAAGATTTTGAACGGTTGTATCTTCATTCTCATTAGTTTCCATGAGTCTTTTTATTCTTCCTTAATTTCCTGGTTGACCCTTTCATCTTTTAGCAGGATGGTCCTTAACCTCCACATGTTTGAGGTCCTTCCAAACTTCTTGTTGTGATTTAGTTCTAATTTCAAGGCATTAGGGTCTGAGAATATGCAGGGGATGATCCCAATCTTTAGGTATCGGTTCAGACCCGATTTGTGACCCAGTATGTGGTATTCTGGAGAAAGTTCCATGTGCACTTGAGAAGAATGTATATTCAGTTGAGTTTGGATGTAAAGTTCTGTAGATATCTGTGAAATCCATCTGGTCCAGTGTATCATTTAAAGCTCTCGTTTCTTTGGAGATGTTGTGCTTAGAAGACCTATCGAGTATAGAAAGAGCTAGATTAAAGTCACCAAGTATAAGTGTATTATTATCTAAGTATTTCTTCACTTTGGTTAATAATTGATTTATATATTTGGCAGCTCCCACATTCGGGGCATATATATTGAGGATTGTTAAGTCCTCTTGTTGGATAGATCCTTTAAGTATGATATAGTGTCCCTCTTTATCTCTCACTACAGTCTTCAGGGTAAATTTTAGTTTATCTGATACAAGGTTGGCTACCCCTGCTTTCTTTTGAGGACCATTCGAATGGTAAATGGTTCTCCAACCTTTTATTTTCAGGCTGTAGGTGTCCTTCTGTCTAAATGAGTCTCCTGTAGACAGCAAATAGATGGGTCCTGCTTTTTTATCCAGTCTGAAACCCTGCGCCTTTTGATGGGGTCATTAAGCCCGTTCACGTTCAGAGTTACTATTGAGAGATATGAGTTTAGTGTCATCATGATATCTATTCAGTCCTTGTTTTTGTGGAATGTTCCACTGAACAACTTCTTAAAGGGGAATTTTAAGTGTCCCCCTTAAAATTTCTTGCAGAGCTGGTTTGGAGGTCACATATTCTTTCAGTTGCTGCCTGTCTTGGAAGCCCTTTATCTCTCCTTCCATTTTGAATGAGAGCCTTGCTGGATAAAGTATTCTTGGTTGCATGTTCTTCTCATTTAGGAACCTGAATATATCCTGCCAGCCCTTTCTGGCCTGCCAGGTCTCTGTGGAGAGGTCTTTCTGGCCTGCCAGGTCTCTGTGGAGAGGTCTGCTGTTACCCTAATACTCCTCCCCATAAAAGTCAGGGATTTCTTGTCTCTTGCTGCTTTAAGGATCTTCTCTTTATCTTTGGAATTTGCAAGCTTCACTATTAAATGTCGAGCTGTTGAACGGTTTTTATTGATTTTAGGGGGGGATCTCTCTATTTCCTGGATCTGAATGCCTGTTTCCCTTCCCAGATTCGGAAAGTTTTCAGCTAGAATTTGTTCAAATACATATTCTGGCCCTCTGGCCCTTTCGGCGCCCTCGGGAACCCCAATTAAACGTAGGTTTTTCTTCCTCAGGCTGTCGTTTATTTCCCTTAATCTATCTTCATGGTCTTTTAATTGTTTGTCTCTTTTTTCCTCAGTTTCCCTCTTTGCTATCAACTTGTGTTCTATGTCACTCACTCGTTCTTCCACCTCGTTAACCCTCGTCGTTAGGACTTCTAGTTTGGATTGCATCTCATTCAATTGATTTTTAATTTCTGCCTGATTAGCTCTAAATTCTGCAGTCATGAAGTCTCTTGAGTCCTTTATGCTTTTTTTCTAGAGCCACCAGTAGCTGTATTATAGTGCTTCTGAATTGGCTTTCTGACATTGAATTGTAATCCAGATTTTGTAACTCTGTGGGAGAGAGGACTGTTTCTGATTCTTTCTTTTGAGGTGAGGTTTTCCTTCTAGTCACTTTGCTCAGTGCAGAGTGGCCAAAAGCAAGTTGTATTGGGAAAAGGAGAAAAAGAGAGGAGAGAAAGAAGGAAAGAAAAGAGAAAGAGAAAAAAAGAGGAAAAAAAAGAAGAAAAAGAGAAAGAAAAAGAAAGAAAAAAAGGGGTGGGGGAAGGAAATCAAAAAGCAAAACAAAACAAAACAACAACAACAAAAAAAAAAAAGAAAAAAAGAACCACGGTGGAGTATCTTCTGATTCTGTGTACTTTAAGTCCCTTGACTTGCCTTGGAACTTGTCCATCTAGCTGGTCTTCTGGGGGAGGGGCCTGTTGTGCTGATTTTCAGGTGTTAGCACTTGGGGGAGCTGCTCTGCCCCCTGCCTGGTGCAGGGCTCAGTGGGGGTTGTTTACCCTTTGAGGCCCCTGGAGGAACAGCCCCAGTGGCGGTGCCAGCTGTGGAAACCTGGATTCAGCCCCCGCAGTAACTCTGGAGCTCTCCGTCTGCAGGGCCTGGAGGCTGCGGGGCGGGGCCGCTGATCTGCTCAGCTCGGGGCAGGAGCATCCTTGCTGTCCTGGGTTCTCCCGGCCTCTGTCCCCGGGGGAGGCCGGATCCTGGGCTGTGTCCCGGCGCCCTGTGCTCCGGGGCCTGTGCTGTTGGATTCGCTCCCGGCCGCGGAGCCCCCTCTGCGGAGTTGCCATCCGAGCCCCTCCCAGCTGCTCCGGCCCGCAGGTCTGCAGCCTCCTCCGCTGAGCCGCCGCCCGAGCCCGGGTCCGCCAGGGTCCCGCCTAGGGCGCTGCAGCCCTTAGGGAGCTCGGGGCACTCTCCTGGGCGCGCAGTTGCTCTGTTACTGTCCCAGGGAGCCCGAGGGCATCCCCGCCCTCCTGGGGTCCTGCTCCAACTTCCCTCGAGCCCCTTTCCGCCGGGGAAGGTTGGTGCAGCTCCTGCGTCTCCGGGACGGGGCTCTCCTGTCCTGGGGACACTCGCCCCGGCCTCAGCCCGGCTCCTCGCGGGGCCCCTCCCCCTTGGAAGCCTTTTGTTTCTTTATTTCTTTTTTCCGTCTTCCTATCTTGGTAGAAGCGCGAACTCTTCTCACTGTAGCATTCCAGGTGTTCTCTCTTTAATTCTCAGGCCGAATTCATAGATTTTCAGGATAATTTGAAGGTTTTCTAGGTAATTTGGTGGAGACAGGTGATTTGGAGACCCTACTCTTCCACCATCCTGCCCCTCCCCCAAAGTGATTTACTTTAAAGAAAATACTTATTTGAATGTATAAAAGATGGTATATTTTACTTAAGTCATTTGTTTTTTTGTTTTTTTGTTTTTTTTTAATTTTTTATTTATTTATGATAGTCACAGAGAGAGAGAGAGAGAGAGAGAGAGGAGGAGACACAGGCAGAGGGAGAAGCAGGCTCCATGCACCGGGAGCCCGATGTGGGATTCGATCCCAGGTCTCCAGGATCGCGCCCTGGGCCAAAGGCAGGCGCCAAACCGCTGCGCCACCCAGGGATCCCTACTTAAGTCATTTGTAAAACTTTTAGTTACTTTTAGTTATAGCTCATATGAGTTCTTTTGCTATCTCATTTAGATTCTACGAAATTTGATGATAATAAACACCATGAACTTAGGCAAAAGTTTACTGGTTTTTCTTTTGATATTTGAAATGACTCTAATGTACTAATGAATATACATACCAAGTATGGCAGGGAGATAGGTATTTAGGTTGCCTAGAAAAGAAAATGGCATGTACATTTCATAACCTTTTGTTTTAGGTGATAAGCTAATTAAAAATTAAAGTAGTTCTCAAGCTACAGATTTTTTTTTCCTTTTTTTTGCAGAAGTAAAAACCCTCAAACAGGCTACAGTTGGCATCAGCATAGCCTCTGCTACTGGGCCAGTCTGTTGACTAGATGAGAGGTAGAAAAGTTATAGTGTTCCTCCCACACAGAATGGGGCCAGTCCCCTTCTGCATGGGTGCAGAGAACTTGGTAAAGAGAGATGAGGGGGGGGGGGTGTCTGAAGTTTATTTTCCTTTTTTATGGAGAAAAAGAAGTTCTGAAACACTTTAAAATATTTTTTTAATTTAAATTCAATTTGCCAACATATAGTATAACATCCAGTGCTGAATCACTTCTTAAAGCAGATCCCAAAAAAGTGTCTTCCTTAGGTTTGTGGCATAATTGTTGTGTTATTGAAATGGATAAAACTGTTGTGTTAAAGAATCCTTCATTTTAGTTTTTTTAATTTTTTCATCAGTTACCTTGAATTGCCAAGATTGGATACAGTGAATATAATATAAATGTTATTAAATTTCTGGATAAATGGAAGTTTTTAGCTCTGTTTAGTGCATCGAATGTATATGTGTTTAAATATTTTTAAAAATTTTACCTTTCAGGATTATTAAAGTCTGGTAAGAACAATTCTGTGGAATCTCTTCCAGAACTGTTGACATCAGACTCTGAAGGAAGCTATGCAGGAGTGGGTAGTCCTAGAGATTTACAGTCCCCTGATTTCACAGCAGGATTTCAGTCAGATAAAATTGAGGTTTGTTTTAATTAATGCACTGTTTTCTTCAAATTTTAGATCTATAGACAATCTATACTTTTTTATTATTATTATTTTTGGCTAACTTTAAAATATTCTCCTGGCTGGTTTACAAAAAAATAGAACATATGTAGTATTAGTTTTCTCAAATTTGCATTTTATTTCTAGTTTTAAAGATTTTAATGGCAGTTTGAACCTTTTATGACATTATATTTCTAATACTCTTTCTGCAGTTAAAACATTGTTGTAAAATACAGCAGCACTGTATAGACATATGGAAAAATAGATTTATAGCTAAATTACTTGAAATTTATATTGTGAAATGTCAGTTACCACCAGCTGAAAACTGTCAAAACAAAATTATTTTGAAAGTAAGCCTAACTTCAAATTCTGCGTAGTCTCTTTCCTCTGTCATGTTATTAGGAGCAATACAATCTGGAATGGAGTCTTCCTACTGTGGTACAATTGACATTAAGCTGCAGAATTTCTAGTCTGGTTAAACTCTGGGGAGGCCATTTTTAGACATAGCTTAACATTTTATTCCATAATTGTTAATCTATAGGAAAAGATAGTGTCTAACTTATTAGATATCGAGTCATTTTTCTCTAACCCCTAGTCTTCACAGAACTATTACAACTTTGAGAAGTTCATGAAACAATGGAAAATTTACCCATTCTTCTTAGTGTTCTAAGCCTCAGGATTGCTTTTTTTTTTAATGTGGTTTTTAAATTATTTTTTTTTAGAGATCTTCTTTATTTATTCGAGAGGGAGAGATAGCAAGAGAGAGCTTGAGTGGAGGGCAGGAAGAGGGAGAAGCAAACTCCCTGCTGAGCAGGGAGCCCGACTCAAGGCTCAGTCCCAGAACCCTGGGATCATGATCTGAGCTGAACATAGACACTTAATGACTGAGCACCTACATGCCCCTTAATGTGGATTTTAAATTTTATTTTTATTTTTCTTTATGTAGGATAGAAGTTTGGGGACATTTCTTATTAATGTCAAGGTGGGTGTAGAAGACAATTAAGGCTTAAAAGGAAGATTAAAGACATGCTGTGAATGTCTGGCAATAAGCATCTATCTTGGCAATGGAAATAGCTATTTTAATAACTTTTCTGACTTACTGTAATGGCAGTCCTTTTGAGCTGTCAGTATTATTTAACTTTAATTTTATTCAGAGTGAATTATATGATGTTAATACGAAAGAAAATGAAAGCTTGATATAAAAGTCACAGACATTAATTTTAAAGTTGCTGCTTCATACCTTATTTGAAGAACTTTTATTAACATTTTTGTTTTATACTCAATTTAATATTTTAAAATATTTAATAGGGATTTAATGTGTAAACTGATTCTCCTAAAAATTATTCTCAAAGTTCACTATAATTGGGTTTAGTCACTGATAAGGTTTGAGAATTGGTTAAGGCACTAAACTAGAGGAATGCTAGATGATTATTGTTACAAGATTTTATACTTTAATTTAACCAATATTAAGTACCAACTAACTATTAGTACCAGCTATTATGCCAGGTGCCTGCTAATGTACTTTTTTTTTTTTTTTAACCTACAGGTGAAAATTAAACCATATGTTAATGGTACACCTCCTGCATATTCTAGGGAAGATTTAAAACCATGGGAAAAATCACCAATACTTAACATATCTGCTCCACAGACCATTCCTAGTAACAGAATTGATACTACAAACTCTTCTAGTTGGGTTGCTGGCTCTTTCAGGTAGGATTTTCATTTTGTTCTATATTCTTTTAGAAAAATATTACTCATTTTTAGTACAATGGAAATTTTTAATGAAGCACATTTAAAAAGTATTAATGTAAGTTTCTAATACACAGAAAATTACCTGAATGCATACAAACTAGTAGCCAGCTAAAATAGGCACTTTTCCCCCTAGACAGGATTTAGTTCCTTTAGTTCCCTTTGTAGTGTCACTTGTGAATACTAGTAAATACTATATAACACATAAATATCTGTATCTAGATATATAGTGACTTAATATATGGGTTATTTTTATCGTATATATTACTTAAAACTCCCTTTCAGGAAGACCATTTGTCATTTTTGGGTTTACTTTATCTTTTTTTTTTTTTTTTTAGCACATTAAAGGGTATTTAAGATCTCACAAAATGTTTTGTTATTCATTTATTTGTCAGAGGACATTTCATTTATGTTACACTATGCTTTAAACTTACATGTACTATATCCATATTTTTCTTTTGTTTAAAAAAGTCAAGTTTTTAGGTTGAAGTAGATATAGTACAGTATTCTTTCAAAGTGCTAATTGAGCTTGTGCTTCATCTTTATATACCTACTATGGTTTATAATAAACTAAACCTGATAATTATCAATTATTATATTAATGTAATTATTTTGAAATGTGCTGTATTTTATGAAGTTGGAAGACCAGATTATGCTGTGCTAGTTTATGTTGCTTTATCAGTCTCAAATTTGTTGTCTTTTTAAGTAAACTTGTTTGTGGGAACACTGAGAAGCATCTTCTAAACACTAGACTATTTTATTAAATGTGTTTTAAGAATAATTCACTTGGTATAAAGTCAGCAAAATAGATTGGCTATTTCTAAAGATTGTAAATTTTTTTTTCTCATAATTTAACTCCATCAGGTGGTTTCTAATATTATAGAGCACCCTCAAACTTCACTGTTAAATTTTTGTTGTTAACATTTAGTAGTAAGAATTTTGTTAAAAATAGAATATAATTTGCATGTTCTATTCATCTTAAAGAATAAGAATTTAAACAGAACTTTGATTACTTCTGAGTTAAATAATCATTCTATTGCTTGTTTTTTTTCTTGTTTTTTGTTCTTTTTTTTTAATGTTTCAGCTATATATTATGACTTTGGATGCATTTTAGTTATGTATATATAAAAGTAGCCTTCATTCAAAGTATCCTTTTTTAATTTGGCCGTAGTTGACAGACCTAAAGTATCCTCTCATTATCAATCTTACGTATAATTTACAATTTCAGTGACATTTGGAGGTTTGTACTTTATGGATCAATAAAGTTTCTTTTTTCCTTTTTCTTTTTTTTTTTTCTTTTTCTTTTTTTTTTTTTCCAATAACTGTTGTAAAATAACCTTTATATGTGTTTTAGTCCTGTCAGCCCTCCTGTTATGGATCTCAGAACCATCATGCAAATTGAAGAAAGTAGACAAAAATGTGGAGCTACACCAAAGACAAATTTGGGGTTCGTTAAAAAATCATAAGAAAGCAAAGACTGTGTTGTTTTATAGTTCTGCCCTAAAGAATTGGAAAGACCTACTGGACTTTTTTTGTTTTTCTATATTTGATGTTAAATTTTAAGCTCTTTCCTAGATACTCTAGCCTTCCTGACATTTCTCAAATATATGCTAAAGACTGAGTTGGGTTGGTAGTCTAGCTCTGATGGTTAGAAATTGACCCCTAAAATGATCATTGTGGACTATATTTGATGCAACTGTGATGTAATATTAGTATGAAGGCTCATTTGTATCTATTATTTGATCATTGATAGTGTAAATTGATACTGTCACTGTTGAATCATGTTGCCATTTTGATCCAGTAATAGTAAAATCACATCAAATAAAAAGCAATATAATTACCTGTAGTCTTCATTAAGTAGAAATTAATGCCAATTCATTTAATTCCTAGCAAGATGATTTCTCATGGAGTTAAACTTTCTCAGAAGCAACGGAAAATGATTGCAATGACTACCAAAGAAAACAATTCAGGAACGAATAGCATGGAAACAGCTTTAACTGCTCCTTCAAAAACTCCAAAACCAGCAAACGCATGGTATGCTTTAATTTTTATTAAAACAAGCAGAGATCTGTGCATTAGAGTTTAAGGTTGCTCTTGGCTTCTGGGTCCCCTTCCCATCTTTTCAAATATTTCATTCCTCTCTTTAAAAAGTTAAAAATTAGACCTTGTGAAGTAATTTTTTTTGTTTTGTTTTGACATTTACATCATGGTTTCCAAATTTTTTTTGTACATAGATATAATTTCTTCTTGGTATTTTAATTAGTGTGTATTGCTAAAGTAATTTAAGAAAGTAGTCTATTTTTTTCATTTGTTATAAGAAACAATATATATCATAGAAAAATTGGATAAACACATTTTTTTTTAACCACCTTAATTTCTTTGTCCTTCTGGATACATTGGGAATCTCTTTACATTGTTATAATCCTGGGTTTCATTGTCACTCTTAAGCAGGGGTATCTAATTGCTGCAAGTTTTCTCCATTAGAATTCCCCTATAATAGCAACATTAATAGGAAAAATCTCCAAAGAGGTCAACTAGCAATTTTGAGGTGTATAAAATAGGTTGTACTTCCTGTTTCCCTTTAATTAAAAAGCAATTTCAGAGGAAAAGCATAGGGATAGAGTAAAGGGCAAGGAAGAGATTCACTGAACTCCCGTTTTTCTCATAAGGACTGAAGAGGGTCTTGGAAGCTACCCTTTTTGGAGGGAATCTTTTCATTGCTTCTTTTTATTTATTTAGTTTAGAGAGAAAGAGTGGGGGGTAGGGGCAGAGGGAGAGGCAGGGAGAGAAGGAGAAAGAGAATCTTAAGCTTCAGGCCCAAAGCGGAACCAGTCACGGGGCTTAGTCTCACAACTCTGAGATCATTACCTGAGCTGAAATCAAGATTTGGACGCTTAACCAACTGAACCACTCAGGTGCCCCCCTTTCATTGCTTCTAATGCCTCATTTTCCTACTTGTAAGAGAATAGTTTTCCCAATTAAAAAAGTAAATTATTTTGAAAAGAGTGGCAACTCATTTTAGGTGCTACCAAGGGGACTAAATCAATGTTAGGACTATTTGTAGATCTAAAGCATGATCACAGGAAAGAAAGTATAGAAAGAGGTGGGAAAACTCAAAAAAGAAAAGAGTAAAATTTGAGAAAATGAGTTTAGTAGAATGTTTTAATTCATTAGTATTTGTTGCATACCTTCTATATGTGGTAGACTGATTTGTTCACTGCCTTTGTAGGGTTTGTAAGATAGCTGTTACAACATTGAGTTGTGTTTTCCCTAAGAAAAGTATGGAAGAGACACAAAAGTTCTTGGATCAACTCCCAAGATACTAAATAATACTGCAATTTGAGAGAATTAACTAAGCATATGAAGAAGCTTTGGGCTTAGTAATATAGCCATGCCATTAATCAGTTTCATTATTTAAAAACAAAAAGTAGAGGAGGCTTCCTGGAAAGATGGTAGATTAGGGGGACCTTAAGCTCACTGTATCCCATGATGCAATAGATACACAAACCTAATTGTAAATAACCCAGAAAATGATCCAAAGACTGGCAGAACAAACTCTACAACTAAATTTAGAGAAGAGGCCACATCAAAGAGTGTAAGAAGGGCAGAGATAGTGGGGAGCTAAAGGGACTTCTCTTGAGAGAGGGACTTGAGGGTGGAGAGAGGGGAGACAAACAGACTGTCATACCAGGGAACCTGAATGGGGAAAACAAATCCCCATAACATTTGGCTTTGAAAATCAGAGGCATAGAATTTTGTGAGTTCTTAAAACCAGCAGGACCTAAAGCATGAAATTTTTTTTTTAAGACTTTTTATTTGTTCATGAGAGACACAGAGAGAGAGGCAGAGACATAGGCAGAGGGAGAAGCAGTCTCCCTTTGGGGAGCCTGAGGTGGGACTCAATCCCAGGACTCCGGGATCACGACCTGAACCAAAGGCAGATGCTCAACCACTGAGCCACCCACGTGCCCCAAAGCATGGGATTAAAACAATCAGCAGGCTTAGTTCTAGGAGAGCCTGGAGGACTATAGGAAAATGAGTCCCTGAAATTAAAGGGACAGCCTACTGACCTACAGCATAGAAGCAGCAGTTTCAAAACCCTTGGAACATATGGGAGGGAGAATTATTTACTAATCTCAGAGCATATTCCAGAGGGACAGACATCACTGCGAGACTCCTCCAGAAACAGAGGAGCTGGCAGGTGCCATTTCCCCAGCCCCTTTCCCTGCTTCAGGGATCTGCCCCCTCTAGCCAGGCCTGCCTTAGTCCCAGCACTACAGGTCTCCTCCCCCAGAAGACCAATGCAAGCCTTGCCAATACTACATCTCCTGACAGCGTGCTTTACAGGTCTTTGGTCCCTGTGGTATCAGAAGACCAGCAAGAACCTTGTTAAAACTGTGCATGCCACCCCTACCTTCTTTGCAGACAGGCCCAGCTGACCTCCCTTGTATCAGAGGCACATCCCCCCCAGCAGAGAAGTGGCATGCAAAACTTGGAGGCACTGTGTACCCTGTATACTCACACTTTGGAGTTGGCCAGGGCTAATTTGCAATCAGCCGCAGCCCTTTACCACTGGCAGAGGACTGGTATGCATTTGTTAAAACTGCACCCAGCCCACATGCTTTCCTGATAAGCCCAGATGGCCATGATCCTCATCCTTTCTCTCAGAGGACCTACTGCATGCTCTGCCCCTGAGCATATTATAGATCCATCCCCACCAACACATTGTTGGCTAGAGCCCATTTAGACCAGGGCCATAAGTGTGGCAGTGTTGAGGCAGCCCTGACAGAGGCTAGCACCACTCCAAAGTGACTCGTAATCTGGGGAGAGGAAAACATAACCACACAAACTAATTAGATTACAGTCCCAGGAGTGGGCTATGGGCAGATAGCTGGTTTGGTAGCAGGCCCTGCCCACTACCACCAAAAGCTTTTCAGGGGACAACACAGGGAAAGTGCCCTGCAATTAGCTGTTATTGCATCTGGTGAAGAAAGCCTGGTCTGCCTCAACTCAAGCCCAAGGTGGCCCAGACTGGTCCACAGGAATCAAAAACTGCCCACAATAGGCTAAGAGAACCACTGCAGACAAATGGACCAAAGGAAAACAGCTTGGCCACAGTAGCAGGGTACATGCAACACACATAGGAGACACCCCTGGTGCCACATTCTGGTAAACAGGTGATACTGCACTGTGGGGCACTACGGGATATCAAAAGGCCACTACTTTCAAAAATAGGCAATGTAGCTGACTTTCTTAAGCATAGAAACATACACAGAAAGTTAGATAAAATGAAGAGAAAGAGGAGTATGTTCCTAATGAAAGAACAAGACAAAATCATAGCAAGAAACCTAAGCAAAATGGAGATAGATAAGTAATATTATGCCTGATAGAGAATCTAAAGTAATGGTCATAAAGATAATCCGTGTATTTGAAAGAGTAGAGGACGTCACTGAAACCCTTAACAAAAAGATTAAAGAAAGAAACAGAGATGAAGAACACAATAGATGAAATTAAAAATACACAAGATGCAATAAAGAACAGACTAAAGGGAACAACAGATCAGTGACCTGGAGGACAAAGTTATGGAAAGAATCAAGCTGAGCAGGTGAGAGAGAAAAAATTATGCAAAATGAGAACAAACTCAGGGAACTCTGACTCCATCAAGAGTAGTAACATTCACATTATAGGGATCCCAGAAGAAAATAGAGAGAAAACAGGGCAGATCATTTATTTGAAGAAATAACAGCTGAAAATTTCCTAAATCTGAGGAAGGTAACAAATTCAGATCCAGGAGGTACGGAGAACCCCCCCAACAAAATCAACCCGGGGAGGTCCATACCAAGACACATAGTAGTTAAAATGGCAAAAAGTAGTGATAAAGAACTTTAAAAGTAGCAAGAAAAAAAGAAGACAGTTACATACAAGGGAAACCCCATAAAGCTATCAGTGGATTTTTCAGCAGAACTTTGCAGGCCGGAAGGGATTGGCATGATACATTCAAAGTGCTGACAGGAAAAATATCTGCAGCTAGGAATACTGTATCCAGTAGGGCTATCATTCAGTTTAGGAGAGAGTTTCCCAAACAAAAGTTAGAAGAGTTCATGACCACTAAACCAGCCCTATAAGAAATGTTAAAGGGGACTCTGAATAGAAAGACCATAAGCAAGAAAAGCAGGAAGCACAAAAGTAGTAAAAAAAATAAATAAATAAAAAGGAAGGTATCTGTAGAAACCAGTGAAGGGACTCACAAACGAAAAGTATATAAAGTATGACACCTTATACCTAAATTGTGGTGGGGAGAGGAGTAAATGGGTTCAACCTAAGTGACCATCAAGTTTACATAGACTGATATATGTAGAAGATGTTGTATGCAAACCTAATGGTAATACAAATTAAAAACCAGTAATATATATGCAAAAAATAAAGAATCCAAGTATATCACTAAAGAAAGCCAACTTATGGTGAGGGAAGAGAGCAATAGAAGAAAGAAACAAAAAACCACAAAAACAACCACAAGACAAGCAACAGAATGGCAGTAAACACATACCTATCAAATACCACTTTGAATGTAAATGTACTAAATGCCCCAATCAAAAGACACAGTGAGAGAATGGGTTAAAAAAAAAACAAGACCTATCTATATGCTGGCTATAAGAGACCCATTTCAGAGCTAAAGATACCCACAGGCTGAAAGTGAGGGGATGGAGAAAAATCATACAACTAGTGGTGAAAAGAAAGCCAGGATAGTAATACGTATATTGGACAAAGTAGACTTTTAAACAAAGGCTGTAGCAACAAAGAAGGATGCTCTATAATCCTAAAGGGGATAATCCAACAAGAAGATAGAACAATTGTGAATATCTATGCACCCAGCATGCGGACACTGAAATACATTAAGCAGTTAATAACAACCATAAAGGAACTAAAAGTAATAATACATAATTGTAGGGGACTTTAACATCCCACTTACATCAATGGATGGATAATCTAAACAAAAACAAGGAAATAATGGCCTTGAATGACATATTTGAACCAAATGGATTTAATACATATATTCAGAACATTCCATCCTCAAATAGAATACACATTCTATTTGCCCATGTGCACATGAAACATTCTCCAGAATAGATCACATATTAGACCACAAAGCAAGTCTCAACAAATTAAAAAAGACTGAAGTCATACTACACATATTTTCCAATCACAATGCTATGAAACTAGAAATCAACCACAATAAAAAACTCAGGAGGGCACTTGGGTGGCATAGTCAGATAAGTGACTCTTGGTTTTGGTTCAAGTTGTGATCTCGGGGTCATGAGATTTAGCCCTGCCTTGCTGAGCACAGAGTCTACTTAAGACTCTCCTCCCTTTCCTACTGCCTCTCCTGCACTGCTTATGCTGCATGCATGCACTCTCTCAAATCTTTAAAAAAATTCCGGAAAGAGGACAAATACATGGAGGTTAAATAACATGGTACTAAACAATGAATGGGCCAACCCAAAAAATCAAAGAAGGCATTAAAAAAAATACATGGAGACAAATGAAAATGAAAACAGGTCCAAAATCTTTGGGCTGTGCAGCAAAAGCAGAAGAGAAGTTTATAGCAATACAGGCCTATATTATGAAGCAAGAAACGTCTCAAATAAACAACCTAACCTTATACCTAAAGGAGCTAGAAAAAGAGAAGAACAAACAAAACTCCAAACTTGTAGGAGGAAAGAAATAATAAAGATTAGAGTGGAAATAAATGATATAAAAACTAAAAAAACGGTAGAACCGATCAATGAAACTAGGAGCTGGTTCTTTGTAAAGATCAACAAAACTGACAAATTTGTAGCCAGACTGATTCCCCCACCCCCCAAAAAGAGAGAACTCCTATAAACAAAATCAGAAATGAAAGAGGAGGAATAACAACTAACACCATAGAAATACAAGGGATTGTAAGAGGATATTATGAAATATTATATGCCAACAAATTGGACAACCTAGAAGTGGGTAAATTCCTAGAGATATATAACCTACCAGAACTGAAGCAGGAATAGAAAATATGAACAATTGATTACCAGCAATGAAATTGAATCAGTAATCAAAAACCCCCAGCAAATAAAAGTCCAGGACCTGATGACTTCACATGTGAATTCTAGCAAACATTTAAAGAAGAGTTAATATCTATTCTTTTCAAACTTTTCCAAAATAGAAGGGGAAGAAAACTCCATATTCATTCTATAAGCCCAGCATTACTTTGATACCAAAATCAGATAAAGACAGCAGCACCCCCCTCAAAAAAACAAACCCCAAACCAAAAAAATTTCAGGCCAATATATCTCTGATGAATATAGATTCAGAAATCCTCAACAAAATATTGGCAAACTGAATCCAACAATACATCAAAATAACATTCACCAAGATCAAGTGGGATTTATTTCTGGGATGCAAGGGTGGTTCATTATTCACAAATCAGTCAATGTGATACATCCACATCAACAAGAGAAAGGATAAAAGCCATATGATCCTTTGAATAGATAAACTGAACAAACAATTGACAAATAGTTTCCAATCAATATAAAAACCCTCCATAAAGTAGATTTAGAGGGAACATATGTCTACATAATAAAGGCCATATATGAAAATCCCACAGCTAACATCATACTCAATGGTGAAAAGTGGAGAGCTTTTCCTCTAAGATAAGGAATAAGACAAGGGTGTCCATTCTCAACACTTTCATTCAACATAGTACTGGAAGTCCTAGTTATAGCAATCAGAATCAGGTAAGAAAAAGAAATAAAGGGCATCCAAATTGGAAAAGGAGTAAAACTTAACTATTTGAAGACATGAATGAATATATATATATATATATATATATATATATATATATATATATATAAAACCCTAAAGATGCACCAAAAACCATTACAACTAATATAACCCTAAAGATGCACCAAAAATCATTACAACTAATAAGTTTCATACAGGGCAGCCTGGGTGGATCAGCGGTTTAGTGCCTGCCTTCAGCCCAGGGCATAATCCTGGAAACCCAGGGTCAAGTCCCATGTCAGGTTCCCTGCAATGAGCCTGCTTCTCCCTTTGCCTGGGTTTCTGCCTCTCTTCTCTCTCTCTCTCTCTCTCATGAAAAAAAAAATCTTAAAAAAGTTTCAAAGTTAATATACAGAAATTTGTCACATATCTATATACTAATAATGAGCTGTCAGAAAATGTAAGACCACAGTACTATTTACAGTTCATTGAAATGAATAAAACACCTAGAAATAAATTTAACCAAGTAGGTGAAAGAACTATAAAAACTAAATGATGAAATAAATTAAAAATAACACAAACAGAAAGGTACACTGCTCTCCTGTGTTGGAAGAATTTATTTTTTAAAATGCCCTTATTACCAAGAACAATCTACAGATTCAGTGCTATCCCTATCAAAATAACAAGGGCATTTTTCACAGGACTAGAACAAATAATCCTAAAATTTGTATGAAACCACAAAATACCCCGAAGAGCCCAAGCAATCTTAAGAGAGAACAAAGCTGGAGGTATCATACTCCCTGATTTCAAACTATTACAAAGCTATAATAATAAAGACCCTATGGTATTGGCACAAAAACAGACACATAGATCAGTGCAACAGAATAGAGTTCATAAATAAACCTATGCTTCTGGTCAATTAATCTTTGACAAAGGAGGCATGAGCATATAATGGGGAAAGAACATGTTTCTTCAATAAATGGTTTTGGGAAAACAGTCATTTTCTTATACCATATACAAAAAGAAACCTCAAGGTGAGTTAAAGATTTAAATTTAAGATCAGAAGCCATAAAACTACTGGAAGAAAACATAAGTGGTAAGCTTTGGATATTGGTCTGAGCAACGTATTTTTTAAAAGATTTACTTATTTTAGAAAGTGCGCGCAAAAGTCAGTGGCAGGGAGGGATAGAGGGAAACAGTCTAAAGCAGACTCTGTGCTGAGCACAGAGGCTGACATGGGGCTCAGTTTCATGATTGAGATTATGACCTGAGCTGATACCAAAAGCTGGACGCTCAACTGTCTGAACCACACAGGCGTCCCTGAGCAACATGGTTTTTTGATATGTCTCCTCTGGCAAAGGGCATCAAAAGCAAAAATAAACAAATGAAACTATGTTAAATAAGCCCTTGCAGAATGAAGAAAACTAACAAAACAAAAAGGCAACCTACTAATTGGGAGATGATATTGGCAAATGATAACGATTGATAAGGGTTGAATATCCATTATATATAAAGACTATACACAACTCAGTATCAAAACAACAAAAACAGGCTGAGGGCCTGAATATACATTTTTCCAAAGAAGACATACAGGTAGCCAACAGACGCATGAAAAGATGTTTAGCATCACTAATCATATGAGCAATGCAAATCAAAACCACAATGAGCTATCAGCACACACCTGTCAGAATGGCTATTGTCAAAAATGACATTAAATGTTGGTGAGGATGTAAAGGAAAGGGAACTCTGATGTACTGTCACTGTTGGTGGAATGCAAAATGGTGCGGCCACTATGAAAACTGTATGGAGGTTTCTCAACAAAATTAAAAATAGAGCTACTATATGATCCTGCAATTCCACTTCTGGTATCTATCTGGAGAAAATGAAAACAGTAATTTGAAGAGAGAAATTTAGAATCCTTTGTTCATTGCAGCATTATTTATAATAGCCATGATATGGATGCAACTTTGTACCATTGATGGATGAATGGATAAAGTTTAGGTATAAATACATACAATGGAATAGGAGCCATAAAAAAAAGAATGAAATCTTAAAAGCCGTAAAAGAAAAGAATGAAATTTTGCCATCTGCAGCAAGATGGATGGACTAGAAGGTATTATGCTAAATGAAATAAGGAAGAAAAAGACAAATACTGTATGTCTTCCCTTATATGTAGAATCAAAAAATAAATGAATAAAACAGAAACAGACTCGGTATATACAAAGAACAAGTTGATGGTTACCAGATGGGAGATGGGAGAAGGGGAAGGGGATTAAAAAGTCAAAATAACATGCTTCCAGTCATAAAATAAATAAGGCACATAGATACAATGTGCAACATAGGGAATAAAGTTAATAATGTGTAACAATTTTGGTGACAGATGGTAGCTAGATTTATGGTAGGTGATCACTTCACAACATATATAAATGTTGCATACCTGAAATTAATGTATGCCAGCTATACTTGAATAAAAAAAAATACAAACTAATCAATAGCAGTTTTATGTTTCTTAGGACACCAAGCAAATTTAATTAGGGATAATTTTATTCTGAATTATCTGAGCTATAAAATTGATCATTTGTGTCCTTTTTATGACTTCTTGAGACTATTTTTAATATTTGAAGGATCTTTTAAAATTTATTTCTGCTAAATTCTGAATATATATACTTTTGTTTGTACTCTAAATTAAAGGTTAACTTAGTAAAATATATATTTGTCAATAAGTATAGAATAACTATAAGGATATTATATATATATACTTTGGTTATGGAAATTTTATAAGTTAATGGCATAAATCAAAATATTTGTTAGAGATTTTTAAAACATGTTTATATAAACTGGTTGATGTTTGGTGTTCATGAATTTTGATCCATGTTTAGTGTAAACGGAAATAATCATTTGTTGAATACTTTTTACACACAGGGTGTAAATACATGTAGTATATGATTGAAGAAATTAAAAATGGCATAGATTTGTTTTCCTTAGAATATCCCATGTAAATGATGATCTAATGAAATTTGGTAGCACTTAAACTTTACTATGCTATGAATAAATTAGAAAATTAAATTAGCATTTAATCTGATTTATGAATTGTGTGTATAGAGTATATTCAGAACTGTAGTGATTTAAGTTTTTAAAAATATTTCTTAAAAGAGCATCTTCATCATCTGAAGAACCATCTAACATGATTTTATTTTTGTAGAATATGTTTTTATGCTGTGTTTATCTTAGTATTAAGGTTAAGATAAAGCTCATTAGCAAATCACAAATTAGCCCTATAAATCTGCTTCTGATTGTGGAAAGGATTTTTACTAGTTTGATCACAGATTTTCTCACCTAGTTTTTATGACTCATAATACATAGTTGTACTCCTGCTCTCTACAGTTAGGTGTGGCAATATTATATATTAAATATAATTGGTTCTTGCATTAGAATGAAGTTCTGATATAATATCGTGTGAAAACACAAGTGTATGTGGGAGTTGGCCACTTTTCATTATCACCTGTTTTACTTGGAGAAATAATACATTTCTCATGAGTCATCTTCAGTGGAAGAATGCACAATCTTTGTGGCCTGGCTTGATGAATATAAATTCTTCTAAATTCCATGTAGAGGTAACCTATAAATTATAAACTAATTCAACTTCTTAACTTTTTAGAGCTGGAAATTTTATCTATTAAAGCTAAAATTTCAGAGCTGCTTTAGCTAAGAAACAAAATCTTGATTAATTTTTTACGTGGTTACCAATGTCTACAAATGCTTCTTCATAAAGCTACTGTGGCTCCTAAGATGGAAAATAGCCAGAGCCTGAGTTAAGAAAGCAAAATCATGGGAAATCAGAAACTGTTTCAAATTATGGCATGATCAGTGGAAAGAGTAGTAGAACTCATTTAAGGAAATCTGGTAAGTCATTTTATAAGTAACCACTGTGCATGATTAATGAACATGTGAGTTTAAGATATTTTATAAGCACTGTTATTTACATTTATTCCTAAGGAGGTATCAGTAGCTTTTTAAAAGAGTTTTGGAAGTCTTTTAAAAGTATGTATAATTTATCACATCTAGGAGTCTCTGAATTACTACTAGAATGAATCTGACAACTTATGCTTTATAGATTGAAATTTCTGTATTTAGAAACATGATTTACTTAAAGGAGACATTCATTGTATTCTCAGGCAAGAACATTTGCCATCAGTATTCCCAAATTGCTAATGTTACACTGTACACCATAGTTACCTTGTTTGCCAATAGAATCCTTTAGGTATGTGTGCTTTTGGGAGGAGGAAGGAATTGTTAAGGAAACACAAATTGTATATGTGTTTAGCTTTTTATGTTTTGTATATGTATGTATTTGGGGAAAAATTTCATGGTCAAGTCATAGGGACGTTCCATTTGAAGAAGTATTTTTAGCATGAATACCTAGGTAGGTCATGTTTCTGACACAAATCTATAAGGAAAATTCCTCTGATGTAATTTAAGGCTTTACTTAGAGCAAACAACTTTTAATATGTAGACACAGCAGTATAGTGATTAGGCCTGGGTTCTGGAGTTAGCCTTGCTTGAGTTTAAATCATGGATCTGTTAATTTGGTAGCAATGTAAGCTTAGATCAGTTATTTAATCTTTCTCTGTCTTTCTTTCCTTGTCCATAAATAGAGCTAAAAACAGTACCTATTTCACAGGGGTATTATGAAGTTGAAACTGAGTTAAAGCATCAAACATTTAGCATAGCACCTTCAGCATTGTCTAATCAAATATATAAATGTTAGCCATTTATATTTTAATAAATGGTAACTTGATTTGTAATATGGCCATATGATTAACTGATTTCCTTAACATGTATTAACTTTTTGGTGAACTTTTCTTTTTTCTTAAAATTTTTTTTTTTATGATTTATTTATTCATTCATGAGAGACACAGAGAGAGGCATAGGCTCCCCACTGGGATCACGACCTGAGCCGAAGGCAGATGCTCAACTGCTGAGCCACCCAGGAGTCCCTTAAAAAAATCTTTTAGGAGTCATTTTGTATTGAATGATCTAATCTTTATTGATCAAATAGAAATTGGGTAAAATAGTTTTCATTTTGTTATGAATGGATGCTTAGTTCATATGATAACAAAACAAAGTGTGAATCATCAGTATCTTCCTATCTGTTTTCTCTTTGGCACTTTATAAGAAGTGTTGTCTTGATTTCTTACTGAAGGCAGTGGTAGACTAAAGGATGAGTTCTGTGGTCATTAAGAATTAGGTTTGGGGGAACGCCTGGGTGGCTTAGTGGTTTAGCGCCGCCTTCAGCCCAGGGCCTGATCCTGGATACCTGGGATCGAGTCCCAAGTCTGGCTCCCTGCATGGAGCCTGCTTCTCCCTCTACCTGTGTCTCTGCCTTTCTCTTTCTGTGTCTCTTATGAATAAATAAAGAAAATATTTTTAGGGAAAAAAAAGAATTAGGTTTGGATCCCAGTTCTGCCTTATCTCTGGTGGTCCCTGAACTTTGGTTTTACTCTTCTTTTAAACTTAGGAGATGATAAAAAATACTTACTTTTTAGGATTGTTACTACAAGAATTAAATGACATGATGCATGTTAAAGCGTTTTGCAAATATAGTTTGGTAATTAGATCAGAAGTACAAACGAGCTATTCAGACAAAATAATAGGATTTTAGAAAGACTTGCTCTTTTATGGGATACCTCAAATTGTTTATGAACTTAATTTAGGTTCGGATTTTATGGTTTCTTGCCCCTACAAATTTAACTTTTTCGGGAATTATCCATTTAGCATTTGACCACTTTGTTCTCTGAGTAAAGAAAATAGTAAAAAAAAGAAAAAACCTAGGTATGGAAATTGTTTATACATTATTATTGCTTATAATTTTGACTCTCTAATGTTAAGGATTCTGAAAATGATCTAAGGTTATGGTGTAGATCTAGTGTATAAAAGAACTAATAACTAAAGTTTAGCTTTTTAAATTAATTTTTCTAAGTCTACTTTAGAAGGAAAGAGATACTAAGCCTATTTATAACTGATTATATGTCTTCATGTCATGAACTTTGTTCATGTCTTCTTTTTCTCTTAAATCACAGTAAGTTTTGTTAAATGCTATGAAAATTATGGATATTAAGACTTACATAGCATTTCTCTGTGTCAGCTATTGTCTTAAGTATTTTTCCATAAATTAACATTTGATCCTCATAACAACCATTATGATGATGGAGATAGTATCGTCGTATTATTGATGAGGAAACTGAAGCACAAAGCTTAACTTCCCAAAGTCAGAGCCAAAATTTGAACCCAGTCTAAGCAATAGAGCTTTATATGTCTAGCCCTATTACTCTGCAGATTGTTTTTGCATGGCTGTAAAATAAAACATTGATAGTTGAATTAAAAGATTCTGAAATCATTAAACTCTGAGTATGAAATCTTTGAAAACTAAATTAGTCTGTAATGGTGATTTTTAATTTTTTGCCTGTTTTTTGGTATTGTAAAATATATTCCACTTTTAACTAATTATCAAAGTATTACAGCTATGTTGGGTGTGATTAATTTTGTATATTTAGATCAACCTAATTTTTATTTCTTCTGTTTTATCATGTAAAAGCAGGCTAACATTTTAAGTAACTTTTTATTAAAACATAATATACACTTAAAAGTACAATAACCATAAATATATAGGCTGAATTTTCACAAACTGAACACATCCTGTACAACCAGCACTCAAATCAAGAAGTACATTACCATCATCTTCTAAGTCCCCCTCTGCCACCCTTACATGCCCTCTTCTCCCTGCAGCAACCCAGTATCTTTTTTATCATCCACTATCCTGACTTCTCTTTTCATAGATTTTCTTTTAATGTATATAAATAGAATTGTGTCTGGCTTCTTTTTTTCAACATAATTATGAAATTCATATTTTGATGAGTACTAGCTAATTTCCATTGTGTAAATATACTGCAACTTATTCATTCAGTTTTTGTTAGCATTTGAATATCTTCATTGTTTTACTGTTAGATTAGTGTTGCTATGGATGTTCTAGTTCATGTCTTAGGTGAATGTACATTCGTATTTCTATTGGGTATCTTAGCTAGGAATAACTGGATAATAAGATATACATATATTCATTTTTAGTGGCATCACAAAACATTTTCATCAGCGTTGTATGAGTTGTACTTCTTCCACCTCTTTACCAAAACTTGGCATTTTTCAACTTTTAGTCATTTGAGAAGGAGTGCAGATTTCCTTTTGTTTGTTTGTTTTTAATAACTTTGTCAAGATATGATTTACATGTAGTAAGTGGACTAATTTTGTATACAGGAGTTTTTACAAATATATTCATCTGTGTATTCACCACCCCAGTGAAAATAAAAAGAAATATTTCCCTCATTGCAGTATCTTTTCTTAGTCTCCACCTATGCCATCATTGATGAAATTTTCTGTCACTATAACTTAGTTTTTGTCTGTTTTCAAACTTTATATAAATGGCATGTAAGCTCATTATGTTCTGTTTTATGTCTAGCTTTCTGTCATTTGACTTGAAGTTTTGGAGCTTCATCCATGTTGCATTTACCAGTAATTTCTTCCTTTTTTGTTGAGAAATACTGGTTTCCAGTATGTTTTTATGAAAAAAGTGATTATGTATAAGTCATAATAGACATGTTTTTATATCTCTTGATAAATACCTAGGAGTGGAATTGCTGGATCATATGTTAAGTGAATGTTAGACTTTATAATATAAGAAAAGCACCAATGTTCCAAAATGTTCATATTTTACACTTTTTGTCTGCAGTGTATGAGAGTTCCTCTTGTTCCATACTCTTTCGAACATTTGGTACACGTAATTGTTTTGATTTTAGCTACTAGTAAGTGTGGTTTATTTTACACTTCTCAGGGGCTTATTGGCTATTTTCATATCTTTGGGATGCATGTCCTTGCCTGTTATTAGTCATATTTTGGATCATAAGTCTTTTCCATAGGATTTTTCTACTTTATCCTGTTTATGTTTCATATTGATTTTTTTTTTCTTTTGAGTGTTAGACCAACTTTGCATTACTAGGGAAAACTTCACTTGGTCATTGTTTATTATCTTTTTAATAAATTGCTGGGCATTACCATTATCCCAGAAAGTTTTCTTCAGAAAGTTCTCTTTCATCTTGGCGCCCTCCTCCATACCAATGTCAATCAGTATTGTGACTTTTTCCTTTTTTGACCAAAGATTATTTTTACCTCTTCTAGAACTTTATATTATGCAAATGAAACATAATGTACTTTTATCCATCTGGCTTCTTTCATTCACGTGTTCTTCAGATTTATCTGGATTGTGTATGCCAATGGTTTATTCCTTTTTATTACTCAGTAGTATTCCAAGGTATGAATATACAATTTGTGTTTATTCCTGTTGATGGACACCTGGTCTCTTTCCAGTTTTTGGCTATTATGAGTAAAGCTGCTGCTAATATTCTTGTTTGGGCCTTTTTATTGACATATATTTTAATTTCTCTTGGATAATTATTAGGGAGAATTATTGGATTATACAGAAAAATAAATGTTTACTTACTAAGAAACTGCCAGACCTTTCCCCACAGCATTAGTACCATTTTATCCACCCACCAACAATGTATGTGAGAGCACTGGTTATTTCACGTTCTTGCCAACATTTGGTATTGTCAATTAATTTTACCCATTTTGGTGGGCGTATAGCAGCCTCTCATTGTGGCTTTGTGTTTCCCTGATGAATACTGAGCACTTTTTAATGTGCTTTTTGATCATTAGCATATCTTTCTTTGTGAAGTGTCTATTCAAATTGTTTTGCTTGCTTTTTAAAATTGCCTTGTCTTTTATTATGTGTTAAGTTTTTTTTAGTTTTGAGTTCTAGTTCTTTTTACAATCTGGATACGAGTCATTTGTCACATAGTGTTTTGCAGTTATTTTCTGATTTCTTAATGATGTCTTCTGATCAGAAGTTTTAATTTTGGTTAACTGTAATTCGTCATTTGTTTATTCCTGTAGTATAAGCCCAAGGAAACCTTTGCCTACCACCAAGTTATGAAGATAGCCTTTTGTTTTTTTTCTAGGATAGTTTTTACATTAGGTCTATTATCCACCCTGAATTAATTTTAGGATATGATAAGAGATAAAAGTGAAGGTTTCTTTCTTTTATAACCATTTGTTTTTAGATAAAATACTTTTGCCACTGAATTGTTTTGGGAACTAATTATTGAAATTAAAATGATTGTATATGTGAGGATCTATATTTGAGCTGTCTATTCTTTTCCACTGATCGGATTTTTTTTTTCTTTTTCACTGATCGGATTTTTAATCCTTATGTCAGTACCACTCTGTCTTGATTACTGTGACTTGTTTTATCTTCTTCCAATTTTGTATTGCTTTAAGAATACTTGGGCTAATCTAGGTTTTTTTGTATTCCCATAAAAATTTTAGAATCAACTTGTCAACTTCTAAACTGGTGGGATTAATTCAGTTTTTTAAATAGAGATAGGTCTCTTTTTTATTTCATATTTTTTTCTTTGATAAAGATTTATTTCAGAGTGTCCAAGGAGGGAGACGGGCAAAGGTAGATGTAATGGGGAAGCAGACTCTGCTGAGCATGGGGCTTGATCCCACAACCCCAGAGATCATGACCTGATCCGAGGTCAGATGCTTAGCCAACTGAGCCACCCAGGTACCCTTAATAAATAGTTTTTTCGGGATGCCTGGGTGGCTCAGTGGTTGAGTGTATGTCTTCACCTCAGGGTGTGGTCCCGGAAACCCAGGATCAAGTCCTATGTCAGGCTCCAGTGGAGGAGCCTGCTTCTCCCTCCATGTCTCTGCTTCTCTCTCTATGTCTCTCATGAATAAATAAATAAAATCTTTAAAATATATATTTTTTTCAAGATATTTGTCCATTTTATATAAGTTGTCATTTATTTGCCTAAGTTATTCATAATCTTTGTTATCTTTTTAATTCCAATGGTATCTTATATTAGTTATTTATTACTTTGTAACAAATTATCCCTAAAAAATAGCTTAAAACAATCAATGTTTATTATCTCATAGTTCCTTTAGGTCGGGCTTCACTGAGTTATTGCTTATGAGTGCCCCTGGCTCATGTCTCCCACACTGCTGCAATCAAGGTTCAGCCAGGACTGTAATCATTTCTGATCCTGACTTGGAGAGCATCCTTGTCCAAGTTGACTCATATGGATATAGAATACTAGATTAATAGTTTTTTTCCTACCTTTCATCATATTAAAGATGTTGTTCCACTGTCTTTTGGCTTTCCTTGTTTCTAATAATAAGCTAAGTGTTTTCATACTGTGTTGTATTTCTTTCAAGATGCTTTCAAGCTTTTCTTTTGATCTTTGGTTTTTAGCAGTTTGCTCATTATGTGCCTAAGTATGGTTTTGTTTAGATTGATATTCCTTGAGGTTTTCTAAAATTCTTGAATCTTTAAATTTATATCTTCCACCAGATTTGGGGCATGCTTGGCTACTGTTTCTTTAAATATTTTTATTTGCTGTATTTCTAACCTCTCTTCCTGGTATTCCCAGTTACACTTATGGTAGACGTTTTGATATCTGATTAAGTCACCATGGTGGAAGTTTTTTCAGTCTTTTCTTACCTCTGTTCAGATTTAAAAATTTGTTGATTTATCTTCAGTTTTTCTTGATTCTATTCCAATTGTTTGTTACATCCATCCAATGAATTTTGTTTTTTAAATATTGTATTAAAACTTCTTGAATTTCTATTTTGTTTTTTTTTCATAGTTTCTTTTCCCTGAGCTTATTCTTTAATTTATTCTGAGCTTTTTTTAATTGTTGCCTGAGGCATAGTTATGACACTTGTTTTTAATATCATTGCTAATTTCAACATCTGGGTTATCTTCAGTATTGGTCTCCATTTTTTTTTTATCACATCATTTTGATGAGTTCACAACTGACAGCAAGAATCTAACATCACATTAAAAACTAATTATATAATATCAGTGTAAAATTTTTGATAATACATTCTCTCCATTTTCTACTTGTGATTTCTAGCATTGACCTTTTTAAAAAATGGACTTTTTAACATGATCTCTGTTGTTCTTTGCAGGGCATCTTCTGTACATTCAGTTTCATCCAAGTCATTCCGGGATTTCTTTGAAGAAAAAAAATCTATTACTGGCCATAGTTCAGGAGATCATGTCAAAAAAGTTTGTTTTAAAGGAATAGAAAATTCTCAGGCATCAAAAGTTGAAAGGTAATAAACATTTTTTACCTTAAAAAGCTCTATAGTAGTTTGACATTCTGAAATAATCTTTAAAAATTTATCAGGCAGTTTTACACATTCTTTTACATTCAAAAGTTACATGTCTACTTTTTTTAAGCTTTATTTTGATATAATTGTCTTACAGTAAACTTTTTAAAGTATACAGTTTGGTGTTTTGGTATATGTATGCACCTGTGAAACCATTACTAGTTATATTCAAGACAGTGACTATAACCATCATTCCCAGAAGTTTCCTCATGTGCCTTGGTAATCTCTTCTTCTCTTCCCCATTTTACTCTCTATGCAGCTACTACTAATCTTCTTGTGTCAGTATAGACAACTTGTATATTCTAGTTTTATATCTATAGGATTATTCAGTCTGTACTTTTAAAAATTCTCTTTTACTCAGGATACAGTTTTTGAGTCATCCAAGTTGTCGTGTGTATCATTAATTCATTTCATTTTATTGCTGAGTAGTATTCCATTGTTATAAAACAACCCATTTATCTGCATCTATTGATAGACCTTTGGGTGTTTCCAGTTTTTTCTCTAGACTATTTTTGATACTAGTTTTTAAAGTTTAATGTATTTTAAAAGATGTTTCATATTTTAAATGCCTCCGTGGAACATGAAAATCTAAACATAATTTAAAAGCAGTTTTCTAATAAAGTAGTTTTTCTGCCATGGTATGTAAATTCTCTTAATCACTGTACAAAAAGGAACATTCTTGGAGCATTAGATAGTCCAGTGTTGGAAGAAAGAACTGTGTTTCAAGTTAGTTGACTAAGTGGAATTTTTTTCTTATTTTTGCTAATATGACATCTCCCAAAGATATTAATCCCTAAAGTATTTTAGACAAAACAAAAATATAATTAAAAATGTCAGCCGTGACCAGATTAATATTTTATTTTACATAATGATAAAGCTTTTTTCACTATTTGTTAAACCTTTTTTTTTTTTTTAAGTGGAATCTTATGTCCAATTCCAACATTATAAACATATTAATATAAGGGGTCTGGGAATCATACTATAGTTTAACCTCATCATATCTGCCCTGCAAGCAACTTCTGGGGAATTGTCAAAGTCTTCTAACAACACTGGAAACTACTGGTTTATATGAACTCTAAACATAAACATATTTTCATTGTTGATATTGTGACTGGCTGCCTTATTATAGATAATGTACATTTGGACCAAAGATCTCTACTTACAATATGGAAAACCAAAAGATCAGAAGGAACCTGAAGAAATCATTTGGTCTATCTCCCTATCTTTATGAAAACTTTTATTAGTGGAACACTATAAAAAATCTTAAGTGTAACTCTAACATATAAAATAGATAAATTTTTTATATGCTTACTTATGAAAAAATGTTAAAGCTGATTTGTTAGGGTTATAAATGTAGAATTAGATGTGATATAAGACATTTGTAGTCTTAAAACTGACAAATATTTAATGACTTATCTACTCTGTATCAGACATTACACTAGGTACTAGAGTTACAGTGGCAAACAAAATTAACATAGTGCCTGCCCGTGGAGCACACACAGTCCAAAAGAAAAGAGAAACCATATGCAAGTAGTATATAAAGCATAATGAAAAATATTCTCAACATATATTTCAACATTAGTCTAATATTAAGAAAACTCTGAAATAGTTGTGATTTAAGATTCTCTAAGAGTACACTTTTGTTTAAACAGAGATGGCAGAAGAAATTATATTCTTGAATTAATATAGAAATGAATTAACCTCGCAACAGAAATTATAACATGCCAGTGATCTTCAGTGTGTTAAAAGTATTTGAATCTATATATTTTTATTAGATTCAAAATGTATTTCAGAATAAAAGTACTAACGAAAGTTGGTGAACATTTTATGATACACTGAAAATGACTGAACCCAAACAATATAAAACTATTTAGTATTTTATAAGTTGTATTCTTAAAGATGTTGAGGGAAGGGCATTTTATTCCATTCCTAGGTGACAGGTAGTTTTATAAGTGTTAAATTTGCACAGTAAAAATGTTTATTTTCAACTGCATTTGCATGCCAGTGTACAGATACACATGCATTTATGATTATATGTTTATTTCAAAAATGTCTCTATATAATTCTAAACAAATGTTTCAGTTTCAAAAAGTCATTTGTACATCTCATTATGTTTTTGATTCCAAATTTTTTATAAATGTTTTTTAAAAATTTGTTGTTCTACTCTATAATGATCCTGCATCTATCACAATATTTTTAAAAATTGAATATAGTGTAGTCTTTTTTGATAAAAGAGAAACGTAGGCATACTATTGGTTTTTATAAGTTGTGTGATGAGCGATGCTGACCATGCTTTTAAATAGAAAAACATGTGGGTGGCTCAATGGTTAAGGGTCTACCTTTGGCTCAGGGCGTGATCCTGGAGTCCCCTGATTGAGTCCTATATCTCCCAGATCGGGCTCCCTGCATGGAGCCTGCTTCTCCCTCTGCCTCTGTCTCTCTCTCTGTCTGTCATGAATAAATAAATAAAATCTTTAAATAAATAATAAATAAATAAATAAATAAATAAATAAATAAATAAATAAGACACGTAACTTCTTTATCTTCTTACTATGAAACACCTAAATCTGCCTCTATTTTTGTTCATTTTTTCCTCCTTTCTTGTTTTGCACTAGAATTACTTTTCCTATTGATGGTTCATATTTATACCTGTGCTGGTATCTTCATTCCTTTCCACTTTAAAAGCCTTACTAAAAACCTTACACTATTAATTGTCCCTCTCTTTTCTTGTGGATAGTCAACATTGTCCTTTTAGGTGGATACCTCCCATCTTGTTTTGAATATGCTTAGATCTCTATCATGTGGTCTGGGTGAGGTAATGAATCCTTCAGTCATCCCTCGCACTTTCCTCTAACAGTTGTCCTATCATTACCAATCCCCTACTCTCTTCACAGCCAGATTTCTCAAAAGAGCTGTCAGCTCCCAATCACTTCTTAATCCAGTCTGGCTTCTAGTCCCATTACTAAACTGAAACAGCTCAGGCTAAGTTCAGCAGTGACCTCCATTTTGCCAAAACCATGAACTTTTTATATGACTCATTTTACTTGAAGTTCAATTACAGGTCATCTTCTCATTTCACTTTATATACTCTTTCTACATCATTTCATGAGCTTCTATTTTCAGTTATCAGCTATACACTAAAGACTCAAAAATTATATTGCCTGTCCACAACTATCATCTGAACTTCAGAATTAGCTGTCTTCTTGAAATCTCCATCCTACTTGGATATTCAGAAATACTTTAACTTCATGTAAAACCAAACAATGTTTTCTTCATACCTCTTTCATAAAATCAAACAAAAATAGAAAACATAAAACAATCCATACTTCCTGATTTTTTTCCTCATTTACCCAAAGGAAAGCATGAATTCAAAAAGATACACATACTCCTGTATTTATTGCAGCATTTTTAATAGCCAAGATATGGAAGCAGCGTAAGTGTCCATCAATAGATAAATGGATAAAGAAGATATAGTGTGTGTGTGTGTGTGTGTGTGTGTGTGTGTGTGTGTGATGGAATATTACTTAGTCATAAAGAAGAATGAGATCTTGGCCATTTGTGACAACATAGATGGACCTAAAGGGTACTATGCTAAGTAAAGTCAGACAGAGAAAGACAAATACCATATAATTTCACTTGTAAGTGGAATCTAACAAAAGAAACAAGCAAAAACATTTTTGTCTATAGAGAGAATGGGTAGGTTTGTGGTTGCCAGAGTGAAGGGAGTTGGGAGGATGGTCAAAATAGGTGAAGGGTATTGAGAGATACAAACTTCCAGTTATACATAAGTCATGGGGATAAGAAATACAGCATAGGGAATATAGTCAGTAATATGTAATAACATTGTATGGTGGTAGATGGTGACTACACTTGTGGTTAAGCATAGCATAGTGTATAGAATTGTTAAATCACTGTGGTACACCTAAAACAAATACCACATTGTAGTCAATTCTACCTCAATTTTAAAAAAATGCGTAAATGAACTCCTGAAGTCTAATTCTTCATTAAAGAATGGAGTGTTTTTGTTTTTTTTTAAGATTTTATTTCTTTATTTGAGAGTGAGAATCCACATGTGCTAGAAGGGGGAGGGGCAGACGGAGAGGGAGAAGCAGACTCCCCACTGACCTCGGAGCCCCACTTGGGGCTTAATCTCAGTACCCTGAGACCATGACCTGAGTTGAAGGCAGATGCTTAACCAACTGAGCCCCACCTAGGTGCCTCAGAAGAAGGAATATTTTATGGTTAGTTGGAAACAAAATAATGTTTAGTTTAAAAAAAACGTCCATTCTGGGACGCCTGGGTGGCTCAGCAGTTGAGCATCTGCCTTTGGTCCAGGGCGTGATCCTGGAGTTCCTCAGATTGAGTCCCACATCGGGCTTCCTACATGGAGCCTGCTTCTTTCTCTGCCTGTGTCTCTGCCTCTCTCTCTCTGTGTCTCATGACACATTTATTCTGTCTCATGAATAAATAAATAAAATATTAAAAAAAAAAAGTTCTTCCTGAGTTTCCTTCCTTGGAAAATGGCATTTGAAAGTCTTTACTATTCCATCTTCCTAATATTCAGTCTATCATCAGGACATGCCAGTTTTAGCTCTTAAATATTCCTCAAATCATATGTTAAATTTTATCTCCACTGTTTTTACTCTCATTCAGATTACTGTGATCTTTCACCTGGGCTACCTGAGTAGCCTCCTAACTGGTCTTGCCATAACCTTTCTTCTTTCCCTCCAAAATACTGAGCCAGTTTTGTTCTTCTTTGAAATGGCAGATCTTACTGCTCTTAGGGAAAAGCTGGATTTCTTATATAGCCCTTAAGGCCTTACATAGTCTGGTTTCTGCCAACCTCTTATCTTTCTCTTAACATCTCTCTATTCTCATTATCTTGTTCTAAATGCCATTTACTGGGGATCCCTGGGTGGCGCAGCAGTTTGGCACCTGCCTTTGGCCCAGGGCGCAATCCTGGAGACCCGGGATCGAGTCCCACATCGGGCTCCCGGTGCATGGAGCCTGCTTCTCCCTCTGCCTGTGTCTCTGCCTCTCTCTCTCTCTCTCTGTGTGACTATCGTAGATAAATAAAAATTTTAAAAAAATGCCATTTATTTCTTGCCACTTGCCTACCCTTTGACTAGTTGACTCTTATTTTTCTTTCCGTCTCTATTCAATCGTATTTTTTGGGAGTCAGACTTCCCTTCCTGAGTCAGTTTTCTTTGATATATTCCCACAGCACTTCTCACTCATTGGACTTTTCAGTTACTAGTGTGATTCTTTGTTTAATGTTTTCAACTACAAGTATTTTAATGACTGACTGAATATCCAACTATATGTTTAATGAAAGCATAGGAGAAGAGAATCCTCTCAATGAGAGGTTGATCTCTGCTTCTCGCTGAACTATCAATGCTTAGAATATTTTTTAGCATGTAATAAATGCTCAGAACAAGATGAATAAATGAGGTAAAACTGTAGCTGTTTTAGGTAACAGTTGTTTCTAATGAGTAAGTTTTATTGTATGCTTCAAGTTTGTAAATTGTAAGGTATGAACATTAAGTTCATTTTTGTAATATTTTTACATTTTAAATATTAACACTATTGATTGAAAATTTCTTACTTTCTTTGGGTAAGTCTTTGTCTTAAAGTTTTGAAGATCTGTGGTTTCATAGTTGATCACTAGAGCGTGCTATAACATCAGGGCTCTTAATCGTGAAAAGTGGCATCTGCTATTATACCGGTTTAGAAATTGTAAAGGAGTATATAATAATGATCATGACAGCCATAGCATGGAAGTTAATGTTTTAAATGGCTGTATGTTATCACTGATCACTGTGTATTACCATTTGATCACTGAGAAGGGAAATAGCGTGACTTTCATTTTAATTTTTTAATTTCATTGTGAAAATGTGTAATCATAAGTGAGATATAAAAAGGAAATAATAAAAGTAAATAATCACCAAATTATATTTGCATAACATTCTGCTAGCTTATATTAGGTGTATATATAAAAGTGTTATATATAGGCCTAGTCCCTTAAATGTGTTTGAAATCTAGTTGGTAAGTCTAAGGGGGCACACATGAAAGTTAAATGGAAGGTCAAGAATGAAATTGCAATATAATGTAAGAGTATTAAGTCACAAGGCAATATATTATTTAAGTGTCAGATGAGTGGTTCAGAGAGGAAGAAATGACCATGGGCTGGAATTATCAGGAAAAATCTAATTGAAGAAGGGCTTGAGGAACAGTTTATAAACACTTTTCTTAATTAGTGCCAAATACTTGATCATTATATGTATGGCCATATGAATAGTATTAGAAAAATACTGATCTATTTCATTGCCATAAGCTTTTGAACTTAGGATAGGATTTTTAAAAGAGAAGAGGCAGTGTAAATTAAATAGAGGAAATAGAATTACAGCTAGAAGACAGAAATGCTGTGGTATTTAGGGAATTTGTGTGGCAAGTGCAATGGAGCTCATTTTAGAAGTTCCTCAAATCATATATTCTTGTTTTAATTGTAGAAAATGTAATTTTTCCCTCAAAGCTAGGGAAGTCCAGGAATGCCATTGTTATTTGGGAATGTTAAAATGTAAAGAGATTTGTGGAACTTATGTATGTTACTTATGTGTTCTTTTTCATTTTCATGCATTTTCTTTCATTTTCCTTCCACTTAAACACCCTTTTATGTAATTCTTGGGCAGAAACCGATCTTGTGTTTCTTATTGGTAAGGAAAACTACTTGTGAGACAAAAAATTATTATATAAGCTCTATACTTAAAAATCTTTGTAATTAAGCTAATACAGGATTCTTTAAAAAAATTAAAAGTCAGCTATATAAGAAGTTATTTATTCTCAAAGTCTAAATTTAGTAAGATTAATGTTCAGTTTGAACAAAAATCTCTAAATGATTTTTTCAGAAGGCTAAGTTTTATAGATTGTCTATTGCGATGTCTATTTGTGTCTTGCAAATACCTACAGCTTAATAATGCTGTATTTATTATCTGAAAGCTTAGCATGTTTTTGATATTTGTTTAATCATAGCTCTATTTAATAGTTTTACTTTAAGATGAAATTTTCATGGAGCTTCAGTTGTTGGGGTAAATTTATAACTAATGAGATTATCCATGGAAAGACTTCTGGGATTACAATCTTATGAAACAGATTTGAGTTTCAGTCTTGACACAGTAGCCCTCTGAACTTTTCTGAACCAGTTTTATCACATATGAAATAAGAACAATAATGCCTATCATACAGGTTTATTATGGCTTATATCTGATAATATATATGGAAGTACTCTATAAATTATAGATTATACAGGTAAGTTATACTTAAGTTCTGATTGCTTAACTTTGGTTTAATAAGGCCTATATAAAATACTTTAATCCTGATACTCAATTTGTTCTAGCCAGTACCATATCACTTTCACAGACAGCTTGTAGTTGCTGCTTCTTACTTAATAGTAGATTCCACAGTATTTTTCTATTTCTTTGAAAGTGTCAAACACTTTTAGCCAATCCCCAGACACCAGAGAGATTTTTGAGCACCACTTAAGTCATTATCTGTGTTTGTGTTTATTCCATGTTATGCTTTAGTGCCTAGAAGGCCTCTAATCTTTAGCCTTGGACTGACTTTAGGATGCTTTCTTTCTTTTTTTATGTCTTTCTTTCTTTCTTTCCTAATTTCCTTCTTTCCTTTTTTTTTTTTTTTCTTTCTTTTTTTAGGGACTTCAGGGAACTTAAACCATGGGAATTTACATTTAGTCTCTAAGGTAGCTCTCTTTCATCAGAATGTAAAATTTTTCCCATTTATTTTGTAGTTATTCTAGTCTAGGTTTCCATCATCTTGTAATACTCCAGTAGCTTTCTAATTTATCTCCTTAGCTTCATTTTTCTCCTGGTTGGAAGTCTTCTACTTTATCCTGGGGATATCTATATCTCTTTATTTTGGAGGTCATAGGTCAAGCACCCAGTAGATTTCAAGTCCTAAAACTTAAAACTAAAAACCTATAGCTATACCTTTCATTTCATTTTGTATTTCAGTACCTAACATCTAGAAGAAAGAAGTTATCAGTAATTCAAAGGAATAAGGAACTTTAAAAAAAATCCTGCTTTTATCTCATACTTAAAATCCTTTGGCTTTCTTATGTTATTTTTAAAAATATTTATTTATTTGAGAGGGAGAGAGAGAGCGCACAAGCAGGAGCAACAAGAGGAAGAGGGAGAAGCGGGCTCTCTACTGAACAGGGAGCCTGATTGATGCAGGGTGTGATCCCAGGACCCTGGGGTCATGACCTGAGCCAAAGGCAGATGCTTAACTGACTGGATCATCCAGGCGCCCCTGTTGTTTATACTTTAATTATATTTTTACAAACAACTATGTGCCAGGTGTTCTGTTGGACACTGAGATACAAACAAGAATGACGCACAGTGCCGTACCTTGAGAGACTAGTCTAGTAGTTAAGATAGACATGTAAGCAATAATTACTGTGTGTGAAGCTCTATAATAGTAGTTGAAATGCTGTAGGAAGAGAGAGAAGGTGATATTTGAGCTAGTCCTTAAAGAATAAAAAGACATTTATAGTGGAATGTATTCTAAACTAAGAGGAATAATAGAAATAAAGGCAGGTTTGTGATAATGGAAAACATACTGTACTCTGAGTAAAAAAGACCTGCTTTGAGTTCTGTCTCTACTTAGGCAATCTGTGAATCGGGCAATTATATAATATTCTTTGAGCCTAATTTTCTAATCAGTGTAATGGAAATAATACATGGTTTTTAATAGAGTATTGCAAAGATTAAATGAGATATGTATATAAAAATACTCTCAGTAAATTTATTTGCCCACACATTAGGTCTAAACATTTTAGCTTTCAGTGCATTTGGTACTCTTGGCCTACTGGTTCATTTTAACTTTATTTCTCTTTTAATCCCTTCCAAACTCTTAATCCTATCCTATTTATTGAAAAGGCTTTGGTGGCTTTTACCATTCCATTCATTTGTACAACCAAAAACGCTATTTCACTGCCACTCTCAGCTTTGATGCCATTTCCCCAGTGAAGCCAAGAGCATGTACCCTCATCCATATTATGTCAGTATCTCCTGTTAATTCATATTACTTTGTACGTATTGGTTGGTACAGGTATCAATTGTTTTATCTCACATTTTTATTATTGTTTATAAATAGATTTTTAAACCTCTCCCCCCAGTATTTTTAGGGGCGAAGAGACTGAATTTTAATCAGCCTGATTTTTAGCACCATAGTGCTACATATACCTAGTAACTCCATAAATGAATCAGGAAGTCAGTGTTTAAGTGCTATTTGTTCATTCACTGACTTTCTGATAAACCTGTCTAGGCCTAAGTTTGCTCATTCTGAAAGAGGGGATTGGATTAATCCAGATAATCTCTAGGTATCTTTTTAGCTGTAAAATTCCACATTTAGGTCAGTCTCTATAGTACCTTTAATTATTTCTCTTACACGAATACTTCTGCCCCCTCATCCTACACCTCTTTTATTGTCTTCTCCATGAGGCCCTCTCAAATGATCAGATCTTTTTTGATTTCTATAGCCCTGTTAGATAGTTTATCTTTTTTTTATTTTTAATGATTTTTATTTATTCATGAGAGATGCAGAGAGACATAGGCAGAGAGAGAAACAGGCTCCTCACAGGGAGCCTGGTGTGGGACTCGATCCTCAGGATCACCACCTGAGACAAAGGCAGATACTCAACCACTGAGCTACCCAGGTGCCTCTGTTAGATCGTATCTTAAATTATTTTCTGCTATGTCATTTTATATATAGTTTCCTCACTTAGTTTGTGAGTTCTTAGAACATAGTAATCATATATTTCTATCCTATAATTCCTGGCTTATCAAAGTATTTACTATATTAGTTGCTCACAAAATTTGGCTAATTATTCAGTTTGTATGTATTTTGAAACTTAGTGCTAATTTTTCACTTTTATTCATAAACAATTTTTAATGTAAAACTTTATTTACAAAGTTTTTTGTATTTCCTAATGTATGTTTGATAATAGTAAATGGTTCTATGAACATTATTAGGGTTTATATACCTGTAGACTTTTTTTTTTTTTAACTTAAATTTTAAAAGTAAGTCTGATTCCACACATTAGCTTGTATCCTGTGTCAGGACTTATAATTCTTCCTCTGTATTTCTATGAATAAAGAGTTTTACTAATATTAGTAGAAATTTTAATCTCCAGTCTTGGCATTTGTTTTGCAGATGTTCCCCTCATGGTACGCCAGGACCAGAAGGCAACCATATTTCAGATTTACCACTTCTAGACAGTCCCAAGTAAGGCTTATTGATTAGCTTTGGAGCATCAAAAGCTAGGCTGTTGTTTAGCACTGAAAGATAATATTAAGAAATTGGGAGTAGTATGATATTGAATAGAATGTGTTAGCTGACTACTGTCTGCTCCACAGTTTGAGTTACCTTTCTGTTTAGTTATATCATTTTTGCTCCATCCAGCCTTTTGATGTTTTCTAAAGTATTCTTTTTAGCACTGATCCAAATAAAATATTAGCTTTCCTTTCCTCTGTTTCTTAACCTTACTATTCTATAAAAAGAAGGCAAAAGCTTTCAAGTCCCCTCATATTATAGGTCACTGAGAAAAAGTGTAACACTGTTGAAGAGTATTTCAAAGGAGAATTTACATGCAAGAATTTGGGAAGATAATGAGAGCTCATTGTTACTATTCTTTCAGTCCCTGGCTGTCTTCTTCATTGACTGCTCCTCCTGTGGTAGCTCCAGTCACTTTTGCATCTATTGTAGAAGAAGAATTACAGCAGGAAGCAGCTTTAATCAGAAGTCGAGAAAAACCCTTGGCTTTGATTCAGGTAAGTAATATGCTTTTATGGACTTAATTTAGGGAAGAACTGCACTACATTTCATCTTAAGAAAATTATGTTTATTTTCATTGCAAAGGTATATATATTTATTGTGTTAAAATGTACTATAAAACAAAACTGAGGTGCTCAATGAGTATTAATTGAAGGAATTTAGGTTAATGTAGAATGAATAAATTGTCACAAGGTTGTTTTTTTTGTTTTTTGGTTTTTTTTAAGTGATCAATAGGGGCACCTGGTGGCTCAGTCAGTTAAGCATGCAGCGCTTGATTTCAGCTCAGGTCATGATCTCAGGTTCATGAGATTGAGCCCCCTTTCTGACTCCATGCTGGGCAGTGGAGCTTGCTTAAGATTCTCTCTCTTACACCCTTCCCACTGCACTCGCATTTGCTCAAATAAATAAATAAATAAATAAATAAATAAATGATTAGTAACAAACTTGGTGTTATCTGGTGCTTCTGTATCAGAAAGTGTTCTTAGGTTGTAAGCCACAGATACCAATTTTGACTAGTTCAAGGAAAGATAAATTATCAAGGGATGCTAAAATTTGAGATTTACTTGAAAGACCAGAGAGCCAGGCTTGGAAACAGATAAGACCCATAGTTGCCCTGGAGAGTTAGAAGACTTATGTAGCAGAAAGCATCTTCCTGAAGTATTGGAATAAATGGATTCCAACAACTATTTTCAGGGTTTTTTTCTTTCTGCTCAAGATTAAAATTCAAAGGAGGATGGGTATCTGATTATTCTTCAGGCCTTAAGCCTTCTACTTGCCTAGGTGATAGCAGGATACCTCATTTAATTCTGCTGCATTGTATTCATATTAAGTTGTACTTCCACAAAAGGAAATTGGAAAGCTAATATAATCTTGCTAAAAGATTAAAGGATCTTTTTTTTTTCCACCTTTTTTTTTTTCAGATTGAAGAGCGTGCAATACAAGATTTATTGGTTTTCTATGAGGCATTTGGCAACCCTGATGAGTTTGTTATTGTTGAAAGGACACCACAGGGACCACTAGCAGTACCTATGTGGAATAAGCATGGATGTTAATTTGCTATGGAGTTGAAATGCAATTTTCATAAATCATGGTTGTTACAAAGAAGAGCTGTGGAAAAGAGTTCTTAGAGATTCAGTAACGTCTTTCTAGATAGAATAAGAAAGGATCTAATTTCTTTACTGCAGTTTAGGTGTATGTTTGATTATAAACAGATGCCACAGAATTGTGATTTTAGTAACTTTTTATGTAAAAATGTGTGAGAGGATAAATAGGTTAAAAGTTTAAGTAGAATTATTTCTTAACAGTCTGAAAAGGAAAACATGAATGATTGAAGTGTAAAATTTAAGAGTGAGGCATTAAAAATTCCGTTTGAGAATTTGGGATAAATAATTTAGAAGGTTTTGCCAAATGTCTGTTGTTACTCTTCTTTGTTTTTTATATGATATTGATGAGCTTATTAGGAGCATCAGCCATTACTCATCCATTAATGGCCAAAATTTTGCATTTGCAGTAGTTGTTTTCATTCTTGTGTTTCTTTTGATCAGGCTATCAATGTTTCAAGGTCTGTTTAAAGCATGGACTGCTCAAATGCCATATTATTTCGATTTGTATAGCACATTTTGCATTTTGCATTAAACTGTGGAGTACAGTCAATAGAGAATGTGAATACTATTTTGAAGCTTAGTCCAAGATAATGGTTCCTTTATTAAATTTGGAGTCATTGTGGGTTGTTTTTTGGTGGGGAGGGGAAACCTTATAAAAGTCTGATTATGAGAGAATCAATTTCTCAAAATATTAAAATTTCCAAAATTATACAAAGAAGAATTGAATAGTTTTGAAGACCCTTTACATATTATGTAATCAGAAGTTCTCTGAGCTTGAGTTATATGAATAGACATAAACATTGTTTTCTTTATTGTATGCTATTTGGTTTTGAGTAGTTAAATTTTTAAAAAACAAATGTTAAATATGTGCTCCAATAAACTAGACAAATTGGGAAGGTTAATGTTCCAGTTTCTGAAACATAATCTTAAGGGAATATATAGGCAATTCACTGCTTTAATTCAGTTGATGGAAATATGGCTGAAACTAACTTAATACTTGAGATTTAGCTATACTTAAAACAGCAAATTTGTAAGCAAATGTGCAATAAAAAATAATCTTGATCCATTTTACTGTTAATGTGTCTTTGATATACTATATTGACATCTACCATAAGAGGAGTTACAGTAGACCTCCTGATCTACTGTACTATAACCAGTATTGTTTAAAGTGATGCTGTGTTCATTCCTTCACTGCTTAAGAAAGGCAGTTTTCTGAGGATGCATCTGTGAAAAGTTTTATATTATTTTTGAGAAGAAATGGATTTTATAAAGTTTTATTGAAGTTGCAGTAAAGAGGCCTTCTGAAGTAATTGCTTTATTTCATGTGAAGCTTTGATTCTAAATCCATATTGGCATCTTTAACATTTAATGATGCTTTAAAGTGATGGTTTTCACAGTGCATTCCATGTTGCCTGGGAAGCACCCTAAAGAGCCTTTTTTTGGATGGGTTGTGAAGGAGGAAAAAGGGCTGACTGAGCCTCTGGGGGCTTTAGGTCTTTACAAACATCAGAGCATTGCACTTTATGGCCCATTTTATATAGTGAGGTATTGTATAAAATTTCATTGGGAGAAAAAGAATTCTTTTGCTAGTACAATGAAAGATAAGCACTGCTATACACTATAACTCTTCATTAAGAATTCCATAAAGATAATAGCCTAATACTTTGCTGCCAAAAAGCCTGGGAAAGTGATGGGATTTTTTTCTGCTAACAATATTATTTTGCCTGTAATAATTAATGTATCTTTAATCTCTTGACTTCAAGACTTAATAGAATTGAAGAAAATCTAGAAATTGTCAATTTAAAGGATCGGGGAGGTGAAGAAGATTTTAAGATTGACCACAACAGTCATAGAACTCTTTAGCCTGGAAAGGTGATGGTTACATGGAGGTGGAGGTGTAAAATAAAAATATCCTGAAAACATGAAAAATTGATAAGTCTACCAATCAAAGTAAAAGTAAATTTTTTTGTCAGAATAGTAGGATTTAGGACCTCTCAAAGTTCAAAAGGGATGTCTTTTAAAAGAAGTTTAAGATATTCCTACTTTATATTATATAGGAATGACAGACAGTTGAGAAATATTGCTAGTCAGTATCTAGATTTGTTCTGTAACTCTTTTGGAGGTTGGAATATATGTGTTTGCTCATGATAAAGGCATTAATAGCTGTTTCATTTAAAAAAAAAAAAAAAAAAGAAAGAAAGAAAGTAAACTCCAGAGAAAGTGACTAATGAGAATGAAGTTTGTCTTTTCAGTCTGATTCCCCTAAAGTTGGGCCTCTTAGAAATTGTTAATGGTCTATAGTAATTTAACTGAGACTGAGAAAATATAAAAAACGCTTAGAGAAGATAAATGTATAACCCAGACGCTTCCAGAATTGTCCATTTAAGAGAGCTTTTCAGAAGAAACATAACAATCATCCACCAAGGAATTAGGGAAAAGTGATCCAAGATTTATGGTTATGAATATCTTATTTGCTTGAAGTGATGCTCAGTTATGTAAGATGCCAGGACAACCTGATCTTTCCTACACACATAACTTTCAAACTATATCTTAGTCTTTATATATTTTATTTTCTTATATGTCTACTTGGCTGCTTGGCTGGCATTTCATGTATGTCAAAACTGAATTCTTGATATCACCAAACTCACTGATCTTTTTTTTTATTTCCTTATCTCTTAATTTGTCATTCTTCTATGGCATTTGGGCTAAACATACATACATATATACATACATTTGATTGATTGATTGATTTTACTTACGAGAGACACAGAGGCATAGACATAGGCAGAGGGAGAAGCACACTCCATGCAGGAAGCCCAATGCAAGACTCAATCCCGGCACTCCGGGATCACACCCTGAGCCAAAGGTAGAGGCTCAACCGCTGAGTCACCCAGGCATCCCTGGGCCAAACTTCTGGATTCTACTTTATCTCTTTCCTCATTTGCCCCCAAATTTATTGGTTGTCCAACTCCTATCTTTTATTTAATCCTTTCCATTTCATTCTCATTACTTACTACTGTGTTTTATGTCCTTGTTTTCCAAAAATGCTCAGACCTTTTGGTCCCACAACCAAAGGTTTATACTGATACAAAATTGAGAACTTGAGAGAGCTTTTATTTATACGTGTCACATATATTTGTATTTAATGTATGCAACATGAGAACTGTAAAAATTCAGTTCCTTTAAAAATAATAAACTATCATGTTAAATAACATTTTTAATGGAAATGTAACTATTTTACAAAACAATAAGATTTGGATCGTTTTATATTTCTATATATAAAAATATATAACTCCATATTTCAGGTTTAAGTCTTTGCTGTCTGGGTTAATAGAGGACTCCTAAATTCTCCCAGCTGCTTCTGCATTCATTCTGTTGCAGTGTCCTTTGTCATATAGTGTCTAGAAACTTGAGAAACTGAGATAGAAAGAGACAAATGACAACTTATGAAAATGGTTTTGACCTCATTAACTCTTGAAAGGTTGAGAACATCATTAAGAAACACTGCTTTAGTCCTTAGCTGCTATCCCTTTTTTCCATCTGGATGTGGGCTTTTCTTTGTGAGAAAATCTTTAGTAATACAGTATTTCTCTACATATTACAGGCTTACTGAGATTTTTTTTTAATGTCTTTTTGAGTCTTTTTTTTTTTTTTTTAAGATTTTCTTTATTCATGAGAGACACAGACAGAGGCAGAGACATAGGCAGAGGGAGAAGCAGGCTCCCCGAAGGGAGTGTAGTGTGGGACTCAATCCCAGGACCCCATATTACCACCTGAGCCAAAGGCAGATATTCAACCACTGAGCCACCCAGGTGCCCCTACTTGGGTCAGTTTCAATAATTTATATCTCTAGGACTTTATCTGAATTACCCGGTTTGTTGGCATAAAGTTCTGCACAGTATTTCTAATCCTTTTAATCTCGATAAGCTTGGTAGTGAGGTCTCCACTTTCACTCTCAATTTTGGGTCTGTGTTTTCTTTCCTTTTTTCCCTTGATATATTAATTTTGTTAATCTATTCAAAGAATCAACTTTGGGATTCATTGATTGCTTTCCCTATTTTTCCCCATTGGTTTTAACCTTGATGTTCATTATTTTCCTTTTTCTGCTTGCTTTAGCTTTAATTTATTGTTCTTTTGCTAGATGTTTAACCCTAGATTACTGATTTTAAGAGCTTTCTTTTTTCCAAGTAATAGGCACTTAAAGCTATAAATATACCACTTAGCACATTAATTTTTGTATGTTTTCATTTTCATTCAAAAATTTTAAAATTTCCTTTTGATTTCTTTTTTGAACTGTGGATTATTTAAAAGTATATTGTTTAATTTTAAAATATTCAGGAATTTCTCCAGTATCCTTTTGTTGTTTATTTCTGTTTTAATTTTGTTAAATTTGGAGAACCTATTTGTATTGTTTTGATCCTTTTAAATTTATTAATTTATTGAGATGTATTTTATCATGTAGAATCTTAGAGATTGCTCCATGTGTTCATGAAAAGAATATGAATGAATTTGACATCATCTTCTGAAATGGCAGCTTATAGGATTTTGTTTTCTGTGTTGAGAACAGAAATTGTTACCAAAATAAAGGACAAGAATAGAAGCTAAAAATCAAAAGGTATGGGCTGTGCTGGATATCATCTATTTGCACCTCAGATCCATTCTCTATTCTCTCTACTATTCTGTCTTTCTGAGGTTGAACTCTAGAACTTTATCAACTAGCTCATTTTCCTTCTAGCTTCTGGTTACTTTAGCTAGTTTGGAGCAACTAGTATAATATTGGCATATTGACAGGAGGAAAGAGTCTGAACAGTTTTTTGTTTTGTTTTGTTTTGTTTTGTTTGTTTGTTTTTTCCTGTCTCCTGCCTACATGGTATTGCTATGGGCTACCCTACTCGCCAGAAGGTCATAAATCCTATCAGGCAACTTGTTCCCGTGGAGCGTTCTTCAGATTCTGTTAAGTGTTGCTTCCTCTCATTCAGATCTAGGAATGACAGGATGATCTCATTGTTTCTAGCTCAGGTTACTGCAGTATCCATTGTAGTTTCCCTATATCCTGCTGACGCTTTTATAGGTTTATTAATAATTTACCTAAGTTGAGAGTGCTACCTGTTTCCTGCTGGGACTCTTAATTGATTCAGAGATGGTCCAAATAATGAAAAGCAAGAGCATGCAGAGGTTCTGGTTCAAGGATATTTTGTCTAGAAATTTGGCAGTGAACAGGTAATTCATGAGACAAAAATGGTAGTTAGATGATGCCCTTGTTTTGTGTTTTTAAAAATTGAAGTCTACTCATCAGGAAAGCAGAATGGAGGAAGTCAGTGCATACAGAAATTGGAGAGCTGCAAACAGAGGAAATAATTGTGTGATAGAGATGAAGATGGAATCAAGAGTACAAAGTAAAATTTGTTGGAGAGAAGTGCTATCTATTTCTCTTAAACTGAAGGAGAGTAACTTAGTATAATCCTAGATCAGTGGTTCTCAGTTTGGTATCCAGATTAAGAATATCAAAATTACCAGGAACTTGTAAGAAATGCAAATTAATAAGCTCTACAACAGTTCTTTTAAACCTGAAACTTGGAGTAGAACCCTGCAATCTATGTTTTAGCAGGCTCTCCAGGAGATTCGGATGCATGCTAAAGTTTAAAAAACCATAGTACAGAGGACATTTTGAGGTGAAAGAAAAGGGAAGATAAACTTGGCTTGATAATCTATTTTTCATAGCACAGAGAAGGCCAGTAACTGGAAGAGAGTCAAAAACATACTTGCAATATAAATTTAAAAACTTAAATTTTGTTTGTCACTAAATGGAGGGCTTTTATTAATTGATAGCAAAAGGGGAATATTTGTAAATTGCTTACAACTCCTTTAATTCTCAAATATTTAGTACAGTTTAAAAAAAGATTTTGAATTTCCTTAGTGCCCTGAAATCCACTAGTCCTCATTATAACTTGTTATAAAGAAAGTAATAGTTTTTCAAAAGATCATCCAGAGGAAATAATGACCTGAAATGGCATAGTAAACCAGTTATATACTCAACATTCCATCCAGAAATAACAGAATACACATTCTTCTGAAGTGCACATGGAACATTCTCCAGGATAGATCATATGTTAGGCCACTAAACACATCTTAATAAACTTAAAATTAAAATCCTATCACCAGAGTGTTTGCCTCTCCTTTTCTGGGGCTTTCCCCCACCTCATGCCCTCTCAGAGCCAAGGCTCGGCTGCCACTCAGTGGCACAGAACTGAAGACCTGCCATCATCCCCATAGGGCAGCTTGTCCAGCCCCACTGCCCTGTTCCAGCCAACGCCTCCCACTCTGGGGAGGGAAGCTGAGGGTGGAGCCAGATGCTTGCCAGCACCACTCCGAGCCTCCTTCGCTTCTCTCCACCCCTGACCCTGCAGCTCCCCCTAGACCTCTCCTGTGTGCCCCTCATCTGCTGGACCTTTAGCTCTGAGTACCTATAGGTGGGGGAGAGGGGCTGTCAACCAGAAGGAACAGAGAGGTCTTTAGCTAGAAATCTGGGCAGGTGAGCCCCTGAGGATTGGCCCAATCTCCTGCTGTCCTGTAGACCAACCCTCCCATCTTGTTTATTCATTTACCCTCATTTAGAGCCATTTGCAGAGATTTAGAAAGATTTGCAGTAACGAATGGATTCCTATATAAAGATTATTTTTATACTTTTTGCAGCAAAAAGAAATTGTAATATTTGTACACTATCCAAGTGAATAAAGACCATGCCTAAGGCTAAAAAAAAAAAAAAAAATTAAAATCTATCAAAGCATCGTTTCTGACCACAATGTATAAACTGGAATCAATCACAATGGTATAAAGTAGAATCAATCACAGGAAGAAAACTGGAAAATTCAGAAATATGTGGAGATTAAACAACATACTACTGAACAACAGTGGGTCAAAGAACAAATCAAAAGAGAAAAAATACTTTGGGAAAAATGATAATAGAAATACAACGTAATAAAACTTAGAGGATGTAGCAAAGGTGGCTCTAAGAGGGAAGTTCATAGCCGTAAATGCCTACATCAAGAAACAAAAAAAATCTCAACCTAACTTTACACCTCAACAAACTAGAGAAAGAGGAACAAATGAAGTCCAAAATTAGTAGTAGTAAGGAAATAACAAGGATCAGAATAGAAAGAAATGAAATAGAAACTAAAAAGACAGTTGAGCGTGTCAAACTAAGAGTTGATTTTTTTTTTTTTTTTTTTAGATTTTATTTATTCATGAGAGACAGAAAGAGGCAGAGACACAGGCAGAGGGAGAAGCAGGCTCCATGCAGGGAGCCCAACATGGGACTCGATCCCCGGTCTCCAGGATCACACCCTGGGCCAAAGGTGGCGCCAAACCGCTGAGCCACTGGGCTGCCCAAGAGTTGATTTTTGAAAAGGTAAATAAAATTGGCAAACGTTTAGCAAGACCCCCCAAGGTAAAAATACAAAACAAACAAACAAAAAAAGGACATGAACAAAATTTGAATGAAAGAGATGTTACAACTAATACTACAGAGATACAAAGGATCCATAAGTTACTATGAACACAAGTTTGAAACCTGTATGGAATGGATAAACTCCTAGAGACATACAACTTTCCAAGACTGAATCAAGGAAATTAAAAATCTGAACACATTGCTTACTATTCAGGAGATTGAATTGGCGATCAAAAACCTCCCAACAAACAAAAGCCCAGGTAGCTTTACTGATGAATTCTAGCGAAATATTTAAAGGAGAATTAGCACCAATCCTTATCACACTCTTCCAAAAAGTAGAAGAAGAAACACTTCCAAACTCATTTTGCAAAACCAGCATCACCCTAATACCAAAACCAGACAGGGACACCACAAGAAAACTAAAATTACAGCCTATATCCACAATTAACACTGATGCAAAATTTTCAACAAGATATTAGCAAATCACATTCAACAGTACATTAAAAGGATCATATACTATGATCAAGTGGGATTTATTCCAGGGGTGGTTCAACATCTAAAACAATGTGATATACCACATTAACAAAATGAAGGATAAATATCATGACCAACTTTAATAGTTGCAGAAAAAGCATTTGACAAAATGTAACACCAATTTATGATAAAAACAAAGTGGATTTAGAGGAGATGTACCTCAACATAATAAAGGCCATATACAACAAGCCCACAGGTAACATCATACTCAACAGGGAAAAGCTGAAAGATCAGAAACAATACGAGGATGCTCACTCTTGCCACTTTCATTTAACATAATATTGGAAGTCCTAGCCAGAGCATTTTTGCCAAGAAAAGAAAAGGCATCCAGATTGGAAAGAAATAAGTAGAACTGCCACTACTTGCAGATAACATGACACTAAACAGAAAACCCTGAAGATTTCACTAAAAGAGTGTTAGAGCTAATAAATTGAGTAAAGTTGCAAGATACAAAATAAACACGCAGAAATCTGTTGTTTCTATACACTAATAATGAACCATCAGAGGAATTTAAATGAACATATACAGTTGCAGCAAAACGAATAAAATAGGAAGTGAAAGATCTGTGCACTGAGAACTGTAAAATATCGAAAGAAGCTGAGGAAGATATAAATAGATGTTCTATATTCATGGACTGGAAGAAGTCATGTTAAAATGGCCATACTATCCAAAGCAATCTCTATCAAAATTCCAATGGCATTTTTCACAGAAATAGAACAGTTCTGAAATGTGTATGACTGAATAGCAAAAGCAATTTTGAGGGAGAATAAAAAAGCTGAAGGCATCACCATTTCCTGATTTCAAATTCTATTACCAAGCTATAGTAATCAAAATGGTATTGCCATACAAAGACACAGATGAATGGAATAGAACAGAGAGCCCAGAAATAAACCCATACATATATGGCCAATTAATTTGCAACAAAGGAGTCAAGAGTATACAACGCAGGAAGGGCAGTCTCTTCAATAAATGATGTTGGAAAAACTATCATACACCATGTATAAAATTTAATTCAGAATGAGTTAAAGACTTGAATAAAGACCTGAAACCATAAAACTACTAAAAGAAAAAGGTGATAAAGTCTTTGACATCAGTCTTCGCAAAGATTTTTTGAATTTGACAAAAACAAAGGCAATAAAAACAAACAGATGAGACTACATCAAACTAAAAAGCTTTGCACAGCAAAGGAAGTCACCAATAAAATGAAAAGGCAACCTACCAAGTGGGAGAAAATATTTGCAAATGAGGGACTAATATTCAAAATATATATAAAGAATTCCTAAAACTCAACAACATACGAAAAGAAGCCTGACATCGCTAATCATCAGGAAATCGCAAATCAAACTCACAATGAGTTATCAAGTTAAACCTGTCAGAATAGCCAAAATAAAAAAATACAAGAAATAAGAAGTATTGGCAAGGATGTGGAAAAAAAGGAACCCTTGTGCACTGTTGGTAGGAATGCAAGCTGGTACAGCCACTGTGGAAAATAGAATGGATGTTCCTCAAAAACCTAAAAATAGAATTACCATATGATCCAGTAATTCTACTTTAGGCTATTTGCCCAAAGAAAATGAAAGCACTCATTCAAAAAAGACATATACATCCCTATGTTTACTGCAGCATTATTTACAATAGCCAAGATATGGAAGTAAACCAAATGTCCATCAATAGATGGACAAAGAAGAGGTGGTATACAGACACACACACACCACATATACATACAGTGGAATATTACACAGCCACAAAAAAGAATGAGATCATGCCATTTGCAACAACATGGATGGATCTAGAAAGTATAATGCTAAATGAAAAATATCACAGAAAAATATGATTTCACTTATGTCGAATTTAAGGGACAAAACAAAAAAGATGAGCAAAAAAAACCCCTCTTAAATATAGAGAACAAACTGGTGGCTGCCAGAGGGGAGGTGGGTTGGGGGGATAGGTGAAACAGGTGAAGTGTATTAAGAGTACATGTACTGTGATGAGCACCAAGTAATATATAGAATTATTGAATTATTATCTTGTACACCTAAAATTAATATAACACTGTAGGTTAATTGAATTTAAAAAATTAAAATTTTAAATATTTTAAATATTGCCATACAATAGCAAATTAGATAGATAGATAGATAGATAGATAGATAGATAGATAGAAAGAAAATTGGCAGAAGACCTGAATAGACATTTCTCCAAAGGCATACAGATGGCCAACAGACATATGAAAGGGGCTTAACATGAGTGGTCATCAGAGAAATGCATATCAAAGCTACAAGGAAATATCACTCACACCTGTTAGAATGGCAGTTAACAACAAAAAAGGAGTAAGTCTTGATAAGGATGTAGAGAAACAGGAACACTTGTGCACTGTTGGTGGGAATATAAATTGGTAGAGCCACTATGGAAAACAGTATGGAGGTTCCTCAAAAAATTAGAAATAGAACTACCACATGATCCAACAATTACATGTCTGGGTGCTTTTCTAAGAAAAACACACGACTGGAAGAGAGATGCACCCCAATGTTCATTGCAGTATTATTTTATAGCAGCCAAGATATGGAAACAACCTATGTGTCCATTGATGGATGAATGGTAAAAAATTGTGACATACACACACATACGGGAATATCACTCAGCCATGGAAAGAAGAGAAATCTTGCCTTTTGCAATAACAGATGGATCAGGAGGGCACTATGCTAGTGAAATAAGTCAGACAGGAAAAACAAATACCATATGATCTCATGTATAGGTGCAGTCTTTAAAAAATATATATGTGAAATCTTAAAATATATATTATTTATATATAATGTTTACATAATTATATATATAAATAACATATTTTTATATTAAATATTATACGCACAGATAGGTTAGTAGATAGAACAGATTGCCAATTGCTAGAGGCAGGAGGTGAAGGGTGGACAAAATGAGTGAAGGAGTTTAAAAGGTACAAACTTCAGTTATAAGCAAGTCATGGAGACATGGGGACTGTAGTTAATAACACATTGCAAATCTGAACAGTGCTAAGAGTATAGATCTTAAAAGTCACCACAAGAAGAAAACATTTTCTAATGATATATGCTGATGGATGTTAAGTAGACATTGCAGTGATAATTTTGCAATATATACAAATAACGAAGTATTATGTTTACACCTGAAACTAAGTCAATTATACCTCAATTAATTAATTTTTTTCTAGTTATATTCTCTGATAGAAAATAAAAGTTAAACAGTGTTGACTAAAACTGTGTGGGAAGAATTAGAGAGCCAAACTTATTTTCAGATATCCAAAACAGATTATCATTTCTTAAGTAATCAGGTATTTTGTTATATAAGCTCTCCCTTTGCCCATCTTTTATAAATTATGTGCATATAGGCTTTTTAAAAAAAGATTTATTTATTTATTTATTCATTTATTTATTTATTTATTTATTTATTTATTTATTTATTTATTTATTTATTTATTTATGCTAGACATAGGGAGAGAGGCAGAGACACAGGAGGAGGGAGAAGCAGGCTCCATGCCGGGATCCTGACGTGGGACTTGATCCCAGGACTCCAGGATCGCACCCTGGGCCAAAGGCAGGTGCTAAACCACTGAGCCACCCAGGGATCCTGCATGTGGACTTTTAACTTTTAGTTTAATTTGCACAGAAAATGAAGAACTGAATGCATTTAAAATTATAAATACGAACTTACAGTACAAATATTTTCCAAAATACTTATAAATCTCCTTAGCTGTGGAGTTCAATTTAGGATGTACTTGGAGCTCCTAAAAAATAAAATCCTATAGACTCCTTGTATTTTTTTTATTTTTTATTTTTAAAGTATTTATTCATGAGAGAGAGAGTGAGAGAGAGCAGCAGAGTCACAGGCAGAGAGAGAAACAGGCTCCATGCAGGAAGCCCGACGTGGGACTCGATCCCAGGTCTCCAGATCACTCCCTGGGCTGAAGGTGGCACTAAACCACTGAGCCACCCTGGCTGCCCTATAGACTCCTTTAAAAATAGATAGCATTTGAAATTGATGGCAAATATATATAGTATTCTTTTAAAGTTAGGCTAAAAATTAAGGAAACCTCTAGTGCTTTCATGTGCACATGAAAGAAAGGTTTGGTGGTGATGTGTTTTTTTGTTTTGTTTTTACTTGTAGAGACTTTGGAGGCACAAGTTAGTGTGCAGTAGGACTTCCAGTTTTAAGATGACAGAGAAAAGATATCTTCAAGGCTATTGAAAATCACTTCTAAATAATAAGAAAAACAAGAAGCAAACACAAACTTCCCCTTTGACCAAACCAGGAGTTATTCTTAAGACTAAATCTCAGTATAAGATGAAATGTATGGATCCCATCAAACTTCAAGCAGAATGGCCTCCACTTTTATTATTTGATTATAACTACAGAAAAGCTCTGGTTCTTTGCAGATTTTACCCTTTAAACTGGTTCTGGTTTGACCTCTTTTGGGTCCAATACATCTATCCCAAGTTGCTGAGAATTTTCTCATTTCTCAGAGGAGATTTGATTATCCACTTTGAGGAGTTTCAGTAATTTGTAGATTAACCAAGGACCAGCTTTTAGTAGACTTTAGCATAGTGCTTTGCTCTTATGGCCCAAGCCAATAAGTTCTGGAGATCTATTATGCTGCGTACCACCTAGAGCTAACACTGCTTATTTTATACTTAAAATTTGCCAAGACCGTATATCTTGTGTTGTTATCATACACACACACACACACACACACATTACTACTACTAATAAAGAGGGAAGGAGGAAACTTTGGGGGTGATGGATATGTCTATGGCCTTAATAATAGTGAAGTTGGTAATGGCTTCATGGGTATACACTTACTACCAAACTCATGAAGTTGTATACATTAAATATGTAAGCTTTTTACCCGTCAGTCATACGTCAGTAAAGTGGTTTAAAAAATAAATTGAAATAAAGAAGAAACAGGTGAAAGAGCTGACAGGAATTGTGTTTGAGCTGAGGTCAGGGAGCAACTATTTTGGCACAAGCCTTTTTTAGCAGGGCTTGACTTCTAAGCTCTACAAGTATAAAATAATTTAAAAATTGTAAAATTAACTATAATATAAACTAAAAAATCTGTTAGATGGCTTTATAGAAAAGAAAACCAGACATAATTCTTGCTCAGTATAACTATTGCTTTAACTAGTTTAATCTTAAAATCTGAGACTGTAAAAAAACCCCTGAACTTGGTCAACACAAAAGCTCTAATTATTCAGTCAAGTTTGCTTCATAAAATAAGCCCTAGTCTCAAAAATGTATAGTGTAAAGCATCTATCTTCATTTGCTACAGCTATCAAATATTTTAAGGCAAAATCTGTGGTGTAATATAACATAAGCATTTAGATTATTTACATATGTTAAATGTTGTTTCAGAGTATTTTTTAGACTTGTTAAAGCAAAAAACTTTTGAATCCTATTGTGATGTATAAATGATATAAAGAGATGAGTAAACTATGTATTCTGATAAATTACCAAAATATACCATATACAGCAGTAGATAAGCATATTTGAAAAAACCCTTTTCTAATAAGCATTTTTAAAAAAGATTTTACTTATTTAATCATGAGAAACACAGAGAGAGAGGCAGAGACATAGGTAGAGGGAGAAGCAGGCTCCTGCGGGGGGATTGGGGGAGCATGATGAGGGACTTGATCCCGGGACCACGCCCTGAGACAAAGGCAGACACTCAACCACTGAGCCACCCAACTGTCCCTCTAATAAGCATATTAATTGCTGGAAGATCCAACAATTAATGGACAATGAGTCAGCCAAGAAAGTAACTTTAGGGCAGCCCCGGGGGTACGGCGGTTTGGCGCCGCCTGCAGCCCGGGGTGTGATCCTGGAGACCCAGGATCGAGTCCCACGTAGGGCTCCCTGCATGGAGCCTGCTTCTCTCTCTGCCTCTCTCTCTCTCTCTCTCTGTGTGTCTCTATGAATAAATAAGTAAAATCTTTTTTTTTCAAAAAAGAAAGAAACTAAAGCAGAAAATGAATAAAGTCAGTTAAAGTTTATCAATACTTGGGGGTTGGTTTTTATTAAAGCTAATAAGCATTTAAAAAATTGGTTTTAATCTTGTGTTCCATTTCAGCCTTAGAGTCTTCTTTGGAATCACTTTGAGGTTTGTGTTTTAAGAATATGTGAATATTAAAACTATCCTCAAATTAGATGTTAGAGTTTTTTTTACAGGTAACTAGAAGTTTCAAACTCCAGATTTTCATGTTTAATGTTATAAAAGTCTCCAAATAGGGCAGTATCTTTCAGATTCATAGAAACAGATGGCCTCTTAGTTTAGAATTTTTAGTTGTGAATTGCATCAAAATCATAAACTTAGGAATTGGAAGTGTGAGAGTTTTTTATATTCTCTATGAACACACCTACAGTTGCTACATGGATAATATTTAAAGATGGATAAATGTTTAAAAAGAATTACACAAAGTACACTCATCAATTTATTTTTCTGTTTTTATTTTATTGTGAGCCAAATAAGCAAGCTTAAAATTCAGGAGGTAAATAAATTCTTTTAAAATCAAGTCATAAGCGTCAAATCAAGGTAGATTTTGCTCCACGGTACCTTACTTTAATGAGCTAGTCTTAAAATTCTGTGGAACAATATATTCTGAAATATCACAAAAGCATATTTGTATACTTTAGGACAAAAAGGAAGTAGCAATGTCCACCCTTACTGAAAAAAATTATCTAATAAGATAGAAAATAAAAGCATCATAATTAAGTTCAATTCATAACAACTTATGCCTGACACTATTAAATGTCTAAGTTTAAACTTTTGAAATATTCTCTTGGTAGAAATTACAGATGATTCTATTAAAATAATTAAAGTATTGTGTTATTATAACTCAATTCTTCACTTCTTGCATAATATTTAGAGGAAATAAAACTTATTATCATTTTAATTTAATTTTTAGAGAAAATGAGTTTATTTTATCTCTAAAGTTCTATTTGTTACATATGTCACTGGTTTCAATTAAGGCATTTAAAGTTTCTAAAGAAATTTTAAACTTTCTGAAACAAATTTCTAATTGTACTTATTAATAAATAGTAAAATGGAAATAACAATAGGCTGAAATGAAAAGATGAATTTTCTTTTACCTTTCAAGAATAACATAGCAGTGACCAGTCTAATAAGTAATTAAATAGCGTATTTGACTCATTTTGCCATCATCAGACACGGAAAAATTTAGGAAAAGAGGTATTTAGTATGATTTTATGTTACATACATGTCTATAACTATGTATCTAAAACCATCACATTCATGGTACGCCTAGGTGGCTCAGCGGTTGAGCGTCTGCCTTTGGCTCAGGGCATGATCCTGTGATCTGGAATTGAGTCCCACATCAGGCTCCTCCTGGGGAGCCTGCTTCTCCCTCTGCCTATGTCTCTGCCTCTCTCTCTGTTTTTCATGAATAAATAAATATAATCTTAAAAAAAAAAACCATCACATTCATTACCAAGCCTTTGTTTAAATAGCTACTGCACAGAGGGTAGAGTCCAAGGACAGGAAATAGCCAGTATATTCCCTTCCATCTAGGCACCGACATTTGAGTTGATAACATAATACCTTATGTTTCTAAAAGCCTGTAAGAAGAAATAGGTAAGAAGTACCAGAATTAAAGGTAGCGACTGAGATTAAAGAAAATAAATTTCTTTTTTGGTTGTATGTATGTTAAACAATATTTTGCATTAGTTGGAGTTTCCAACATGACCTTATCTTAAAGTTTTCAGAATAGTACACCATTCAAGGTGAAAAGTCACAGGCTTATCAAGAAGGAGATTTATGTTCTCTTTAACACCATTTGCCCTCAGAGTTGGTGCAAAACTTGCTACTCTGGGGGTTTTCTTCATAAATCCAAAGCATATATATTTCATGAAGTTTGCCACAAGATTATTATTTTCATCAGTAGGATGCTATAATGTCATATAAATGAACTATCTGTGGAGTTTTTGTGAAGCTATGCTAGAAATAGTTTACAGAAATATCAAGCATTTTAAAATAGGGCAAAGCGTATGCTCTTTAGGGCTTTAAGGAGTCCTAAAATATTTCTATGGAATGCTAATTCTGAGTGATTTTAATAGTTATATATATATATATATATATATATTTTTAAGATTTTATTTATTTATTCATGAGAGAAACAGAGAGAGGCAGAGACACAGGCAGAGGGAGAAGCAGGCTCCAGGGAGGGAGCCCAACGTGGGACTGGATCCTGGGTCTTCAAGATCACACCCTGGGCTGCTAAACAGCTGAGCTACCTGGGCTGCCCAACTAGTTCTATATTTCTTAAGAACCTTGTGATAAAGTTAATCTGGGAAATGCTGGTTCAAGACTATAGGATTCCTCAGAACCTTTAATTTGTGATTAGGCAATGCAGACTCTCAAGAAGGGACTTTTTCAACATGCTTTATTTTAATATATACACTAAGTTCACTGAATCAATGCCTTTTGTTTGTTTTTTGTTTTTGAGCAATATCTCTAAGGGACTGGAGTTCCATGGAAAATATTCTAGATTATACTGGCATCAAAGTTAGCTATATGCTGTTTTTGTTTTCTTTTGTTTTTCTTGTTTTTGTTTGTTTTGTTTTGTTTTTTTGTTTTTAGGTAGACTCCACATCCAGTGTGGAGTCCAATATGGGGCTTGAATTCATGATCCTGATATCAATACTTGACCTGAAATCAAAAGTTGGGACGCTTAACTGACTGAGCTCCCCCAAGCACCCCAAAGTTACATATGAAGCTCTGGAATTAGACAAACTATCAAGTCACTTTACCTCTCTGAGCCCTGAGTTCTCACCTATTCAGGAAGAATATAAATTGCCACTTAATAAGAGTATTAGAGATTGCTAGTTTGTGTAAAGAACAGAGCTTATTATAAGCACAAATAAAAAATGCTTACTTATCAAAACAGCATTAATTGGAGAAGCAGAGTCGACAAATGTAGCCACTGTAATTCCTCAGCAGAATGTACAAAGCCTAGAAAAACTGAGCAATATGTCACCAAAGATAACTATGAAGCAGGAGGAAAAAACTGAACTATTTTATATTAAATATAAATTTTACTTTGGCTTATGATTTGTAATTCAATCTCATAATTGGTTCACTATTAAACTATTTTCACAATCTTATTTAATCTTCCTAAAAATGACTGATACTATGTCTATTTACATTTAATTTTACAGACGAGAAAACTAAAGTAATAACTTTCCAAGCTCTAACAGCAAATTTGTGGAGCCTGTATTGAAACTGATCTGATTCCAAAGCCCATGCTCTGTTTTTAAAATTAATATCCTCAAGGCACCTGGGTGGCTCAGTGGTTGAGTATCTGTCTTTGGCTTAGGTCGTGATCCAGGGGTCTTGGGATCAAGTCCCGCATCAGGCTCCCTCCAGGAAGCCTGCTTCTCCCTCTGCCTGTATCTCTGCCTTTCTGTGTGTCTCTCATGAATAAATAAATAAAATCTTAAAAAAATAAAATTAATATCCTCATGTAGTTAAAAACTTGAATATAAAAAAGATGAAAAGTCACATCTCCTATCCCTGCCTATATTCTCCGATTCCCACATTCAGGTGCCTCACACTTTCATTAGATTAGGTGTTTTTCCAGTTCCTTTATGCAGATTCAAGCACATATAAATATACGTTTTCAATTTCTCCAAAAATATGTGGAGTTCTTAGGTAGGACATCGAAAGCATGATGAATCAAATGAATCAACATATATTAAAACTTTTGTGCTGTGAAAGACCTTGTTAAGAGGATGAAAGACTACAGAGTAAGGAATCACATCTGAAAAATGAATTCTAAAATATACAAAAGATATAAACAGATTTTTCACCACAGAGAAGATACAGATGGCAAATAAGCACATGAAACCACATTCGACATCAGCCATTAGAAAAATGCCAATTAAAGCCACAGTGAGGTATTCATCATACAGCTACTACAATAGCTAAGATCAAAACTAGTGATAATGCCAATTGCTAGTGAGGGAAGATGTAGAGAAATTGGGTCTCATTAGCTGGTGGACATGTGAAATGACACAGCCACTCTGGAAGATAGTTTGGCAGTTTCTCATAAAACTAAACCTGCACTTACCATATGACCCACCATTTGCACTCTTGGGCATTTATCCTAGAGAAATGAAAACTTATGTTCACACAAAGCCTGTATACAAATATTCATAGTAACTTTAATTATAACAGAAAAATCCTGGAAGCAAATTAAATCTTCAACCCAAATCTCCTATATTATGCGTAAAGAGTTCTCAGTCTTTGTGCCAATATTTATTCAGTCACCTGAAGAGTTGTATAACTTGTCTCCAAGATGGCAGCAATAATCCCTCATCCTGCATTCAACTGAACAAATTTGTACATCCATACAATGGAATACTGCAATAAAAAGGAATGAACTGTTGATAAAAGCAACAGCCTGGGTAGACCTCAAGGGTCTTAGGCTTAGTAAAAAAAAAAAATCAATCTTGAAAGAGTACATGCTGTAAGATTTCATTTATGAAACTCTCAAAATGAGAAAAGTATATAGATATACTATAAGCAACACAAATGAATAAAGGTTCAAAAATGATGTAAAGATCTTTAGTTAGCTATAATATATTGTCAATTTCCTGGTTTTAATAGTGTACTATATATTGCCCAATAATCATGATATCATACCATAGTTATACTTTTAAGATCACCATTTTGTGAAGTTGGTTGAAGGCTACATGGTACTCTTTGTACCAGTTTTGCAACTTCCTGTGAGTCTATAGTTATCTCAAAATGCAAGTTAAAAAAAATGTGCATGTGGGATGGGAGGGATTATTGCTACCATCTTAGAGACAAGTTACACAATCTCCTAGGTAAGTGAGTAAATAGTGACATAGAAACAGAATTTGGGCTCTAGGAGCCAGCAAACAAAAGTCATGATTTTGGATGATCTGTTCCTATTTTAGAGGACAGGAGGCAGGAGCCATGAGTTAGAACAAGCAGGGCTTAATCTCCATTAATTCAGCCTCAAGATCTAGCGCCTATCTTTGAGGGTAAAGAGTCTATCAGATGGAGCAACTAACTGGCAAAAATTAAAGGGAAACCTAGGTAGAGACCTAATTCTGAAAATGAGGCCAAATTGGAGAAAAGAATGGGCAACCTGGGGATTAGACAGACTTTCAGAGTTTTGGCAATAAATTCTGAGGCATCTGAGCCAGTGGGTCCTTTGCTGACAGTGTTACTCATCACCAAATCCTACAGTGTTGGGTTCAGAGGCAGGTAAAGTGCATAGACCTATTGAAAGACTTCTGGAACTGGGAGAGGCCCAAGCTCACATGGGACATCATGGTGAGGAGCTTAGAGAATGTGGACAGTAGAAATCACGCAAAGGTCAAAGCATAAAGAGAAAATAGGCACTTTCCTTTTCCAAGGAATCCCAAGTTTTACCTCCTTTCCTTTACCATTGCATTTCTTGCATATGTTTTTAATTAGGAAATGACTGCAAAGTACTATATTTCTTTTTATAGAACTAAAATACTGATTAGCAAGGATTGTTAAAGTTATACTTAGACGAAATCAAACCACATAGGGTGATTGAAGTCATTCTATTTCTTTGTGGGGGTGGTGGGGTGGTGGTGGTAGTTCTGAATGGCAATGTGCTTTCTGGACACTGTCCTTGCTTTTTCTTCGAACAGAAGGAAGAACTTTTAAAATAATCTCAATATAATCCCCCTGCCCCCAAAGCTATGTCAATACATGTAAGTATTTGGTCTCAAAATTTTCCCTGACCAAATAGTCTCTTGTTCACTTTGCAAAACAGACAAAAAGGCAAATTGCTTTCTCTTTTTTTCTATCCCTGCATCCCAGTATAATGGGATTAGATCAATAGGTTGAGTTCTTGTTCCCATTGTGAACAGTCATTTGAGTAAATGCTGACTGTCTTATTTGGAGTCTCTCTGCCTTTCCACTCCATCCTCGAGAAGAATGTTTTATATAGAATTTTATGCTCTTTATACCCATATACTACTCAATCCCCTAATTGAATGTTAGAAATGTTGAGTACTAGGCACACACACTTCAAGTGCTTTCTAGGACGTAATTTTATTTCTGAAGATATTCAGAATGCCTAGAATTTACACAGAGTACATTTAAAAAATCAATTTGATAGTCAATTATTTTAAATTAGCTACCGAACATACAGTGCTTCAAAATCTTGAATTAGTGCAGGATATTATTTGACTACATGCTCTCAATTAAACAGAACATACGGAATTAAAAAAAAAAAAAACCTGAAGCAATTGTGAATAATAGTTTTGGTGATAAAATCACTTGCTTAGTTGCCCTTATGACTTAAATTTGGCATTTATCTCATGCAGATTTTTCTATTGGAATATAATTCCAAGTGGTACCAAACATCATAATGGCTATATTTTAACAAAGATAGTAGTGGCTGTAATAGCCAGGATTTCAATTATCAGAAGTTTTATACACTAACAAGAAGATGATTCTGAATCTAGTTTTACATATTGAATAAATGTGTTGCATGAAAGCATGAAGTGATACAGCAGGAAGTCAAATGCAAAGATGTCAACCCAATGTTTGACTGTAATACAGCCTGCTCGCTGGCATACCATGTCCTTCACAGCTTATAACTACAATCTCCCAATAAGAATCTGGTTAACACCTGTTCCTTATCTCAATGGGTTGCCATCGAAGTTATTATTTTTTTTTTTAAACACAAAGCTCTTTGAGCTTCTCTAACATAAGTGGGAATCACCTTTTATTTTCTGTTCTAAAATAGGTTGTTCTTGGGAATGCAGAACATGGAATTCTGGGCCCAGCCATAGGGAATAGCTCATAGTCCCCTTTACACATTGTCAGTGGCCATTAGGTTACCCTGATTACTCTGTAGAAAGCACAGCCCAGCCTTGACCAGGAATACTGGAAACCCTGAAGAGATGGCCAGTATTATAAACTGCTATTAGAATAACCAAAACTATTTCCTGTGTCAATCAAGAGATCTTCAAATATATTTTAGCAGTAAAGAAATATGCCTAAGTGGTTGTGCCTTGTTTTACATTTGACTGTGAGTCTTGGTTTCCTGAGTCTTGACTCTGAAGCATCTTGTGATACTTTCAAAAAAAATTTAAGTGACTGGGTATGTATTGCCAGGCTCTGCTAATCACTGTGTGTTTTAATCGAAGAGAAAATATGGATTCTGTGTGCATTCTGAAAGTCAATAGGGAATTGATCAAACTTTGTTCTGAGCACTGGGTAAAGATTTAAATAACAAGTGGGAGTGAACTGGCCTTTGTTAACATACCTTCATTGAAGTAACTTTTACTTTAGGCAGACTCCACCCAGAAGAAGGTGCTTATAATCAGCAGTCCAATTTGTAGGACAGAGCCAGGTTAGGATGTTTTGGCTTGATAATATAGCGGTATCATCTTGTCACCGTAGAGGTGGTTATATTCTGTAGATGACTGCAAGTGATCATATGAGTTCACAGATCTTTCATCACAAAGTAATATGGTGATATCAAATAGTCATTTGCACTCAACAGTATATATTGATATACACTAGGTTGTCAATAGTGGATTGACTATTTCTATTCCTGATGGCAAGTCTCACATCAAGAAATGTGAGGGGACAGCCAGGGTTGCCCAGTGGTTGGGCATCTGCCTTCGGCCCAGGGCCTGATCCTGGAGTCCCGGGATCGAGTCCCGCATCAGGCTCCCTGCATGGAGCCCGCTTCTCCTTCTGCCTGTGTCTCTGCCTCTCTCTCTCTCTCTCTCTCTCTCTGTGTGTGTCTCTCTCATGAGTAAATAAATAAAGTCTTAAAAAAAGAAACGTGTGAGGGGACTGGGTATTTCAGCAGTACTTACTATGGAAGGAAAACATGGCAGAGCCCAAAGAAGGCCAAAGCTCTTAACTGTGGTAGTGAGTACAGCACATGGTTTTCCTTGGATTAATTAAGGCCAGAAGCACTGATGATAGAGCTTGAGAACAGGAGATTCTCACACTTGAGGTGATGTATGACATTGGATTTAAAGACTTCCTATGAAGAACCACTTTTTCCCCAGTGGTTTTATACACATTCCTTGAAATGTCAAGTGGAGGCTTTGAGCCACATCAGCTATTTGAGCAATGCAATGTCACAATGCATGGTAGCCACATCAGTCTTGGCCGAATGCCTTGATGGAAAACCCTGAAAACTCAAGAGACACAGCAACTCAGGTAGTTTAGACTCTCTAAGGAAGTATTCGGGGGATCTACTGCTTTGGGCATCCTACAGTCAAAGACTTTTCCCAGTACTTACTGAACAGTGTTGGTTCAAGGCCTGTGGTATCCCCGCCTGTCTGCTCAGTTTAGGAGAGGGCCATAGAAATGTGCTCTTTCTGAGCCACACTGAGGGAAGGGAGAAGGTTACTCAGACAAAGCAAGGCTTGCCAATCCTTTTTTTACACTTGCAGACATTTACGAGCACTGCTACACATTGGGCAGGATCCTAGGCATCTTTCCTGGCCCCCGTGCAATAGCATCCAATTCCTCTGCTAACTCATTCCAGATGAGGTGAAGAACTATGGTAAGCAGTAGCATCATCATCATGCAAAACTAAGACATATGGGAAAAGTTAAAGATGTGGTGTTCCTGTGACTGTGTGTTATGATCATCAGTGATGTGAGCAAGCCCCTTCTTTACATAAAAAGAGCAAAGAGCATTTGTATTTGGGTTTCAAACTGGAACTCTTCCTGGGTTCTGCTTAAAGTTGGCTTTTAATTTCTTGAAATCGTTTTGGAATCTACAGTTGAGATAAGGATAATAATATTCATATGTTCATTTCGCCTTTAAATGGCATCAAGGAACATTGGAAGCTTTTAAAACTGTAATATTCAAGCATAGAATAGGACAGACTCAATCAGACTATGTGAGCTTTCCCATTGGATATTGAATCACGTGTGTGTTCAATGTTTTCTGTTGGGTTTCTTGGTATGTAGGGCACATCAGCTTATTTACACTACAGCATAGTGAGCAGCAGGGTAAGCTTGTGGTTCCCTTGGATCCAGTAAAGCTGTGATTCTGTGGGAACATTTATAATACCGTGTTTTCTGTCTCTCTTCTAAAGGGCGACTGAGGGAACCGATGATCCCTCTGGGGCTTTTGCATGAGTCATTCAGTGCCGCTGTTTGTGTGTTATTGGCAGGCACCAGCCACCCCCTCCTTCTCCTTCCTCCATCCTGGGAAGCTCATCTTTATCACTTCCATGCATTCCTTCTTCTGTTCTGAAATTCTTAAAAGAGGTAGGGCTGTGCATGAGTGTGTGTGTGCGCGCGTGTGTGGGCGCGCACACACGCGCACAGGGAGAGGAAGGTGGAAGAACGGGTGATTTATAAATTTCAAATTCTCTTCCATTTTATGGGTGGGGTGGGGGTTGCATGCTATTTCCAAGACAGACATCCTATGAAAAACAGATTTCATTAGTGTCTGAAATGACAGGAATGGTTTAAATTTAGCATTGGGGAGGGAAGGCTGCCTCTAGGTAATGTACATCTAAAATGATTCCAAATGTTTTATCTGATGCCAGCTGTGTAGCCTTCTGGATAAATCATTTCACAACATATACTTCACAGCATTTAGTGCAGATGTATCCCTCGGCCACAAAGATCCTTCACTGAAAGCTAGCAGCCACTGCAGTGCCACTGCCTCAAAAGGAGCTCACTGCCACCCATCACATTTTCAGCCCCAGCACCTCGTCCCACCAGCTTCGATGATGGGGCTCAGTGTGAGGCAGACCAATAAATTCTGCCCACTGAGCCTGAGTTTCCCTGGGCACACTAGCCATTCACTCCTATTTATTTTCCTTGGGACCCAGTGAATCATCTTTTGTGCTGTCTCTTACGTTGTGTGACTCATTTCAGGCTATTTTCTGCTCAGCCTCAGCCGAGAGGCTCATTTCTGGAGAGGGCCCTTCCTCATCTGCTAAATGTCATGAATCACAACACTGCACTTCATAGAAACTCCACGCTCGCCTTACCGGAGATTAGTGTAAACAATAAGAGCAGCCTAGCAAAGAAGTGGCCTTTCATGTGGGTGAAGCCCAGGCCTCTCCCAGGCTTATTTTAAGACCATAATTTGCATATTGCTTTTCAACAATGATAATGTTGGCTTTTGTAATTTTGTCATCTTTGCTTTTATCAAGAGGTATATATGTATCAAATGTCCTGTTGCAATCATCATCTGCTTGGTTTTCAGAACAAAAGTGCTGGTGGTCATTTCCACTTCCTAGTGGCCTCCCTTCTGTCCCCTCTTCCATAGTCGTTTTCTCCATGTACATTTTGGAGAAAAAAAAAAATTTTTTTTTAATTTCTCCTTCCATGCCTTTTCTAATTGATGACAAAACAGTTTTTCCAGAGGAAGCATTCCTAGTTTAATCAGAAGAATAAGTCTGCCCAGTATACCTATAATTGATGGACTTTATGTTTTCTGGAGATTTGAGAATCTTTTGGCATGTCTCTTAATATTACAGAAGCTAATAATAACCGCTGCTTCCACTGAAGCACCAGGGAGAAGGTGCAGAGTGTCTGGTGTCTGGTTCAGGTGCTTGGGGCAGGCTTGGCCGCCTTCACTCAGCTGAGATTCCTGATAGCCCGGCTGGCTGTGGCCCAGGGGGGGCAAATGTTGAATTTTCTCCGCAGAACAAAGGAAATCTTTTCCCTATTGTTTTATTTAATTGCTTTCATTTTTTAGGGCAAATTTTCGGTTTATACAAGGGTAAGACTCAGCTTTTCCAGGATTAGGAAACAGATTGTAAAATATTTTGCTGGGTCAGGACACAAAATATTTCACCCTGAGACAAGCTCAGGGTCTTGCTCGAGGCTCAAATGCCTTGAAAGTTTAGGTTCTGAAGAAAACTTGCCTGGAAACGGTTGCATCCATGCCAGACAGTTACCTAGTAAGCAAAGGGGTCCCGTGTAACCTATGCAAGGTCGTGATGAATGGAGAGCCATTTCCTGACAGTGTCCCCACCGACCAAGTCCCCCCCTGGCTGAGAGGCAAGCAGCCGCTCCCACAGCTGCAGCCCAGAGAGCGCAAGGCACGGCATGCTTTTGCTATGTGTTTTAAATTAGCTTAGTCAAGCTATAAATATTTTTGGTAATTTCTAAAAAAACGAAATGTTTCTGTCTAAGCCAGAAGACTGGGTTGTGCAATACAAATTAACTTCTTATGGAGGTGGAGTCTGGAAAACAGAAGGGAAGTGTGCTTCTAACGATGCCTGTTCCAATGGGGTTGCAGATAATTGGTCAAATTTGCTTGGAGGATTTCTCAGTTACCTCAGGCATGAAATTCAAATTCCTTCCCATGGACTCTACTAATATCCATCACATGCCAACACTGGCCCCGTGTGTGTGTGTGTGTGTGTGTGTGTGTGTCCCCATCTCCTGAGGCATACCTCCTCATGAACTGCCTCTAAGTGGACTGGTTTTACCTTACTTTCTCTAGTTAGCATAATATCTGTCTTCCTTTCTGTGGGCGGAATCTCAGTTTCCCCATCAATACCAACGGAAACCCTCTTATCCCAAGAACTTTGTCTGAAGAAATTTAAACAATTTTTAATTACTTATGATCAGCTCTTCTCTTTTGATTCTGTAAGCAACATTGGTTATATATACAGAAGACTGCATTCACTGGAGATTCTGATGGCCCTTGGAACAGGAAAATGATCCAAATAGCATACTATATTAGAATGATGATAGTGTTGAGAGGGTGGAAACGAGATGACATATATATAGATTTTTCTTTCCATCCTCTCTTTCTTCCTCTTTCCTTCTCCTCCTTCTATTGCTTGATAGAGACAAGGAAATGCTAGGTAAAGCTGGAGTTCTTAAGATGGACAAACCTGGGCTGAAAACTCTGGGCTGTCTAAGGTGATGCTGATATTTTTCAGACTTTGGAACAACTAGTCTGGATATCTTAACTGGAGTTCTGGTCAACCAGACTGCTGCAGGGGCTATCCAGAAAATAATGCTAGCATTAGGGTGCATGGGGAGGATATAAAAAGGAAAGACTTAAAAAGAAACTTATACTCTGGATCATCAAATCTTTATCACTGCTTGGATTGTGTCCTGTGTGGTGATGGGTACCACCCAGCCATAGTTTCACATAGTACTATTTAGGTTCTAATCATTGGAGGAGGCACAGAGTACTGGGAATTGGATCATAAAGGTGGGTTTGGGTATGAGAGTCAGATATAATAGCATGGTGAAATGTAGACAGCTTGAGCTGATGGCTGGCAGGAAGGGGAAGGCCTGGTCTAAAATGACATTCAGGCTTTGCTCTTGGGAGACAGGGTGTATAGGGGTGTTGTTCCAGTGAATGAGGAATGTTGGTCTAAGCGTAGCAACAGAACCTCTGAGGTCTGCATTCACTGGGACTATAGAAGACATTACAGAAGATACTGCATGGCCAAATTAGAACTCTTACTTTCCAATCCTCATCCCCAACCCTATTTCTTAACCATCTTTCTGTTGACGTCAGTGGCATCCATCACCCACTCAGTTACTCAAAAACCTCAGGGAAATTCTTGTGTTTTTTGCTATTACCCCAACTGTTAATCTATTTCCAAAAATGTATCCCCAAAACATCCTATCTTTGTATTTCCTCTGCTACTAAGAGACTACATAAAATAAAAGGTTAACTCAATGAGTGTTTTAATGGCTAATCACAATTCTTTTCTCCTTTTAAAACTAAAATAGGAAACTAACATCAAAGTGTGGGATTACAAGGCCTTGGGGCTCCTGGTGCATCATGATGCCTGGTATCCTCTTCTTTTCCAATTCCACACCCTTGTCCAGTCACCAGTGGCCTATCTTATGTATGTGAGATCTCCCCTTGACAGGGAGAAAGAAGACACAATGATACTGTGTAACTTTGGGCAGGGTGTAATTTTTTTCCTATTTATTGTGATAGGGTTTAAGGGTTTATGTTTTATTTTATGAGCTTCTAGAGGAGTCTCTCCTTCCCTCTTTTCCTCTCTCCACTCCTGTCTCCTCTTGGTCCAAATTCTTCCTACTTGAGGCCTCTTGAGCCCTCAATAAGGAGACCTTCCATGTACAAATCCTATGGCTCTCCTATTTGCCATAGAAGGAGAGCAATCTGGGGATAGTTCTGCCAGAAAGACAGGACTCACTGCCCCATCTTAGGGGTATTCAATGTAGAGACAACACAAAGTTTCGGAGCCATATTTTTTCTTATTCCCCCTTTGACTATAATAAAATTTTAAGATTTTTTTTTATTTTGAAGTATCTTTAATTTTAAAAACTTTCTTGATAAGAACTCAACACATTTCATCTATTTAATTGTAATTTCAATTCTAGTTAACATGAAGAATGTTTTCTAAGATGACCCTACCTCAGGTAAAGGAAGCCAAAATGATTTCTAATCAGTCATGCTATTAGCTGTTCACCAAGTAGGTTAGTAATCAATAGTTTTTAAATAATATGACTGTAAACTACTCCATTTATGAGCAATGCAAGACCTTTCAAAGGATTACTGAAAAAAAAATTTTTTAAAAAGGCAAATATGTAAAGTGTTAAAAAAATAATGCAGCTTGACAGAGCGGAGAGAGTGAGGAGGCTGCGTCTGGCTCCCGCTCTCACAGCCATTGCAGTACACTGAGCTCCATAGAGACAGCGCCGGGGCAAGTGAGAGCCAGACGGGCACTGGGCGACTCTGTGCCTCGCTGAGGAAAATAATTAAACATGGGCAAAGGAGATCCTAAGAAGCCGAGAGGCAAAATGTCATCATATGCATTCTTTGTGCAAACTTGCCGAGAGGAGCACAAGAAGAAGCACCCAGATGCTTCAGTCAACTTCTCAGAGTTTTCTAAGAAGTGCTCAGAAAGGTGGAAGACCATGTCTGCTAAAGAGAAAGGAAAATTTGAAGACATGGCTAAGGTGGACAAGGCCCGTTATGAAAGAGAAATGAAAACTTATATCCCCCCTAAAGGGGAAACAAAAAAGAAGTTCAAGGATCCCAATGCACCCAAGAGGCCTCCCTCGGCCTTTTTCTTGTTTTGTTCTGAGTATCGCCCAAAAATCAAAGGAGAGCATCCCGGCCTACCCATTGGTGATGTTGCAAAGAAACTGGGAGAGATGTGGAATAACACTGCTGCAGATGACAAGCAGCCTTATGAAAAGAAGGCTGCTAAGCTGAAGGAAAAATATGAAAAGGATATTGCTGCGTACCGAGCTAAAGGAAAGCCTGATGCGGCAAAAAAGGGAGTTGTCAAGGCTGAAAAGAGCAAGAAAAAGAAGGAAGAGGAGGAAGACGAGGAGGATGAAGAGGATGAGGAGGAGGAAGAAGATGAAGAAGATGAAGATGAAGAAGAAGATGATGATGATGAATAAGTTGGTTCTAGCGCAGTTTTTTTTTCTTGTCTATAAAGCATTTAACCCCCCTGTACACAACTCACTCCTTTTAAAGAAAAAAATTGAAATGTAAGGCTGTGTAAGATTTGTTTTTAAACTGTACAGTGTCTTTTTTTGTATAGTTAACACACTACCGAATGTGTCTTTAGATAGCCCTGTCCTGGTGGTATTTTCAATAGCCACTAATCTTGCCTGGTACAGTATGGGGGTTGTAAATTGGCATGGAAATTTAAAGCAGGTTCTTGTTGGTGCACAGCACAAATTAGTTATATATGGGGATGGTAGTTTTTTCATCTTCAGTTGTCTCTGATGCAGCTTCTACGAAATAATTGTTGTTCTGTTAACTGAATACCACTCTGTAATTGCAAAAAAAAAAAAAAAAGTTGCAGCTGTTTTGTTGACATTCTGAATGCTTCTAAGTAAATACAATTTTTTTTATTAGTATTGTTGTCCTTTTCATAGGTCTGAAATTTTTCTTCTTGAGGGGAAGCTAGTCTTGCTTTTGCCCATTTTGGATCACATGGATTATTACAGTGTTTATCTTTTCATATAGTTAGCTGATAGAAAGCTTTTGTCTGCACCCTGCATACTCATGATGAGGGTAATAAAAGTCGAACTGAGACAGTTTTCATCCATAACTGAAACTCAAATCTTGATCAATTGATACCAGATCTCACATAGCCCGGTCACATTTATAAAGTGAAGAGTAACCAGTCTATTCACAGCATGGGATTAGTAGAATCAATCATTTTGAAAGTCTGTCCTTGAAGGACTAAGAAAAGTATGTTCTAATCTTTACATGAGGACTCTACATTCTTTAACTCCCATTACCATGTAATGGCAGTTATATTTGCAGTTCCCACATTAAAGAAGACCTGAGAATGTATCCCCAAAAGCGTGAGCTTAAAATACAAGACTGCCATATTAAATGTTTTGTTGACATTAGTCCCAGCAAAGGCTCTGGAAAACAGAAAAAAAAAAAAAAAGTGCTGGCTGTAAATGTCTTCTATTTATCTAAATGTGGATTTCTAAGGAAACTTGACTCTCCATTAAAGGTATTTTTAATTAATTGGGCCAACTTCTAAAATGTATGCCACATTTAAAATCAGGTATATTTTCCTATATTAGAGTTTGCTCCTTTAAGTCAAATAGACGTAAAGGAAGAAGACCCTTAAAACTTGGTATTTCAGTATGATTTATCTGATTTGAATTTGATTTTTCTTACAAAACCCAAACTCATTCATTAGAGTCATGTTTATCTACTTAGCAGTTTAGGGAACAATTTGGCAATTTTGTGGTTTTTTGAGATTATCGTTCTCTTAAAGTGCCAGTGTTTTAAAATAGCGTTCTTGTAATTTTACACGCTTTTGTGATGGAGTGCTGTTTTGTTATATAATTTTGACTTGGATTCTTTCCATTTGCATTTGTTTATGTAATTTCAGGAAGAATACTGAACATCTGAGTCCTGGATGATACTAATAAACTAATAATTGCAGAGGTTTTAAAAAAAAAAATAATGCAGCTTTATAAAATTAACCTAGCTTCTAAGTAAATGTCGAGGATTCAACTCTTGCTCTTTATTTACCTCATTAATACATTCATATTTCCATTCTTTCTGAGCTCAGGATACTTTGAAGATACTTGTTCTATGTTTATTTAAGGCTAAATTTAATAACTATAATCTTTGATGTGTACTTTTTGAGAAAAATTATATTAAAAAAATCTATTCATCACTTTATAGGCAATTATCTCTTTGAGTCACTATTAATGTTTATACACAAAAAGATTCTGATTTTAGTTATAAAACTATTGAGACTAAAATTCTTTTTAGGACACAAAGAAACAGAGAAAAGTCTACATGATGGAAGCACCAAACTCACCTAAACCCAGTCATTTACATCATTTACTATAGACAGCAACAAAAACTGGTAAAGTGAAGATCCAGACCTATATCCAAAGGCCATCTGGACCAATTTTACCCTTGCATCTCAAGCAAAACATAACCAAATAGAATTAATTATATTTCTTTCCAAACTTCTCCAATTGATATATTGTTATAAAAGTCAAGGCACAATAATAGAGAATCAGCAGTCACTTCAGGATAGTTAAAAAATGTAGAATATAAAAATTTGGTACGGGAAAGTTGCAGGGCTATATAAAAAGAATAAAGGACATATATCTTAATGTAATTGGCCTAAGTTCAACATAGATGGAGAGGAAATGGATTAATCAGCCTATAGAAGTATTTTGCATACCTCTCCCACATTGTTATTGATTCAGGAAACTTAGATTTAAGGTACCCTGTACATAGCATTACCCTATGCAAAAGAATCAGATCAGAAGTAGGTCTGTGAAAAATTTGGGGCAAATGGCCACATGTAGGGTTTCATTTTGGGAGATCTTTTAAGAAAGAATGTTTCAGGTCTTGCTGAGAACACTGAGAAAGCTACTATAAATCAATCCTATTTCTCATTCGGATGGCATGATTTGTGGATATAAAGTCTGGAACCACTGCAACCATTTTGTCAACATGAAGGACACATTGGCTCACACATAGGAGGGACACATAGAGCTAATAATATGGAAGGCAGGACAGAGAATTGGAAAGAATCTGGTTCCCTGATGACATCATTAAGCCCTGAAGACTACCTTGCCTCTGGACTTTTCATGTATGTGAGCCAATAGGCCCCCTGCTTTATTACTTTTAGGACAGAGTTTGATTTTTGGTTATTTGCAGTGAATGAATCCTAACTGATGATCCTGAGTCACTAGCACATAACTAGTATGTAAGCCCAGGGAGAAAATGTAGAGAGGAAAGACTGAATCCTGGGGCATTTAACCTAAGAGGTTGGGCCAAGAAGAGGAACATAAAAGAGAAGGAAGAAACTGGCAGAAAGTAGAAGAGAATGAAAAAAGTTCGGGGTGTCACTGAGAAAAGGAAAAGAAAGAAAGAAAAGTGCTTGGCAGATGAGAGAGTGGTTACCTCTTTGAGAGTTCCTGGGAGCCCAGGTAACATGAGGGCTTATATACATGACCCTTGGAAATGGAATCACACAGCTTGTCAGCAGCTCTAGCAAGATTATTCAGTGGAGGGTAGGGTGAAAGACAGAGTAGACCAGAGGGAAAGGCGGTGAGGGTGTGAAGACTGAACGGACTCATGTTTCATGAAGTTTTGGTGTGAAGAGGAGCAGGGAAGGGAGTCAGAAACAGAGGGTGCTGAGGGATGAAGATAGTTTGTCTTCATTGCTATTGCCATTTGTTTTTTGAGAATGGAAAACACAAGCTTGTCCATGTGCCAATGGAAACACCCAGAGGAGAAGAATCAAAGAGGCTGCAGGAAAGAAGAAAGAATGGTGGAAGTGATTCCTTGTAAAGGTGAAGGCACTGGATGCCAGGAGCAAGGGGAAATACTTCAGAGGGGCAGCGACTCTTTCCTTGTCAAAGGGGAGCACACAGAACAGGAGTATGGATGAAAGAGACGTGTGGATTTGTGATCAGAAGATGGAGAAGCCCCTGTCGGATTTTCTGCGTCAAGTATGAGTGAGCATCGTCTGTCAGGATGTAGGGAAACACTGTCACCCAACATGTGGTCATTACCTCTCAGCAGGCAGAAATATTTTTTTAGGCTCTTGGAAGACAACCTTGTACATTTCTAAAGTTGCAAAACTCTTTATAATGAGTTTCTTATCAAATTAAAGGGATGCTTTATAATTGTTTTGACAGTTTGCTATGCATAGTGGGATCAGAGAGGATGATGGAGGGAGGTGTTTCTTTTACTATCAGTTTAAGATTTAGCAACTAGATTCAGATTCTCTTAAACCTGGTTTTTATAAAAAGGAAATTTAAAACTTTCCACTTAAAATATTTACAAGCCAATGACATATATATTATTTCCTCTCCAACATGGAATACCTTTTAGCTACAGTCAAGTTAGCTCACATCCATGGTCTTTGTTGCTATAGCCTTAGGTTTTCTTTTTTCTTTAAGTTTCCTCTAGTTCTCTGGTATTGTGAAAAGTTGGAAATGTAATTTATAATACTTGTCCAAAACTATAACATGTATATTCTTAATAGGCTAGATGAAGAAGAAAAGATCATATTCCATTTCTCTGGATAGTTTTATAATAAGATCAAGTTGAGAAACTGTTTGATGTTTCAAGATGATTAGCTATGACTTCTGGTTATAAGTTAGTGAGGTTCTTGTTAAATCTTAATTATAGGTTTCAGCTAACAAAATAAATTAATTAGACTATTATAAAAGACCATGTGGGAGAGGAGAGAGTGTGGGTTATTGTTTTGTAAACACTCTGTTAGGCTTGTCCTATTTTAGGCACTGTAAAATGACTTTTTTTTTTTAAGATTTTATTTATTTATTCATGATAGTCACACAGAGAGAGAGAGAGAGAGGGGCAGAGACACAGGCAGAGGGAGAAGCAGGCTCCATGCAGGGAGCCCGACGCGGGATTCGATCCCAGGTCTCCAGGATCGCGCCCTGGGCCAAAGGCAGGTGCTAAACCGCTGCGCCACCCAGGGATCCCTGTAAAATAACTTCTTTTGGATAAAACCACTTAAGGGATTTTAAATCCAAAATCTTTTGTATGGAACTTCTCTAGCTGTGTATTTTCCAAGAGACAGCATATCCATCACTTCTACCTGCAGATTTCAACTTCTGATGACACATGGCTGAGAACAAATGCTAGTTTAATTCAGGCAAAGTCAAATCCAGGTCAATCTCACTGTCTATGAATCAAAGACATTTGGGGCAGAGTTGAAAATACAAGCCTAATTAGTGAAGTTGTTCAAAACATATGGCCCAGGAAAGAGTAAACCCACACATTTCACAAAACACAGTCATTGGGTCACTCTAGGCTTTGTGAAAGGACATCAGTTAAAACTACCTTAAAGGTATTTTGTTAGATTTTGATCATGACCTCTCTAGCTATCAGTGTATAACTCTTTGAATTTGAACCTATAGGGATTTCATATAACTAATATATATATATGTTATATATATATATATATATATATATATATATATATATATACACACACAAACACACATCTATGAGTTTTATTTAACTTAGACATATAAGTACATATGTTGAGAGAGAGAGAGAGAGAGAGAGAGTGTGTGTGTGTGTGTGTGTGTGTGTGTTAGAAGTTCTTTTGATGAAGGGACTTTAGTGAATGGTAGTGGGTGTCACAGGTGAGAGAGACTCTGATCTGTGATCGCATTTTTAAAGCTGATTCTAGCTTTAATGAATCAGCCAGCCACAGGTCATAAGTATAAAGGTGTTTCTCAAAGAAGTTGAGTTCACCAAGCTATCCCAAAATGTCAGCTATGGATTTGTTGGGAGGAATTATCATTGGGATGATCAATAAAAAATTTGACAAGTTTTTTGTCTGCAGCCAGAATAAAGTTTTGGATCAGTAGTTACCCAAACAGGCCAATTGGTAAGTAGTATCCCTCTTGTTTTTAACTTTTCTTAATTGGGCCAAATTAACTCTGTCCCCTGCCTAGCTCTGAAGTAAAGGATAGAAAGGAGGGAGGTAGAAGAAGAAAATAAAGTCTCAATCATTCTCCTTGGCTTTGTGCCTTTTCTCTTGAACCTTCTTCTTTTTCTCAGTGAGGGAAGGCCGTGCTGTATCACTGGGAGACTGATGTCTTTCCCTAGACCGAAGAGATGCTTTTCCCTTCCATGAGAAGCAAACAGGCTTCTATTTTCCCTTAGATATGTCCAAAAATCAGAACTTTCAGGCAGAAGATAATGGAAGACTTAATGTTTTAACATTTTTCTTCTTTTGAAAATATTTAGGCATAAATTTGCAATAATTTTGGATAATTATTCCATTTTCTTTTGTTCATAGTTTTCCTCAACTTGAAAGAACAGCATAAACTACTGTTACAAAAGTACGGTGGATTTGGAGTAAAATCCAAGATTTGTCTATGAGTTTTGCCCTGCCCTGCGGTTCTGATTTTTTCTTCTGTTGTACGTAATACAGGCAGCCCCAAGCCCCGAGTGATTTTCAAGTGCTCCTGATGTGGGGTTTTCAAAGTGGGTTCCACAAAGAATCAGTATCACTGAATGTTCCCTCTAGGGGGTCACAGTCCTCCCTATTAACATTGGGCTCAGCCACAAGATCTGCTTCAGTCAATGAAATGGCACATGAGTGCCACACGGCACCCACGGTGAAAGCCTCAAGCCCTTCACAATGTTCTACTGTTTTCCTTTTATCTCTTCCATGAGACCAGCACTGGCCCAGATGGAAGCTGCCCTTTCAGCCTCGATCCAAGAGTGAAGAGGATGTTAAGAAGAGCCATAGCTACAGCCACCTAGCTGCTGTCATGTAAAGGAAACAAGAAACAAAGCACCACTGGTTAAACCACTGAGATTGTGTTACTGCTGTATCCTAGCCCAGCCTTCCCAATGCATGACCAGCATGAAAAGGGGTTCTTTGTATCAAGGAAATTTCGAAATTTTGAAAATGCTGCATATGCCATCCCGCTAAAGATAATATATATACACTGGCATTTTAAAGGATGTTAAAAAAAATCCTCAGGAAAGAAACCAGTGTACCATTGTGATCTAGCAGTTTCCCAATTGTCTTCATTAAAGAATTGTTTTTTTATATAATACTTAATAACCTTTCTCCAAACACACTTTTTAAAAGAGCTACCCTCATGTATTTTTTTCCTGTACCTGAAAGAGAGACCGATTCAAAAGCTGGTGGCTCTTGTGAACTTTTGCAAACTATTCATTACTAGCTTCATTCCTTTGTTCATTCATTCATTAAATAATGAAAAAAAATACATCAGGTACTATATTGTTAGGGTTGGAGACACCAAGTGGTCCAACTTCTATCTTGTGGATATGCAAAAAGTATCACTGTCATGAACTTCTATAACTCCATTTCATTTCTGACTGCATGTCTGGGCTTTGATAGAGTACCTATTTTTGAGAATATGATTACTACTGGTCACTTCTCAGGTGTCCACTGCCCAGTTCCACATGGTGGCTTCAGGACCGAGGAGTTGACATTGTCATACTAGTTTCATGGCCAAGCCATGGTGGGACAAAGGTGAGAACCTTTGCAGGGTGTCCTATGATCCTATGTTCTTGGCCACATCATATAGCCATTCCCTTCATGGCCTTAATGGTGCTGTCAAGAAGCAGGGTTCAGTTCTTTGTTCTGGGACTGCAGAATTCTATGATAACCTCCAGGATTCCTGGTCCTAGGGTTATGCATACCTCCTCTTTGTTACTCAGAAAACAGTAATCTAGGTATTGGTGTGAAAAGATTTTGCAAATGTAACCCAGGTCTCAGTTGACCTTTAATTAGGGGGAATATTCAGGTGGGCCTGACATGACAGCATAAGTCCATAACAGCAGTTTTTTCCTGCTGATTGCAGAAAAGGAAATCCGAGATTCAAAGCATGAGAAGGATTCAACACACCATCTCAGGCCTGACAGTAAAATGGATAGAGGCCCTGACAGCCAGCAGGAAACATGGGCCTCAGCCCCACTGACCCCTGCCAACCTGAATGAGCCTGGATGTGATTTCTCCCGAGTCTCCAGACCAGACTCCGCCTCGCTGACACCTCAATTTCAGCCTGTGATATTCTGAGCACACACTGCCCCTGACCTACACAACCAGGTGCTGTGGGACCAGCAGCACCCACAGGACCCTGAGCTAAGGAGCAGTGTTTTAAGCTGCTAAGTTGGAGGTCACTTATTATGCAGCCATAGAAAAGGACTACAGGCCCCAAAGGCCCTGCTTGTGCCCTGCTTCTCCCACCCGGGTTCCCTGTTTCCAGTTTGGAAGAGCCTTCGAAAGTCAGAGGGAAGCCTGTGCGGCCCTTCTTTCATTAAGATGCTGTCTTTAGGGACCCCTGGGTGGCGCAGCGGTTTGGTGCCTGCCTTTGGCCCAGGGCCCGATCCTGGGAACCCGGGATCGAATCCCACGTCGGGCTCCCGGTGCATGGAGCCTGCTTCTCCCTCTGCCTGTGTCTCTGCCTCTCTCTCTCTCTCTCTCTCTCTCTCTCTCTCTCTGTGACTATCATGAATAAATAAATAAAATCTTTAAAAAAATGCTTAAAAAAAAAAGATGCTGTCTTTATAACCTCTTTCCTTCATTTCTTTCAAACCCCGTATATATTAAAGTTCAGATGCTGTCGCAGCCCCCACCTCCATCCTTGGGACCCCAGAGCCACCCGGCTGCCCGTGGATGGCGAGATCAGAGCCTCCGGCCTGGTCCAAAGCGGGGAAAGGAAAGAAGATGCTACAGGGACGGGGAAACACTCCATGAACGAGTATCTCTGCACACTGTTCCACCCCGACGGCTTCTGCCACAGCCCTGTGAGGTGGGACGGGGCAGAGGAGAGGCTCCCAGCTGGGCCATCAGGAGACGTGCGGCCCTACACACCTGCCCGCCCAGGCCTGGCTACGGTCCCTACGGTGCAGCGTGGCACCGGATCAGCCTGCGGGAAACAGGAAATCGTTCCCCGGGCTGTGTCCGGTGGGCATGGCACCCGCAGGGAGTGCTGCCCCCAGGGGGGCATCGCGTGGCAGTGAACGGTGTTTAGATGGTGCAAATCCCAGAGATTCTCAGGCGAAGGGAGAAACCATCTGGTGAGGCCTCCTGGTATCAGGGGCTGGACAATGTGGACCGTGTCCTGATCTGTAACTGCATAGACACACATTTCCCTGGGATCCAGAGGGGGAGCTGCAGGCCCTGGGACATGGGTTCTGATGTACAGAGCTTGTAAGAATCACAGGGGAAGCAGCCGTCTCCTTTCTTTCCCCAGAGCAGCCTTTAGGGAGGAGGGCCAAATCGAACAAGCAATTTCCATGTATTCAGTGCCCGCGCTCCACCAGGCAGGGTGCCCCTCTCTGCATGCATTATATAGATTAGCCCTTAAAACAAATCTGCAAGGTTGGTAAACCCTCATTTTAAAGATGAGAAAGTTAAGCCACAAAGAGGTTAAAATCAACTGCCCAACTCAGGGGATGGAGTTGTCAGAGCTCAGTCCAACGGACCTTGGCTCTTGTCTTTGCCTTTCTAAGCAGGTTGCCTGTTACATGGAGGGAGGTCTCTAAAACAAGATCATCTGTGGGATGAAGGCGAGAAGGAAAACCACATGGCTAAGAGACAGTGTGAACAAGCGTCTGGGTGAATCTGTTTAAATTAGTTGGCAAAGAATCCACAGTGGAAGGGGAACTGTGATTACTCTGATCTTGGTGGCTGTACCTCGACACACTCTCTTGGTACCTCCGAAGGCAATTATATTTGTAGTCAGTGTGGCTGCCTGAGAGGCTTCAAATCTAGCTCACCACTGTTTTAGGTCTCCTTAACACGTCAATGTGAAGAATTACTCCCTTCCACTAGTCCAACAGCATTTGATTCCAATGGCTTCTATAGTATTTACCACATTGAATTAAAGTGTGTTGTGTGTGCTGTCACCAAACATCCCACCCATCCACCGCTAGTATTTATTTTTGTTTCCTCAAGCCAAAGTGAGTCTGGCACATAGTGGGTCTTCAGTATTTGAGAGAAAAACCAGAGATCTTTGCATATTCCTCACCATAAGACATAATGATTTGGTTCTAGGATATATTCTTACACATTGGCCATGATTTAATCAGCTCCAAAACCAGAAGCATCTCAGATCCACCCTTCTGGTGCTTGAGCTGTAGGATAAAGGCTGACATTGCATAGGGATGAGATGTCCTAGTCAAAATGGAAAAGGTCAAGGATATGGTTATCAGAGCAGGGTCTGGGGCTACCTGGGGCCCAGTAAGTCATGGGGCTGAACTGCAAGGTTCATTTCAAGGGGCCTCCACCAGTAAAGACAACAGAAACTCTCAACAGTAGGGGACCTAGGTGCCTCCGTGGTTGAGCATCTGCCTTCCGCTCAGGTGGTGATCCCGGGGTCCTGGGATCGAGTCCCACATTGGGCTCCTCTCAGGGTGCCTGCTTCCCTCCTGCCTATGTCTCAGCCTCTGTGTGTCTCTCATGAATATTTAAATAAATAAAATCTTAAAAACAAAAGTCTCAACTGCTGCTTTTCTCGCTGATGAAAGGAGCTCCTGCTGAAACCATTACCCAAGAGAGTGATTGCCCTTAAACCTCTGTTCCACTAGCTGGCACTGCTTCCCTGCCCCAGCTGGTTCTTTCCACCACTCCCTGCCTGAGCCTTCCTCCTGCCTCCACCAGACCCAGTGGGGGCTGGTCCTGCAGAATTCCACTGGAAGTTCTCACTGGGGGCTTAGCTTATAATTCTCGCGTCTGGAGATTCTCACGTACTCCTGCTCCTCTGCTGGATGCTTCTGCTCAGCCGAGCCCCACCCTGAAGATACTGCACGCCTTGCAGGAGTTGAGGCCACCTCCCCCGACCCCCACACCAAGCTCTATTGTGCCTGGCTTGCTGCACACTGGGAGGAGCTCTCCTGTGGTTCAGCAGGATGGGAATTGAAAGACAGGAAAGATCTTGCCACGGAACTGAGGAGAAGGAGAGGGTTGTGGTTCTGGTAATGCCCTTTGAAACTTGTTATGCATTTTCTCAGAAGCAGTGATGATTAGGTTCTAGAATGCTGTCGGTGTAACGCTGTCTCAGCTCTGTGATGAGTGCCGCTGGCTGTGGTGAACTGGCCCACCATATCTCTATGGGAACATACACTCTGAGTTCCCAAGGATGTCTTAGAGATGAATTCTGATTCTACAACTGGTTGGGAACTGCCTGTTTCTCAAATTTATACCAAGGAGCTTATGATTTTTCTGTCATGATTCTGAGGTAGTTCTGGTTTTTCAATCAGTATAAATCACGGTCAAATCTCAGGCTCTTGGAACTGAGTATGTTGAGAATAGAAAAAGTTTTCCTGAAAACACCTTACCAGAAAGCAACACAGAAGCCTCATTCTGAACAAAACTCAGAACATTCTGCCCTGGGATTTGCTTCCTGTTTTGAATATTCCAGAGGAAGGAAGGAAGATAGTGAGTCAAAGGGTGCCTGCCTGCAATGGCTGTGCACCCAGATCCCAGGTTCCAGCAAACTTCCTCCTCAGACATCTGCTCTTTCTCTTTACGTTCTTTTCAGGATATTATTAGAATACATGTCTACTGTGATCTTAGGGACAAAGATTTTGAAAATATCTGCTTATTGAAGCTCTGGTCTTTAATTCTCCTGGGTTGGATCTAGGTTATATGTTCTTTTCTGAATGAAAGAGATGTGATCATCAGTTTCCTTAAATTGACTCAATCAACCCTAGCAAAACTGGCTTGAGAGGTTGGGTCAGTTCTGAGAAATGGTAAGACCCAGCTCGTGTTTTTTTACAACCTGCTCCCACTCTTGTCCACATCACCCCCTGGAAATGTTAAATGAGTGGCAAACACAATCACTGTCTTTCTTCTCTGGTTCTTTGGTTTCCTCCAGTTTGCTGACACCATAAGCAGCCTGGGCAACTCCAATTTCTTTGCAGCATCTTGAGGTAAACCGGCTACATGTTTAGCACTTGCACCTCAGAAGGACAGGGTTTTTGAAATACGAAGGAGCAGGAGCAGGACTCCACTGTTATTTTATTAACAAGGCAGCCCTGTTTCTCTTGTATCTTTGAAATGAAAGGTAAGCTTTTCATCATCCAAGAAAATTCACAGGCAGAGTATACCCTTCCCTTCATTTTACATGGTTCCTACCTGCCTTGGAATAATGAACCTTCAACACCGAGGAAATAAAAACCAAACCCCAACCAAAAAGTCAAAAAACGCTGAGAGACTATCTGGACTATCTGGACTCCCCGAAGGCTCTGCCCCATGCATATCCTCCTACTGGCAGGGCTGGGGTTGGAAAACTATCCAGTGAAACTCAGAAGTTGAAGCTCAAGGCTTCTACTAAGTGGCAGGCTTGTCTTTGACATCTTTGTTTCCCTTGAGACCTTTCACAGCATCTCAAGTTGCAAAAGCAGCTCTGAACAAGAACAAGTAATTACCACAATGGATATTTAATATTTATTACGTTAAGCTCTTAATAACTTGTAATAGTCATTAATCATGTAAACTTATTAAAAATCCTAGCAAATTCGTGAGGAGCCATTTCCTAGGGTGATTTATAAAACCGCAGAGACTTTCAAACCTCAACAAGTCACCCTTGAAGTGAAGAGAATTTAGAAATGAATAAAAATCAAAACAAATCCCGTGTCTGTGACTTATGTGAAATATTAATGCAAGTTCTTTGATGCTATTTGTTAAGTCATGGGAAAAAAACAACTTTAGGTTTTTGCTACCAACAATAAAGTAACTTTCTTTGCCTCTAAAGCAAATGTTCATGACTCTGAAAGGACTGCAAAGCTTCAGTAGATCTATGGTCTGTGATATTGAAGTTGTAAGAGCATTGTTGGTAGGGATGAGTTTTGTTTTGTTTTTTGTTGTTCACTTACACAGTAGGACAGTGATGAATTAAGAAAAGGTAGGGTAAATGCAAACCCAAACACAAGAACTGTTGGGTCATATATTAAGAAATTTGGGGGCAGCCTGAGTGGCTCAGTGGTTCAGAGCTGCCTTCAGCCCAGGGCCTGATCCTGGATACCCGGGATCAAGTCCCACATCGGGCTCCCTGCATGGAACCTGCTTCTCCCTCTACCTGTGTCTCTTCCTGCCTCTCTCTCTCTCTCTGTGTCTCTCATGAATGAATAAATAAAATAAAAAAAAGAAATTTGAATTCATACTTTTTCCAATTTGTATGCTTTGGCAATTAAAGAAAACCCTTACCATTCTCTTTTTCACATTTGGATGATGGCCTCTATTCTCCTTTTGCACCTCACTCCAGGACTTTCAACTGCAAGAATGCTCTATAATGAATTATATATTTTATATAATGAAGAGTGCAATTGTTTTTGAGGAAGGAGTAGTGGTCAGGTAGGCTTCTATAATTGGTAAAGTAAGGAGATTTCTAGGTAAGTTTTCAAAGCTTCTCTTCTTTTCCTCTGCCTCTCCCCAGCGGTGGGTCAAGGACAAGCTCATGCTGTTTGGGTGGGGGTGGGGGGCGAGGATTCTCTCCTTATGATACACAGAGGGACCCAAGGGTGTGTTCCTTCGGAGTGACTATCTTTGGTTCTTTGATTCCCATGGACTCTTCATTCCTATTTGAAGTCAGCTGTGCTCTGGACTTGGGAACATTCCCCACTGATCTCTGCTCTGGCCTCTAGCCTAATAAAAGGAGACTTCTCCTGTTTGCTGTGGCTGCTCTGAAGAATAACCAGATGGTTGTAAATCTTCCTTTAAAATGTCTTTGGTATAAGAGAGGGCCTATAATTAAACAATTGAACTTTTTTTTTTTTTTGTCCATCTGCTGGACAACCTCAAGGTCATGCCTAATTAAAGAGAAGCTTCCCCTGTCTAGGCAGGGATTTGAAAAAAGATTCCTTCTGGGTAGATTTACTCAACTCTTTACACTTGACCAGAATCAGGAGTGTGCCAGGCACAGAGCAAGTTGTTGGAGAGAAAACACTGAAATCTCAGTAGTTTCCCTCAAGGAGTTCATCTGGTAGAAAAAAAACATAGAATAAATAATTACAGTATGAGAAGTGTTATAGAAAATGATGGCTATGGAGATGGAAGGCCAGGTGTGAGTGTGTGTGTTAGGAGTGGTGTAAAACTTTCTTGGAAGAAGTGGTATTTATTTTTTTTTTAAAGATTTGAGATGGTGAGCATGAGGGGAGGGGCAGAGGGAGAGAGAGAATCTGGAGCAGACTCCCTACTGAGTGTGGAGCCTGATGCAGGGCTTGATCTAACAACTCTGAGATCATGAGAGGAGCTGAAATCAAGAGTTACATGCTTAACCGACTGAGCCACCCTGGTGCCCCAAGAAGTTGTATTTAAATTGAGCCTTGAAAAACTGTACAAGGTAAGCTAAATAGGAAAATTATTCCAGAAACAGCATTAGCAATACACAGAAGTGGGAAGGTGGCTAGCCACTCAGGGAACTACAGGTCAGTGTGTCTGGATTCTGAAGCAGAAGGAGAGGTATGTGAACAGGACTCTGAGGATTAGGTGGGGCCAATCGTAAAGGCCCTAGTGAACTTTGCTAAAGGCTTGGGTTTATACTGAGAACCATGATGACACTGAAAAATTTTAGAAGACTGTTATAATGGAACGTAACCTTTAGAAAGATGTTGTTTGCAATAGTATGGGCAAGCTACTAGAGGAGACTGGCTAGATTTATAGGTTTGGGAATCCTCAGTATTTAAATTCCCTATTGACTCCAGGACCTACCTGTGGTATTCAGGAATCTCTATAACAGGTAGCAACTGGTTTAAGTACATTATTGGAATATTATTTTATGTAGTGCTCTACAGATAGTTATGGATGTTTTTATAGAGTTTTTTTTTATTTTTAATATTCAGAGTTGTTACAATTTTGAAAGATGAGAATGGAACCATTAGTCTCATTTTATAGAAGGGGAAACTGAGGATCAGATTGAATAACTTGCCTGAGATCATACGACTAGTAAAGTTGCACGGTCTTCTGTCTTCAAATCCATAATTCTCTCCTGCACACCAAGGGGCCTCTTACATTACAGTGAACAACTGTATAACTAACCACATCCTCCTTTCTGTAGCAGGCAAATGTGGATCCCTTAAGAGTTTTAAAGAACAAAGTTATAATACCCACACAGAAATTATACCACAGCACTCTTGGCAGGCACAGCACCATCCTAGAAGTCCTTATTTTGTTGCTAAATGTATTCCTTGTACGTGCTTATTGTCTGGAATACAGCATAAAAATATGATTACATAAGGGAGCCCAGTTTATCTGAGTCCTTGCTAATATATTTCCTTCAGCATTATGGAAAGTAGAGTCCCTGGGGTTGGTACAATGTTGAGATAAAGCTACTCTGTCTTCCACATAATGCCTCTCCCACAACTCTGTTGGTATTTTTGGGCCCACTGGAATGGACTTTACGGGAGAAATATGGGAAAAGCATGTGACTGAGTTCTCTATCTCCATCCCTACATTGAGAAACTGTTCATACCATTTCTGAGTCTTTAACTCTGCCCTCCTCACCTCTAAAGAGAAGACCTTCTACAAAAACTCTTGAGGGACTCTCTTTGAAGTCTACTTCCTACTCTTTGTGTGAGCTCAGTTGATCTGACATCCTGAAGCCCCATCTCTCTCTTTCTGTGCCTAGCTGCCCTGGAATGATATATTGGGTTGGATGATCTACTGGGTCAGCCTTTCAGAGAACTCTTGACCTGAACTCTCTAGCCATAGGCAAATCATGCCCAACCCTTACATTCTTCCCAGATTTCTGCAAACCCTTCCAGGTCTAGCAACCTTGGCTTCCATGATAAAAAGGTAAAGACAATCATATGAACTCAGGATGGGAGTGGACCTCAGGTTTTGTGCAGAATTTTTGTTTTCCTAAGTCAAGGTATATAGACAGATCATTCAATGATCCTCTTCATTTCCATCATAGTTTATTTACCTATTTCCCTATCACTGAACATTTTGGTTTCTTACTCTGTTGTATTATTATGACTAATATACATCAACTGGCATACGTTACTGGGAGTCCTGTGAGTTCTTTGGATTCCTCTGTACTAAGATCCTTTCTAATGCCAAATCTACTAACATCTCTATTTTCTATCACCTTTGTTTTTTTCATGAACATAATTCAATTCCTTATTATTTACCTTTGAACAATTGTAATAGCCCGCTAGTGGTCTGCCTTAGATCTTATACTCAAACGGTCCTCCATATACACCATCATACTAGGTCATCTTGTCCACAGAGTTACCTAATGTCTAAAAAGACCTGAGAAGCTCCACATCAAAAATGACCAGTCTTGGTCATTCAGGAGATCCATAAGCTAAAACACCGATATCCAAACTAAAACCCATAGTCTCTGATCAACACAATCACCATGTAATTACCTGTTCTTCATGAACAGCAAATAGCTAGTGAGTTTTTCCAGAGGCTGCCCTTCTGTACAGTGCCACAGGCCTGAATCTAAGAATACTCAAGTACTTATGATTTCTTATTTTGTCTTGTGCAGCTGAGCTCCTGGACAAATTTGATTAAAAGTATTCTTCTTATGGGGCGCCTGAGTGGCTTTGTCAATTAAACATCTGCCTGCAGCTCAGGTCATGATCTCAGGGTCTTGGGATCGAGCCCTGTGTCAGGTTCTCTCTGCTAAGTGGTAGCTTTAGCTTCTTCCTCCTGCTCTGTCTACATGTGCTCTCTCTTGTCAAATAAATAAATAAATAAAATCTTTAAAAAAGTACTCTTATTCTATCAGAGTGGGATTTAAAAGAATGCCTTTTCGGGGTAGATCATCTACACACCTAACCTCTGCTTAGGGTTATATAAATCCCTGAAAATATTTTATTTTATTTTTAAAAATTTATTTATTTATTCATGAGAGACACACAGAGAGAGGCAGAGACATAAGCAGAGAGAGAAGCAGGCTCCATGCAGAGAGCCCTATGTGGGACTCAATCCTGGGACTCCAGGATCACCCAGGCATCCCCCTGAAAAAATTTTAAAATAAGGAACCTGACTTCTGTCTTCTATGAGGATAAATGCAGTTCATGGAATCACCTATGAACCATAGACTGACTATAATCTCATTTATCTGGGAATGCACAAATCCAATTAAAAATGAAAGTACGGGAAGCCTGGGTGGCTCAGGGGTTGAGCATCTGCCTTTGGCTCAGGGCATGATCCCAGAGTCCTGGGATCAAGTCCCACATCAGGCTCCTGCATGGATTCTTCTTCTCCCTCTGCCTGTGTCTCTACCTCTCTGCCTCTCATAAATAAATAAATAAATAAATAAATAAATAAATAAATAAATAAAACCTTTTAAAAAATGAAATGTACTCCAGGAGTCTTTGATGGGTGAGGAGCATAACCATTAGCTTCTAGCCTCAAAATGTCCATGTCCAGTTCATCCTTTCCATGTATTGTGGTTCAGAACTTTGGAAAAGCAGCTGAATCATGCTCAAGCATTTGGATCTGTGATACAGTTAGAGGATAACTCAGACTATCTGATTTTTTACCTCAAAATGTCAACCTTGCTTTCTATAAGCCTAAAAGCTTTAGCCTATGTAATTACTCTAAATCAACTACAGACTCTCCTTTTCTGCATCCTCCTCCTAGTGATTCTAATTTGGAATTTTTACTTTGTATATTTTGAAAAAAATCCATACTTAACGGAGAAAATTGATATAGATTCTAGAACATGCTAATCATGCACTTAGTTTTACTCCAGTTGAGTCACATTACCTGAGAATTATTATATGACTTTAGCTTTCCAAATAAATGCTTTAAAAAATCTACAATTGTTATGCCCTGGCTTTTATGAGTGTCACTAAAGAACAGCCATGTAATGAAGAAGGAATTGGCACTGTTGGTTAAACTAGTACTGAAAAGTAACCCATCACATTTTTTATAGTTCTTTCTTCTGTGAAGATCTGATCTGTATCACCTTGGCTCTCATAGTCAGGAGAGCCTGGGTATGGAGAGAGACTTCATTTAACACCCTGGCTGCAAAATGTGCTTCAAGCATCCTTGAGTCCTTGTAGCTGAGGTCTCTGAGAAACAACCACTCATGCAGAGGGGCACTGGGAAAGAAACCAGATGAAAATGAGTGTAGATGCCCCCTCCACCTCAGTCAAAGCAGCTCTGCTCCATTATATTCTGTAGACTGTGCCTCATTCAATAATTTTGTTTAAGAAAAGCGTTACTATTCTAATTGGAGATATCATAGTCAAAAGAGCATGAATTATAGCATCAAAAAGTTCTGAGATTAATTTTCAACTCCATCACTTATTAGCTTTTCTGTCACTGGCCAAACTACTTTCTCAATATTTTAGTTTCCCTATTTGTAACATGGGAATATTAATAATACCTACTCCTGCACGGTAGCAGGGGGTAGCATAGAGGACTTAATAAGATTTAGTCAGATAAAAATGCCCATCAAATAGGAAAAAGATATTCCATGCAAATGGAGATAGCAAAAAGAGGAGAAATTGACAGTAGTACAATAACAGTGGGAAACTTTAACAGCCAACCTAAATCAATAGATAGATCATCATTCTGACAGAAAATTAATAAGGAAATAGTTTTAAATAAAACATCAGACCAGATGGACCATATATGTGTATGTGTATGTGTGTGTGCGTGAAGAATATAACATATATGTAAACATTCCATCCTCAAATAGCAAAATATGCATTCTTTTCTTTTTTCAAGTTTACATGGAACATTCCTCAGGACAGGTCACAAGTTAGCCCACAAAACAAATCTCAATAAATTTAAGAAGACTAAAATAATATTAAGCATCTTTTCTGACCACAATGGTATGAAGCTAGCAATCAACTACAAGAAAAAAAAAAAAGAAAGAAAAACGACACAAACAGGTGGAGACTAAACAGCATGCTAGTAAACTACCAATAGGTCAATGAAGAAATCAAAGAGGAAATTTTAAAAAATACGTGGACATAAATGAAAATGAAAACACAACAGTTTAAACTCTATGGTGGGGCTGCCCAGGTGGCTCAGCAGTTTAGCACTGCCGTCAACCCAGGGTGTGATCCTGGAGACCTGGGATCGAGTTCCACGTTCGGCTCCCTACATGGAGCCTGCTTCTCTTTCTGCCTGTGTCTCTGCCTCTCTCTCTCCCTGTGTCTCTCATGCATAAATAAATACAATCTTTTAAAAACTAAACTCTATGGGATGTAGCAAAAGCAGATTTAACAGGGAAGTTTCTAGTGTAAGCCCCTTTCAAGAAACAAGAAAAATCCAAATAAACAATTTAGAAAAAAATAACAAATCCCAAAGTTAGTAGAAGGAATGAAATTTGTCAAGAAAAAAGGAAGACTCAAATCAATAACCTCAGAAACTAAAGAGAAGTTACAACTGATATCACAGAAACACAAAGGATTATGAGACTATTACAAAAAATTATGCGTCAACAAATTGGGCAACAAAAAAAATATGGGTAAATTCCTAGAAACATACAATCTTCCAAGTCTGAATTGATAACAGATAATCTAAACAGATCAATTACTAGTGACAAAATTAAATCAAAATAAAGAAACCCCAACAGAAGCCCAGGACCAGGTGGATTCAGTGAAGTCTACCAAACTTTAAAAGAAGAGTTAATATCTATCCTTCTCAAACTATTCAAAAAAAAAAAATAAGGATATTTCCAAACTCATTCTATGAGGCCAGCATAAGAAAACCAAAGACATTACCAACCAAAAGAAAAAAATTGCATACCAACATCCCCGATCAACATGGAAACAAAAATCCTCAATGAATATTAGCAAACTGAATTTAACAGCATATTAAATGGCTCATTCACCAAGATATAAAGAAGGATTTATTCCAGGGATGCAAGAATGTTTTAATATCCACAAATCAATTAATGTGAGACACCACATTAACAAAATGAATAAAAATATATGATCATTTCAGCAGATGCAGAAAAAATAACAAAATCCAACATCAGTTCATGATAAAAACTCTGAGTAAAGTGAGTTTAGAAGGAACATACTTAAACATAATAAAGGCTATACATGACAAACAGATAACATCATACTCAATGGGAGAAAGTTGAAAGCTTTTTCTCTAAGATCAGGGACAAGAAAAGAATGTCTACTCTCCTTTTTCTTTTTCTTTTTCTTTTTTTTAACGTAGTACCGGAGGTCCCAGCTACAACAATCAGACAAGAAAAATAAATAAAGGCATCCAAATTGGTAAGGAAATAAAATTGTCATTATTTATAGACAACATGTTATTATATGTAGAAGACCCTAAAGATTCCACCAAAGAACTATTAGAATAAATGAACTCAGTAAAGTTCCAGGATATTAAATTAATATCCAAAAATCTGTTGCATTTCTACACAGTAATAATGAACTATTAGAAAGAGAAATTAATAAAAACTTCACATTTACAATTGCATCCAAAAGAATAAAATACCTAGGAATAAATTTTACCAAGTTGGTGAAAGATCTATATTCTGAAAACTGTAATAAGACACTGATGAAGGAAATTGAAGACAACACAAATAAATGGAACAATATACAGTGTGCATGGATTGGGAGAATTCATACTATTAAAGTGTCCATGCTATCCAAAGTAATCTACAGCTTCAGTGCAATGCCTGTCAAAATCCCCATGGCATTATTCACAGAATTAGAACAAACAATCCCAAAATTTGTATGGAAATACAAAAGACTCTGTATAGCCAAAGCAATCTTGACAAAGAGGAAAAAAAGAACACAATCTTGGATCTCAAAATATACCACAAAACTGTAGTAATTGAAACAGTATGATAGTGGCACAAAAATAGACACATAGATTAATAGAACAAAATAGGGAGTCCAAAAATAAACCCACAGTTAGATGGCCAATCTGTATATATCAAAGGAGGAAAGAATATACAATGGGGAAAAGATGGTCTTTTCAATAAATAATGTTGGGAAAGCTGGACAGCTACTTGCAAAAGAATGAAACTGTACCACGTTCTTACATCATACACAAAAATAAACACAATATGGGTTAAAGACCTTAATGTAAGACCTAAAACCATAAAATTATTGAAAGAAAACATAGGCAATAGTATCTTGGACACCAGATTTAGGAGTTTTACTGGATCTGTCTCCTCAGGCAAGGAAAACAGAAGGAAAAATAAACAGATGCGACTACGTCAAACTAAAAAGCTTCTGCACAGTTAGGGAAACCATCAACAAAACAAAAAGTCAATCTACTGAATGGGAAAAGATATCTGTGAATAATCTAACATGCAAAATACACAAAGGTCTCATGTAACTTAACACTGACCCTCTCCCCCCACCACCCAAAAAAAACCCCAAACAAAACCAAAACCAAAATAAAATAATGTGATTAAAAATGGGCAGAGGACCCAAATAGGCATTTCCCCAAAGAAGATATTCAGATGGCTAAGAGACACATAAAAAGTTGCTCAACTAATAGGGGAACTGCAAATCAAAGCCACAATGAGATATCACTTCATATCAGTCAGAATGGCTGGTATCAAAAAGACATAACAAATATTGGCAATGATGTGGAGAAAAGAGAATCCTGGCCCACTATTGGTGGGAATTAAAATTGGTGCAGCTGCTATTTAAGACAGTATGGAAGGAAACAGTATGGAGGTTCCTCAAAAAATTAAAAATAGAAATACCATATGATCCAGTAATTCCACTTCTGGGTATTTACTCCCCAAAAAACAAAAACACTAATTTGAAAAGACATATCCACCCCTATGTTTAATGTAGCATTATTTACAATAGCCAAGATATGGAAGCAACTTAATTGTCCATCAGTAGATGAATGGATGAAGAAGATGTGGTGTGCACGTGAGCATGCAGATACACACACAATGGAATATTACTCAGGCTTTAAAAAGGATGAAGTTTTGCCTTTTGCAATAATATGGATGGATCCAGAGGACATTATGCTAAGTGAAACAAGTCAGACAAAGAAAGACAAATACCATATGATTTCACTTATATGTGGAATCTAAAAAATAACAAGCAAAAAGCAAAACAGACTTAAATACAGAGCACAGGCTGGTGGTTGACAGAGGGGAAGCTGGTGGGGGATGGGTGAAACAGGTGAGACAAATTAAAGGAACTTCCACTTAATTATAAATCACAGGGATGAAAAATATAGCATAGGGAATACTAATAATATGTAATAACATTTTATCATGACAGATGGTGACTACATTTATACTGGTGAGCATTTCATAATATATATAATTGTCAAATCAACAAACATTACACAACAAACTAACATAATGTATGTCAACTACACTTCAATTACAAATTTTTTTTGTCATCAAAAATACACACACATATATATATATTGTAGAAAGCATTATTCAGCACTTTTTTATTTTGTTATTTTTTTAAAAGATTTTATTTATTTATTTATGAGAGACACAGGGAAAGAGAGGCAGAGACACAGGCAGAGGAAGAAGCAGGCTCCATGCAGGGAGCTTGATGTGGGACTCGATCCTGGGCTCTTGGTCACACCCTAGGCAGAAGGCAGATGCTCAACAGCTGAGCCATCCAGGCATCCCATTCAGCACTTTTTAAAACTCAATTTTGTTTGTGGTTTTATTGTATCTCTATTTTTCACTGTATGCTTCCTCCAAAATAATTTTGGAAATATCTAGGGCATAAATAATTTTTAAAAAGTAAACATGGCTACATTTTTATAACATAAACTTTTAGCTGTGATAATGCAAAACAGGCACACTAAATATCTGTCATAATAATCTTAAAATGTGTAGCAATGCAGAAGCTCATGTGATTGAAAACATATCAGCACTTCATGTCAGAATGATAGGCCTGAATATGTGCAAATGTTTAAGATTAGCCCCTAGGTAGTTACCTGGGAATTTCAATACATTTCTTGGAAACCGACATCATAAATAAGGATATACCGTCTTGATTTGTCATTGTAGATTTCTACTTTTTCTTTTGAATATTAAATCACGTTGAAAAAGAATCATGTGTAAGCATGTTAAGCCATCTTCTGGAATGCAATAGATTGTCCGCACATGTAGAGAAGCCATCATTGGAAAAAGTGGCTGATAGATGAAAAGAAGCACTAATCTAGAGTTTAAAAAATGTTTTAAAAAAGTTGTGCCAGAGGCGCTTGGGCGGTGCGGTTTGTTAAGCGTCCAACTCTTGGTTTCAGCTCAGGTCACGATCTCAGGGTCCTGGGATTGAGCCCCGCATTGCATCGGGCTCCACACTCAGGGGACAGCCTGCTTGTTTCTTCTCTCCCTCTGCTTCTCCCCCTATTCATGTGCACGCTCTCTCTCTCTCAAATACATAAATAAATACTGGGGGAAGAAAAAAGAAGCCGCAGGCAACTACATTCAGTATTCATAGGGCCTCTGTAGTTGCTTGTTTTATCTATTTGCAAAAAATGTAATGGCATTTGATAGAGGCCGTTAATATTTTTAACACAGCAGCACAGCTGATAAGGGAACTTGTAATTAATATCTTTAAAAAATTATTAATGACTGAGTTTCAATTGTTTCCACTTATTAACTAATGGTATTGAAGTAATGTATGATCACCTGAAAAGCACTTTTGCTATTCTTAAGATACCATACCATTCTAAAAATCTCACATCAAAGACATATTTCTGTGATATGTTGTATCATAGAATGTTAAAAATATAAGCTGTACAGAGTTCAACTGATATAAAATCATAAAATGACTTAACCATGTGCACTATGATTGGTTAAAATAAAAATGAATTACTAGGTGTTAAATGGGTACCTACCTCATGTTCAAGACTGTTTAGGAACTTAATATGTAAATGTTCTTAACACCAATACAATAAACTCTATAAATTGTATGATGGTACAGTGCAGAGACTTTGTGGTAGACTAATATTCCTTTGCAACTGATTGAGAAAATAGGGAAATGTAATTCCACCATAGCTGATATTACCTATTTTTGCATTTAATTTTGTTTCTGAGTGGCATCGAGATTTTGATATCATACTACAAATAGATTTCCCCTTGACAGGAAAAATCTTTCAAAATAAATGTTACCTTATTGAAAAGAAAAAAATGTGTAAAAAAAAAAAAGTAAATATAGCCTTCACATATTCTTTGTTCCTGCCAAACTGGAGTTGATCCTCTCTATGCTCTTACTCAAAGGGTTCATTTTACTTGAAATGACTTTCCTTCCATGACCTCAGTCAGTGAAATCCCTGACATCCTGCATGGCCCAGTTCCAGTGCCCTCTTCTTTACGAAAGCTTGCCCTGCACTTCCTTCAGTTTTCCAAAGAACAATGGCAAAAACCCTGTGAACTCATTTCTGTATAAGAAGGTCAGACAGGAGAGAAGTCTGTTATTTAATATTGTGAAGGAAATCATTTTTAGGAACTTGAGCCATAAATACCAAAAGTGACAGGACTCATTTGAGGAGGCAGAGGCAAAGAAAAAAGACAAAGAGGTGGACAGAGAATGGGCTCCTGGGAATCAGATGTGGATTGGAGCTATGGTACGACTACATATCAGTCATGTAACTTTGGTCAGTGAAGAGGGCCTTGGGTTCTTTAACTGTTAAGATGCGTCAGTTAGGGATTGTGTTTTGCTCAAATTATCAAAATGACAATGCTGAAACACATAGGGCTTTATTTATTTATTTATTTTCCATGAACAAAAAAGCCCAGAGGAAGCAGTCCAGGGCTGGTACAGGAACTCTGTCCTTCTGCTCTGCCCCCTTACCTTGGCATCTCTTCCTTATGAATGTGACTTGGCCTCCTCTACTTCCAAACCTAGTGCCTTCAAGAAAGAAGGGGAAAGGTGAAGGAAAAGAGGCATGGAACATAGAGTTTGTTTAACCAAAATTTCCCAAGAACCATTATCACTTACATCTTATTGGACAGAACCATGTCACATGGACATTGAGATCTACAAAGGAAGTTGGAAAATATTGTATGTGTATGTGTGGTTAGCTTGGACACACTGTTTTCCCTAAACAAAATTAATTTTCTGTTAGTAATAAAGAAGAGATGGGTACCATGTAGTAGTATCTTGTCACAGCGAGAGTAATGTGCTCCCTTCAGGATGTAGAAACAAAATAGCATTGAACCCAGAAGCTTCTGACTTTTGGTCTTCGACCTTATGGGTTATTCTGGAACTCAATTTTCTCCTGCATTTCACCGTATCTTTTATATCTTGGCTTTATAATTTGAATGACCAGGCAATACCATTATTTCCAATCATGTCCCCTTTCCCTTAAAGGATGGTTACTCAATTAATGTTTGAAGTTCTCAAAGTGTGACAGACCAGTATCAAGTGCCATTATATAGTTTATTATTTTACAAAGATTTGCTTTTCTCTTCAATAAAATAAGTTGGTGTTAACTAATGAGAAAGCAGTTGATTCGTAAAGCAGTATGAAACACTGCTTGGTTTTAAGGTTTAAGTGCCAGTGGGAGCTGGAGTGAAGTTTACTCAAAAGTAGATAAATCCCACTGTTTCTTAGGTAGATGTGGGAGGCATAGGCCCCATTATTAAGAGAAAATCCTATCTATGCTCATCTCTTACTCCTTCTCCTTCCTGGTTTCTTTCTGCCCTGATGTTCTATCTCTTAGTCTCAAAAGAAGAGGTGTCTGATCAGGTTTCCCAGGAAAAAAAGCAAGTCTGAGGAAGCTTTAGGGGGATGGGGAATCCAATAAGGGAAGAGAATTACATTGAGGATCTATGTCGGAAACCACAATGGTTGACTTCATAGTGACCTCTGCCTGAAAACCTGCAATAAAGGGAAGGCTCTTGTCTAAACCACTGTCATCCACCCCCTTCAAATTGTATCATTTTATTTTTAGTTTAACCATAGTCTTTGTGGCCATGGTTTCCCAAAGTTATTTCTAGCTCTAATTGATAGTGTTTATGGTTAGAAAAATCAGGCCTACTCTATCCTCACTGATTTTCCTTCAGATATCATTATAGGATTAACTGTGAATTTCTCTAAAAAGATTACACCTACAAAAGAGAAGGGAAAAAAAGGAAAGTGTGAATCATATCAGATTCCTATTCTAGACACTCTCTTCTGGGAAATTTTAACTCTAATCTAGAATGCAATAGTCCGACTCTTGTATTTTATGAAAAAAATCAGTTATCTGATATGAAGTTAATTTGAATTTTGAAACTGAAAATAGGGTCTATTTTCATACAAGGTTGACTTTGACTGGGTATTAATGTCAAATAAAGCACTGAAATTTTTTCTGTCCATAGTTTGCAATGAAGCGTGAGCAGGAAGTGAACAACAAAATCAAAGTAGAGGACAGGTCTACTTGAGTATTGAGGAGTTTATTGAACTCCTCATTTATTTAATTACTCATAATAATTCATCACACGAACATTTTTGAGTACTCAGCCTTTAAGGTGACAATCCTTGTTGCTGAGCACATACTAGGACTCTTGATGAATAGGCTCTGTGAGTCATTTCTATGCAGCTTCTTTTCAATGTAAATTACACATGAATGTGATATTGTGCCTTTCTGAAGATTGCTGCCAGATTCCATGAAATTCAAAGGAAGAAAATGATAGAAAGCCACTCTTTATCACAGTTCCAAAATTTTACATTTAATTGCTGATAATGTTTTTCTTTTCCAAGTGACATTTATATTCTACTTCAGGAATGTTTGACCCTCAAACCAACAAAACAAAGTCTTTTTATTTCATGAAAAAACACAGTATGAGGAGTGGGAATGTTTTCATTCATGTAAATGCTTTTGCTTAATGAGTTGATGGCATTATTGATTTGCCCATCAATGACTTAAATGTAAGCATTTCTAGCTTAAACTTTTTTTTTTTTGGAAATGGGCATCATATGGCATATGCTTATACTAAGATTCCAAAGCTGATGGAATTTAGGAAAGTGGTTATAGAGCAAGGGTTGGCAAACTATAGCCCCTGGTCAAATATCACCTGTTTTTTTTATTTTTTTATTATTTTTAGTTTTTTTAATTTATTTATGATAGTCACAGAGAGAGAGAGAGGCAGAGACACAGGCAGAGGGAGAAGTAGGCTCCATGCACCAGGAGCCCGACGTGGGATTCGATCCCGGGTCTCCAGGATCGCGCCCTGGGCCAAAGGCAGGCGCCAAACCGCTGCACCACCCAGGGGTCCCTCACCTGTTTTTATACAGCTTGCAAGCTATGAATGGTTTCCACTATTCTACTTTTTTTAATAGGGAGGACATTGATTAGGTATTGATATTGGGCTGTCAAAGGGATGAATAGGAAGCAGGATTGGGCAGTGGGAGAAGTTGAGCAATAATGTAGTCCCATTGAAGGCCTTCTTTGCTGACCTCAAGGGTAGCTCTGGAGTTGGGACAGCTTTTCAGAATTTTCTTAAGTAGGGATAGGTTGTGAATGTAAGCTGTGCCTGGAAGGAGGTATAACTTCGAGCAAGGCAGCTTTCTTAGTTAAGGCAATTCCTTTTCAAAGAGGGTTGATGACTGAAGATCATTTCAACATCCTCAGCAACTAGGGGAACAGGTCCTTCTCTTCTGAAAGCTCCAGACTTGTCTATGGTTTTCTTTAAGAGTAAGCCTGGAACACGTCCCTTTTTACTATGTCTGCTCTGTAGTTCCCCGGTTTCATGACATGAGATAGTATGGAAAGAAGGATCCAAAGAAGAATGCATCTACAAAGAAAGGGAAGGACATTTTCTTTCTGGGAGCTAGAGCTGAATCTAAGCTACTCATCCCAGGATTGCTCAGAGTAGGGATCTCTGAAGAGAGAAGAATAAAAAGAGATGTCAACCTCAAGAGTGGAAGAGTCAAAAGGAGAACAGACTCTCAGGGGGCACAGCGTAGGGCCATATATGGCTACTTGATCACATCAAGTATTCCACCATCTACCAAGAGGCCCTGTTGATGCCTGCCTGACCCTGTAACCCCCAGGATAATGTAACATAATAGCAAAGAAGGGGCAAGTCTTGAGCTCCCTTTTAAAGCTACCATTTTCTCCTCTTTAACCCTAAACCTATTTGATTAATCCTCTGACTTCTAACCTAAATCTTTTCTGGGAGGACAGGGATCCTTTCTCATTTGTAGTCAACATTTTCTCTTCCGAATAACTCACTTCAGAGTTCACCTCATCCAGGAAGTGGTCAAGATCAAAGTTACTCTCACACAAATACTGGACTGACTGGCATCACCCTTTATCCTCTTGGAGTTTGTGGTGCAAGTTTGCAAAGGTAGAAAGAACAAACTGTGGAGCAGCTGTGTTAGCTCACCTTTAGGGACTCTGCTTTATATGTCATAAGCAGTCAGTAAATATTGAACCAGTACAACAAATCAGATATACATGAGTGATGTGTATAAAGACAGTGATCCATAAAAGTGGACCAGATTTTTTTTTTTAAGTTTTTATTTCTTTGAGAGAGAGCAAGCAAGTGGGAGAGAGCACAAACCAGGGAGAGGGGCAGAGAGAGAGGAGAAGCAGACTTCCCACTGCACAGGGAGTCCAATGCAGGGCTCAATCCCAGGACCCTGGGATCATGACCTGAGCCAAAGGCAGATGCTCAACCAGCTGACCCACTCAGGTGCCCCGGGCCAGAGATCTGGGTCATAAACATTCTTCAAAAGCACCTACATATGAGCTATCATCATTATCATTTTTGTTATTGGTATTATTATTATTGGTTTCTTTCATTCCTTTATCTTTTTAAACATCTAAAGCATCTCCTTTTTGGACATAGATATCAACACCAGTTTTATTCAGATAATTTGGACCATAATGCTTGTTTCTATTTATTCTATACTATTTATAATCTAGCATTCTTATCATAGTTTCTGATTAAGTAAGTTTTTACATGAGAGATTATTGCATTTGCATGGATGGGAAGATAACAAAGAAGGCTGATTTGGAGGAATTCAGATTTATGTCTTCTCAGTAAAGGAAATTAGTCCTTCTGCAGTGACAAAAACCTTGGTGGAAGCAAAGGGGAAATGAAGCAGCCCCTCAGGAAAAATTAGCAAATTTAGTGCTTGAATTCAGATAAATTCTAATTAAAATAACAAATTGTTTCAAACACTTAATAAAATGTGATAAAAGCATATAGCAAAAATAATTGTTTTTTCTAATTTAAAAATAGGTGAAATAAGGCAAAAGTAACTTTAAAGTTGATGCCTCAAAGCACACAAAATAATATTTTTTCTAATGTTTTCTTCTACTTATAATAATTATTTGTTGAATAATTCATCCTCACCATCAGAGGAAAATTTCCTGAAGTAAGCAGCTATATATAGTCTTCTGTACTGCTGTTTTCTTTATTTTTTCTTTTTCAAAAAAAGATTTTATTTAGTTGGTGGAGAGAGAGTTAGATAGCACAAACAGGGGGAGCAGCAGAAGGAGAGAGAGAAGCAGGCTTCTCACTGAGCAGGAAGCCCAATGCAGGGCTCAATCCCAGGACCCTGAGATCATGACCTAAGCGGAAGGCAGACACCCAACCGAGCCACCCAGGTGCCCCTGTACTGCTGTTTTCCCTCCTACAAGAACATCCTGGCATCCAGTGCTTTATAAATAGTGAAGGAACTTTGTTACTCTGTTTTTCCATCAGACTATATGGGTCTCAAACTAGGTTTTATTGGAACAATTTTGAGATTCACTTCACATTAAAACATGGAAGTAGGGCAGGCCCAGTGGCACAGCGAGTGGTTTAGCGCCGCCTGTGGCCCAGGGTGTGATCCTGGAGACCTGGGATTGAGTCCCATGTTGGGCTTCCTGCATGGAGCGTGCTTCTCCCTCTGCCTGTGCCTCTGCCTCTCTCTCCCTCTCTCTCTCTCTCTCATGAATAAATAAATAAAATCTTTAAAAAAAATAGGACATGGAAATAAATATAATAAAAGTTATTCTTCTCTCCCTATGTAAATGAGTCCATTATTTTAAGTTTTATAGATCTTATGTTTCTCTGTGGTCCTCAATATCTCATCAAAATTTGTCCTGCAAATTATTTATATTAATAATTTGTATCTGTTAATCAGTTGTTTTGCCTTCTGAGTCTAGGTAAAAAGAGGTAATAGTTTTGTTCTAAATCTTGTTGCTAATGTTAACTGATGTAAAAATCTTTGACAAAATATTAGCAAACCAAATTCAACAATACATCAGAAGGATCATTCACAATGATCAAGTGGGATTTATTCTAGGGATGTAAGGATGGTTCAATATTTGCAAATCAGTCATAGTGAGACACCACATTAACAAAATGAAGGATTAAAATTATATGATCATCACTATAGATGCAGAATAAATATACGACAAAATCCAACATCCATTTCTGATAAAAATTCTCAATAAAGTGGGTTTAGAGGGAACATAATTCAACATAAAAAAATCCATATATGACAAACCCACAGCTAATGATACACTCAATAGTGAAAAGCTAAAAGCTTCTCCTCTAGGATTAGGAACAAGACTAGAATGTTCACTCTCATCACTTTTATTCAACATTGTATTTATTAAACAAAAGTCCCAGCTGTAGTATTAAGACAAGAAATGGAAGGCATCCAAATTGGTAAGGTAAAGCTGTCACTATTTGCAAACAACATGATAATATATATAGAAAACCCTAAAGACTCCACCAAAATAAAGTAATAAATAAATTCAAAACCTGCAGGATACTAAATTAATATACAGAAATCTGTTGCATTTCTATATAGTAATAATGGACTATCAGAAAGAGAAGTTTAAAAAGTCCTATTACAATTGCATCAAAAAGAATAAAATACCTAGGAATAAATTTAACCAAGGAGGTAAAAGACCTATACTCTGAAAACTATAAGATATTCATTAAAAATTGAAGATAATACCAATAACTGGAAAGATATACTGAGTTCATTGATTAGAAGAGTTCATATTGTTAAAAATGTCTGTATTACCTAAAACAAGCTAACTTCAATGTAATCCCTATCGAAATCCCAATGGCATTTTTCACAGAACTAGAGAAAGGAATCTGAAATTTTTATGGAACTCCCAAAACCCCAAGTAGCCAAAGCATCTTAAGAAAGAAGAACACAGCTAGGGGTATCACACTCCCTGATTTCAAACTATACTACAAAGCCATAGTAATCAAAGCAGTATGCTACCAGCACAAAAACAATCACATACGCCACTGGAACAGAATAGAGAAACCAGAAATGAACCCACACTTGTATGGTAAATTAATCTTCAACAAAGGAAGCAGGAACATACAATGGGGAAAAGACCCTTTAATAAATGGTATTGGGAAAACTGGACAGCTACATCCAAAAGAATGAAACTGGGCCACTTTCCCATACCATATACAAAAATGAACTCAAAATGAATTAAAAACTTGAATGTAAGATCTGAAATCCTAAAACTCCCAGAAGAAAACACAGGCAGTAAGTTCTTGGACACAGGTCTCAGCAATTTGTTTTTTGATCTGTTTTCTGAGGTAAGAAGAAAAAAGGGAAAATAAAAAAAAAATGGAACTACATCAAACTTAAAAGCATTACACAGCCAAGGAAACCATCAACAAATAAAAAGGCAACCTGCTGAATGGAAGAAGATATTTGCAAATGATATAATTGATAAGGGGCTAATATCCCAAACATATAAAGAACTCCCATAACAAAGTATCAAATAAAGAATCCAATTAAAAAATGGGCAGAGGACCTGAGTAGACCTTTCTCCAAAGAAGACATCCAGACAGCCAACAGATGTATGAAAAGATGCTCAACATCACACTAATCATCAGGGAAATGCAAATCAAAACCAGGATGAGATAGCACCTCACACCAGTCAGAATGGCTGGTATCATAAAGACAGAAAATAACAAGTATTGGCAAAGATGTACAGAAAAGTGAATGCTCGTAGACTCTTGGAAGAAATGAAAATTGGTGCAGCCACAACAGAAAATGGTAGAAAGTTCCTCAAAAAATTAAAAATAGAACTACCATATGATCCAGCAATACTGTTTTGGGGTATTTATTTGAAGAAAATGAAAACACTAATACAAAAAGTAAAGAAGATATGGTATATATATATATATATATATATATATATATATATATATATATACACACACACACACATACACACACACACAAATGGAATATTACTCAGCCATACAAAAGAAAGAAAATCTACCATTTGTAACAACGTGCATGGACCTAGAAGGTGTTATACTAAGTGGAATAAGTCAAATGGAGAAAGACACACACTGTATGATTTCACTTACATGTGTAATTAATTAAAAACAAACAAACAAAACCAAATAAGCAAACATAACAGAAACAGACTCACAGATATAGAGAACACTGATGGTTGCTGGAGGAGGTGCAGGGATGGGGAAAATGGGGGAAGGCGATTAAAAGATCCAAACTTCCAGTTATAAAATAAATAAGATATAAGGATATAATGCAGATATAGGAAAGTAAATAATATGTAACTACTTTGTGTGATGACCAATGGCAAGCCAGATTTATCATGGTGATCCCTCTAAAATGTACATCATCTATATTTATTGGAAACTATATTTTATTATCTATTTTTAACATACACAATTTTCTGAATCCTACTAATGACCCACTATCATTTTGTCTCATGAAGAAGAAATTGACATTTAGAGCTGGGTGACTGTTGAATGGTCATATATACAATATGTAGAAGAATCTGTTTTAACTCAAGTCTCACTTCAAAACTCATGGTTTTAATTACTATGCAATCTTCCATTAAGAAACTTTGATGCTAATTAAAAACTTGGCTGAAAAGCCAATTCTTACAACACGCTGTACTTTACAGCAAACTTTTTTGGAATGATTATTTCATGCAGAAATGTACGCTTACAGCCATGCCTCAACTCAAGAAGTTACCCTCGAATCAGACAACATTATTTAACCTGGCTACTCAAATCTCCTTCTGGATCCTGCTAGAAGTACTCCCCACCCTTTGTCTGAATCTTGCCTGCTTCATATGGCCTGCCTTCCAATAAGGGACACTCTGTCTTAACCAGCTTGGCTGTGGAAAAAAGTAATGCTGTCCCACTAAAGCAATAAAAAACCCTGGGTTTTCACAATAATGTTAGAAGAGAAATAGCCCAAGTTGGGCTAACCCTTCTATAGGAATTAGGAACCAGTGTACTTCCCATATTCTACAAAAATTTTCTTTCATACTAGATCTGTCTGGAGAAAGGAAGATTTAGCTTTTAGGAAGGAAGATTTGAGTAGGTCTTTAAATTAGGAAAATAGGCCTACTTAATTTGAAGCCTGAATACTTGGGTCTAGGTACTCATAACTGCAGATCTGAAGCAGATCTGTATTATTCCCAGTGATAATTTACAAATGTCCTTCAACATACTATTTAGCTCTAGGAAAGGATACTGTGAATTCCAACTGATTCTTAATCTGTTCAAAATTGAGCAGGGTGTGGGTGTGTCCTAGAGAACACTTATTTTTCCATAATTTCCACATTTGGAAAAACTGCAAAGATTTTGGAAAATGGGAGGGAGTCACATGCTGAGTGTTAAACTAAACTGTATGACAAAATTGAAATAAATGTAAAACAGTTGTCAGTTTGCACTGTTCAGATAGAAATTAAGATGTTCATTCTTAAGAGTGAACCCTGACTCAGATGAAGAAAACACCGCTAAATATTTATCTTATTTTGATATAATAGTTGAAAAACAAATTTTCTTAATAATTCATAATTATTACTGGTATTTTTACAATCTTGTGCAGCTGGTTTATTGAACATTTTAAATTGAGTAGGGGTATATATAACCAAGCTATTTTACATTATTTCAAATGCTCCTAAACTGTTATGTCAAATATTCCTTTCTCATCCCTAATAACATTTTGTCTAGAATCTATAATTTCCTGTCACTTTCAGTTATTTTAAACCTCAAGCTTTTCCAATCTCAGATGTAAACCTCTTATTTCAAATCCAATTTAAACCTTATTTCCTTATTGCCTCTCAGTTATCCCCTTCCCATGGTAGCTGGTCTCCAAAGATGGCCCTCCACTGACCATGACCATTGTTGCACCCTCCAATATCAAATCTGAGCTAGGCCTATGACTCATGTTAACCAGAGGAAAGGATGCTGTGCCTATTTTGAGCCTTAGTCATAAGAAGGCTTGGTATTTTCTTATTTTGTGCTTTTGGAAGCCCAGTGCCATCATGTAAGAAATCTGGCATGTCAGCATATTATGTAGAGATACTACATGCAGACAAAAAACCCTGGGCTCATATGGATAGAGAGGGAGGCCCAGTCCTGCCACAGTCCTAGCTGAGCCCAACCTTCCAGCTGTCTCTGCTAAGGGGACAGACATGTAAATGGCCCATCTCAGGCATGAGAGCCCAGTCAGGGCACCAGATGACTGCAGCTCCAGTTAACTTTCCATGGGGAAGAGCCACCCAGATGAGCCCCATTGGCCCTCAGAACCATAAGAGGGAGCCATTACATTCTGGGATGGTTTATTATGCAGCATTTCCTACTCCCATGGCTATCTGGCCAAGAGAGAGGGAAATATGCCTTTTCCTTTCTTTCCTCTTCCTCTTCTGGTTCTAGCTTTTTGTGTTGGAGACTGGTAAGAGAGGGGAGAGTGGGAGCTATTGTTTTCTTAACTGTTTCTATATCAGATGATGTGCTGGAATTGGCTTCTACTGCTTGTTAGAGTTGATTGTTAAATTTGCAGGAATTCTATGGCCCAATTGGTAAATATGCCATTATTATAAACTTAATTATATAAAATTACAATTAAAAATTATATTAAAAAGAGGTAATACTCAAAACTTGTCACTTCTTAATTGTTTAGCTATTCTTACTATTATCTATCCTCTTTGTGCTTTTTATATGTATCGCAACTGTATGGTGGAAATCCTCTGTGATGGTATGCTACTGCACATTTCTTTCTGACATTACAAATCAGTGATGTCATATTGGTAACTTAAAATCAGTCACGGTGGGAGTCTTTACACCATGGAAGTAAGCATGTTATAATTCAGTGCTTCCCCCCTCCTCTGGATTGATTGTTGATTGTTAAACCTTTGCCAGAACACCGCTGCCTACAATCCTCTGTTGTATGTCTGTGTATTGTCTTTGGCCCATTCTGGCTAGTGAGTGGTGCCTTCTCTGTGATAGGCACGAAAATGTTGGCCTTCTGAAGGGGAATGTATCTTGAGGGTATCCTGTGAAACTGCCAATTGCCACAGTTCCTAATGTGGAAATCTCATGCTCTGCCTCATTTTTAGCCTGTAGAAGAAAAACCTCTCAGCCTCTTGCTCCTATGTTCTTTGCCTGTGGATAGCACTCACATGTATATCATTAGTGCAGCAGAGCAAGTCTGCCATTTTCCTGACATCCCTCTGACTCACCAGAAAAAGTAGGGCCTGAAGATGAAGCAACATGATGATCTGATAACAAGTTCACAGTTAATTTAAGTAACAGTGGACTGCTCTGAGTTGGCTTCTCCAAGAAGCAGGTTCTGAGATGGAACTGAATGTAGAGGAAATTTATTAAGGTGGGGGCCAAAGAGGAAGAAAACTTGGACAGAAGAATAAGTTGGGCTGATGTGGAGTCCTAACAAGGCCTCTCCCTGTGTGGGGCAGGAGGGTTCTGAAGCCCTTCAGAGTTGTCCTGACTTGCACTGGTCAGTCATTACATTTGGTCTGCCCAAAGGGCACATGACCTTGGGCAGGGGGGTTTCTTGTACTGAAGTGATCCCAAAGAGGGCTGATTGGCAACTACCTTCCCACCTACAGTGGGGGGGTACATCTATGTCTTGAAGGGAGCATATAACTCTGACACTGCACACATGAATGTCCTCTCCTTGTACTGTTTGGATCTACTTATTTCATACGAATTTTGATGCCAGCTCCCACAGGATTCTGGTGGGCCTTTTCTCCCTGAGGGAGACTCATAGGAGGATGATTAGTGAGACAAACTACTGCCCTCACTACTGCAGTTAACCTTGAGATCAGAAATGATACTTCTCTCCTTCCTTTACTAACGATTCGAAATTCCCTTCACTCTTGGCTAGCTTCTCTGCTGGTCTATGGCACTTATGCGGTGGGAAATCCAGAAGGGTTCTATCCCCTTTCTCAGGCTGTGGCTTCTGGGTTTATAATGGACAAATAACATTAATGAGTTTCATAACTGGGCAAGGGAATTCTGAAAGAAGCCCAAGTCCAACACCTGCATGCCAAATGTATTCCTCTTTGCCCTCTGGGAACAGCAAGTTCTTCCTCCTCCTGACTGGTGATCAGGATATATTACTCCTGCCAAGACTGTGATTCCTCTTTTTACCTGCTAGTGGTTTGGTCTGAGTTGCCCCAAGTGGTTGGGGAGCAGGTGTAGCTTACTGTGCAATGGGATTCTTGTGAGGTCTCCCACCTGGCAGAGGAAATTAACTCATTAGGATCCCAAATGCTAAATTTACAGAGATCAAATCTGTGGCCGCCAGGGAATGAACTCCCTGAGAGAATGTTAGGAAGTGTTCTTTAGCCTAATAAGTAAATTAAACCTTTATTATACATTTTTTTTGTTATGTATCACTGTGCTGGGAATTAGAGAATACAGAACTTTTACTCTATGTGAGGTAACAGGTAAAATTTATAAATCAGAAGATGCAGTACCTAAGCCATATATAGGCAGTAAAATACAAAATAAATAAACTGAGTAACTGGTATTGGTATAAAATTTTTCAGAAATAAATTTTAGAGCAGACAAATTGGCAACATTTGGATTCCAGTACATTGAGATTTAGTTTTTCCCTTAGATTTTTTCCTGTTTGACTAAGAAGTTGGCCATATATAGGATATGAGGAGCCTCTGAAAGAATTTTCAGATTAGGAGAACACAGATTGGAAAATAAAGCACATTAGGTGTGCTTCTTGATAGTTATAACACAACACAGGTTTTAATCAGCATTAGGCTAGAAATTTGTAATTCTCCCTAACCCAGCTTATACACAGTGCTCTGTTTTTTCTTACTTTTAGTCTACGGAAAGGGACTAATGGTACCTGCCCATACACATTCAGCATTCTTTCCTATTCCAAAAATGACACTAACACTAATATGAACATTTAAACTGATAATGGCAAATTTTATTGAGGGATATGCTAAGAACTCTACAGGGATTACCAGTTTTAGCCCTCACAATACCATGATGAAGACTTATTATTTTTATTTTACAAGTAGGACATGGATGCATAGAAAGGCTACAAGGGATGATTCACACCAGAAGGAAGAGAGAAAAGAGGAGGAGCTTGAAGATTTCATTTATATCCTTGAACTGCTTCTCATTACCTGCATTGCCTGAGTTCTTTTGCTCTAGTGATTGCAATCTCCAAATAAAAAAATCAGGACATAGGGCTTTAAGAAATGCTTTTTGTGCCTCTTGAGGGAATACAGGCAGCTAGTGCTATGAGGGTGAAGTACAGGGCTAATAGTGCAGGCACGGAGGCCGGTCTACTTAGTCACCCCTCAGCTCTGTCACTCTGAGCCACTCGGGTGGCTGTGGGTAAGGTACTTCTGTAAGCCCTGGTTTCCCAGTGCAAAACGAAGCTAGCAAAGGGTGACAAGTTACCATGATAGCTAATGCAAAACACTGAACCTAATGCCCCAGTTATGTAATTTCAGTGTCAAAATAGTTTTGAGTTATGTTTGAGATTTAGAACCCATTGAGGATAACATATAAACTTCTGTTTGGGAGGATGTAAGATGCATGATGGTTGATTTTAAGCTGGGTTTTTTCCATCACTAGCTTAGAGTTCAGGCCTGTCATGGTGCTTTTCTTTTCTTTCTTATTTTTCTCCATAAGATCTTATTTTCCAGGCTCCCAGAGCTTGTTCTCTGACCATCTGCTTTTTTGGTCCAGCTAATAAGATAATGCTTTTTTTGGTTGTCTGGATTTTCATGATTTGGTGGCTTCTGTGCTGATTATCTGATTAGGGCTCTCTCATTATCTACCTTCTCTTTAGCCTGTCAACAAAGAAACTCAGGGAGTTTTTCTACTTGCAAGTTTATCCTGATGATTAGTTAGAAATTTTTGAGAGTGAAGCAAAGGTTTTAGATCCCTGAACTCATTTTTATCTATTGCTAAATTTGAAATTAGGAGAGCTGTCTCTTGGCAGGGGCTCCTTGTCTAGCATTTCTGCTTTAGGAGGCTTTCCTCGGACAATGTCTCTTTGCTCATTATTTGGGTAGACCACTGTCACATGACCAATTTCTGGACTGAAGAACCTACTTTTAGCAAATAGGTGCTCTGGGAAAACTTTAGGGTTAGCCAGGACCGGCTTCATGGGTATTATCAGTATGACTGTACCCGGCTGTGTTCACAAGGGCTCCACACTTTGGGTGTTTAATGTTCTGTGGTCACTGTTTTGAAATTCTCAAAACCTTTATGCTTGAATTTGTGTTTTGTAAGGTCTAATGGGACCACAGAGTATGTGACATGGGTTTGGAGTCTACTTCACACGTGGTCTCTCTGCTTGCTATGTTGCTGCTTCCCAGGGTCAGATTCTCGGCTGCCTCATCTCCCGCCTTGTTCCAGCAACTGCTGTCCTCCCCTGCCCCATGGTAGGGCTGGGTGCAGGTACAAGGACAGTTGGAAGCAACTCCATGTGCTGAGTTGGGGGAGACTGGGGAGCCCTACAGTGAGGAAGGTCTGTACCTGCCCAGTGAATATTTCCATAAGGGAATGCTACATTAAATAGCAAATAAAGAACACCATCACAAGTTGAGAAAGACTTAAGTAAAAAGGAAAAAGCTATTTTTTTACTTTGTGAACAAGTATCTACATCCTTCCATCTTTTATTGGACCCTGCAAATAAGGCAACTGGCCCTGTAGTACTTGAAGGAGGTACAGGGTTTTATACAATTTTTCCAGGTATATAACATTGAGTTACCTATCCTAAGAAGAGAACTTGAGAGAGCTGGTCAGGGGTCTTAGGGCTTCTGGAGGCTGGTGTTTCTGGCTCTGTTAAATGGCAGCTCATCTACTTCTAGGCACTTTAAGGCATTTCAACCATGGCAGGCCTCTGCTCACTCCCAAAACCTTTATGAAACTGTTATTTGGTACAAACATAGTTTCTGTTACCACTCCTGAGATTGAGTGCAGGGAAAATGCAAACAAGTCTTTGCAGAGTTCCCAGACAAGTAGAATTATAAGAGAATTCCTGATGATATAATAGTGGAGAGAAAAAAAAAAATCAGTGAAATTCTTGCTGGCATATTTCTAGATACATTTTCTACATATTTTATATGTATTCATATAAACTATCATGTATTTATATAATGTTTATATTTATTTTTAATATACATTTAAAATGCATTTATTTTATATTTATATTTGTATAAAGACCTTATATAAGTATTATAACATATTTATGTAAACCATAACTAAATCAGAAGGTCTAATGATTGCTTTGCTCTTTGGATCAGGTTGGCAATACACACATGGAAGAGTCTCGGGTTCCTCTTCAAGTACGTCTAGGTAAATATTTGTGTTCAATTTGACGCAGGTTCTCCCTAGGGAAGTTAAGCTGGGTGGTTCAGTTTGGTTCCATTAGGAGAGTGTTATCATGAACTTTGTCTTGTTTCTCCTTCTTAAGAAAATAGTCACTTTGGACAGTCCCAATCAAAGTTGCTTATACTCACTACCTAAGTGAAAAGTCCCACTGAGCTCAATGTAGGAGCTCTTAATTTCACACAAATCCCTCCAAAAGAAATTAAAAGCAAACTGTTCTCATTCTCAGTTTTACCAAATTGGTTCCTCTTACAAAACATATTACATAATGTCTACTAAACAGTCCTGAGAAAGATTTCCCAATAAGGTCACAAAACCAATGCAGCACCTTCATACCCTGTGTTGGTTCAGAAAAGCTGGGTTCTAACCCTTGCCCTCTATTTATGAGTTGTGGAAAGGAAACGAGATGACATATGAGAAAGGGACTGTCAGAGTCTGGGACAGAGTAGGTTTCTAATAAACATTGTTAAAGGGTATTAAAGTAGCATTTGTGTGCTTAAAAAAAGACTCACAAGTTCTTGCTATCTACTTGAATGGAAGGAGTGTATCTGTTACTTTATAATTTCATCAATACCGTATTTAGGATAATGATTTATTCAAGTTAATTTAATTTGAACATGTGACTATGGGATATCAGGTTCCTGTTTTGTTATTCTCTACACAGATTTCTCAGGCAGCGACAGATGGAGATTAGGATTTCCCCTAGGGAAATTTCAATCTGCTATGCATCTGAGAGCTTCCCTCTCTAGAGGCCATGTGACTGTGTGTTCTCTGTGGCACTTAGAGGTTCAGCGAAGAAGCTCACAAGCCTCACCAGTCATAACTTGCCCCTTATCACTTAGCAGAGGTGTGTAAATTTAGAGCTCAAGCTGCCACTGAACATCAGGGAAATCAGAAAACTGACTCAGAAAGCAAACACAGCTTCTTTTAAGGGAGGCGTTAGGGGTTCCAGGTCTTAAGTAGTTTAGGTGCCAAAGGGCTGTATATAATCAAAACATCCAAGTAAAGCAGGCTTCCTATAACAAAGTAATTTATTTTTTTTAAGATTTTATTTATTTGAGAGAGAATGTGCCCATAAGAGAGAAAGAAAAAAAGAGAGAGAGAGAGAGATCAAGAGAGAGAGTGCATGCACAAGCACAGGCTGGGGTTGGGGCAGAGGCAGAGGGAGAAGCAGATTCTCTGCTGAGCAGGGAGCCTGATGTGGGGCTTGACCCCAGAACCCTGGGTTCATGACCTGAGCTGAAGGCAGAAGCTTAACCAACTCAGCCACCCAGGCACCCCTGTAACAAAGTAATTTACTAATAGCATAGTAAACATTTCATATATTCAGTTAGAAATCTATTAATTTATAGTAAGTTGAACAATATTCAACTGTTGCTGACCTAAAAAAAAGATTCAGATGACTCTATGATTATAACACTCATGCATACTTAGCACATAGCCATTTGTTTTGCTAATCCTATATATCAGCTGAATGCTAAACGTATTCATGACTTCAGTACAATTTTAATATTAATTTTATCTTTGGACAGGAAGTACATCATCGAGTCTTGTGCTGTGCGAGAAGACCTTGAGCCTTTTGCTCAGAGGAGGCATTCAAGCCATTCTAGTCATTGATTAGCTGAAAAGGTTTACAATTTGAAATCCTCATACAGAATATATAGTAACTCCCTATCACATGCAGAATAGTATCTATAATTTGACTAGAACCTTCCTTGCCAAGTAAGGGATGTTCAGAGTGAACATGAATGTTTTGAAATGTTCCCAGAGTGATGATTACTCAGCCAAGGATCATCTGATTTGAGCCTACACATAACAAAACTACTTCACTTGATTTTGCTGCTGATTAAAGAGCCAGGAAAAAGGACACCCATATCAGAGAATCACTGCACCATTAGCCAGAAAAAGCATCTACTGTTTTCAGGATGTTGGCCAGAAAGGATGTTTCAGGATGTTTTCACTGGTGCCAGAGACTTGGGACCCAAAGCAATCTTAGTGTTTTTTGTCTTTTACATTTCCTTTTAGAGAGAGTAAAGCTTAATCTTCTCTTCCATGCATAAGTACATGTCATCAGTTATCCCAAATATTGGGATGATATGATCAGCAAGGTCTAAAGACAAACTGACAGATGATTTAGCTACAATTGCTGCTCTGTACTAATCATCTGGTTACATAAAGATGAACAACTGCAATGAGCCATCTGGAACCATAAATGTTATTTGCATTGGGAGGCCCTTGATAAAAGCTTCATTATTTTACAGAAGGAACAAGATAGCCCGCCTGCCAATGACAGGTAATAGATTCCTCTTTACTCTGCTTTCTCTGGCTCAATTGTTACTAAGAATTTTTTTTTTTTTTTTTTTTTTTTTTTTTTTTTAGTTTTTAAGGACTCCATTTAAAAACAGTTAAGTACGTACATATTACCCTCAATTTTGTCTCCTGGCCCATAAATCATAAAATGTTCACTATCTGACCTTTTAAGAAAAAACTGGCTGACCCCTAGCAAAGAACAGTGCCTGATACATGGTGACTGCTTTCAAAACTAAGCTATTATTAATAGTATTATTTATCACACTATATTATACCATACCAAATTATACTCTTGTGCTCTCTACATTAATTGCTATAGCCAAGGAAAAAGGCCTAAGCATCAGTGGAACACTTCAGACAGCCTGTTCTGTAGGCTCATAAGTGTCCCAGTTCTTAGTACTTTTAAAGATGTCCTGACCCTCCAACATAGGGAGGGTCATTCAAGATTAATGCCCGGATTCCAGAGGCAAGATTCTGCTACCCTTATAGATCACCTGTTTCTTCAAACTTTGAACAATGGTCTTATGTCCTTTGTAATCTATTAGGAAACAATTCTCCAGAGGTCCTATCTGGACACAGCAGTATTTAATTCTTATCCCTAATGATAAAGAAGTATAGGCTTCATTGGGTTCTTTCACCTGATTCATTTAAGGGTGGAGAATGCCTCTAAAATAAATTTTAGCCAATTCACAATTTTTAAAGTTTCATGAAAGGAGTCAGTTTCTAATATTTCATCATGCTAGTTAACAGATCATTATTTTTACTTATAGAAACCCATTTCTGGTGTTGTATCTGTGAATTTACAAAGCACTGGCTTTTGATAAACATACAGAGATCTCTTATATGTTATGGACTTTGTGGTTAGAACACCAGTGTGCCATCCAATCTAGATTAGCATGTTGGTTATGATCTAGCCTAAGTAATACCCTCTATGTCACATTGCATATACTGAAGTGTTTATAGATATTGAAAATCGTCTATTTAGAAAATATTTGCTCAGTGTTTAAACCTGAGATTGCAAGCTTCTAGATTTCTAATTTATATTTACAGTTCCTATATTAATTTGAGGATATTTATATTTTATTTAAAAGTAAAAACAGGAAAGTATTGAATAGTCTTTTAGAAAGTTGGCTGCTGATTCTGTATTTAAAAATCAATAGTTATTAAAGTGCACTGCACCAAACTTGTACACAGAGTATGTTTTAAAGGCCATACTATGATCTTTTCTGAAGAGGATCTATTATTATTTCTAAGTATATTTTATCTTCCAAAGTGTGTGTGTATGGGGGAGGTGTGGTAAGGGGGAAATGGGTTGGAGGAAGACAAGAGAGAAAGATCTATTCAAGAATTGAGGCAGTTAAAATTCTGTGAACCAGAAGGGAAGTTTGCAGGAAAAGGAGAGGGGAGGCTAACAAGCTGGGATATTTTGGTGTAGAGACTGGCAAATGTTGTTAAATAAATTGGAATGTTTTAGACAAGATATAGGCATACATTAGATATAAAGATATAAGATACCTAAGATAGCACAGTATGAAGCCCTATATATTGTGGTAAGATTTTCATTGGTATCTTTATTATGCCTCACTCAGATTATGAGTTCTTGAGACCAAGAACCTTGCCTTCCCTGTGGTGTCTTGGACGGTGTTCAGCTTATCTTTGGTTCTCAGCTAGCTATGTTGTTGAAAGTTTTCACACTGAATATACAGAAAGATGGTTTACATGAATTTACTTGTAGTTCTCAGAGCTAATGCTCTCCCTCTCCCCTTTTAGGCCCGAAATCATCTGGTTTATTTACAAGTTGCTGGTCATATGAAGGACAAGTATTTATGGTACAAAGTTTCAGCAGTTTAGTTCCTTGTACAATACAAAGCATGAAGTCTTTACAATTCATTACAGAGTCTTTGGATTTTTTTCTAAGCTCTCATTTCATGTGTAGCAAATCAATATCATCCCCAAATCAAAGTCACTTCTTTCTATGTGAACCCATTGTGTTTACAGAACTATATATGGTGTATATGTATATATGGTGTATATATATGTATATATGGTGTATGTACATATATATATGTATATATATGTGTGTGTATATATATATATATATATAGAGAGAGAGAGAGAGAGAGAATGTTCCCAGACTCTCCCAACACAATTGTATCAACAGCGCAAAGGGCACCATGTGAGTACAAATGAGTCAGTATCTTGTTCTAAAATACACTGACTCCTGGTCCACGGAGTAAGACATGACAGACAAGGAGGAGGCCACCTTCTCTGGCACAGCCTGATGAGGGCCATGGGAGCTGACTGATCTGTAACATGTGGGCCCACAGGCAGGCCTTGAGCAAGCAGGGCTCATTCTTAGCCAGAAAAATAGATAATCATGAATTTGTTTGTTTCACATACATGCAACTTTAAGCCAAGAGGAGAAAATGGGGATCAAAACACATAAAGCCTTTTAAACTCTTCAACTGTTCCGTTCACAGCTCAGTTCTCTTCCTGATTACCAGGTGCTTCTGGATGGGCCCTGGCCACACCCCATGGCCATATTTTATGGCCTCTGGCTCCTATTGGTCAGCCTTGGGCATCTGGGACTGCCATGGGGCTTGCGGGGCAGAGGTAGGAGGTGACTAGGTGAGCAGAGTGTGAGGCAGAGTTCCCTGGGGCTCCGGCCAGGTCTCTGGCACACCTGAGCATCCTGTTGCGGCCCCTTCTGTCCTCAGACTGCACTAACAATTGGGCAGGATGTGCCGCAGGGCGCTCATGGTATCACTTCTATGCAGCCTCTTCTTTTTTGCTGTGAAGTGCCTGGGAGCCTCTGGAAACCCCACCATGAATCCTAATGCTGATACTTTATTTAAAATTAGATCTATTAAGGCAGAACAGAAGAAATAGACCCCCTCCTTCCATCTCTCACCCTCAGTCTACTCTCAAGCCAGTCTACTCTACTATTGGGCTTTTGGCCCAATAAATACTTGGTCTTGGGGACTGCTTGGGTTGATTGTGTTACTGACCACATTTACTGCATGTCAAGGCATTCATATTAACTTGAATCTGCACCAGTTAATATGAATCTGCACCAAAAAGTGAGAGGAAAAACAGTAGACTGGCAGGGCAGGTTTCCTTCAGACAGGCATTGCCTGTCCCTAGGAGAAGGTTGGCTCTCTTGAGTTGCCCAGGAAAACAATGAACTGCAATCAAGCAACACCATGAGCATCCTGCAGTGTCTCCTGTTCAATCCATCCACATTCTGACCCTAAATGAATGTGCAGGTTGTAGAGCAAGAAGACAGGAGGATCAGCATCACAAACTCCTGCTTCCCTACAGGGCTCTTGCATGTCCCCCATGCTTTTGAGAGGCTGCCTCAGCTGCCCTCCTGTGTCATGGTGATCAGAAATCTCAAGTGTCACTGGGGCCAGGGGTGGATCAAGAGAGCCAGGTCAATTATACTGCGTTTCCCACAGCAATGCTGGAGAGTGGGGCTGCCCAGGGTGGGCAGACCAGCCTCTCCCAGCAAGAGCAGGTCTACCTGTTGACCTCCCAGTTGCAGTAACAGCTCACCAAAACCATCAATGGGACAAGCATCTGGTCTCTAACACGTTACCAGGATGGAGGCCCCAAACATACTTCATTCCAAGAAAACCTCGGGCAACCCGAGGGCTATGGTAGTTGAGAGCAGTGAAGATTTTCCCTCCTATGAGAAATGACTACTTTTCCACCCAATGGGCATGAACGCCTTGCCCCCACAGGAACAATTGAAAGTTATGAACAAAACTGTCCTGTCCCCCCCCCCCCACCTTTGGCCAGCAGCTCACAAGTCTTGGGGTACTTCAGCACAGGGCCAAGGAAATGCCATAGGCTCTAAGAAACTGGTGCTTTTACGGAAGGCAGAGATGCTAGGAAAGGGCTGAGGGGTTAGGGGGGGCTAGCGGGAGAATCTCCAGCACAGGAAATTGGGAATACTTAAAAAAGAAGTCCCAGAGAAGGTAAAGCTATGTTGGGCTGCCTGAAAAGGTGAAGTTGGGAGAAAGAGAAGGTGGTCCCCAAACCTCTTCAGATAATTAGGGCTGGCCTGAACTAAATAATTCAAGGCTCTTTCATTGTTCCTGTGAACTCCCGACAATAAGAACCTGTTTGAGTCAATAATTCCATTCTATTCTATTCTAATTAAATCAAATGATAAAAAGCATGCGGCACTCCTCATCTCCCAGCTGACCTTCCCAAGAGTGGTCTGTGGAAGGTTTTTGACACCAAGTCACAGGGCAGATGGGCTCCAACAAGTACTTCATTAATAAGGATTATAAACACTCAAACAACTTTCCGTTTCTCTCCATGGGTTCTCTCCAAAGCGTTTGGTGCAGACTTTGGGCTCCAGGGCAGGTTATCTGAGGCTGTGGGAGCAAGAGCTGGTCTCTCAGTGGAAAGGATGGTTCTGGTACTACGGCAGTGGACCAAACTTATGATGATGTACACAAGACAAAAATCTCTAACTGAAAACAGATTGTTTAAAGGAGAGCTTTTGTGCTGGAAAGGAGGTTAAACAGAAAAGCAGAGCACAGAATTGACAGCCCTTGATTCAGGGACACACACAGCCCAGCAGATTTTCCTTCAAATGCCCACTGAAGCCAGGAAGGAATACAAATTAGTGGCTGCGTCCTGCTGGGTAGGGTCCCCTGCCAGGCCACGGCCACCCCCTCTAGGAAAGGAGACAGGACTTTCCCTGGCAAGCTCTCTTGGAGGGCAGAGCACCAGCCCTAGACCCCTCACGTTTGGCCGCTGACACGGAAAAACAGAAAGACACCCACCTCGAGGCCCGCGGCGCTGTGCACGCAGGGCTGGACGCCGAAGACACTGTCGTGGTGCGGGGGCAACTGACCCTTCCCTCCTCCCTCCCTCTTCCTCCTTCCTTCCTTCCTTCCTTCCTTCCTTCCTTCCTTCCTTCCTTCCTTCCTTCCTTCCTTCCCTCCCTCCCTCTCTTTCTCTCTTTCCTTCTTTTCTCTCTCTTTTTTTTTTTTAAGATTTTATTTATTCATGAGAGACACACACAGAGAGAGGGGGGGGGGAGGGCAGGGACACAGGCAGAGGGAGGAGCAGGCCCCATGCAGGGAGCTCGACGTGGGACTCGATCCCAGGTCCCCAGGGTCACGCCCTGGGCTGAAGGGGGTGCTAAACCGCTGAGCCCCCCGGGCTGCCCAGAACCAGACATTTTTCAACTAAAGCTTTCTGCATGTGGTTTCCAAGAGTTGAACCATGAGAACTGAAACAAGGTAGGCAAGAGTGCTGTGTGCAAGTCCTGACCCAGGGCTTCTGTCCCCAAGCTTCAGGGGCGCCCTCTGGGCTCCCGCTCGGCGCAGGCCTGGGAGGCTTCTGAAGTGACCTGCAGGGAAGGCGGCTGGATGCTCAGCCCAGGTCCCCAGGGTACCGCCCTAGGACGTGCACAGAGGCCCCCGGTGCACTTTCTCTTTGAATCTTGATTCAAAGTGCTTTGTTTTCTTCAGCTCAAACTAAATTATTTTTTTAAAAAGAGATTTTGAGAAGAGGTACTTACTGTATTCATAGGAGAGGCAATCCACGGAGAGGCTTTTCGTTTGTTTTTAACTTTTTCTGAGGGTTATGTTGAGGTTTTGTGGTGATTAAAATACACACAGACTCAAGAGGAATGGGTAGTTGTTGCCAATAAAGTTGTATATTTTTATTTTAGAAGCAAACTTATAAAGCCTCATAAAATAATTGTGCTTTCTGGGATAGAAAGATAAGAGAACTTTTTTTGTGCAAAATATTTTCAAAACAATTTTTCAATAGTAAGAGCAAATAAAAGGCATAATAATATACTTTGTTATATTGGAAAGTCCTGTGAGCACATTTTGAATTCAGAGAGAGGGAGGAGCAGGAGCAAATATTTATCTTCACTTTGATTAAACAATTAATCAGTTGTAGGAAATAGTGTTATTAAAATTAAACTATTAAAACAGTAATAAAAAAGCTCTGACATAGATCTTAAACTTTAGTGCCAGCCCAATTATTCCTTAATCAAACATTAAGCTGTTTTCTTAATAATAAGCCCTTAAGGGCATGGGTCTTCGTTTTTATTCCTACAGATAATTAGGAAACATTCTTTTGATAAACTTGCCCATAGAATTAACAACCTTTTCTTTTCCTCTTTTCCTTTTTCCTCTCATTTCTCGTTTCTCAATCTTCAAGTCATGGGTCTATCGTACTAGAAAGGCAAAAACATATTCTATTCCATCATTAACTCAAAACAATTGTTAAATTTAGATTAGAAGAGTTATATAGTAACCATATTATATATATTCCTTTAAAAGTTTTCAGATGGGTAAGTTCTATAATGACTGTTTAGGAGTTTTAGAGTGAGAAAGAAAGGAGTGATACATCTGCGTTATGAGTTTTGTGACATTTTTATAGTAAATGGTATGAGGAAGAGATGATTTAAGGAATAAATTATAAATTAAAAAGGAATACAGCATGTATTTTTTTGTGTGTTGACTTGCTATTTAGCTTTTAGAGTTAGATTTTAGACATTAGCCTTTCTATACTCCTTGTGTTTTCAAAATTTACTCCTTGGATGTATAGCTGCTCTGTTGCTCTTAACTCTGTCATCTGCCACCTTGAGCCAACATATAGTTTTTTTGTTTCTGGGTTGGGGAGGAGTCATTGGGGAGCACCCACCAAGTATGAATGTCACAGATTCAGTTATTACCTACTTCAGTCACATTCTTCAAGAGGAAATTATTTTCAAGTTTCTGCCAGCCTTGATCATTTTTAAATACCTTCAAACAGTTGTTTTTAATAATTTTTTCCCAGTTCACTTCAGGAGGAATTGCTTGAACTCTTTACACCCTCATTACTCAAAATCTAACTTTTTTTATCTACTGATTTTACTTAAATTCAATAAATTAACATATAGTGTATTACTAGTTTCAGAGGTAGATTTCAGTGATTCACCAATTGCATGTAACACTCAGTACTCATTAGCACATGCCCTTCTTAATGCCTATCACCCAGTTATCCTGTCCGCCATCCCACCCTCCTCCAGCAAGCCTCAGTTTGTTTCTTATGATTGAGTCTCTTATGGTTTGTCTCTCTCTCTGATTTTATCTTATTTTATTTTTTCCCTTCCCCTCTGCTCTTGTTTTGTTTCTTAAATTCCACATATGAGTAAAATCATATAATTGTCTTTCTCTGATTGACTTTTTCGTTTAGCACCCTCTAATTCCACCCACATCATTGCAAGTGGTAAGATTTCATTTTATTTTTTGGTAGCAGAGCAACAATCCATTGTATATATCTACCACATCTTCTTTACCCATTCTGTCGATGGACATCTGGGCTCTTTCCATAGTTTGGCTATTGTGGACATTGCTGCTGTGAACATTGGGGTGCAGGTGCCCTTTTGGATCACTATATTTGTATCCTTTGGGCAAATGTCTAGAGTGCAATTGCTGTATCATAGGGTAGCTCTATTTTTAACTTTTTCAGGAACCTCCATGCCATTTTCCAGAGTGAGTATACCAGCTTGCGTTCCCACCAGCAGTATAAAAGGTTCCCCTTTCTCTGCATCCTCACCAACATTTGTTTCCTGACTTGTTAATTTTAGCCATTCTGACCAGTGTGAGGTGGTATCTCATTGTGGTTTTGATTTGTATTTTCCTAATGCAAGTGATGTTGAAAATTTTTTCATGTGTCTGTTGGTCATTTGTATGTTTTCTTTGGAGAACTGTTTGCTCACATCTTCTGCCCATTTCTTGACTGGATTATTTTTTAGGTGTTGAGATTGCTAAATTCTTTATGTATCTTGGATACTAACCCGTTATCTGATACGTCATTTACAAATATCTTTTCCCAGCTGTCAGTTGTCTTTTAGTTTTGTCAACTGTGTCCTTTGCTGTGCAAAAGCTGTTTATGTTGATGGATTCCCAATAGTTCATTTTTGCTTTTGTTTCCCTTACCTTTGGAGCCGTGCCTAGCAAGAAGTTGCTGCAGCCAAGATTGAAGAGGTTGCTGCCTGTGTTCTCTACTAGAATTTTGATGGATTCCTGTCTCACATTTAGGTCTTTCATCCATTTTGAGTTTATTGTTGTGTATGGTATTAGAAATTGTTCAGTTTCATTCTTCCACATGTGGCTGTCCAATTTTCCCAACACCATTTGTTGAAGAGACGGTCTTTTTTCCATTGGATATTCTTTCCTGCTTTGTTGAAGATTATTTGACCATAGAGTTGAGGGTCCATTGCTGGGTTATCTATTTTGTTCCATTGATCTATGAGTGTGTTTTTATGCCAGTATCATACTGTCTTAATGTATGGTTTTGTAACCATATAACTTCAAGTTGAAGTCCAAAATTGTGATGCCACCAGCTCTGGTTTCCTTTTTCAACATTCCTTTGGCAATTTGGGGTCTTTTCTGGTTCAGAGAAATTTTAGGATTATTTGTTCCAGCTCTGTGAAAAATGGTTGTATTTTAATAGGGTTTGCATTGAATGTGTAGACTGCTCTGGGTATCATGGTCATTTTAACAATATTTGTTCTTCCAATCTGTAAACAAGGAATGCTTTTTCATTTCTTTGTATTTTCCTCAATTCCTTTCCTACGTTCTATAACTTTCAGAGTACAGATCCTTTACCTCTTTGGTTAGGTTTATTCCTAGGTATTTTATGATTTTTGGTGCAATTGGAAATGAGATGAATTCTTTAATTTCTCTTCTGTCACATTGTTAGTATATGGAAATGCAACTGATTTCTGTGCATTGATTTTATATCCTGTCATGTTGCTGAATTTCTGTATGAGTTCTAGCAATTTTGGGGTGAAGTCTTTTGGGTTTTCCACAGAACATCATGTCATCTGTGAAGAATGAAAGTTTGACTTCTTCTCTGCAAATTTGGATGCCTTTTATTTCTTTTTGTTGTCTGCTGAAGTTAGGACTTCTAGTATTATGTTGAAAAACAGTGGTGAGAGTGGACATCCCTGTCTGGACTGTAGGGGAAAAGCTCTCAGTTTTTTCCCATTGAGAATGATGTTCACCATGAGCTTTTTATAGATGGATTTTATGATATTGAAGTATATTCCTTTAATTTCTACACCACAGAGAGTTTTAATCAAGAAAGGATGCTGTATTTTGTCAAATGCTTTTTCTGCATCTAGTGAGAAGATCATATGGTTCTTGTCCTTTCTTTTATTAATGTGATGTATAACATTGATTGACTTGCAGATGTTGAATCACCCTTGCAACTCAGGAGTAAATCCCACTTGGTCATGGTGAATAATCCTTTTAATGTGTTTTGGATCCTATTGGCTAGTATCTTGGTGAGAATTTTGGCATCTGTGTTCATCAGGGATATTGGTTTTTAATTCTCCTTTTTGGTGGGGTCTTTGTCTGGTTTTAGGATCAAGGTAATGCTGGCCTCATAGAACATGTTTGGAAGTTTTCCTTCCATTTCTATTTTTTGAAACAGCTTCAGAAGACTAGGTATTTATTCTTCTTTAAATGTTTGGTAGAATTCCACTGGGAGGCCACCTGGTCCTGTACTCTTGATTGTTGGGAGATTTTTGACAACTGCTTCAATTTTTTTTCCTGGTATGGGTCTGTCCTGGTTTTCTATTTCTTCCTGTTTCAGTTTTGGTAGTTGATATGTTTCTAGGAATATGTCCATTTCTTGCAGATTGCCTAATTTATTAGTATATGATTGCTCATAATATGTTCTTTTCTAAAGATTTTATTTATTCATGAGAGACAGAGAGAGAGAGAGAGGCAGAGACCGGTGGAGGAGGAAGCAGGCTCCCTGCAGGGAGCACAATGTGGGACTCAATCCCAGGATCCCAGGATCATGACCCGAGCCAAAGGCAGATGCTCAACCAGAGCCACCCAGGTGCCCCTGTTCTTATAATTGTTTGTATTTGTTCAGTGTTGGTTATGATCTCTCCTCTTTCATTTATGATTTTATTTATTTATTTATTTATTTATTTATTTATTTATTTATTTATTAATAAATTTATTTTTTATTGGTTTCAATTTACCAACATACAGAATAACACCCAGTGCTCATCCGTCAAGTGCCCCCCTCAGTGCCCGTCACCCATTCACCTCCACCCCCCACCCTCCTCCCCTTCCACCACCCCTAGTTCGTTTCCCAGAGTTAGGAGTCTTTATGTTCTGTCTCCCTTTCTGATATTTCCCACACCTTTCTTCTCCCTTCCCTTATATTCCCTTTCACTATTATTTATATTCCCCAAATGAATGAGAACATATAATGTTTGTCCTTCTCCGATTGACTTACTTCACTCAGCATAAGACCCTCCAGTTCCATCCACGTTGAAGCAAATGGTGGGTATTTGTCGTTTCTAATGGCTGAGTAAGATTCCATTGTATACATAAACCACATCTTCTTTATCCATTCATCTTTTGATGGACACCGAGGCTCCTTTTTGAACTCAGCCACAGTAACTTCTTGCAAGATACATCCACGAAGGCAAAAGAAACAAGCAAAAATGAACTATTGGGACTTCATCAAGATCAAAAGCTTCTTCACAGCAAAAGAAACAGACCACAAAACTAAAAGACAACCTACAGAATGGGAGAAGATATTTGCAAATGACCTATCAGATAAAGGGCTAGTTTCCAAGATCTATAAAGAACTTATGAAACTCAACACCAAAGAAACAAACAATCCCATCATGAAATGGGCAAAAGACATGAACAGAAATCTCACAGAGGAAGACATAGACATGGCCAACACGCACATGAGAAAATGCTCTGCATCACTTGCCATCAGGGAAATACAAATCAAAACCACAATGAGATACCACCTCACACCAGTGAGAATGGGGAACATTAACAAGGCAGGAAACCACAAATGTTGGAGAGGATGCAGAGAAAAGGGAACCCTCTTACACTGTTGGTGGGAATGTGAACTGGTGCAGCCACTCTGGAAAACTGTGTGGAGGTTCCTCAAAGAGTTAAAAATAGACCTGCCCTATGACCCAGCAATTGCACTGTTGGGGATTTACCCCAAAGATACAGATGCAATGAAATTCCGGGACACCTGCACCCCGATGTTTATAGCAGCAATGTCCACAATAGTCAAACTGAGATTTTATTTATTTGGATCCTTTTTCCTTTTTGATAAATCTGGCTAGGGGTTTATTGTTCTTATTAATTCTTTCAAAGAACCAGCTCCTAGTTTTGTTGATCTATTCCACTGTTCTTTTGGTTTCTATTTCACTTATTTCTGCTCTAACCTTTATTAGTTCTCTGCTCCTGCTGAATTAGGCTTTATTTGCTATTCTTTCTCCAGCTCCTTTTGGTGTAAGGTTAGGTCGTATATTTGAGACTTTTTTTCATTTCTTAAGAAAGTCTTGTATTGTTATACACTTCGTCTTAGGACTGCCTTTGCTGCATTCCAAAGGTTTTGAACAGTTGTGTTTTCATTTTCATTTGCTTCCGTGAATTAAAAAAAAATATTCTTTAATTTCCTGGTTGACCCATTCATTCTTTAATAGGATACCCTAACCTCTATGTATTTGTGTTCCTTCCAAATTTTCTCTTGTGATTGAGTTCAAGTTTTAAGGCATTATGATCCGAAATAATCCAGGGAATAATCTCAATCTTTTGGTACCAAATGAGACCTGATTTGTGACCCAGTATGTGATTTTTTAAAAAATATTTTATTTACTTGTTTGACAGAGAGAGAGTGAGAGAGCACAAACAGGGGGAGTGGGAGAGTGAGGTACAGGCTCCCTGCTTAGCAGGGAGCCCAATGTAGGACTCAGTCCCATGACCCTGGGATCATGACCTGAGCTGAAGGCAGACTCTTAACTGACTGAGCCACTCAGGCACCCCCAGTATGTGATCTATTCTAGAGAATGATCCATGTGCACTTGAGATGAATGTATATTCTGTTGCTTTAGGATGGAATGCTCTGTGTATATATGTGAAGTCCATCTGGTCCAGTATGTCATTCAAAGGCCTTGTTTCTTTGTTGATCTCTGCTAACATAATCTATCCATTGCTGTGAGTGGGGTATTAAAGTCCCTTACTATTATTGTATTATTACCAATGTCTTTCTTTAATTTTGTTATTAATTGGTTTATATAATTGGCTGCTCCCAAGTTAGGGGCATAAATATTTCCAATTGTTAGATCTTCTTGTTGGATAGACCCTTTAATTAAGATATAGAGTTCCTTTTCATTTCTTATTACAGTCTTTGGTTTAAAATATAATTTGTCTAATATAAGGATCATTAACCCAGCTTTCTTGTGATGTCCATTAGTATGATAAATGGTTCTCCACCTCCTCACTTTCAATCTGGAGGTGTCTTTGGTCTCAAATCAGTCTCTTGTAGACAGTAAATATGTATTAAATATAATTTTAGTAAAATATGAATTTTAGTGCCATTGTATTAGCTGTAAAGTCACTGTTTCTGTATATTTTCTCTGTTCCTTTCTGGTCTTTGTTACTTTTGGGCTCTCCCTTTCCTTAAAGGATCCTCTTTAATATTTCTTGCAGGGCTGATTTAGTGATTATAAATTCTTTGAGTTTATGTTTGTCTGGAAATTCTTTATCTCTCTTTCTTTCTGAATAGCAGCCTTGCTGGATAAAGTATTCTTGGCAGCACATTTTTTTCACTTAACAACTTGAATATATCATACCCATCCTTTCTGGCCTGCCAGGTCTCTGAGGACAAGTCTGCTTGTTTCTACATTTTTAAGTTAAGATCCTCTTGTCTTGAGCTGCTTTCAGGATTTTCTCTTTATCTCTGATATTTGTAAGCTTCACTACTGTATGTCACAGTGTTGACCTATTTTTATTGATTTTGAAGGGGGTTCTCTATGCCTCCTGGACTTGAATGCCTGATTCCTTCCTTAGATTATGTAAATTCTCAGCTATAATTTGTTCAAATAAACTTCTGCCCCCTCTCTCTTTCTTCTTCCTCTGTGACCCCAATTATTCTAAAATTGTTTCACTTTGTGGTATCACTGACCTCTTGAATCCTCCCATTGTGATCCAGTAGTTGTTTATCTCTCTTTTTCTCAGCTTTCTTATTCTCCATCATATTGTCTTCTATGTCACTGACTCTCTTATCTGCTTCATTTATCCTATCAGTTAGAGCTTCCATTTTTTATTGCATTTCAGTGATAGATTTCTTGATTTTGACCTGATTTAGATGTTAGTTCTTTATTTTTCCAGGAAGGTATTCTCTAGTGTCTCCTATGCCTTTTTCAAGTTCAGCCAATATCTTTATAATCATTGTTTTGAATTTTAGTTCCAACTCCATATTTATATTGATTAAATATGGTAGTGAGTATTGTCTCTTGTTCTCTTTTTGGGGTGAGTTCTTCTGTCTTGTCATTATGTCCAGAAAGAATATAGGAGGGAAAAAATACAAAAATAGCAACAATGACACCAGAAAAATATACACTAAACAAATCAGAAGAGAATAGAAATGGAAAAAAGAAAAAGTGAATGAAACAGAGCAATAGACTGGATCCTGGGTGTATTTTGTCTGTTTGTTAGAAGAAGTTAGATTCCAAAATAGAAAAGAAAGAAAAGCTTATATGTCTACAAAAATAAAATTGAATACAATGAAAGAAAGCCAAAAAAGAAATATATGTATGTATATATATATAACATAAATATAAAAATGAAAACTGAAGAAGAATTAAAAAAAGAATTGATAAAAAAGGAAAATAACTGTAAAGGAAAAAATTTAAACTGAAAGACTAAAGAACTATAAGAAAAACCCCCCACAAATGCTAAACAGTGTTTCCCTTAGTGCTGGAGTTTTACAGTTCTGTGTGATTGGTAAACTTGGTATTAGCCAGATATTCCTGCTGGTCTTCTGGGAGAGGGGCCTATTGTACTGATTCGTAGATGTCTTTGCCCAGGTGGAATTGCACCCCCCTTGCCAGGGGGCCAGGCCCAGTGTAAGTGGCTCTGGATTGCTCTACCTGGCTGTTTTCCTCCTTGATAGCTTTCCACACTGATGGGGGTGGGGGGGGGATGAAAATGGCGCCCCTTGATCTCTAGCCCCAGAGCTGAAAGTTCACACTCCCCATTCTTCAGTGTGCCCTTAGAGAAAAGCAGTCAATCACTCTTCTCTCCCTGGTTTCCATCCAAACTCTGTGTTCACCCAGCCTGTGACCGAGCATTTTTATCTCAAGCATGAGACTTAGTTTCAAGGCTCCAAACTTTATAGACTGCAGTGGTGTGCATCCACATCACTCCTAACAAATGGAGGTGTGGAAGGGAAGTCTTGCAGAGGTCCTGCCTCTTGCTAGGTCCCTGCTTGGAGAGCAGTCACCCAACAGTGCAATGGTTTGCAGTTTGTGGCAACTCCAGGCTGAAAGCCCATTCCTAGGCTCGCTGTTTCCAGCTGGCTTCCCTGTTCTAATGCCTGGAAACTCTGCTGGGTTCAGGCACTTCAGTTCTCATTGTGACCCTGGGGATCCTGAGACCACGCTGTCTGACCTGGGATTCCACCCTACTTCGAGAGCAGCTTTTAGGGAGACTTCTAAATGTTCCAATTTTGCACTCTGCTGCTATATCACTTTCCTATACCTGGCTTACAGAGGCTCTCTCCCACCCCCTGAAGTTTATCTTCCTATATATTGCCTTAGATTCATGTCTCTACACCTCCTACTTTGCAAAAAGTAGTTGCTTTTCTATTTGTAAAATTGCAGCAATTTTAAAAATCAGATTTCTGGTTGATTTCACAGGTGTTCAGAATGATTTGTTAACTATCTAGCTGAACTCCAGGAACCAGGCAAAATTAGGGTCCCCTATTCCTCTGACATCTTAACCAACCTTTAAATCTAATTTCTTAGTGGCAACTTTTAAAAATGAGCATAATATAAAATCTAATTTATAGGGTTATTTAAGAATTAAGTGACATATACACTAAGCGCAGTATCTGTTACATGGTAAATATGTGATAAATGTGATTAATATTCTTCTCACCTATTTTATTTATCCAAAGTCATACCCAATGACTCTTGGTCCCAGGTCTTCTGATTTCAAATCCAAGGATATCCATATCATAGAGTTCCCTCTTAAAGCAGCAGAGTTTCAATACTTTAGTAACTTAAATAGGATAGATTACAATTTAGATAGTGATGTGGACCTGATGGTAATACTGCATAATCAGTCCTCTTAGTGTTGCCTTAAAAATAATTTATTCAATGAATATGTATTGCACTAATCATTTTACCTTGGGTAATATACTTCCATCGTTTTTTTAAATCCCTTTAAGAAATATTTGCTGAGCACCCACTAAACTAAAAGTCACTATGGTTAGTATGGGGGCTTATAGTGATGAAGTAAGTGCACTTAATACCTGATGTAACAGGAAGTTCTGAGGTAGGTTAGATACAAAGTTTGGTTGAGTGGCTCAATAATTTCACCACAGACTCTGGTTCTTTTTATATCTTTTTGTCAAGCCTGGTGAAGGCTTCTTCCTCTGGCTGATAGCTAGATGGCTATCACATTACAGGCATGATATCCAAGGGGAAAATGGATCATATCATTCTGTGGTTCTCTTTTAGGAGTAAGCCAGTAACCTTTCACAGTCATTCTTTCCTTTCTCATTGCTGGCAATTGAGTCAGAAGCCCACTCTGTAACAAGTTACTGGCAAGGGGAATGGAATTACCATGAATGGCTTAGATGAATTATTTGGGGTTGAATGGAAGTTGAAGCTTTAACTACAAAGTCAACTATACCATCCTTACATAGTCTTGATCCACTAGTAGGCATAAGTTGTATACACAATGATCATTGTAAGCAGTTAAGACAATAACTTCAGAGTTACGGTGAGAAGAATGTGAATCAGGGTGTTGGTGGTAGAAATGGCAAATACATACATACATGCACACTATATATATGCTATATATTTTTCAAAAACATAAAAATAAACATATAAATGTATATATACTTAATATGAGATGACAAAATAGTAGCCAATTATTTGGCAATTTTTAAGATTCTACCCTGTGCTAGAAACCATCCTAAACAGATAATTTGTATTTTTTTAATTTAATCTCTATGAGATTGTTTCTATGTTTCTATTAGATAGATAAGGAACTATGATTTCAGTAGGTCAAATGACTTTCTAGTATTCAGATCCCTGCCAACTGACTTCAGAACTCTTTTTTGAAAAAGATGTATTTATTTATTTATTTGAGATAGAGAGAGCCTACTGGGGAGGGAGGCAGAGGGAGAAGGAGAGAGTCTCAAGCAGACTCTGCACTGAGCCTAATAAGGGACTCAATCTCATGACCCTGAGTTCATGACCTGAGCCAAAATCAGTAGTCAGATGCTTAACCGACTGTGCCACCCAGGCCCCTCTGACTTCAGATCTCTTACTCACCATGCTACACTGAATTGTTATTGCTAAGTAAACGTAGCCAGAGTAGGGTAACAGATACTGTTAATAACTAAAAATCAGTTGCTGCCCTTCAGAGAGTCAATTTCTGTTTTATTCGTCAGTCTGTGATAGACATTATAGATTCCAACATTAATACAACTTGAGACTTGGTTTAGCTGTTCTGTAAACTTCAAAGGTTAGTGTGTGATTAATTTTTCTTTCAAGGAAGAGTCGCTTTTTTCAACATTGTACTAGATTAAATGATTGGATTATAATATCTGTTGCCATTATTCAGAATCTTGTGTGTGTGTGTGTGTGTTTAAGGGGTTTTAGAAACACTATATCATGATATTTTAATTGAAATGTGTTTTTTAGTTACTAGTTTTATTCTCTACTACTAAAGTCTTCTGAACATTATTACTTTTATAGCTAATTTGTTTAGAAGAATAAAAGTAAGATATGTTTTAAAGTCATAATTTATCTATTCATTCTGCTCAAAGGTTGAACTAACTAAGCAATTATTGAATGCCTACTAGGGGTGCCTAGGTGGCTTAGTTGGTTAAGCCTCTGACTTTGGCTTAGGTCATGATCTTGGGGTCCTGAGACTGAGCACTGTGTCAGGCTCCCTGCTCAGTGAGAGTCTGCTTCTCCCTCTCCCTCTGCTCCTCTCCCTGCTCATGTTCTCTCTCCCTCTCTCTCTTTTTCTCTCTCTCAAATAAATGAATAAAATATTTTTTAAAAATGCCTACTACATAACAGACATGGTACTATATATGTTTAGGGATATTTGCTAGCATTTTTTTAAAATCTCTTGAGGTTTAGGAGTGCCTGGGCTTCTGACTCTTGATTTTGTTGGGCTTTGATTGTGATCTCAGAGTTGTGGGATTGAGCCCTGTGCTGGGCCTTGTACTCAGTGGAGATTCTGCTTGAGTTTCTCTCTCTCTGCCCTTGTACTCTCTCACTTTCTAAAAAATTAAAAAATATATATCTCTTGAGGTGTAGTACTCTATTTGCTTGTATATTCCAAACTTATTTTGAACATTTTTCTTAAGTTCTTTAGAAACTTAAGAAATGTGTAGAGTGAGAATGATAGTTCCTGACTTCTCTTTAACTCTAATTCTTTATAGGTCCACCTGTTCATGGCTTCAATGTCTTTGTATTCATTTGTCTCTTTGAGTCATAAACAACTGTGTCAACAACAAAGTAAGACAGCTAGGAATACCTATTTGGAAAAGCCATACATACATTTGATTAAAATAAAAAAAATCAATTAACATGCATTTTTTCCTCAATATCTTGAATAGTGTTAATGTATTCTCTAATGCATTATGTGTTTTTCATCTATATTTTAATTTTTTTTTGTTTTTGTTCTTTCTTTAAAATAAAAGATAAGCCTTAAGGACATATGATCTACACTCATTTTTGCTCCTGGGTAAGATATAGTAGGTTGTGGCAGGCTTCCTCACTGAAACTAATAAAAATAGAGCAAGTTGCAAAAATAATACTTTTAATGGCACTGAAAAGCTGTGAAAATAATGAGGATTAGATAAATGATATTCCAGAGAGCAAGAAAGCTCTTCTGAGATGAACTGATGTCTGCTAACAGTTTTATTTCCAGGAACATGGACAATTTGCAATGTGGACTAAAAATAAAGGTTTTCCTAAGTGTAGGAACTTTGCTGGGAGAAAGAGAAACTAGCTAGTACCAAGAGACTGGTGTAACAAATATGAGGAAGGGGAGGCCAGAACACAAGCTGGGTTTTCCCTATACATCATTTACTAAGTGCCAGTGGTTCAGGAGTCTGTTGCTGGCCATGAAAGCAGAAGGAAGTCTCCCATTGTCCTAGGGTACTGAGGAAACGAAGTCCTGCTAGAGGGAAATAGCCTGCAATACCAATATGTAAGTTCTCTCCCTTAAGACATATGCCAAATTATGAACCTGCATAGGATGGAAGACCATCAGGTTAATCTTAAAATGACCGAAGGGAAGCCTCAAAGAGCAATGCCTGAGGAATAGGAACAAACCAGAGCTGAACTGAGTCTCCTTACCATCTTCAAACAAGGACAATTTTTTACTGAAGTTATCAGTCCCTTAATGTATTAACTATGTCTTTTATTTTTTTGTTTTCTGATGCTTTGATATCTTGGGGGGACTTCTGATACTTTTGATATCTGGAGGGACTGCCCCTCCCAACATTAGCTAGTTCATGGAGAGTAAATACTTGCTCCTGAGTACCTTTCAAATGCAAACCAACCAATCCAGAGCCCATACTCTCAATCACCTACTTTAATGGACTCTCATATTCTAGTCTACTATGCCCCTGTCCTTTTTTTTTTTTTTTTCCCATGTCCTAATCACTTCACAGCCAGGTACCAACAAAAACCCCTATGCCCCAGAGCCTGCTGATATTCAAGCCAATCCTAAACCTGTTTACCCTGCTATGTCATTTCCTTTTCACAGGAACCACTATGAAGGCTCTTGCTTATTGTTTCCCCCTCCTTCTGTCTCCTGACCAACCTGGAAATTCCTCATATGACCTCCTGTGTAATGGCATGCCTCCTTCTCTTAGGATCTGTGAGTGTAACAAATTATCTTTTCAATATCAGTCATCTCCTGATGTTTTACTTGCCATACCTAAAATAATAATAAAATCTGTGTTTTAAAACACCCTAATGGAGCAAAGAATAAATCCCCACTGGGGGAAAATATCATCTGTAGCCTCTGTAGTACTTTTATATACAATGTATTATGTGCAATAAAAAATAAAGCTAGGCTGTGAAGTTGCAGGAAAATGAAATTTATACAGTGTTAATTTCATAATTAATAACTTGTTGAGGGCAGCCCTGGTAACTTAGTGGTTTAGCGCCGCCTTCAACCCAGGGTGTGATCCTGGAGGTCTGGGATCGAGTCCCACGTCAGGCTCTCTGCATGGAGAGCCTGTGCCTGTGCCTGTGCCTGTGCCTGTGCCTGCCTGTGCCTGTGCCTGTGCCTCTCTCTCTCTGTCTCTCTCTCTGTCTCTTATGATTAAATAAAATCTTAAAAAAAAAAAACTTGTTGGATGGAATTAAAAGCAGATCATGCACAGAGGAAGATTGAATGAATGAAGTGGAAGTCGATAGAAAACATCTAACTGAAGCACAGAGAGAAGAGTAGGGAAATGCTCGAAACAAAGTAGTAAGACATGTGGGACCCATTAAAAAAATTAATAAGCATGTAACTGGAATATCAGGACAAGGAAGACAGACTGGAAGAGAAACAAAGAGATAATGACTAAAAACTTTTCAGAGCTAATTAAATACTCATCAGTGAGACTCAGTAATAAATGTTTGCTAACAGTAAAATGAATAAATTAATTGTGGTATATTCACATAGTAATAAAAAAACAAGATACTGTTATACACAATAATAAAAATGAATTGTACAGACATAATAATGAGTAAAATATACCAAAATTTCTGTTTACATGAAGTCAAGAATAGGTGAAGACTCATTTTTATGGCCTAATAATATTCCATTATGTATATATGCTATATCTTCTTTCAGCCATAAAAAAGAATGAAATCTGGCCATTTGCAATGACATAAATGGAGCTAGAGAGTATAACGCTAAGTGAAATAAGTCAGCCAGAAAAAGTTGAATACCATATGATTTCACTCATATGTGGAGTTTAAGAAATAAACAGATGAACAAATAAACAAAACCAGTAAAGGGAAGAGAGAGAGAAACCAAAACAGACTTAGCTATAGAGAACAAACTGATGGTTACCAGAGGAAGGTGGGTAGGGAGATGGGTGAAATAGGTGATGGGGATTAAGGAGTGTACTTGCTGTGATGAGCATTGGATGGAATTGTTGAATCATTATTTTATACACCTGAAATACATACAACACTATACGTTAATTATATTAGTATTTAAAAAGAAGAATAGGCAAGATCATGAGAGAAGTCATATTAATGGTTAACTCTGGGTGGGGGGTGTTGACTAAGAAGGGTATAAAATGTCTTTCTGGGTGTTGGAAATATTCTATATTTTGATCTGGATGGTGGTTACATTTATGTGTGTACATGCGTATATGTATATACTTCTATGCATATACATATATATATTTATTGATCGTAAGATTTGTGTGCCTTCTAAATTTTGTATTTCAATAAAAAAACAAAATGAAAAACTAAAACATATTGTCTATGTTGATCTAGGATTGTGGCGAAAAAAATGCTGAGAGTAATACATATGGAGAAATCATTCTTATTGAAACAGATGGTAAATTGAATAAATGTATGCTTCAAATAAAAGAAAGATATTGGAAATGGATTCATTTCAAAATGACTTCTGGAGATGAATTAAATATTGCTTATTGGGCCAGGGACTTTAATTTTAAAGATAAATGAATTATGAATAATTTTGGCAATCATAATTTATTATTCCCTAGATAAGCAATAATATAATTCATTGTATAACTAGAATGTAAACAAAAGCTCATCTCTAGCTTTATATGCCATTGCTTAAGATTCTAAGTGGAAAGTAGGTTGAGTCAGGAGGCTGAGAATTAAACACTGTATGTGTTGGCAAAGGGAATGCCAAATGATTTCATGCATGCTGTTTAAAGGATTCGTTTTTATAAAGATAATCCCTGAGAATATTTATAAATTTGTATAGTAATTAACTGGAGGATATTTTCAAACCTGAGTGGGAGCAAGAATCAGCAGAAAAGACTAACGATCACAGTCATCTAACTGGTTTCATTGGTGAATAGCTTTGGTCAGGAGCAATGTTTTTAGAAATTTCCCTTCCTTCTTTTGAGAATTATTGGCATTTGTGTATACTGACTGAGGCTTGTTAAAGACAGAGAATCACAAATAATCTAAGGAGAATTTAGTTCCATCATTTTTTTTTCTAGAAATGCGTATTGTTTAAACTCTTAAATATAAGTTTATGGAATCTGGTACAAAATGAAATACAGTACCTCTTGTTCAAAATTAAGAACTTCAAGATGGTGAAGTGGATCATTAAACCAGGCACAGAGCCCTTCCATTCATGGGGTGCTAGATAGCTGCACAGGTTGCATGCACACACAACTGGTTCTGCTTCTTATCACAACATTCAAACCCACTATGACTCTAGACCTGGCTAACTGCCACCTCACCATCTACCTTCTCCCCTCATGCTCCAGCCATGATGCTTGGCTTGAGTTCATTGACACTTTATGCTGGTTCATGTGTCCATGTCTTCACGCATATAGTTCATTTTCTTCTAGAAATGTCCTTTACCACTCAGCCTGTCTGCTATATACTTTACCTACTAGTTCTCCTGAGAGAATTATCCACTCCTTCCTTGAGCCATCTCTGACCTAATAAAATCCCTACTATTATACTTCATATATAGTATTCCCATTTTTGTATACTTGTTTGCCTTTTAAAATGTGAGTTTGTTCTGGTCAGGAATTGTGTTTTATTTATATTGTTGCATTGCACAAAGTAGATATTTAATAAATATTTATAAATGGACAAGAGAGTAGAATTCTAAAGATACAAAATGGAGTTTAGCACATTTAAAATAAAAAATACAACTGTTTTTTCTTATTGATAATGTATGGCATACATTTTATTAAAAATGCAAAAAAAAAGTAGAGTAACTGGACTTAATCTTCTTGGTTCCTCTTATTCCCTATTTAATTAATCTTTCTGAATTTTGATATGCAAATTGGTAATTTGACACTCTTATTTAATTTGATATATTTTACTTTCACAGTTTTGTCTTTTGGTGCTAAGGTCAGTAAGTCTACCTCACATAAATAAGATGACAAAAGAGTTATTGGTATAATGTTTTGGAATAAACTTTTCCCAAAGAGATTATTATATCCCTAATGATAAATGAACCAATGACTGAACCTTACTAGTAGCTGGACTAGTAATAATGGCTTTCCTTAATTTTTTTTATATACAGAACAATTTTTATTGCTATTTCCATACAACATGGCCAAATTCTTTCTTGTATTCTTCACAATAATTTCCAGCAACTGCTGGAAAGTTAACAGGTATGAGCTGAAAAATAAACTACAGTTTCTCTGAAGTTTTATGCTGCCTTTTCACTCAATGAGACATTACTTTCCAGCCCCAAGGGTCAAGATCATGAATCATTTTTTTTTTTAAGTAATTCATCTGAGAGGGCTGACATAGTCTGGGTACTATAAAAAGCTCTGTTTAATAGCCTGCAAGTTGAAGTAGGGAGGAGGCAGTCTAGCTGAGCAAAGGGTAGACTGAGGAGCTTTCTGGCCTTGACTGTAGTCTGGAAGAAAACAGGAAACAGAAGCAAGTAGAGAATGAGGAATAAGCATCATGCAGGCAGTGGTAGGCTGGAATAAGGATAACCACATAGAGAACCTGAGTCCTCTCAGTGAGACTGTTTCAAATCATATTTATTGGACATCCACGATTTCTGGAAGACATGGTCTCAGTTCTGTTGGAGCCTAAATTCAAAGAAAACAGATGGACAGAGTGACTATCATATGATAACTTTTCACATTTATTTCATCCTCTATTTCAGGGTGGGGAAGGTGTATACTGGTTATGGTTATGGTAGGTGCAAAAATACTTTTGCTTTCAATTTATTCAAGGTAAATTGCATGAGAGAATTGAGGTGACTTTGAAGAAAAAGAGGCATAGGAGAAAATTATGACAAGTATAGTGGATGGCATGCAGATATGTTTTCTTTTTACATTTATCTTGTGATCAATTCAAAAGCTTTCTACATGTGAACCAATATTTGAAAGAGAAATTTAAAAAATAAAGCAGAGGGAAATTATATCAATAGGATAGACTGAAAACATACTGGGGCAATTCATCCATCCATCCATCCATCCATCCATCCATCCATCCATTCACTCATGACATTGCTTAATGTTTGCCAGGCAAAGTAATAGATCCTATTGGCCTCTGTTCTCTAAGTCTTAAGGGAATGGCAATAAACTAGAGCTATACTTAACCTCAGCTCTACAACAACTAATTTATTGCCATTTTGTAACCAGGTTACAACTTTTTTTTGGTCAACTCCACTAGGATATACAGGCTGGCAATATAAAATTAAAATTATATGTATAATTAAATATATTAAAAACATGCAGCATACTATATATTTTTATAGTACATGCACATGTACTTCATACACTACCAGTACATAATTAAATTTATATGTACGTATTGAAGAATAAAAAGAAAAGTAAAATATAATTTTCATGAAATGTTCTGTCATAAGTACCTGGATGATTAATTTCCCCAGAAATTTGGAAAATTTATTTAAAAATACAAAATAGGGACGCTCGGATGGCTCAGTGGTTGAGTGTCTGCCTTCGGTTCAGACCGTGATCCCAGGATCTGGGATGAAGTCCCATATCAGGCTCCCTGTGGGAAGCCTGCTTCTCCCTTTTGCCTGTGTCTCTGTCTCTGTCTCTGTCTCTCTCTTTCTGTGTGTCTTTCATGAATAAATAAATCAATCTTTAAAAAAATACAAAATATGTTCTACAATATCTGGAAGCAACATAACTATTACTGATGCAATGATAGTCACAATAATAATAGCTAGCATATGTTGTGTACTTACTATGTACCAGGCGTTCCAAATACTTTACATGTATTAATAACTTCATCCTTGCAACTTTGTGAGAAAAGTGTTATTATTGCTTCTGTTTTCTAGGTGAGAAAACTGAGATTCAGCATGTTTAAGCCACTTGCCAGTGTCACAAAGATAGAATTGGATTTAAGTATAGTAGTCTGCGTGGCTGAAGAAACCAAATCCTTAACTCTTACACTTTACTGAATGCTCAGTGCTAGGGATTTGCAAAATACTTAATGGATGTGTAATTCTGTCCGAGTGTGATGCTGCTCCATATCAATTCATCACCAGTCTTCATGGCAGGGAGGTTCATCTTGTGCATTACCACACAGAAAAGTGGAAAAACACAAAAGTTTACACTCTTCCTGCTCTTCCACCTCAAGTCATTTAGGAATTTTGCCATTTCCTTCTCCGGCCTGTGGGCCATTGTTATTTTTCATACTTACAATTCAAATTCCCACAGGAACAGTATTAGATTTTTCTTTTCCCTGGTAGATAGCCAGACAGCTGACGGGAAATGCTAAGAGGAAACTTAAGAATTTGAAGAAATTATTTCCAAGGTTACCTAGCGTTCCTTTCATTGAATTCACTTTTTCTTCTCTAAATAGTTATTTTCCTTTTCTCCTTTCCTGCCCCTGATCCTCCTCAATTTTAGACATGCAATAGGGCATTCCTCCTTCGGCTTCTTCAACCTTCTTCAGACCTAGACCCTTAGTTTATCCTGAATGTCTGATTTCTATGTTATTCTGCAGGAAACAAAAATGAGCTCCATGTGTTGTAAACTTTGTGGCAATACTTCTCTTTCAAATTTTGGATATGAGCAAATGAGCTGTAGGACATAGGTAGCCGTAGATGGGCTAAGAGTAGTGGGATGCAGGCTGGTCATTACCTGGGAACCCAGAGGCTCAAGCTTCTCTAAAAGGCACCCATGACCACACTGCAGGCAAGGCTGGTGGATGCCAGACAGGAGCAGGCTGGCCCTACAGGGTGTACACACTCATCTCAGGGTGTGAGATGTACCTACAGGGTACAGAGGCCCAGGCGTCACTGCAAACAATGCCCCTTATTTACTGTACTGAAATAATTAGCTCTACTTTATTTCTCCTTTCAGCTATGAGTTCCCATAAATATTTTCCTTTGCACAGCAGCGCCATCACCTCTGTACCCTTACCCATCTCTCCACCTGCTAATTCCTCTGCAAGGTGGCACTCCTTGGAGGGCACCTCCTGGAGGGTATGTGCTGCATAATGCACTTGATAAGGTATCTTGATAACGCATCTCTTGTAAGTGAAAGGTTAATGAAAAATAGTGACAGCAGGTTGGTGACTTGCTCAGACAAAGCTTCACAAATGTGAGCTCCACGCGTGGACAGAAGCCACACGGGCAGCATGAGTGGCCCTCTGAATTCAGATTTAAGGAACTGGATTCAGGTGTTAACCCTTTCGGAGACATGAAATGATGCTACAGGGGATTGCTATATTCTTAAATATTATTTTTTTTTTTTTTTTTTTAAATAGGTTTTATTTTTTTATTTTTTTAAATTTTTATTTATTTATGATAGTCACATAGAGAGAGAGAGAGAGAGGCAGAGACACAGGCAGAGGGAGAAGCAGGCTCCATGCACCGGGAGCCCGATGTGGGATTCGATCCCGGGTCTCTAGGATCGCGCCCTGGGCCAAAGGCAGGCGCTAAACCTCTGCGCCACCCAGGGATCCCTTAAATATTATTTTTGATGTTGTCAAGGTATCATATGTTGTTACCTTTCCAAATAAATGGAGTTTATTTCCAAAGTGAAATAAAAGGAGCAGCATTTTCTGCCCCTTCTGCTTGAGGCAGCTTTAGTAGTTTATTTATAAATTTTACAGACATAGCCATAGATTACGTGAGTTTTAGTAGAGCTGTAACTCCACTGTGTGTGCGTGCACATGCATGTGGGTGTGTGTACCTGTGCGCGCATGCATGTGATGCGTCCTTCAGAAGCCAGCACAGGATAGATTTTCAGTATCTTGGATCCAGGCCACAGATGCTGTCTGAGTGCACTCATTTCAAAGTGGTTACAAGAAGGCACTGCTGTGGAATGACCTCATTTATGCTGTGGATAGGAGATGGAAATTCCAGTTCTGTTTTTGCTTCAGAATATTGTTGCCTTTTTGGTTTCCATTTAAATACTAAAACATTTAAATGCAAAACACAAGTAGATTTTTCCCCCTCAACATACTTTATTTCATACGTACCATTTTACTGCTAAACTACTTTTACTCAGTAATAACATATTACTGCATGAAGTGCAATGAACTTGCATCAGATTTTATTACCTGATGATCTTTTTACCTGATCAGGTCAGTAGTTCGAAATTTTAGTTAGTATAAAATGTTGCTTATTTGACATTTCTAATTTTTTTGAAAACACTTTTAAGTGGGAGACACAGATTCTTGTCAATAAAATCTTATACGAATGCTATTTATTTTTTCCTGGAGGATTCTGAATGTGCTTAAAGAGCTATATTTAGGAAGGGCCTCATGCAACATCTGGGTAGTTGTGTAGCAGCTGGGTAACAGAACTTAAGGAACTTGACTCAAAGCTCAGAACACTAATTAAGAAAGAGCCTGGTGTTTAGCTCCAGAGCCAGGGGGAAAGCAATGTGGGAGGTAATTACCCAATTTGGGATATTGCTTGGGTAAAAGAGTTACTGTGTTAATAAAAATATAATGGGACCTAGTTGCCTGGGGCTGCTGTTTATTTTTGCATATCTCCCCCTGGAGATATCTCCAGGTGCAATATGGCTCCGTGAGAGGAGTTTTACCCATTGCACTTCTTACTCTGTGAGAAAGTGGGCGTCTATTTCCTGAAAAACACTGAACTCAACACTGACATGACATGACACTGGGAAAGTAAATGACATAAAGGATAGCAAGATAGTCCTCCCACTGTTCTTGGCCTGGTGAGTCTGCTCTGTTGTATTTGTGCTTAAGCATTATATTCTAATTTTAAGAGAGATGGGCGATAAGGAGAATAAAAGAATGAAAAACTATAGATTATAAAATGGGATAGGACGGAGGGTTAGAGATCACAGTCACTGATGTGGTGAAGAGGCATCTACACATATAACATTCAACTTAGATTGAAAAGCATATTGTGAATCCAATGAGAATCACCTCTGAAGATAGGACAGCTAGAAATTGGCTTGGAAAAAAAATATAGCCCTCCTGGTTTTCTGTAAACTTGAACAAATAAAGAGCTTTTAAAGTAAAAGGCATTTTTAGCACAGGAAATAATGGATAAGGAAGTTGTTTTTGGTCCATCTCAAAGGTTCTCTTTTCTCCTAATGTGATTCAAAGACCAGGGGGAGGGCTTTTGCCCTCTGGTCTGTTCTGGTGTTCAGTATTTAAAACATTAAATTCTTTTGGGTTTCTTCTCATTCCCAGTTTACTCTCTCTGGTATTTCCAATAGTCCTTTGATTCCCCAACACCCTGGCCTTCTACCCATTGGTCTCACTACACTTCACTATCCTTCATTCCCCTGATGGCCTCTCTCTCCTTCCTTACAAGCCTAAATCCAAAGCCAACCATCAATGTGCCACTCCCGGTGAATACCTTTGGCTACCTTTTGCCTCTCTCAGGTTGTAGAAATCTCTAGGCAAACCTGGGGCCCTGCTTAAACCCAGGAGTTGGCTGCTCTGTGGCTGCCTCAGTACAGCTGAATTTGACTGGAGAGAACATTCCACAGTGCTGCCTGGTAGCACCTTAAGCTTGTCACCACAAACATCAAATAGGCCTTTGATGCTGCTAGACAATCATTCTAATTTCCTAGCTATTTAATCGCCCACTCTCCTGGACACTTATTTCATATCTTCTCTCTGCTCCAGCCTCCAATACCCTTTCTCCTATCTTGACTCTCAGACAGTGCCTCACTTCCTGCTTCACCCATCATATTGAAGCAAACAGAAGAGAACAGCTCCAGATTACTATCGCCCTACCTCACCAGCAACCACATCCTCTTTCATTGGGCTACACTGTAGAAGAACTTACTGTGCCAATTCCCTCACTCTTGCATATTAGATCCCATCCCATTGGACATGGCTCCAGCAATTCTCTTCCCTTTCTTTGTCTTTCTTCTTTTTTCTTTTTTACTCTTTTCAATGGCTACCATCAGCATACTTACATGATACTTTTTCTTTAAATTTCAAAAACTCTTTACTTGGCTCTCCTTCCCTTGAGAGCTGCCATCTCATTTCTTTGCTTCTCTTTGTATTATAGGTCCTCTAATGACTTTTCCATGCACATGGTCTCTATTCTCTCTTAAGCCCGCTTTAGCCAGGCGTATGCCCCTAATATTTCACCAGGACTGCACTTATCAAAGTTACCAGGGACCTCCAACTTGCTAGAGCTACTGACTAATTCTCAGTCCTAGTCTTACTTGTCTGAACCACATGTTTGACATAGTTTTATCACTCCTTCAAGGAAGTAAATTATAAGAGCATGATATACTTTTTAACTTCCAGCATACTTCGATTTTTGGATTTCATCCTATCTTTTCAATTACCTCTTCTTGGTCTCCTTTCTTGTCCTTCTGCTCCTTTTCCTCCTGATGCTAGAGCACTCAGAGTTCTATTCTTAGTTCTCTTCCCTTCTTTATATTTACTTTTTTGTTTTCTTCACCCAGTTCCATGGTTTTGAAAAGCACCTGCATGTTGATGTACCTTAATTAATATTTCCAGCCCATATTCTCTTCAGAACCTCAGATTTTTATAGACAACTGGGTGCCTGACATCTCCAATTGGATATTTCATAAAAACCCCAAATTCCAAAAGCTCCAAATTGATTTCATTTGATCTTCCCCCACACATCTGGTCTACCTTTAACATTTCCCATCTCAGTCAATGACAACTCCATTTTTCCATTTGCTTATATCCAAAACCTTGCAGTCATCCTTGGCTTTTCCCTTTCTTTCATATTCTAGGTCCGACCTATCAAGACATTCTGTTCTCTCTACGGCAGAAATAGATCCAGAATCTAACCACTCTTTGTCCCTAACACTGCTGCAATATTTGCCTATGCTTTTTCCTCTTGCTTGTATTAAACTCCCAACTGGTCTCCTGACTTCTACTCTTGGGCCCAAACACTTTATTTTCAATTTAGCAGTCCAACACTTTTTAAAAGTGTAATTTAGATCATGTTGCTTCTCTGCTATAATCTTGTAATGGCTCCCCTATTCCCTAGTTACAAAATAAAATCTTTACAGTGTCCTAAAAAGATTGTATTAGTTTTTTAGGGCTGTACCACAAACTTGGTGGCTTAAAACAACAGAATTTTAATCTTTCACAATTCCAGAGGCCAGAAGTATGCGAAGTCAAGGTAGCACCATGCTCCCTCCAAAAGCTCTAGAGAAGAAGCTTCTTTGTCTTTTCCAGCTTCTCATAGCTCCACATGTTTCTTGGCTACATGGCTCCAATCTCTGCCTCCATCTTCACATGGATTTCTCTCCTTTCTCATATAAGAACACTTATTATTATATTTAAGTCCACTCAGATAACCTATGCATCTCATATTGAGATCACTAATTTATTTGCATAGGCAAAGACTTTTTTCAAATAAGATCACACTTATAGGATCCAGGGATTAGGATGTGGGCATATATTTTTGAGAGCTACCATTCAACCCATTACAGAGCCCACCTACTATAGACTCCTATTATCTTGGACCTTTCTATCATTCTCCCTCTTGATCACCCTGTTGCAAACCAGACTGGACTCCTTGATTCTTTTCAAACATGCCAAGCACTCACAGATTAGGGCCTTTTCACTGGCCACCCCTATTGCTTAGGATACTCTTCCTCCAGATATCAACATGGCTCACTTCCTCATGTTACATTCTCATAAAATTTTCCCTGATTACTCTATTTAAAATTGTAATGCTCATCTTCCTTTTCACTCTGCTCTTATTTTCCATTTTTTCCCCATTCTAGTTGAATGGGCAACTCTTCTGCTTCATGTAGTGTTGGCTGGAGTACTAGGATGGGGATGGCTTGAAGGTCCAAATGGCTTCAGCCATATGGCTGGAAGTAATTTCTGGCTGCCAGATGGGAGTTCAGTTGGAACTGTTGGCAAGGGTCTTGTTCTCTTCCATGTGGCCTCTCTATTTAGCTTCTTGGGCTTCCTTACTGGTTGGTGGCTGAGTTCCAAGAAGGAAGATTATAAGAGGAAGAAAGTAGGAGCTGTCAGTCTTCTTAAGGTCTGGGCTCAGAAGTATGAGAATATTATCTCTACTGTAATCTTTCAGTCAAAGTAGTTTCAAGGGCAGTGTAGATTCAAGAGGAGGAAGAATAATTTCTACCTTTCATTTGGGGGGAGGGTAGAATATTTGTACAGGGAAGGAAGAAACTTATGGTAATCATCTTTGGAGACTATCTACCAAAAGGACCCTTCTGGGTTCTTGATATCATACCATGGTATGGCTGCCCACCAAAATGAACAGCTTTATATTTGTGTTGATTTCTCTTCATCTTGCCACTGTGTTATTGAGGAGTTTCTCTGATCTTAGCAAAGCAAGTATATAAGCAATATTTTAAGATTTTAAAATTAGAAACATACAGCAACCCTCAGTGTTTTTTACATGAAGCATATGAAACCTGGTGTATCCACAATGGAGGGAGGGAAATCCATTGGTAAGTGTTAGTAATTGGTAACTTGTTAGTTGGTTCTTAGTTGGTTCAAATTTTATGTAGTTTAATATTCAAAGAAATTACTTTTTGACATTTTGTTAGTTGATAGAGACCTGATGAATACCCCATGATAATTTCCCCATCTCGAAGTCTATACCTTTAATCACATCTGTAAAGTGCCTTATGCATTATAAGAAAGCATACTCACAAATTCTAGGGATTAGGACATGAACGTCTTTGGGGGGCTGTTATTCTGTCTACTATGCTAATCTTATATATACCCTGGGTGAATGATTTTCTCTTTTGAAAAGAATAAGCTAACCAAAGGATTTCAAATGAATGAAAATTGCTGACTGACAAATTGATTCTATAGAATTTAAATTGGAAGGTGTTCTTTGCTTTTCATATGTTATCAATAGGATCAACATGGAGAGATGAAAGGAATGAGTCAGTGCTATTGAATTATGTCCCCCCAAAATTCATATGCTGAAGCTCTAACACACAATGTGATAGTACTTGGGGATGGAGCCTTTGAGAGGTACTTAGATTTGAATGAGGTCATGAAGGCTTATGATGGGATTAGTGCCCTTATAAAAAGAGATACCAGAGAGTTTGTCCTCTTTCTCTCTGCCCTGTGAGAATACAATGAGAAGGCAGCCATCTATAAGCCAGGAAGGTTCTCATCAGAACCTAATCATGCTGGCACCCTGATCTCAGACTTCCAGACCCCAGAACTGTGAGGAATAAATTTCTGTTATTTAAGCTACCCAGTCCATGGTGGTTTATTTTGGTGGCCCAAGCTAACTAAGGATTCTTTTAGGCCACTACATTTGTGGTAATTTGTTATGTTGTAATTTGTTATTGCAGCAATAGAAAACTAAGATTTGGTTATGAATTAAACTCATCAGTCTCTAAATTCCAAATGTCACCCAAGCATGGAAGAATTCTTCACTTTTAATCAAAAATAATAAATGACTTGTTTTATCCACTATTTTAGAACCATCAGATACATGTGAAGAATCACTATAGCATTCTGTTCTTTGAAAGTAGTTATGTTGTTTTGGTGAAATTTGGCTTTTGCCATATTTCCATGTGAGTCAGGAGAGACTTGGACAGACACAATAACTGGATTGGGAGGGTAGATAGGTAATGTACAACAATAGATGTAAGAGTTGGCGGGAGAAAAAAAAAAGAGTTGGCAGGAGTATCTGGGAAATTCAAAAGTTGTAGAGAGACTCAATCCCATAGTTCTATCATAATATTCCTTATTTTAAAAAGTGGCACATTGGTTTTTTAGAGCCATGACAAGAAGAGGCTCATAACCTTATTTTCAATCTCTATCATGCCACATGATTGCCTGCAGAGGTAAGAGGCATATGAAATGCTGTGCTTTTCTTGGTCAGTGTATGAAAGAAACTTGAAGTTTCACATTCCTATGAATTTGATTGTCATGAAAATGTGGTGTAGAGCCAATGCCCTTTAGGCAACCTGCCCACCCAGATAATGATCAGCCTTGACAGTTACTAAATTAGTAGTTTCAGTAGTTATATTTTAACATAATAAAATTTCTTTATTTAAAATTAAAGTAATTAAAAGATCTTTTCATCTATGAATAAGATTATTCAATATACTGAAGAATGGATAAGAGAAGACAAAACCTTGTAGGAATTTCAAGTAATTCTACCAGAGGAATCATTTATTTATTCTACTAGGCACTTTTTTAAAAAAAGATTTTATTTATTCATGAGAGACACAGAGCAAGAGAAAGAGAGAGAGAGAGAGATAGATAGAGAGAGAGAGAGAGAGAGAGAGAGGCAGAGACACAGGTAGAAGGAGAAGCGGGCTCCATGCAGGGAGCCTGATGTGGGACTTGATCCCAGGTCTCTGGGATCAGGCCCTGGGCTGAAGGCGACGCTAAACCACTGAGCTACCCAGGCTGCCTCATATTCTACTAGGCACTTATACATAAAGTATACTTATCTCATGGTAATCCTGTTTGTTTGTTAATAATTTTCAACTGATAAAGCTGATCTGAGTCAGTTACTAAGGGGCCAAGGATACAAATAAAATATGATGATTATTAAACCATATTAAAATATCTTTCAAAAGTAATCCTTAATAATAATGATAATGTCATTTTTTTCTAAAGTGCTATTTTTTTCTTTACTCTGTACAAGGCTTTAAGAGAGTTGCAAATTCTTTTCTTTCTTTTTTTTATCTATTTTTTTTGTATATATTTTTTTATTGGAGTTCTATATGCCAACATATAGCATAACACCCAGGGCTCATCCCGCCAAGTGCCCCCCCTCAGTGCCGGTCACCCAGTCACCCCATCCCCCCACCCACCTCCCTTTCCACCACTCTGTGTTTGTTTCCCAGAGTTAGGAGTCTCTCATGTTCTGTCTCCCTTTCTGATATTTCCCACTCATTTTTTCTCCTTTCCCCTTTATTCTTTCTCACTATTTTTTATATTCCCCAAATGAATGAGACCATGTAATGTTTGTCCTTCTCTGATTGACTTCCTTCATTCAGCATAATACCCTCCAGTTCCATCCACGTCGAAGCAAATGGTGGGTACTTGTCGTTTCTAATGGCTGAGTATACATTGTATACATAAATATATAAACCACATCTTCTTTATCCCTTCATCTTTCGATGGACACCGAGGCTCCTTCCACAGTTTGGCTATTGTGGACATTGCTGCTAGAAACATCGGGGTGTAAATGTCCTGCCATTTCACTGCATCTGTATCTTTGGGGAAAATCCTCAGCAGTGCAATTGCTGGGTCATAAGGTAGTTCTATTTTTAACTCTTTGAGAAACCTCCACACAGTTTTCCAGAGTGGCTTCACCAGTTCACATTCCCACCAACAGTGCAAGAGGGTTCCCCTTTCTCCACATCCTCTCCAACATTGGTTGTTTCCTGTCTTGTTAATTTTCCCCATTCTGACTGGTGTGAGGTGGTATCTCATTGTGGTTTTGATTTGTATTTCCCTGATGGCCAGTGATGCAGAGCATTTTCTCATGTGCGTGTTGGCCATGTCTATGTCTTCCTCTGTGAGATTTCTGTTCATGTCTTTTGCACATTTCATGATTGGATTGTTTGTGTCTTTGCTGTTGAGTTTAATAAGTTCTTTATAGATCTTGGATACTAGCCCTTTATCTGATAGGTCATTTGCAAATATCTTCTCCCATTCTGTAGGTTGTCTTTTAGTTTTGTTGACTGTTTCTTTTGCTATGAAGAAGCTTTTGATCTTGATGAAGTCCCAATAGTTCATTTTTGCTTTTGTTTCTCTTGCCTTCATGGATGTATCTTGCAAGAATTTGCCGTGGCCAAGTTCAAAAAGGGTGTTACCTGTGTTCTCCTCTAGGATTTTGATGGAATCTTGTCTCATATTTAGATCTTTCATCCATTTTGAGTTATCTTTGTGTATGGTATAAGAGAATGGTCTGGTTTCATTCTTCTGCACGTGGTTGTCCAATTTTCCCAGCACCATTTATTGAAGAGAGTCTTTTTTCCAGTGGATAGTCTTTCCTGCTTTGTCAAACATTAGTTGACCATAGAGTTGAAGGCCCATTTCTGGGTTCTCTATTCTGTTACAGTGATCTATGTGTCTGTTTTTGTGCCAGTACCACACTGTCTTGATGATCACAGCTTTGTAGTACAACTTGAAATCCGGCATTGTGATGCCCCCGGCTCTGGTTTTCTTTTCAATATTCCCCTGGCTTTTTGGGGCCTTTT